>NC_056047.1:1289798-1930948 GCF_004379255.2 Salvia splendens
GATACTAAAGAAATGTTGCAATGATATATTTAGTGTGTTGTAATTTGAGTTTTAGGCAAAATAAAAAGGTATGTCAACTATTATTACTATTTTTGGGAAGTTAATTAAAATTCCATCATATATTTCTTGACTAGGACAATGTCCTATTCCTACCCGCAAAAAATATTAATGTCGCATGAAACCACATAAGTAGCTAGTTATATAGTATTAAGAGAAGAAAACATGTTTCACATTGCTAATAAATAATTAAAAGGAAATCATTTGTTAAAGAATTCAAAATTGCCATTAGATTTAATTAGAACCACTCTTCTTTTTCCCATACAATGAAAAGAAAAGGTGTTTTGTCTGGCTATAAATCAAATCAAATCAAATTGTACAAAATCTTCTTGGGATCAACAAAAAAAAAGGAAAATTCCTCATACATCTTTTAATTTCTTTACATCTTGCTACTAATGCAACTTTTACTAATGCTGTGATGTCTCTTTTTTCTCTGCCCCTTTTTTCTTCTCTCATTTACAAGTATCTCACAAGTTTCAATTATTGTCAAATAATTTTTGCATGGGTGGTCATATTTGTAAAATAAAATTTTGCAATGGCTACAAGGAGGTTATCAAAGGATCCAGGTAGGGAAAGTGGAGGAAAACCATATGAGGTATTTGGTCTAATTTATGAGTTAGACTTAATATAAATACGGATTAAGAGGGGTCAAACGACTGCAAAATTCTATTAAATTCAATTTTTTGAGTTGTTATGGGCCAACGACCGGTGCGGTAGCTCTCCTTGAAGGCTTGGACTTCACTTTCTTTTTGGTACGTGATCTATCGCTAATGACGACTATTGAATCTGGTGGCGGATCTAATATAGTACTAGGGGGTACAACTGTCTAAGTAAATACTCCATCTGTTCCATAGTAATAGAGTCATTTCCCTTTTTAGTAAAAGTCAACACATTTCTCCACACCTACTTTACTCTCTCTTACTTTATTCTCTCTTAATCTTTCTACCTTTTTCATTTTCCACTTTATTCTCACTCTACTTAACTAACCTAACACAATTTTCTTAATCTCCGTGCTGAAAAGAAACGCCTCCATTACTATGGAACGGAGGAAGTACTTAATTATATTGAGATAGGTTAATAGCCATTGGTTTGGTGGTGGAGTGGTAGCGTCTATGTAAAGTTGAAAGAATGACCAAAGTTTGAATATTAATAAGCGCATTCTATATATTTTTGTTGTTACTTTCATTTTTTGCTCATGTATGTTATTCTTTTTTATCGTATATTTAAATATCGCATCAAAATTTCTGAATCCGTCATTGAATCACATTTGTCTTGCTGCTCTATCATCTTATAAACTAGTATAGATATGTCCAATTTCATAAAGTGTCTTTTTTTTAATATGTAGGTATAAAAAATAGTGCTTGCACTATGATAGAGCCCAACGAAACCCTCTTACACGAAATACAATATACTAACAGAATTATACTATTACCAATTTATCATCCTTATACATAATGATTGCAATAATTTCTTAAATCTTTCTCAACAACCATCTATCAAGTGAGGGGTAACTATAAGGAGGCACACTCTCATCTCCACATAAAATAATTCATATTTTCTAGATAAACTCGTTTGAATTTAAATCGAATTGATAACTATATAGGTGAAATTTGACGATAGAGAGTTTACGTTTTTATTAAATCCACCCTATAATTACGGAACACACGTGCGAGTGATACACGCGCCACTCTCCCATTGGCGGCGTTAATATGGCGAGCACACGTGTATACGCCCGACACGTATGGGCCCATATGGACCAGCCCACCACGTGCGCCCAAAAGCCTCGTGGGCTTTCAAATAGTTTTTCAGTTGAGGCTGCCAGTTCACAGGTGGGCCCATACCAAATATAATTAGTAGTAAATACTTACATTAGTAAATTTTAATTAATTTCTTTGTTGTTTTATTTAGTGTCATTCTTCCTGCTCCCAATATATTGTTATCTATTTATTGGAATACTTAGTGTTATTTAGAAACATTTAAATATTATTTGATTACTCCCACATTAATAGACCATACATCATTGCTTTTTAAACATTTAATTCTAAAAGAAATAGGCCAATATATATCGGAGCATGGCGAGAGTATCATGAAGAAAATAAAATAGATTTAATTTGTTTTCTTACTTAGAAATGATATTTTAGGTTTTATTTTTTGTAAATGGTTGTGTGAAGTATATATGAACCACTAAACGCTACATGACAAGGTTTACATTATTTAAAATCAATTAATATGGAGTAATTGATATGTGGTGTGAGTTGCAAGAATTTGGATATTCAATTATGTGAACGAACAATGGGACACTTCCATTCAAATTGGGAACTCACATTGAATTACTTTTTTCATTGTCTTTCGATGAAGTATAAAAGCTTCCCTACTCACCATTATTAGTTTATTAAATATCCAAATTCTTGAAACTCAAACCACATAAGAATTCCATTTATTAATTCAAAATTGCAACGAAGAATTCAATTATTCATAGCCATTATCATAAAAAATAAATCATAGTCACTATCATACTATTCATGACTTTATCAACATGGCCAAGGTTGAGTTAAAACCACTAATCTCACATTTTGGAATTAAATGGTTTTTGTATACAATAATATAAAATAAAATAAAAACATTTAGTAATGGATCCATTTAAAATAGATCCCAACTATTAAATTAGACATGTCGTTTTCAAGTTCCCTATAAGAAAAGGCAAATCATCAACCAAGAATTAGTATAGTCTACTTCAACCATCCTATTCTTTTTTTGGCTTCCCAATGAACATCCATACACAAAAAAATATTCTCATTTTAATACTTAATCATATAAATATAAGTTTTCAACTTGATGCTTAACGAAACGCATCCCACATCTATTAATGGATAAATTTTGGGATATTGGTCTCTAAAACTATGAACTTTACCTAAAATTTGGTATTTTCCATTAACTTTGAAATTGGTATATAATATCACAAATTTTGCATTTTATTTGGTATTTTCCATACTCACTCATATAAGATATATCCATCAAAATTTTATTTTACGTAGGTAATCGTGATACATTTATGATATTTTAAAATACTTTTTAAACTCATAACAAATAGGATAAAAAGTCACGTTGAAAACCACATTGATTTAATTGTGTCAAGTATGATAAAAAAAAAGTCTCGTAAGTTAGTCAAATATAGTACTCCTAATAAATATGCCGTGGGAAATACTAAACAAAATGCAAAGTTTGTGATATTATATACCAATTTCAAAGTTCGTGGGAAATTCTAAATTTTAGGTAAAGTTTATGATTTTAGGGATCAATTTCCCATAAATTTTCAAAGGCATAACTTCGATCTAAAACAGACAATATATTTGCAAGTTTAAAAAATATTTTTCGAGTCAGTTCAAAACACAAAATATTTTAATATCAATAGTATTTGCTAGTATTTACACAATTATACAAATTACACGTGCATGACGCAAACGTGTGGGGAATCACCAATATTGGAGATATAGAGATAAATGCAATTCAAGAAATGAGACAAGAAAACTATGTATCAATGGTTTATTGTGTAGTCATCGACCCCTTATGCACCCTTATGAATAGACAAAAATTTAAGAGTGGTTACGATTCCAATTATTGTAGGAACGAAGAATATATCTACGATAAAGAGAGATCAGAGATTAAGCTCAAAATGTAGACACCAAAATTATCGAAAAATGATAAAGAGAGATGAGAGATTAAACTCAAATGTAGCCACGCACAAGAATTATCCAAAAATGGTGCAACATAATACACATTTAAATTCTTGAAAGTGCCGAATAGTGCAATAGATAACACATTTAAATTTATAAAAAACAGACGACTGAAACAGTTTAGGCTTATGGTTTACCTTTATAGGTTTTCTGTTTATGTTTGTTGTGGTTTTCTCATGTTTCGTGTACTTTTGTTGTTTGTTTTGGTGTGATTTATTTTCATGGTTTTTTCTTATTTTTGGTTTGTTTGGTTGCTAGGTGTTTTGTCGTGTGTTTTGCGATTGTTATTCGCAATTTTGCTTTCGACTTGTAGCTACCGCCAGTCCTGGTGGATGAGGTACGTAGCGTAATAACGTCGAGATGTGGGCTGTCTTTTTTGCTTCTATTTTCTTGGTATCCTACTTTTTGTAGTGATTTTGGATAGATCGTTTAGGTTGGCATATACGATGACTTCGATGCTCTTTTGTTGTGGTTTCAATGTTTGTATTTCGTGCTCATATACTGCCACTATGATGCTCATCAATCGTTTAGATTCTAGCGTTTTGTAGCACATAAAAAACAATCTAGCCACCAAAATAGAACTATTAAACAAATAAGTTTAATAAGTTTTGTGACATTAATTGTGCACGGTTGGTAAACAGAAAATTGCCCCCAAATTTATGAACAGTGATTGTAACAACTCAATCTGGATGATGAGACATGTATTAAAATACGATAGTTGAAATTCATAAATAGACTAACCAAATTGGACATGTATATGGAGTTGATTTTGATTGTAGCTGTTGATATATGTTGATTTATGAACAGAAATAGATTGATTGATTGATAAATTAATGCTCCTATATAGTATATTTGATTTACGACATTTATCGAACATGATTAAATTTCATGGATTTGTGACATGCAAGTACAATAATTTTCGGATATTTTTAAGGAAAATTTGTTGTAAAAAACTAAGGTATCATTTCACTCGAAATAGTATATATAAAAATCTTGTGACTTTTACCTTGGATAATAGGACTATATAACTTCAAATTTTACACTGAATTTAAGAGAACAGAGTTATTGGCATAAAAAAGTTTAATGGGGGGACGTAAAAAAAAATATAATGAGTTTATATAAGGGAAAAAAAACATAAAATGGAGTGAAACTTTTTGGCGAACTATTGTAATATTAGTACTATATGTTATGTATACAAGCATTAGTCTAATTATGTGTATGCGTGGCTAATTAGGGAACTTAATTATGATCATGAGATCATAGGGAGTTTAGGTTATATACTAATGAAAAGGCCACAACTCTTTTAGTTGTTGACTAAATTGAAGCCTTGTATATCTATCTCTAATCATTAGAAATATATTCTTTATAATTTTAAATCTAGTTTGGAATTAGTGGGCAAATATTATTTAATTGAGTGCTTTTTCGAGTCGTGCAAGAAGCCTAAAATGTGCTACTTAAATTGCACACCTCATCTTAATTAGGGCCTCTTTTCGTGTTTTAATTATACTATTTTGGCAAAATATTAGATAATAGCAGCTTAAATTCAAGGTTAACTATAGTCTATATATAGTCATGTTCATGACACCTTGATTTTATTATTATTTTCGAAAAAACTGCATTTATTATTTTGCAGAAGAGAAAAAAGGTCAATGTTTCCACGTGAAGCTCGGATGAAATAAACTGATTTAATGTAGTTAGAAAATGATTGATTTTGCAGCAAATTCCATTTATTAACTGTTCAAATCAAGATTTACTTCAACCAAATCTATTGAATAAATCTAAAATATATAGTCTGTTCATAGTACCTTAGATTTTGGATAATGTTTTCTCACTATAATATTTCGAAATATTTTATAAAAAACATAATATTTTATAATTATGATTCTATTATAATCATAAAATCTTACGAAGATCAACTGTTAAAAATAAAATTCATAGCACTAGGAAAAAAAAAAAGAATGATTCACTTCCTAATGTGAACATAAATGAGTTTAGCATGCAATTGGCCCACCCTTTTTTACTTTTGGTATTTAAAAATTTAAAGAACCAAAAAATGATTAACTTTGTGTAGGGGTCCTCATAAAATCTCAATTAATTGAGCCAAAGGAAGCTGCATGCGTAAAGTCTAGAGCCCAACCATTGATTAATATTTCAATAATTTAAATACTACACTAGAATGGTTAAGCTATTGATCCCATTTAAAATGGAATTTACGAGCAATTAATTCTCTTTAGAAAATGCGTGAATTTATTGCGAATATATACATATTTAAAAATTAAAATTTTCATTTCTTGTGGGATTAGATATTTGAACTACATAGATCTTCTTCACAATCTAGGGATTGAAAATGAGTCATAAGTTTAGTTTTAAAGGGTTCTATATTTTATTTTTATTTTGAATAATAAGTGAATAAATAATGAATGAGAACTTGAATAATGTAAACATCGTACTTTGCCACCTACATCCATCCAACTTTGTTGGTTGAATTTAGACAATTATAATTAAAGCCTATATAGCACTCTTTTTATTAGGAAATTGTTCGTAGGTTAGGCTTTTCTTTTTCTTTAGTTCAAGAGTTAAAGAATCTTGGTGTTGGCATTAATATGTTAGTTGTGTTTAATGTATTGTTAATTAATATACTTACTTTATTATGATAGCTTGACCACGATTTCAAGGTGGTCCTGATAGCAAGAATTTCTACTACAATTATTATTAATCATCTTTGGTTAACTTTGTTGGTGAAATATGAAAACAATGCAAGTTACTTTGTGTAAGAACAAGAATGACCATGATGGTGAAAATCTAGTTTATCGATCGTGCACGCGCACACATAGAGTAGTCGGGCTTTAACTGGGGTTCGGTTTCGTATCATGTGCGCATGTATGCATTGCATATAGTGTTTAATTAAGACCTAAATACGATATAATGCATGAGGACAAAAACCACCATAATATTTTTTATCATATGAAAAAATGCCTAGTGTCAAAATTGATGAGAAACAAGGTAGTACTCTCTCTGTTCCATGTTAATAGAGTCATTTTTTCTATTTTAGAAAGTTCCAAGTTAATTGAGTCATTTCTATTTTTAGCAAAAAGTAATTATCCCTTTTACTTCATCTCTCTTCATCTCTCTTACTTTATTCTCTTTTACTTGTTTCATCATCCATTTAATATTCTATTCTTAAACTCTGTGCCGAAAAGAAATGCATTTATTAACAAGGAACGGAGGGAGTACTACATAATCAATTAAAAATAATATAAAGAATAATAAATTAAACATATAAACACAAGTAAGCATTATATTCAAACCCAAAACAAAAGAAAAATCTCATATTAGAGTTATCTGTAAACCTTATCCACCAAAAATGAATTGTCACTATTTCACCCCAACATTGTATACCAAATGACTAAGTACATTATTATTTTGATACTCAATTAAATATAATGAGGTAGGTGGTGAAGTAGTGGAAATATGAAGCAAAAAAGTGAATACCCAATCAATGATAGATGATTTAGCTAGTGCTTACTAACTGTAAAAAAATTAAATTAACAATTGCATTTGTACAATTGGTTTCCATTTATCTTAGAACATTATCATTTCTATTTCTGACTAATTTGCCTAACCAACAAAGATCTAACCATAGATCTCATGTCCCAATCTTTTGGCGACAAACATACATCATCCTTTTTTCATTTTCAATCTTCTTTATCTTCATCACTTGCTACATCTTTACTTTCAAAACTAACATCTCTTATAAGTTGTCTTAGCTAGTGTTATAAAATGTTCAAGCCAAACTTTATAAGCATCTCCAAATCAAAAGAAAAGCTTCAAACAACAATCACACAATACATAACAAAATACCCAAAAAATAGACAAACATAAAAGAAAAGAAGAAATTATAAAGGCAAAACACACAAAAACAAGCAAAGAAAGTACTCAAACCATTGCAATATACTAGTATTACCTATAAATTACAGTCAATGAACATAATTAAATAAAAATATACACATTTTGGTAACAATTGTTGCTGCCCAAATATTTCGAATTCAAAGCAAAACATATTATTCAAAAAATAAATTATTAAAAAACTAAATTAATTTAGACCCCCAAATTCAAGAAAATAAAAGTAAAAGTTTCTCAATGTGTATATCACAGTCAACTCACTAAAACAGAGCATTTGCTTTAAGAGCATCTCCTATGGCGCCCCTCCGGTAGGACGTCCGGTCGGACACCGGGAAGGGCGACGGGACGTCCGCCGTTGGGAGGTCGGAGGTCGGATACGGACGTCCCGTGAGGACGTCGGGTGTCCTCGGACATCCCGGCGACGGGCGGGCGGACGTCCGCCACTGTGGCTTCAACTCGGACGTCCGGTCGGACGTCCCGTTTTTATTTTTTATTTTTTTTTGAAACTCTATATATACGGCTCGTTGAATTTTATTTCATTCGCACCACTTGCGTTAATAACAAGTTTCTCTCTCTACATCTATAATCTCAAGTATATCTAGAATGTCTAGTGAAAGTGATAGCGAGAATGAGTTGGAGGTCGCTGTTTCAGGTGCCATACAGAGGCTGCTACAACAGAGGTTGCAGCGGCGGCAGCAGGCGGCGGTACCTCGGCCGATCCATCGTCGAACTCAAGTACCCCGTGACCACATTGCTGCACATATTCGGTTGTATGCGGACTACTTCGCTCCGCAACCGCGTTTTGGGGAAGCCTTATTCCGGCGACGCTTTAGGATGCATCGTCCGCTGTTTCTGCACATCGTGGGTGCTTTAGAGAGTAGATACCTGTTTTTTAGGATCAGAGAGGATGCAGCTGGCAAACCCGGACTCACGCCCTTGCAGAAGTGCACTGTCGCAATCAGACAACTGGTGTATGGAGGCGCGGCCGACATGTTCGACGAGTACCTCCACATTGGCGAGTCGACAGCAGTCGAGTGTCTGCAAAATTTTTGCGCGGGCGTGAGAGCGATATTCGGGGAGCGGTATCTTCGGAGTCCGAGCCCCGAAGACTGCCAGATGCTGATAGATATGCATGGGTCGGTGCACGGGTTCCCTGGGATGTTGGGCAGCATAGATTGTATGCACTGGAAGTGGAAGAACTGCCCCGCCGCCTGGAAGGGGATGTACACTACCGGCTTCAAAGCCAAGCATCCCACGATGATCCTTGAAGCTGTAGCTGACTACCGGTTGTGGATATGGCATGCTTATTTTGGAGTCGCCGGGTCCAACAACGACATCAACGTTCTCCAGTCGTCGCCCCTGTTCAACGATCAGTGCAATGGCGTTGGTCCCGCCATCAGTTTCGTCGCCAACGGCAACCAGCATAATATGGGGTACTATTTGGCAGATGGGATATACCCAAACTGGCCTGTCTTTGTGAAGTCAATCAAGCATGCGACCGGACAAAAGAAGACATACTTTGCGAGCCGTCAGGAAGCAGCGCGCAAGGATGTGGAGCGGGCATTTGGTGTGCTCCAGAGTCGGTGGGCGGTAGTGAAGGGTTCTGCACGGCAGTGGTATATTCCCAACATCGGCGATGTCATGTACGCATGTATCATAATGCACAACATGATTGTCGAAAATGAAGCTGCGGAACTGACTTAGTGGACCAATGAAGATGATACGGGTGCAGGTCCAAGTCACGGCGTGGCCACCGCGAATGTGAATATGGGGGTACCTCATGGAGAGGTCGAGCGGCTGCGTGCATTTGCCGACATGCGGCAAACAGATGCCCATATTCGACTTCAGCAGGATATTATCGAAGAGGTTTGGACTCGGAGGGGTTGACGTGATAATGTATGAATTTTTTTTTTATTAGTGTGTAATTTTTTTTTTCGAATCATGTATGTTTTTTCCGATAAAGTTGTTAATTTTTCCCGTTCGTATTCTCGGTCAAATTTTATTTCCGTAAACGTAAATTGTTTTATTTGTGAATTTATGATTTTTTTTATTGCGGGATGTCCTAGTGGGAAGGGCGATGGGAAGGGCGGATATGCATGGGATGTTCTAGTGATGTGGCAGTGGGGTGGGATGTCCTAGTGACGTGACAGGAGGTGTTTTGGGGATGTCCTAGTGGATGTCCGAGTGGGATGTCCGCCCTGTAATAACCGAGATCTTGTGGTTTTTGGTTCTTTAAATTAATGAATGTCTTATGTGTTGTGCTTAATATATGGTGTGGGAATATTAATTGCTTTACACTATTGTTGCGGATGGGGTGTTTTTACCTAGCATTAAAAGTGATTAACTAATTAAGCTAGAATTAAAATCCTAAATAACAAATTAAATTCCTCCCTCCCTAATTCTCCCGGCTTTTCAAAAAAAACCCCTCCCCCTCTCCCCACTAATTTCTCAACCTCCCCCACTCCCTCTTAACCGATTCTTTTCCCCTTTTCCAATCTCTTTCCCTCTTCGGTCTCTCTCTTTCTCTCGCTCGCTCTCTCTCTCGCAAAGTTACTCTCTCTCTGGTAAGTCTCCCTTCTTCTCCCTCTCGGTTTTTACCTTCCCTCTTACTCCCTCTCATTGATTCCTGATTTCATTAAGGTAGCAAACTCTCGCGTACCGTTTTGAAATCGGAGTAGGGAAGCTTTGACCTACGTTTCGAACTATTCGGAGAAAGGTAACCCCTAACCCTTGTTAATTTTCGAAACCTCATGCATATAGGACGTTTTGGAGGGTTTAGGTGCTGAATAGGTTGTGGGATGATGTGTCTGTGTGAAGCATGTCTTTGTTGGTAACTGACAGTGGGTTCCGACCCCTTTTTAACTAAGCAAACGATCTCCGTTGGGTACGAATTTTGAACTGTGTAAAGGTTAATGTGTCCTTTGTGTGGTGTGTAAATTTCAGCTTCATTGGATGTCGTATGATTTTATTATGATTTTTGCAAGTAAACTGCGCAGTTTCGCGAGTTGTATGTTTTTGGGAGATGTTTTCATGTGCAAGTGGCGTGTTTCTGAGTGATAGGTTTTTGTGATGAATGTGGGTGTGTTTGGCCAAGAGATGGCTCGGAGGAATCAGTGTTTGGTTCGAGAGTTTTCGTGTGTGTTGGCCGAGAGTTGTTGGGTTCAGCCTAGGGCAGATTTGTGGAGAGTCTGGAAGGGATGATCCCAGGTGTTTGGGTGTGTTTTGGGATGTAGAATGCGTGGTGTGTTTGTCGTATAGGGTTTGAGAATCGGGGGTCAGAGGAAAAGGGGTGTAAATTAGGCGCCGAGCAGACGGCCGAGGTGGTCGGCCGAGGTGCCGAGCCGGACGGCCGAGACGGTCGGTCGAGGTGCCGAGCCGGACGGCCGAGACGGTCGGCCGAGGTGCCGAACAGGCGGCCGAGATGGTCGGCCGAGGTGCCGAGCCGGACGGCCGAGATGGTCGGCCGAGGTGCCGAGCTGAGCCGAGACAGGTGCCGAGCTGTGCCGAGACAGGTGCCGAGCTGTGCCGAGACAGGTGCCGAGCTGTGCCGAGACAAGTGCCGAGCTGTGCCGAGACAGGTGCCGAGCTGTGCCGAGACAGGCGGCCGAGGTGCCGAGCCAGGCGGCCGAGATGGTCGGCCGAGGTGCCGAGCCAGGCGGCCGAGGTGCCGAGCCAGGCGGCCGAGACGGTCGGCCGAGGTGCCGAGCCAGGCGGCCGAGACGGTCGGCCGAGGTGCCGAGCCAGGCGGCCGAGACACCGAGCCAGGCCGAGACGCCGATCCTTTTTCCGAGCTTTTTCCGAACCTTTCCGAGCCAAGTGAGCCGTTGCACAGTAAGGGTATGCCAGGACTTGGAGTGCTGTGTTCGTGTGTCGTGTGCGCGTTTTGGGTACGTCGTTTGCGTGCGGGGTGTGTTTCGAACGTGTGACTTTGTGTGTTTGTTTGTAACATGTTGTTAAGTGTATGTACGTGTAACGTGCTAGATGTTGAAGTCGTCCACGTAGGAATCATGCATTGTCGTTTAAACCTCGTTTACCCTGACTCTAATCATGATATTATTTATCTTTCAAAAGGGTGATCGTTTACGAGGAAAGTGTGGTTGAAGAGAATTATTTTAAAAGCTAAGCAATCGAGGTGGGCTTTCCTATCCTAATATACTGTGGGATATCTTTAATACGGACTTTGTTCCGGAAATGTTTTTATGGAGGTGAACTGTTTGTCTTGCCAACTGTTTTATTTTGAAACCTATCTGAAGTGGTTTACCACATATGTTTAATCGAATTCGGGTCTGTTGGGCTGCGAACCCTCAGGCTAGTGTACACGAGACTGGGTGCCATCTGAGAGCAAGTTGGCCGGTCTAGATGACCTGGGGTGTGGCCACGCCCCTTGTCATGGTTTGGATCAGATAGTGTATGAATGAGGGAATAAGGGTGGCAATATCGGAAAATGACTGCGCAGTCGAATTTATGAAATGTATTTTGTGTACTTGGGTTATTTTCATTATACTCAAAACCCCAAGGTTACACTGTTATGGCATGACAAACTATGTTTTTGGCGTGTGTCCACTGAGTGCATAAGTACTCAGCCCTGCATGTTGTTTTCTTAATGTGCAGGTTGAGCGACGATGGGGATGACGGATGATGAGCAGCCAAAGCTGAAGTAGTATTTTTATTTGGTCTTTTGGATGGTGTCGTGTCGTCATACATGGCAGCATCTGTCTTTTGGTCTTTCCGCTGCTTGTAACCCGATACAATGTTTTCCTTTAAACTCTGAATACTTTAACTTTTGTAATGTCGTCTTAAGTACAATGTTTAAAAGTGAACTTCCTTTTTTTAAATGTTTTGGGTCAAATATTCTTGTTACCCCCTTTCTTCCCCGCTTCTTTATTCCCCCCCTAGTCGCGGTCCACCGTACTTCCTATCCTTAGGAAATGCGGGCGTGACAGAGTGGTATCAGAGCCTAGGTTTTCTCTTTCTGCTCTGGACCCAAAAAATTCTTTTTCTGACTGGAGTAAGTTTTCAAAAGTGTCATTGGCTTAACATCCGACTCATCGCACTCAACCTGAAATGAGGTAATGAAAATTTCGAAATTTTGGAAAGTATATGGAAGTGGAGGAAATTGTGATTTTGGTGTTGAAAATGATTTTTATGTAAAGTTTAAGTAAATGTTGAGACATGTGGAAGGGTACAACGTGATGTGGAAAAGTTGGAAATTATTTGAGTTATGAACTGTTATGGTGTTATGAACTGTTGATGTATGATGAACTTATATGAAAGCATGTGGCTGATGTGTGATGATTTGATGACGTGAATGTTGATGTGAGCTTTTATGTGAGTATGTGTTGGCCTTTTGAATGTTTGAACTTAGACGTGATAGAATTTCACTAGTGCTTCTTGGACCTATGATAGATAAGAGCTTTTGGCCTTTGAACACCAGCGGGTTTGGGTTAGAACAGCGATACGTGCATACTCTCTCTCTCTCTCTTCTTCGGTTATGTACTCTGTTTTTATACGCGAGGCGGTTGTTTCTGTTTTTTCTATAGATGGCGCGTATGTTCCGAACCCCGCGACGGAGTGATCGCGATAGACTTAGGGCACAGAGGGTGCTCAGAGATTATAGAGTGTACCGGAAGAAGGATCATGTACCGTTGATCGAGTTCGTGGCACACTTCGACACCCTCTGGAGGGCAGCTCAGGAGTTCGGAGTGACAGAGCATGACGGCATTGAGAAGCTAATAGATTTGCTTCCCGATAGCTGGAAGGAGTGGGCCGAAAGAACGGCGAGGAGGTACACGTGGCATGAGCCCGCTACCGATGACATGGTGGGTGACATGGCTGGCTTTCGGAAAGCCGTGTATTGTGCACTGGTGGACTCTCGAGAGGAGCAGCCCCCACAGGAGGTGGAAGAGAGGGTCGTGTATCAGGACAAGTATGTGAGCATGTACGAGGGTGAACAAGGGTATGAGGATGTTTATGAGGAGGCTCTGCCAGGGAACTCCGAGGAGGACGACGACGAAGACCCGGAGGAAGGGCCTATGGATGAGGATGATAGAGTCGTAGTCTAGAATTAGAATAGTTCGTTGTCTTTTCAGTTTTTGCTTTCTGTACGATCTACTCTTGGGAACAATGTTGACCTTCTTTCTTTTAATGAGAATTTGGATTTTGATATATATATCCTATGTGTTGCATCTTATACTACATGAAGGTTTTATAAGAAAATTTTGAGAAAGTGGTAATTTTGGATGAGAATTGTAGTAACACTTTTTGGATATTGAATCAGAATGCCGCCAAGACGTGCACGCCAACCACGACAAGAACCCCACGTGGAGGCACCACCTCCACCACCACCGCCACCACCACCTCCACCCCCGCCTCAACAAGAAAGATTCATAGTTACGTTCTCAAGGCAGAATCCCCCAAAATTTGACGGACAAGGAGACCCATCCAAAGCGGAAGAGTGGATACGCGGCCTCGAGCGTATCTTCAGGGTCATGGAGTGCACAGATAGGGAGCGCATTGCTGGTGCTACCTTTCAACTGTCAGGTGCTGCCGATTACTGGTGGGAGACTCGGCAAAGAACTATGAATCCTGCCCGCCTGGAGGCGCTAACATGGGAGGAGTTTAAGGTGGAGATTGACAACAAGTATGTCCCAAAGACGTACAGACGGGCCAAGGTGGTAGAATTCCACACGCTAAGCCAAGGCCGAATGACTGTAACCGAGTATGACCGAGCCCTCGCGCAGATGGCACGATATGCGCCCGAGTTGATGGACACCGATGAGAAATGGGCGGTGAAGTTCCGGGCCGGGCTCAGAGATGAGATAAAGGCCGCATTGGCCTGTCGAGGAGAACTCTCCTACTCGGAGATCTTGACTTGTGCACTGGACGTGGAAGATGCACTCCCTAAGCCAAGAGTTGTGGCAACAACAAACGCGACACCTCTACAAGCTCAGCCGGGCCACCAAGAGAAGAGGAGGTGGGATGGTGACCAGGCTCAGTATGGTGGTAAGAGGCCACAACACATGAGGAACCCACCCTACAATGGCGGGAGACAGAATACTTTCCAACCGAGGGCAAACTTTCCGCCGAGGAACCCTCAATGTGGAAGGTGCTTCAAGTACCACGCCGGGGAGTGTCGAGACCCTAGGTGCTTCAACTGTGGTGGGAGTGGCCACTACATCCGAAATTGCCCAAACCAGCACATGGGAACGGGAACGAGACAGAACCAGCTAGGTTTCCGTCCACAATCCCAGGCACTACCTGCACCTCCACCGCAACAACGCCGCCAAGGATTACCATCGCAAGCAAGGGCCTACGCCTTGAAGGGGAAACAGCCGGCAAACGGGAAAGAAACCTTTGAGCAAGGAAACTTGGCAGGTATGGGCACACTTCTCAATATGCCTATAGTTGTCTTGTTTGATACGGGTGCGTCGCATTCCTTTATATCAACGTCTTGTGTGGATACTTTGGAATTACCTACTGTTAAGACCGAACCCACTATGAGTGTGACCTCACCGGTAGGCGGGGCTATAGATATATCCCGATCTTGTGCATGTGTGAACTTTGGAATAGGTGAACTCAGTTTAGTGGCTTATAATTTGCAAGTAATGACGATGGGTAGCGTAGACATAATCTTGGGTATGGATTGGTTAGCGGAGAACCACGTTACCCTTCATTGTAGAGAAAGGAAAATTTCGTTTGAAACCCCCGGAAAAGAGCCGATGAAGTTTCACGGAGTCCCAATGAGCCGACGCAAGTCCATTATCTCTGCGCTGCAAGCCACTACAATGATGAGGAAGGGATGTCCAGCGTACCTTGTTTATTTGAATGGGGAGGAGAAGAAAGACAGGAAGATAGAAGATGTGGCGATAGTGAGTGAATATCCCGACGTCTTCCCCGATGCATTGCCGGGACCCCCACCCGACAGGCAAGTAGAATTCACGATCGATCTGGAGCCCGGATCGGCACCAATATCAAAAGCACCTTATAGAATGGCGCCAAAAGAGTTGGAGGAGCTTAAGGTGCAACTGCAAGAGCTACTGGAATTGGGATTCATTAGACCTAGCGTGTCACCATGGGGAGCACCAGTGTTGTTCGTAAAGAAGAAGGATGGAACGATGAGGATGTGCATCGACTACCGGGAGCTAAACAAACTAACGCTGAAGAACAAGTATCCACTACCAAGGATAGACGACTTGTTTGACCAACTTCGAGGGGCAGGAGTCTTCTCTAAGATGGATTTGAGGTCTGGGTACCATCAGCTGAGGGTTCGGCGAGAAGATGTACCCAAGACAGCTTTTCGAACAAGATATGGTCATTATGAGTTCGTTGTAATGCCTTTTGGACTGACGAACGCCCCGGCAGTGTTCATGGACCTTATGAACCGCGTGTTCCATCCATTTCTGGATCGGTTTGTCCTGGTTTTCATCGATGACGTGCTTGTTTACTCAAAGAACGAGGAGGAGCACAAAGAGCACTTGAGAACCGTCCTAGCAACTCTAAGGGACGAGAAACTATATGCCAAGTTCAGTAAATGCGAGTTTTGGCTCAAGGAAGTAAATTTTCTTGGACATGTAGTAACTTCAGATGGAATTCGTGTAGATCCGGCCAAGGTAGAAGCGGTGCAGGAGTGGAAGTCACCTTCTACACAAAACGAAATCCGAAGCTTTATAGGACTGGCGGGCTATTATCGAAGATTCATCGAGGGATTCTCGAAGATAGCAAGGCCAATGACGCAACAACTGAAAAAGGGAGTCAAGATGATTTGGACGCCAGAATGTGAGGCGAGCTTTCAGTTGTTGAAGGAGAAATTGACCACCGCACCAATCCTAGCTGTGCCGGAGCCAGAGACTGACTATGCGGTATATACGGATGCGTCGAAGGTGGGACTGGGATGTGTGCTTATGCAGAAGGGGAAAGTGATTGCATATGCATCGAGACAATTGAAGCCCCATGAACTGAATTATCCGACGCATGACTTGGAACTGGCAGCTGTGGTACATGCTTTGAAGATCTGGAGACATCATCTTTATGGAGTCCGTTGTGAGATATACACGGACCATAAGAGTCTAAAGTACTTCTTTGAGCAAAAGGAGTTGAACATGCGCCAACGTAGGTGGCTCGAGTTGGTAAAGGACTACGATTGTGGTATAAATTACCATCCGGGAAAAGCAAACGTAGTGGCCGATGCTCTTAGTAGGAAGTCTCAATCTCAGCTGGCCACCTTTCTTACTATCGAGGAGAGTATAATCCAAGAGTTCAGTAAGATGCGTTTGGAAGTGGTGAGAATGCCCGAGACTGTGGAAGGGATAGTAGCCACGTTGGTGATGGAACCCGACTTAAGAGCCAGAATTGTAGAAGCTCAACGGCGAGATACGTTACTAGAAAAGATTCGCTCAGAAGTGAGGACGGGTGAACTCGGAAATTTTCGTGAGGCAGCGGATAATGGTCTCACATACAAGGGAAGGTTGTGTGTGCCTAAGGATGAAGGCCTGAGGATGGAAATCATGAGAGAAGCACATGAAACCCCATACGCTGCTCATCCAGGGAGCACCAAAATGTATCAAGACTTGAAAAGACAGCTTTGGTGGAACGGTATGAAAAAGCATGTTGCGGCATTTGTGGAGAGATGCCTAGCATGTCAACAAGTAAAGGCGCTACACCAACGGCCCTATGGGAAATTGCAACCCCTCGAGATTCCGGAATGGAAGTGGGAACATATTGCAATGGACTTTGTGATAGGACTGCCAAAATCCCAGCGAGGGAACACGGTGATTTGGGTGATTATAGATCGCCTCACCAAATCTGCCCATTTTGTGCCGGTTCGTGCCACTTATGGATCCGATCAGTTGGCTAAGGTATATGTACGGGAAATTATACGCTTGCATGGAGTTCCAGCGACAATCACATCTGATCGTGATGCTAAATTCACTTCTAGATTTTGGACAAGCCTGCAGCGCGAGTTGGGGACTAAGTTGAATTTCAGTACAGCGTTCCACCCGCAAACCGACGGGCAGTCGGAGAGAACGATACAAGCATTGGAGGACATGCTACGAGCCGTGGTGCTAGATCGAGGCTGGGGTTGGGAAGAAGTATTGCCCTTGGTAGAGTTCGCTTACAATAATAGTTACCAGGCGACTATCAAGATGGCCCCATATGAGGCCTTGTATGGAAAGAAGTGTAGATCGCCACTTTATTGGGATGAAGTGGGTGAGAGAAGAATTCTCGGACCAGACTCTGTAGAAGAAATGATAGAGATTGTCCGACAAATCCGTGGGAGGATCAAGGAGGCACAAGATCGACAGAAATCTTATGCGGATGTTCGAAGGACCGATTTACAGTTCGAGGTCGGGGAAAAGGTCTTTTTGAAAGTTTCCCCTTCTAAGGGAATAACTCGTTTTGGAGTGAAAGGAAAGCTGAGACCCCGATTTATCGGTCCATACGAGATTTTGGATAGAGTCGGCGCGGTAGTATACAGATTGGCCCTACCACCAAGCTTCGGAAATGTGCACAACGTCTTCCATGGGTCACAATTGAGGAAGTATGTGTATGACCCCACACACATCGTTCACCAAGAAGAAATGATGGTCCTAAATTCCGATCTAAGCTATGAGGAGAAGCCCGAGGCCATTGTGGATCGAAGAGTGCAAGAATTGAGGAATAAGTCAATCGCTTCGGTGAAAGTACGGTGGAGGAATCATGGAATCGAAGAAGCAACATGGGAATTAGAAGATAAGATGAGAGAGAAGTTTCCAGAGCTGTTTGAGTGATCTAACAAATTTCGGGACGAAATTTTGTTAAGGTGGGAGGAATGTAATATCCGAGATCTTGTGGTTTTTGGTTCTTTAAATTAATGAATGTCTTATGTGTTGTGCTTAATATATGGTGTGGGAATATTAATTGCTTTACACTATTGTTGCGGATGGGGTGTTTTTACCTAGCATTAAAAGTGATTAACTAATTAAGCTAGAATTAAAATCCTAAATAACAAATTAAATTCCTCCCTCCCTAATTCTCCCGGCTTTTCAAAAAAAACCCCTCCCCCTCTCCCCACTAATTTCTCAACCTCCCCCACTCCCTCTTAACCGATTCTTTTCCCCTTTTCCAATCTCTTTCCCTCTTCGGTCTCTCTCTTTCTCTCGCTCGCTCTCTCTCTCGCAAAGTTACTCTCTCTCTGGTAAGTCTCCCTTCTTCTCCCTCTCGGTTTTTACCTTCCCTCTTACTCCCTCTCATTGATTCCTGATTTCATTAAGGTAGCAAACTCTCGCGTACCGTTTTGAAATCGGAGTAGGGAAGCTTTGACCTACGTTTCGAACTATTCGGAGAAAGGTAACCCTAACCCTTGTTAATTTTCGAAACCTCATGCATATAGGACGTTTTGGAGGGTTTAGGTGCTGAATAGGTTGTGGGATGATGTGTCTGTGTGAAGCATGTCTTTGTTGGTAACTGACAGTGGGTTCCGACCCCTTTTTAACTAAGCAAACGATCTCCGTTGGGTACGAATTTTGAACTGTGTAAAGGTTAATGTGTCCTTTGTGTGGTGTGTAAATTTCAGCTTCATTGGATGTCGTATGATTTTATTATGATTTTTGCAAGTAAACTGCGCAGTTTCGCGAGTTGTATGTTTTTGGGAGATGTTTTCATGTGCAAGTGGCGTGTTTCTGAGTGATAGGTTTTTGTGATGAATGTGGGTGTGTTTGGCCAAGAGATGGCTCGGAGGAATCAGTGTTTGGTTCGAGAGTTTTCGTGTGTGTTGGCCGAGAGTTGTTGGGTTCAGCCTAGGGCAGATTTGTGGAGAGTCTGGAAGGGATGATCCCAGGTGTTTGGGTGTGTTTTGGGATGTAGAATGCGTGGTGTGTTTGTCGTATAGGGTTTGAGAATCGGGGGTCAGAGGAAAAGGGGTGTAAATTAGGCGCCGAGCAGACGGCCGAGGTGGTCGGCCGAGGTGCCGAGCCGGACGGCCGAGACGGTCGGTCGAGGTGCCGAGCCGGACGGCCGAGACGGTCGGCCGAGGTGCCGAACAGGCGGCCGAGATGGTCGGCCGAGGTGCCGAGCCGGACGGCCGAGATGGTCGGCCGAGGTGCCGAGCTGAGCCGAGACAGGTGCCGAGCTGTGCCGAGACAGGTGCCGAGCTGTGCCGAGACAGGTGCCGAGCTGTGCCGAGACAAGTGCCGAGCTGTGCCGAGACAGGTGCCGAGCTGTGCCGAGACAGGCGGCCGAGGTGCCGAGCCAGGCGGCCGAGATGGTCGGCCGAGGTGCCGAGACAGGCGGCCGAGGTGCCGAGCCAGGCGGCCGAGATGGTCGGCCGAGGTGCCGAGCCAGGCGGCCGAGGTGCCGAGCCAGGCGGCCGAGACGGTCGGCCGAGGTGCCGAGCCAGGCGGCCGAGACGGTCGGCCGAGGTGCCGAGCCAGGCGGCCGAGACACCGAGCCAGGCCGAGACGCCGATCCTTTTTCCGAGTTTTTCCGAACCTTTTCCGAGCCAAGTGAGCCGTTTGCACAGTAAGGGTATGCCAGGACTTGGAGTGCTGTGTTCGTGTGTCGTGTGCGCGTTTTGGGTACGTCGTTTGCGTGCGGGGTGTGTTTCGAACGTGTGACTTTGTGTGTTTGTTTGTAACATGTTGTTAAGTGTATGTACGTGTAACGTGCTAGATGTTGAAGTCGTCCACGTAGGAATCATGCATTGTCGTTTAAACCTCGTTTACCCTGACTCTAATCATGATATTATTTATCTTTCAAAAGGGTGATCGTTTACGAGGAAAGTGTGGTTGAAGAAGGGAATTATTTTAAAAGCTAAGCAATCGAGGTGGGCTTTCCTATCCTAATATACTGTGGGATATCTTTAATACGGACTTTGTTCCGGAAATGTTTTTATGGAGGTGAACTGTTTGTCTTGCCAACTGTTTTATTTTGAAACCTATCTGAAGTGGTTTACCACATATGTTTAATCGAATTCGGGTCTGTTGGGCTGCGAACCCTCAGGCTAGTGTACACGAGACTGGGTGCCATCTGAGAGCAAGTTGGCCGGTCTAGATGACCTGGGGTGTGGCCACGCCCCTTGTCATGGTTTGGATCAGATAGTGTATGAATGAGGGAATAAGGGTGGCAATATCGGAAAATGACTGCGCAGTCGAATTTATGAAATGTATTTTGTGTACTTGGGTTATTTTCATTATACTCAAAACCCCAAGGTTACACTGTTATGGCATGACAAACTATGTTTTTGGCGTGTGTCCACTGAGTGCATAAGTACTCAGCCCTGCATGTTGTTTTCTTAATGTGCAGGTTGAGCGACGATGGGGATGACGGATGATGAGCAGCCAAAGCTGAAGTAGTATTTTTATTTGGTCTTTTGGATGGTGTCGTGTCGTCATACATGGCAGCATCTGTCTTTTGGTCTTTCCGCTGCTTGTAACCCGATACAATGTTTTCCTTTAAACTCTGAATACTTTAACTTTTGTAATGTCGTCTTAAGTACAATGTTTAAAAGTGAACTTCCTTTTTTTAAATGTTTTGGGTCAAATATTCTTGTTACCCCCTTTCTTCCCCGCTTCTTTATTCCCCCCCTAGTCGCGGTCCACCGTACTTCCTATCCTTAGGAAATGCGGGCGTGACACGCCCACTGGAGATGCTCTAACCTCTCTTCATAATCTTGTCCACCTCAGATTCTTCACCTTTACTTTTCCACTGCATGCTTCACACTTCCATTTAATCCAAAATTATTATAGTAGTACTAATTTACTAACAACATTTTCAAATTTATTTGATTTTACTCACCACCACCAAATACACACACTACCAGGAAAACAATGCACAAAATTAAATTGATTACAGTCAGATACTACGTGTAAACCCCCAAACCAATAATTAAAAAAAAACTAAAATTACATAATATTCTTAATTAATACTTAAACCATTATTAAATATTTTAATAGATTAATCCGTTGCCTGTGGAATCGAGCCGTGTCGTCTCGTAAACCGGCAGTTCCTCTCTGTACATCTCCATCCCAATCGCCGAGAGATTATCGAGCTCGAACAAATCTGAACTCGCGCAACTTGCTGCATCATCGTCGTCGTCGAAATCTCGATCGAAAACCTCGTGTTTAGCTTGTGGTTGTTGATTTTGCCTCTGGTAATTCCTCAGCAAATCCCTCGCCACCTCCTCGGCTCGGCGGTTCTGATCCATCACGTGCGCCATTAGCTCTTCGTTGATCACGCTTCTGATGCTGTTTTTACTGCTCTGATTCCTCGCCGCGTCGCGATTTGATGATGTCTGCTTTTTGTTGTTGATTTCTGAGTCGACGATCACGCTCACCGGAGAGAATCTCACGGATCTCTTCGCGCCGGCGGAGGAGTGGTTGCCTCTGGACGAAGGCGTTTTGCTGAGGCAGGATCGGGAGAGCGACGACGCGGAAGAGCACGTCGAGGCGGTTGTGGATTTCAAAATCGGCGATTCGTCGCCGATTTTGCCTTTTCCTCCGGGGAAGAGCGAGTTTAGGAATCCGGCGAGTTTTCCGCCGGGTGATATCGGCTGCTTCACCTTCTTCAAATCGCCGTAGATTTTCAGCGCGCGCAGCTTCGTCTTCGAGAATCCGCCTTCAATTTTAGGTTTCTGCTCCGATTCGCGGTGATTCATGTCGATTTTCTCTTTCTCGAGCCCCGTTCTGATCGGCTTCGGCCGCTGCACCTGAAACGACTCCGCCTCCGACGAAGAGAAGAATCCACCGGTGCCGCCCGAGCTCGAATCGGAGGAGCTCCAGCTGGAACTCTCCCGATCCTTCCGCAGCTTCTTCACCTGAAAATCGGCGACGGATTTCCTCCGACCGGCGGATTTCTCGCTCACCTTCTTCTCCACCCATTTCTCAATCATGCAAGCGCGCTGGAAACTCTCCATCTCCTCATCACGCTCAAACACGCCGCGGCGCACGTTAGCGCCTTCCACGCTGCCGAAGCTCTTCTTCCTCATTCCTCCGCCGTAGATCACCATCTCCTCGTCTCCTTGATCGATCGAGCGGTAGATCGCGTCAAGCAAACTCGACGAAAACGACGAATTCGAGGAGGTGAAATGCGAGATTTCGCTCTCCCTTCCGTAACCGCACCTCTCCACCATGATCGGTTAATTATGCGCAAAATCAAGCGAAGAAATCAGAAAAAAGGAGAAATTAGGGAAGGAGAACTTTATTGTCTGCTTAGAGTGAGCCAAAAGCTGCAGGGAGAGAGATAGCTGCGATAGAAGGGAAACACAATCATGTGGAGGAACAGAAATGGTTACACACACAACACACAGTTGGGGTGAATATTTTGGTGAGCGAAAACAGTTGAAACAATGGCACTCATGATCATTTGATGTGGGGGAAGGAGATGGAGTGGCGCATCGTCTACTCAAAGCTTGCCTGCACGCTATGAGAAAGAGAGAGAGAGAATTTGAGAGAGTTCTGTTTTGTGCAGTTTTTTCTCCATCTTATGGGGAGAGCTTTAGAGCACCCGCAACGCGTGCCGCCGGCGTTCCGCGTGCCGTTCCGCCGGAACGGTTTCGCCGCGGAACGCGTTGCGGCGCTGCATTCCGCTCCCGTCCCGTTCCCATTCCGTGCCGGGTGCCGACGGCACGTAACGCGGCACGGAACAAGCCGCCACGCGCCTGGGCGACGTGGCCGATCCCCGTGCGTGCGTGCTTCCCACTCGCCGGCCCGCGAGTGGGACACGTCAGCAATGACGCAATAATTATTTTTTTTTTATAAACATCGATTTTTTTAAAATTTTTTTTTTTAAACGGTAACATTACCGTTTTTTTTAACTTTTTCTTAATTTTTTTAATTTTTATTTTATTTTCTTATTCTATAAATACACCTAATTCATTCATTTTATACACAACTACACATCTATTCTTCCTACATCAACATCAATTTCTCTCCAATTTTCATATTCTATCTCTTCAAAAAATGTCCGGCGACGGCAATTACGGTGGTGGCGGCGCCGGAGGGTGGGATCTCAACGCGTTCGGCGATTGGGAGACCATGTACAACACACTTGGTGGTTCTGGGTCATCGACGCCGGGCACGCAGGGGTCGGCGACGCCGGGTGGGTACCAACCACCCACTTTCGATGTGGATGCCTACGCTCGAGGCTCCGGCTCGCAGCTTTCCCAGGGTTTGTCCCAGATTCGGGAGGATATCCCCGTTGAACCCACTCAGGGAGGAGGCCGAGGCGGTGGAAGCTACAGGGCTGCGTCTGAGGCACCCGAGGAGGATGAGGAGGAGGAGCCGGAGGATCTGGGCCGGCATCCCTACACCAACGAAGAAACAAAGGCGGTGTACACCGCCTGGCTCACCGTCTCATATGATCCTATCGTCGGCAACCAACAAGCCGCCAAGTGCTTCTGGGAAAAGGTCCGTGATGTCTACCACGAGACTAAGCCGAAAGGGGCCCGGAAGCGCAAATATACAATGCTTCGTGCTCACTTTGGCCGAGTCGATTTACAGGTCAAAAAATTCTGCGGGATCTACTCCACCGAAGCGGCGCACTACCAAAGCGGAGCTTCGGGCGCCGACATACTGAGGGCGGCTTTGCGCGCCTTCCACCAGGACACCGGTGTACAGTTCAAATATGTTGATATTTGGCAGCTCGTCAAGGACGAGGAAAGGTGGGCCGGTGGTGTCCGCTCCAGCTCGGGATCAACCTCAAAGCGGACGAAGCACACGACGAGCGGCCAGTACTCGTCTGGTGACACCGATGCGCCCAGTGATCGTGACCCGCAGGAGGTTGGGGTTACGGCCGCCGAGTACGAGGGATCTAGCCGTGGGCGCCGTCGTCCGCAAGGGACGAAGGCGGCGAAAGCGGCTAGAGCGAGGAAGGGCCGAGGAGAATCAAGCCAGTCGGCCTCGGGATCGGGCTCACAAGGAGGCTCGAACACACTTATGGTGGCGTACATAACCGCCACAATGGCGGACACTTCCCGCTTCTCGTACGCCCAATACACGGCCTGGTGGAACGGAATTGTGCATATGGCAGGACTACTTGGTCTTCCCCCTCCCCCTAAACCTCGACCGCCTCCGGAGGATGATTCGCCGGCGGAGTAGTTTTTTTATTTTCCCACGTTTAATTGTGTGTTTTTTATTGTGTGTTTTTTATTTTTTTAGGATTTGAATTGTGTGTTTTTTTTAATTTTTTTAAGTTTAAGTTGTAATTTTTTTTAATATTGTGTGTTTTTTAATAAAGTATGTTTGTTTTTTAATAAAGTATGTTTGTTTTTTAATAAAGTGTGTTTATTTAATTTAATTTAGTTGGAAATAAAAATAAAAATTGAAATAGAATGAATAGTAATTTAAGGAACGGTTAAGGAACGGTTAAGGAACGGAGGGTTGCAGGTTCCGTTCCTTAGTTAAGGAATGGAGTAAAAAAGTACAGTGGGGCCCTCAAATAGTGGTTTAAGGAACGGTATAGGAACAGCGTTGTGGATGGCCTTATATAGGGGGGAATGGGCTGGCAAGTGTATCTCTTATTTCAATTTTTTCTAGTTAATGTTGGTTTCAATTTGATAGTATTACTAACATTTAGTATTATAAATTTTGTGTTTGCTTAGATAGATCATATGGCTTAATATCTATCTTATAATTTAATAATGTAATACGTATTAGTTTTGGCTTATTAATCTTAGTTTTTCTTGAAATAAAATTAGTCTAGAATAATATCGTCATCGAGTCAGTCCAATTTCGTGAAATGTCAGGACAAGTTAATGTTGAGTAATATGTATTTAAATAGATTTGAGAAAATGATGCTTCTAGTTTTGATCCGCTTTTTTTTTTTTGAAATATACTACTGTTATTTAAACTATCTTAGTTTTTGCTTGTGTCGTATACACATTAGAGGTTAGTTATGATATAAGTAGTCGAAGAAAATGCTAATTAAGTGAGTCAAATTTATGTAGTAAAAGTTTATTGGCACGATCACATTGGCATATACACAGTATATGTCTAGCCAATCACAATATCAAAAAGAAAAAGAAGAGAAAATATTTATGTAATTGTGATTGTCTAACATATCACGTGGCAACATGAATTCAAATTACATAACTAAATCATTACATTTAAATTAAAATAATTAAAATAAATACAATGATAAATGGTAAACTTTTTTTAATGGAGCATATATTGCAAACTATTCGAGTTAAGTTAGTGACCATTTAAATGGGGAAAGCAACGAAGTTGGGCCTTATATTTGGTATCATGCTACCACTTAATTATAACTTAGTTCATGTAAGAAACATACAAGTCGTGCTATAATTGTTGGAATTATTTCAACATATACATAAAATAATGGATCGTGTGATATCTATATCAATTTGTGTTCGTGAAAGTGTTCATCATATAAATAGCACAATCATTATACTAACATACATAGATAAAATTATAACATAACATGTTATAAAAAATTGCATCATATCGATGGCCCGTTTATATATCTATTGTTGCACAAAACCAATCTTTAATTTCCCCTAAACTTGCAATATCAACCGGTTCTTTAAATTTTGAGAATATTAAGAATTTCCTATCAATTCTTTTAGAGTTTCCTTACATTTATTGTTAAAAGTAAAATGTGCGTGTGCGTGTGCGCACGTGCATGTACAGGGTCAAACCATTGGTTGTCCATGATTCATGAAAACTAGAAATTTATATTAAATTCGATTTTTCTGAATCATTTACCATTGTAGAGTATCCCATTTTATATGGGTTTTATTCAAAGTGAATAGTGGGGTAATTGCATACGTGGGGCTCTCAAAAATCACTTTTTCAACATTGGGGGTTCGGATGTGATGCAAAGTTGGAAGAAATTCTACGGAAAGAATTTTAATCAAGATTTGATTTGATTTGATTTGATTGAAATAAAGAATGCAACCAGAAGTTAAGGGTGTAAAATCAATTGATATATAACTTATAAGAGACAAGATCATACTCATTTTATGGTTTAGAATTTTAGATACATTGCGGTGTAATCTGTATAACGAATAAGTAAAATTTGATCAAGGATGTGTGTCTAGACTAGTGTATTTTTACTCAAAAAAATTCATAGAAGAAGCCATCCACGGGTACTTAGTGTTTTTCTATTCGTTTTTCATTAGTTAATGAAGTTGACAGATAGCGCCAGGCTATGTGTGTTGCTTTTATTTTATTGTTTCTTTACGTTGTTTGCTAATTTTTTTCGCTCATAACTTTTTTTTTGCATAAAAATATAATACTATGAGACAATTACCATTTAATAAACTAAATAATAATAAATGTTTGGGCAGGGGAACATTACTCATAGAGTGGTATTGCATCATGCCAAGAATAATATAGACAAAATAAAACCATGATGAGTGGGTAATATCATAGATCTGCATCAAACAATATTTGTTCACATGGAAAAATCAAATTTTGAGAATACTAGCTATTATAGATTCCTTTCTTGTCATATGGATGCTTGGCCACAAGAGATTCCATTTTCATCAATTCCAATTATACTATAGCTACTTTGGACCTATACACACCCAAGAGTATATATATACAACCTACTATATACATACCCAATGTATAAAATATACTACTACATTGTATTATCAACAACCAAAATATGAGCCTTGTGACATTATTGAAAAATTAATAATGTTGACATTTACTATGAATCAAAATACTGTATTAAGCTTTCCTTGTTTATATACACTTTTACTACTAAAAGTTCGAGAATTTTGTGATAAGTTCAAGGTTCCATTTGGAACAAATCTTCAAAGAGTGGTTTAATAGATTACATTAAAAAGAAATTAAATATATATTTCGTCTCTCTCACACACTCACACACTGCACTACTTTAGTATCGAGACAGACCTCTCACACGCACGCACGCAGTGAAATGCTTTAGTTTCAGAGCTATAAAGAAGGTGGGGGGTAGGAAGAACATGGGAATCATGCACGATCACCAAATCATCAAACAAAGATGTTTTTCACCAATCCCAATAACAGAATATATTCACACACACACACACACACAAGAACTGATGAACTTCCAAGTGATCCAAATCCATACAACAAATCAAAAGCCACCCTCTTTATCTTTTCTTTCTCTGACAAAAGGCCAAATCATTCCATTGTTCAACAACACAAGCTTTTTTAGTAGAAGCAACAAACACAAAGAGACTGGCCAATGAAAGATGATGATGCAAGAGACCAAAACTTTAAAACAAATATAGCAGGTGAGGTGGGAGTGATCCGAGGCTCTCGGGTGCTTTGCAGGTTTTCTTTTTCTAAAGCTACGACAAAAGCCATGTCTCTCTACCTTTGCATTTCCCAACTTATTCATCCCATGTGTCCTGCTTTAGCCTTATGACGCACGCTTTAAAGACGAAAGAGACAAGAGTTGCTACTAAAGACTCACAATTTGTCCACTACTGCAAATGCTCCATAGTGCTAGACTAGGGTTATATAGCCTATTATCAATTCATTGAAATATAGATATTATTCATGTTCATGCATAAAGTTCAGTATGGCTATAACATGCATGATATAGAGTTGCATTCATCATGGCCTGCGGTGCTGGCAACAACCCCAGGAGCATTGATGGCATAACCAGCAGGACTGGTGAAGTTTCCAAAAACAGTTGGAGTAACAGTTGGATACCATACTTGACACCACTTGGAGTCCCATGGGAGCTATTCCCAGGCATCAGCTGTTGTTGCTGCTGCCATTTGAAGGATGAGGATATGTGGGACTATTGGAGTAACCAGGCATTGGCGGAACATGGACAGGAGGCAAGAATTGACGATACGGCATCATGTTAGCAAAATGGGAGTCGTGAAGTTGGGGATACATCTGGGAGAACTGCTGCTATTGTTGCTGCTGCAGCTGCAGCTGTTGCTGTTGCTGTTGCTGCTGCTGAACCATTGCAATTGTGGAAGCTGGAACAACATTAGCAGCTGAGGCAGGATGAGGGGCATATGCCACCTAATACAGGAATTCCAATGCCTCAAGAAGTGATAAACACAGAAAACTTTTTTACGAGATCTTATTACCAGATGCAGCATTTCAAGAGGTTTCCTCTCTTCGAGAACTACGGTCAGGATAAGTATTATACTTGGCAGGCATACGTGCAACATCATTGTTTTTCTTGGGCTCCACAGCAAAGTAACTATTTTGCACTGGATTCGGGGTCTGCAAATATAACATTGGTAAGTTCATACTTCATGCATCATGTTTGGTATATAACTTCAAGAGGCTAGAGTAAAATTGAGCTATGATAACCTCTTAATTCGCAATATATGTCAACGTTAACGTATTAAGATCATGCAAAAAAATAAACTAAAAGCAGAGGGAAATTCTTAGAATAAAACTACACAATTAGCAATTAGTTTATGTGATTAAAGATACTTCGTTAGATATAACAATTGCTATAGTCTTATAGATACGCAGTGGAGTAGTAATTTTTTGTAATCGGTAATGTCCCAAATAAAAATTTAAAATCTTTTTTTAGTGTAACATGGTTAATGAGAAAGTGATATTTTCTTCATAAAAAATAGTGATGTTCTTTTGCCAATTATGAGCAAGGGTAGTGGGTAGAGCTACTTCAGAACTAAATTCTAATTTTGAAGTTTGTCATCTATTTGCATACAACCGATCAATTAATGAATATTAGGAGTATTAATTTAATATGTTATCTCTGTTTAAAAAATGTATATCCATATATTTTTGTTAATATTATTCCATTGTTTTATCACATCTGTTCGAGGGAATGGTCAGTGAACACAAATCAGAATTCAGGCCCACCTAAATCTATTTTATAATTTGGCCCAAATTGTTAACTTATAAATTGGCCTATTAAAATATGGCCCACAAATAAAGACTTTTTGTTCTTTGTTATACAGTACTTAAAAATTAACCTCTTTATAAAATTAACAAAAAAAACGTGACCAATCTAGATTAAAATTTAAATCCATTTATTAGATCCAATAATCACAATACGAATAATAATGAATACATAAATAATTCCATGAATCTCTATAATTTTAAAGCTCAATGTGACGGTGGAGATTTTAAGACTGTTGAACATATAAGTATTGATCTTTTCTAGTAATAAAATGAAAATAATTTCCAAATGTTTCATAGGAGTATTAGAAAGAAAAACACTCGGGTTTCTATTTCAAATTATGTGCCTCCCATGCAATGGACAGAAAATATTATAGTCCACGAATTAAATTAAAAAGTAGACTCTGAGGTTGAACTATTAAAAATAATTTCATAGCAAAATTCGGAAATATTCTACTCCCCATAGTTTAATACTGCATGTTAAAGTAGAGAGAAAATGACATTTGCATATTCTATATTTTAATGTAGGGAAAAGTAATTGGAAACATAATAAAACATAGGATGAATTATGATAATTTATTATTAAAAATAGTAAAATTAACATCTTTAATAAAAATAAAAATAGAAATAAAAGTATAGTTAGACCCGACCCGAATCGGCCGTGTGATACTGAGTTACTGACACGAGATTGGATCATTCATTCGATCGTTAACTCAGCCTCACGCCACCAAATCCTCCGCCGCCGCCGCCAGTTTCATTCTCAGAGCAGTCACACGCTCTCACGCACAAGCAGCAGCCTCGATCATCAAAAAACGAATCAATTCACAGAATTTAAAAAAAAAAACAATCCGGATCGGTCAATTTTCCCGCCAAACAGTCATTCCGTGATGCCATCGCTGCGACGGAGGCGCGCCGCGGCGGCGGAGTCGGTCCGGGATCCTGATCCGGAGGAGAAGAAGCCGGAGCTCCGGAAACCGAGGAGGCAGCGGAAATGGTCGTGCCTGGACAATTGCTGCTGGTTTATTGGGTGCGTTTGTGTGGTGTGGTGGGCGCTGCTGTTCCTGTTCAACATGATGCCTTCCTCGTTCCCGCAGTACGTGACGGAGGCGATAACGGGGCCAATGCCCGACCCTCCGGGGGTTAACCTGAAGAAGGAGGGGCTGCAGGCGAAGCATCCGGTGGTGTTCGTGCCGGGAATCGTCACGGGAGGGCTGGAGCTGTGGGAGGGGCATAGCTGTGCTGAAGATTTGTTCAGGAAGAGGCTGTGGGGAGGCACTTTTGGTGATGTTTACAAGAGGTGAAGATATGACTTGACTATCTCTTTTTGTTGTTGGGATAATATGCTTTTTGGAGTTTCTTCCATGTTACGCTATTCCTTGCTTTTGAGGTAAATTTGGTTGTTTGGTTTTTTGAAAGGTAGATAGAGTAGGAAAATAAATATTGGAATAATGTTTCAGCTTTTGTACAGTCAATGTGTAATTGTGTATCTAAATACGGCAATGTATCTAAAAGGTTAGATCTGTATCTAGTTAGGAGTTAAGTTGGTATTTGCAGGACTAGTAAATGAACATTTTACTATGTAAAGTAATTAGTGGTGTCTGAGTGTGCTGGCGTGTGTGTTTAAGACTCTTGTGTTTCCTGTAAGATGTTGTCATGCTTCTGAGACACAATACATGAGATAAACTTATTAATCAGTTATTCCTCAAAAGTTTCTTATCTGTCATTGACTTGCTTCTTATATAAGTTTTCAACCTGTATTTTTAGGACCCGTTCAGTCTGGCAGATATAGTGTGTTAACAGCCCAAATCCAAATATTTCGTATTGTTCAGTGGACATGTTTTTAAACATGTCAGCCCTCTATTAACAACATGGCCCGTCACTGTTCACCAGCATTTGACTGGATGTAAATCTTCCACAGAAGGTGTTATTAATTTCTGACTCCTTCAGATTATTTCAGCATTTGACTACTTTACCCCACCAAATTTGAATTCCCCCAAATTATCATCGTCACCCCCTCAATCCATCCCTAACTCTCTCTCTCGCGCGCACGCCTCTCTGCGATCGACGCCGGAGGAGTGGCCGCCATGACTGGGCGCGAAAATTACCTCTGTTACATACATCACTCCATTGCTTAACCAAATCATACACATCTTTTCAGAATAAAAAAATCCCAATCGACTCACAGCTCATAGCATCTGCTCCGTTAATTTTGATTGTTGTTTCCTCACACATGGGTGTCTTGAATTTCAAACAACTCACCACGATACAACTTAAATCGAGATTCAAGAACGCCTCTCCGCACGGGGAGGTTCCCGCTCGCACCTCAGGGAGATTCGGTCGTACCTTTCGCCGCTCAATGAGGTTTTGTAGAAGTAAAGACTGTGGTTCATTTTTTATTACATCCAGCCTTTTTGCCCAAAATAATTGGGTGGGAGTGGACTCAAATTTGAGATTTCGTTTCTCGCTGCTAAGTTTTTCGGAAGTGTTGAGCAGGGAATTTTGAAGAGATGGTGGGGGCTATTTGGTCAGATTACATGTTGGAAGAGGCAACAGTTTTTAAACTAGTCACCATTTCATGTTCACTGAACATGCAAACTAAATTCTGTTCAGGTGGGGCCCACCACCTAATTCAGCCACATATTTATCTCACGGCCATTAAAAAAACCATGAGAGTGAACAGGCCCTTATTTTTACTGGTAGGCCACTATGTTGGGTGGAGCATATGTCATTGGATAATGAAACTGGCTTGGATCCTCCTGGTGTGAGAGTCAGGCCTGTCACTGGCCTTGTCGCGGCAGATTACTTTGCTCCAGGATATTTTGTTTGGGCAGTTCTAATAGCTAATCTTGCTCAGATTGGGTATGAAGAGAAAGCCATGTACATGGCTGCATATGACTGGAGGCTTTCATTCCAGAACACAGAAGTACGTGTTAACATATATCAATCCTCTGTTCTTGTTTAAACATGAGATAACTGGATTATTGACGCACTTTTGTTATCAAATACTTACTTTTCAGGTGCGTGATGGAGCACTGAGCAGAATAAAAAGTAATATAGAACTTATGGTTGCTACAAGTGGACACAGGGCGGTAATCATTCCACATTCCATGGGTGCTCTATACTTTCTCCATTTTATGAAATGGGTGGAAGCACCTGCTCCAATGGGTGGAGGAGGTGGACCAGACTGGTGTGCTAAACATATAAAGGCTGTGATGAACATTGGGGGGCCACTTTTAGGTGTTCCGAAAGCTGTTTCTGGGCTTTTCTCTGCAGAAGCAAGAGATATTGCTGTGGCCAGGTACGAACTTCTTGTTTACTTTAGTACAAATTCAATGTTAAGATTGATAGCCAGCCCATCTTTTGTATGGTTAGTTCCTGTGCTTACCGGTGCCTGTTTTTTGGTCGATGTATTCAGGGCCGTTGCTCCTGGTGTCCTGGATAAGGATCTGTTCCGAATCCAACCTTGCAGCACGTAATGAAGATGACTAGGACATGGGATTCAACAATGTCCATGATACCAAAAGGTGGAGAAACCATTTGGGGTGGACTTGACTGGTCACCTGAGCAGGGTTATGTCGCTAGCAAAAGAAAACAAAATACCAGCCAACCTGAGAACTCCACTTTTACTGAAGATGGAAATATTGAACCAAAAGTAAAACATGCCCATTATGGAAGAATAATATCCTTTGGGAAAGATGTAGCCGAGGCAGATTCTTCGGATATTCAGAGAGTTGATTTTAGGGTAACGTTTCTTATTTTCATCTGTGATATCTATCGCATGTTAATTAGTCCCTACTATGGGAAGTGCCTAATTTAGTCTCCACCAGTTTCATATTTGCCATTTCTCGGGTCTGTTTCTTGCGACTGGGGAAGAATAAAGACATCTGGCAAATTAATGATTTCATGAAAATGATATAAAAGAACTGTAAATAGCAGCATCAGATTAAAATTAATATTAGAAGATTAGCTAAACCAAATCTTAATTTCACCACAGTGAATGTGATTTACATCCCAAGCTAGATTACTTTGATTTTAAGAGTTCAAAAAACAAACAAAAATGAAAGTGATTGTTCTCTGTATAAAGACAAAACAGCAGCCTAGTCATGAGAAATCCATGTCAAAAGATAATACTGCTCTGATCTCAATCTCTTTCAACTTATTTTACCTTTCTTTGGAATATGTTTGAGTTGAAAACAGCTCTAAGAAAAAAGCATGATGTGCCTGGATGGTGTATAAACATGATATAGTTAAACGTGTCTTTTTAATTGTGTCATGGACTGTTACTACTATATTGATACGATCAAGTTGTTTTTTGCAGGATGCTGTAAAGGGCAATAATTTTGCAAACAATACTTGCCAAGATGTGTGGACAGAGTATCATGACATGGGTATTAGTGGCATCACATCTGTTACTGAATATAAAGTTTATACTGCTGGAGATATACTGGATCTGCTAAACTACGTTGCCCCCAAAATGATGGAGCGTGGCGGTGCTCATTTTTCTTATGGTATTGCTGATAACTTGGACGACCCCAAGTATTCGGACTACAAATATTGGTCAAATCCATTAGAAACAAGGTTAGAGTGTACTTAACTTTTGATCTCTGTTAACTAATTTTTATCCGTGATTTTATTAGGTTTGCAGCATTTTGTAATATACATTAACAACACCCTTTTTGCAGGTTACCAAATGCCCCTGAGATGGAAATCTTTTCAATGTATGGAATTGGCATTCCTACTGAAAGAGCTTATGTATACAGACAGGTTGCGGCTACAGACTGCTACATTCCTTTTCAAATTGATACATCTGCGGTTGAAGAAAATATAGATAGATGCATAAAAGATGGTGTTATCACCGTTGATGGGGACGAAACTGTCCCTGTATTAAGTGCAGGCTACATGAGTGCAAAAGGGTGGCGTGGAAAAACTAGATTCAATCCTTCAGGAATGAAAACTTATATAAGGGAGTGTGATCATGCTCCCCCATCTAATCTTCTTGAAGGCCGCGGCACGCAGAGTGGTGCCCATGTTGACATCATGGGAAACTTTGCTTTGATCGAGGACATTATGAGGGTTGCTGCCGGTGCTACAGGGGAGGAGCTGGGAGGCGATCGGGTGTACTCAGACATCTTCAACTGGTCCGAAAGGATCCAACTACCTCTATAAGTCAACCTGTATGATAGGCTTTCAAGGCTTCATTCTGTTAATTACGACGGTGCATCGCGATTGAGGATTCCATTCTGCTACATCATACTCTTGATTCGAACAGTGGCATTGGTGCACTATGGCTGAGGCAACGCACGAAGAAAGGCGTTTGCTTCAGCATGATCGAGCTTCTGAAGCGGGAATGTGCCGGTTAAGGTGTTATATCTTACACCGGTGTGTACGTCTTTGGGGATTATGTGTCTCATTTGCTCTTTGAAGCTGACCTTTGTATTATATGATCCTACTGTTGTCGTGAGGGATCAAGAAACAGGGTAGAGAAAAAAGAAAAAATGTGTATCTATTCTTTGGTTTAGATTTTCATGCCGCAATAGAACTGTTTTCAGAAGTATTTTGAAAGATCAAACTATATCCACATTCCAACTACTTTGCAGAAATATTCTTCTTTGTTTCCATCTTTTTAAATAAATAAATTATAGTACTAAATGATAAACAAAAATGCTAGATATTTTTTACCATTATTCTTTGATAGGAGTACTTTTTTATTCATTAAAATGCCAAAAAGATGAAGCAAAATAGAATATTCACTCTAAACAAAATACTAACGCGTTTCAAAAATAAAATCTTTCCAGTCAAATAACCAACCTCCGCGAAATTCAACGACATATCTGATTCGGGTCGGGTCGGGTCGGGTCGGGTCTCCGGGTACCGTATATCAGCAGACAGAATTTCGCCGAATGCATTTCACAATCACAATTAGCCCCATTTCCTGAGCCGGGTCCGGATTTTTCGCGGCTGTAGCCTTCAAAACTACGTCGTTTCATTGTTCGATCAAACCTTCTCCGAGATTGCCTCCCTTTCTCTCTCTACAACCTACATCTTCCATTCTATTTCCCGTGAGTAATTCCGGCATCCTTCATCGCAGGATGCATAGCTTAACGTGATTTGTTCCATGGAATTAAAAAACTCAAGGTTCAAGGAGGAATTTTTTTTCTAGGGTGATATAGTTCCCAATTTAGTTGATTTTATCCATTGTACTAGTAATATTCGTTTGGATTTATTTGGAAAATGATATAACTGAACACAAACAAAGGAAAATAGCTGCAAATATAATTTTTAGTTACTCCATTTTGTTGCTTGGTGATTGCTATACAGGTGCGTTGTAAACAGTTATTTACGTTTGTTGATTTTGGTGGTTATTTGTTAATGATGATCGTTATCAGGAACCGTTATGTTTGGTTGAAGTTGGTGTTTTTTAATTTTGTAATGCAATATTTTGCCTATTATAGTAAATAAATCTGCTGATGCATGCTAGGCTTGGATTTCTAGCTTTGGGGAATCTTTAGAATTCAAGGTTCTTTCATTTTTTTGAAGTATTGGTTTTAACTTATTATGTGTGATTTGTGAACATTAAATAACGACCATTTTCACTACATTATCCTTTTTTGTGAGTTTGTAATCTAGTTTTTGACAACTTTGTTGTTTGGATCCTGCTTCTGCTAGTGTCTTAGTAAATTCCAATGGAGACATCTTCTGTTGGTTTAATTTATCCTTTTTTTCTTAATTATAAATTTCATGTATCCGGATGCCTTCTACACAATTAGAAGATATGCAAACTTCTATGCTGGTAAAAGAAAATTTCTGGTGAATAATTCGAACCTGTCTCAAACTGGAAATCATGTAATTTTGGCTTATTCAATGAACATGGTTAATAATTATGGATATCAACCGCTTGAATCTTCAGCTATTCTAGGCATTTGATCCATGGTCACACCTAAATGATGGTGTTTTGTTGTTTCCTTTCATATTACCAAGAGAAGTTATCTAGTTCAAAGTCTTGAACTTTATCTTGGGTTTGGTGAAAGATTTTGACTGAACTGTTTGTTTCCTTTGCAGTACGTTTTCCTGGGTCTAATTTATTTGCTTGCGTCGGTTGAAGATGAATATGCAGCAAGCTCTCCCACCAAGATCCTCTTCAAACGGATATCGTCACCATAAAATCGAAGGAGATACCGCAACAAGATTTAACAGTAAGTTTCAGCTGATAGCAGGAGCAGTTTAGTTAAGAATTCATGATTGTGATCTCATAGTTTGTGTATAATCTGCCAAATCTAACGGTGAGTAACTTTAGGTGTAGCAGACTCACATGAATCAAACTCTTGTGATAGACTTATATATTTAACTACATGCCTCATCGGGCATAAAGTGGAAGTACAGGTGCAAGATGGATCACTATTTTCTGGAATCTTCCATGCAATCAGCGGGGAGGATTATGGTACGTTAAGAAAATATAGCTCAATAAGGCTAATGATAAAAGCATCTTGCTGTGTTTTAAGAACTATTTTGAACCCTGCAGTTACAAAGTCTCCCTGACATAGTACTTATTTCGTTGGTATAGGAGTTATTCTGAAAATGGCATGTTCAGTTAAGAATGGTTCTCAAGGTCAGAAAAATATTTCAGATTCTTCCGAGCCTCCTTCTAAGACTTTGATAATACCTGCTACGGATCTTGTGCAAATCATGGCAAAGGTACAACAGTATTCGTACTTGTAAAAAAAAATTCTGATGCCAAATTTGGACTGCTACATTGGCATTTGCATGATAAAGTTACCTGTAACTTATGTAAATTGTTTTATCTTGATTATGATGCAGAGCATTCTGCTAACATGGATATTTTGTAATTGGATTTAAAATCCCAAATTAATCTTATTTGTAAATTGTAACCGGAACAGGACGTGCCTGTAATTAGGGATGGTTTCCTGAATGAGCTCCAACGTGGAAAGCAGCAAGAGCTTATGACAGATTCCTGCATATCACAATCTCGGAATGTAGAGGCGGGGAGAGAATTGGAGCGATGGGTCCCTGATGAAGATGATCCTGGGTGTCCTGAACTGGAGAATATATTTGATGGTGCTTGGAACAGGTATTTTGCACGTATGACTTTAGTTAACTCCGAAACCTCTTGTCTACTTCAATTTGTGGTTAGATGTTCAAAAATCTTTCAACCATGGTTTCGTAGATAGCAACATATTACCTTTTGGAAATTATATAGTAGGATTTGAATTGTTGAAGTTACTATTTATTCATGAAAAAGTTCCCGTATATCTCCAATTATTTCAGTACATGTGATGCTATTTTGATTAGTATGGTACCTTTATTTGACAACAGAGGCTGGGATCAGTTTGAGGTAAATAAAACTTTATTTGGAGTTAAGAGCACCTTTGATGAGGAGCTTTACACAACGAAGCTCGATAGAGGCCCTCAAACGAGAGAATTGGAAAGAGAAGCTCTAAAGATAGCTAGAGAGATTGAGGGTGAACAAACCCTTGATCTTCATCTCGCAGAGGTCGGACTGAGACTTGGCTTCATGTTTTTTTAATCTTTCCTTCAGTATGTGCTTTTTTGTGTATCTCAGTTATGTTATTGTGTAGGAAAGAGGTATTCAAATTGATGGAAACATTGAGATAGATGAAGAAACTCGCTTTTCTTCAGTCTACCGGGGGAATCATGAGAGATCATATGAAGATATTGTGGAGACAGTATTGGAGGATGAAGAAATGCAAGATGTGAGAGTCTATTGAGTGCTCTGGAGTTTGATGGCGTTTCTTTGAATTGTTGTTGTTGGATCTAACTGTCACTTGTTTTTTCCTTTTATTTGCAGGTACATGATCGGAGAGCATCTAAAGCCGAGGGTGAGTGATCTCTCTTATTTTTCCAGTCACTCGTATATGTTTGGCTCTTCATTCTTTTTAATTAGACCTAAATTTCTTTTTATTGGATGAGTTTTTCAAAAATCTTTAGGATTTCCTCCATCCCTCTCAAGATGTCCACCTTTCCTTTATAGTTTGTCCCACTCAAGACGTCCACTTTCTATATATTTGTAAATAAATCTCTCTCCCCTCATTAAAATATTCAACTACCTTTTCTCTCTACTTTATCCACCTTTAAACTCCTAAAATCCCGTGCCACTCAAGAATGTGGACATCTTGAGTGGGACGGAGGGATTACAGTTTTTTTTAAATTAATTTTCTTTTGCTTTGTCGTATTCTGAGTTCTATAGACTATTTCCCCTTGAGCCATGATATTCATCTTTGTGTTCATTAAGGTTGATGTGATTACCTTCTCAGGTTCAAACTCATTGAATAAAGAAAGCTGTCTGAAGGTTGGATTATCTGCGAATGCTACTGCATTTGATCCATCACGTTTTTCATCCAAAGTTCAGGATAAGGGAAGCTTCTTCAACGAGTTACCAAAGGGTTCATCATGTCCTGAAGCACAAGGGGTAGCAACCTCTCTTGCCCGGACCAGTAGCTCTGCATCATCCGCTTCTGATCGCGGAGGAGGTACCTCAACTTCTGCTGGCCGTGGATTGTCTCCTAGTTCATCTGTTGCTTCGCTGTCTTCAGAGAAGTCAACACTTAATCCACATGCCAAGGTGAACTACATGATTGGAAATTTTGATTTCATGTCATTATGTCCTTTGTGCTTGATTTGTCTTTTGCTAACTCTCTTACTCGTCTTTTTCAGGAATTTAAATTTAATGCAAATGCTAAGAGCTTCGTCCCATTTCAGCCACCTAGACCGATTTCTCCTATTGCAGATAATTCCTTCTACTATCCACCTATGGCTACTGCAACACATATGCATGGCATGCCATCTGGTGTTGGGGTGAGTGCACATATCTCTATTGCTACTGCCTTTTATCTTGATTTAGATGGTCTAGCATATTTCTACGAATCGAGCTTACCTTAGCTGTCACACACATGTAGTATAATAACTAGTGGATGCTAGATCTTTTCATTCAATAATTCTCAGCCCTTCAGTTGCATGTCACTCAACAGCAATAATGTCAAAATTAGAAGAATATCGCACAAACTAAAGAAATTCTGTATCTAATGATTCAATAACTGCGAGATTTATGAGATTGTAATTCGTAAGAATGGCTTTTGAGTGCTTTAAGAGTGTTTTTTAGGAGAAGATATAGAAAATGAGCTTATTGGACAATGTATGTTTATGTCTGTTTTCATTATAAAAAAAAAAGTGAAGAAATATCTTTGTGTACAGGAGTATCAATCATAGCCTTGGTATCTTCAGTTTACAGAGAAGGAAACTACTTTTTCCTTGTCATCTTGATCATCATATGCCTGCACTTTCTTAGAAAATTTAACTCTCACCAATCCATTTTGGGCTTATCATGATTGTTTAGGCTGGACCTTTGTTTACTGCACAGCCGCCAGTTATGTATAATCCACTGGCTACACCAATGTCACAACAATTTTACCATCCAAACGGACCTCAGGTTAGTCATATTTTGCTCTACCTATGATTTTGCCCACAATTTTTTTTGCGCCGAGGAAAATTAAGTAGTTTTCTTGCAGTATGGACAACAGATGACAGTAGGACAACACCGGCCAGTTTACTTCATGCCCACATATCCACATGTAAGCAACCATTCCCCCTCTTTTCTTTTCCCACTTTTCTACTTTATGTTGAAGAAGCTCGAGTAGAATTGTTTCATCCTTGTTAGCATGCGTTTCGACTAAAACATGATTTTGCATGTGGACAATCTCCCAATCTTCATGGCATCTAATGACACACAAACATGATTTTGAATGTTCCATTTATGCTGTCCCATGTCTCTGTCGAGCACCACGCCACCACCTACCTACAATCACAACGTATCTTGTGCTGAAAACCCGTACCTGTATCATCCCCATTCACTAAATCCTATATTCTTATGCAGTAAATGCAGTACAAGTGAAGGGAGAGGTTTGCTAAATGATGGCAAACACCACCTACATGTTGTGTTTTTGGGGATTCGAATTTTTACAAGGCTGCTTGGGGATTTTTTGGTGTGAGGCAAGCAGCCGATGTGTTATTAAGTGGCGGTCGAGCTTGAGACGACGAGAGTGATGAGACCATGTGACATTAGGGGATTTTCCCCCTTCCTACTGGTTTTAACAATTTTTCTGAGGCAGTGAGTGATTTTCACATTCTTAACTTTGGTGGTGTTCTAACATAGAGTTATGTATTCCTTTTGAATTTTTTGTTTGGGTTTGATATGAATCGATAATTAATATATTGATTATTAGTTAGCTAAAATTTTCGCTAAATATCTTTGAATTTCTGTAAAAAGTTTTCACCTATAAGCGTTAAATACAGTTGTTTTTAGATCTCTTGCCTTTTGACTTTGAAAAGAATGCAAATATATTTAGTATCTTTCCTTTTCACTTTCGATCAATTAAAATTTAAAACACACTACCTAACTTTATTAAAGTCCGTCTCATTACATTATTTTGATCGAAGTAGTATTCATTGCATGAGGATAGTTTGTATTTTATGTAAATTTTATTAAGATTGGTATGTTACTATATTGGCGGAAAATCAAGATTGGTATGTTACTCGCTTTTGGCATATGAGTGGTTGTTTAGAATACAAAGAGAGTATAAATATAATAATAAGTGATATACTATAATAAAAATAAAATAGAGTCACTAGTTTGATGTGATGGAATTCGTTATTCCAAGTCTACATATTCAAATTGAAAAGTGAGTCCAACTTACTTATTCGAGCACCTACATAACTCTATAAGTTTTCAATTCGTCCCTTTGCATAATTTCCTTCCCTTTTCTCCACCTAGTGATTCCTCAAATATACCTATGGTGGTATAGATAGTATAGATGTTACACTTCATGGAATACACTACAGTAGTTTAGGAAACCAAGTTCATGATTTTTGGCAAAACGTTTATATAGAGTGAAAAAATAGTAATAAAAAAATTAGTTCAACATCACTCAAATCTAAGCATGTTACTGAATCAAGAACCATTGTCTTCTGTCGGGGGCGGAGCTAGGAATTTGTAGGAAATGGGGCAAACTTACATATGAAGGAATTTTAAAATTTTGAGGGGGGCAATTAGTAGAAGATTAAAAGAAATTAATTTAAAATGGATATATAAATACATGGGATGAAAAACATGAGATGGGGCAATTGCCCCTCTTTAATAACATATAGATCCGCCCTTGTCTTCTGTTACGAATTGGTGGTTACAGTTCCAAAGGAAATGGAACCAACCGGACAGAGGACATATTTGTCGATTTTGGTTTTGAATTGGTAAATAGCAGTTCTGGTTTTCGATCAAAATCAACGTTTTTTTAATTTATTAACCTTTTAATTGAAATTTTCAACATTTCTTTCACAATTTTCAGATGTTTCCTAGTTCGGAAGAATGGCGGTTAAACGCGATTCTCGGTTCAAAATATTGGAATCAGACCGATAGAATCAATAAATTGTGTCCAGTTAGGCAAAGGCTGGTCACAGTTTGAAAATTAGAATAGCCAATCTGTTTCTGGCCAAATCAACGGTGCATATTTAACCATGCATCCAAATCCGTCAATACAAACACAACGACATGTAAGATCCTTAAAATCCACAAAACCTTAAAATTGTCAAAATTTCAATTGAAATATTTATATGCACAACCAACTATGCTTTTCCCAGAGATGCTTTCTTTTCTTTATAAAAAAGAATTCAAAACCGCAAACTTGATCCATCTATATAAATCGAGTGCTACTATTTAGCACAACACACAATGATCATCACAAACCCTCTAATTGGAATCTTAGTCCCTTTTGATATTCAAGAATTTGAACCTATATTTGTCAACGCAAGGCAATATGAAGCGATCTTGCGACGTAGAAGACAAAGAGCAAAGATGCATAAACTCAAAAAGCCCAAAAAGGTTTGTTATTTTATGTATGATTTGATTGTTTTGTCATGATTGAATTATCGTGAATTCAAATTCCATCAATATGTACTAAATCGTCTGGCCCATGAATGCTTTGTCGTGTGTTATGTAATTATTTGTTTGAAACTTCAACCATGAGGCCACTCTCCTTAGGTGGATTTGGTTAACATATAATGTTATACAGGCGTTGTTCATTTGCTTTTGTTTTTGTGGGCTGGTCTGCCATTTTTCTTTTATAATGGTTTTCAATAGACCTAACTATTTCTTATACGTTGATTTCATTTTATTGTCGTCTTTTTAGTTTATAGTGTTTTAATTATAACACAAAAAAAAATATACTAAATCGAGTTTATATTTCTAAATATTGTAATGATTTTGGGCAGCCATATATGCACGAATCAAGACATCTTCATGCAATGAGAAGAGTTAGAGGAAAGGGTGGAAGATTCCTTAAACTGAGGAAAGTGGGAGACAATCCATTACCTCAACTCAAGTGAAAATATGTACTTTCCTTTCGTCTTTGTATTGTCAACTCATGGTTGTTATGTTTGAGATTCTTGTTATGTCATTAACTAGATGACACACAATGAAAAACATACAAGATCACGATCTAAAATTATAAGCGTGTTGAGCATTTAATTTTACAACGGAAGAAATATTCGATTGTTGTGTAACATCTTTCCACTGTTTGATCGAATCCTATAAATGAATCCATCAAGTTAGTATCATCAAGAGTGTCCTCTCTCGAAATGTCCCGTCAATTGCAAATAGTTGGCTAAGATTGCAAAATCAATCTCGGAAAGAAATCTATCGATTCTCTCTCAACGGTTGTACAGTAGGTGTAATAATTTATTTAAGTAATGGAGATTCTTATTCAAGCCAAATTGCAATATTTATTAGGTCATCCACAACGCTGTTGCTATACCGTTCCTTAAACAACTATTTGTCGGCCCCACTGTACTTTTAACTCCATATCTTAACTAAGGAACGAAACCTGCAACCCTCCCTTCCTTATCCGTCCCTTAATCGTTCCTTAAATTACTATTCATTCAATTTCATTTTTTAATTTTATTTTCAACCAAATTCAATTAAAAAAACACACTTCATTAAATAAAATAAACTTACAACATAAAATTCATAAAAAAAACATAATTTAATAGTTTCCTAAAAAAATAAAAGTACACAATTTAATAATTTCATCCGCCAAAGTTTGCCCAAATGTGCTCAATTAGATCCTCTTGGAGTTGGGTGTGAGCGCTAGAGTCGCGTGTCCTTGCACGAATAGATAACTGTTCTTGTATAGACGGATGTGCTCCACTATTTGATTGTTCCATTATTTGACGCATATGTTCAAAAGGATCTATTAGTTTGATTAAATTTGGGAGAAGAAAAACAAAGTTGATTTGAGATGAAAATTGGGGCGGAAATAGAGAGGATTTGAGAGGAATAGATGTGTGTTTGTGAGTGAAATGAGTATGAAATAAGAGTATTTTATAGAGTAAAGAAATAAAAAAAAATTGAAAACGGCTATAAAAAACGGTAACATTACCGTTGTAAAAAAATTATTAAAATTCGATTTTTTTTAAAAAAAATAAATTATTGCGTCATCGTGACGAAACCCACTCGCGGGCCAGAGAGTGGGCGTCACGCATAGCATGGGAGCTCGCCACGTCGCCTCGGCGCGTGGCGAGACGTCGCGTGCCGCGTCTTGTGGTGGCGGGTCTCGGGATGGGCTGGGGACGAAACGGCCGGCTGCAACGCGTTTCTCCGCGGTTTCGTTCCTCCATCACGGAACGCGGCCCGATTACACCACGCGTTGTAGATGCTGTTATTACTTCAAAACAAGAAGAATCCTCAGCTATTTAAGAATGATAAATCACTCTAGAAAAGGATTTGATCCACTCCAAAGTAGTTGGACGTGCAATGATTTACAAACTCAGAATTGTGTTTTTCGACCAAAAAATTGAAGAAAACTTAATAAAAAAATTATGGAAATGGATTATAACATTTAAGAAAAATAAAAATCATAGTAGTGTTTTTGTGTGTTGGGCCAAATCTCAAATACAGTTAAACCTATTCACTTTCATTAGATTCAAATCATCCCTTCTCTCTCTCTTCCTATTTATACTTATCCCCTAACCTTAAACCCACAGAGACAATTCCCGCTGCGTTTCCACTTTCCCCATTGCTCTCCCCCTTCGTAAAATTGAGCTCGAGAAACGGAAATGATGGAGCAGGGCTACAATCCTCGGACTGTTGAAGAAGTGTTTAGGGATTTCAAGGGCAGAAGAACTGGACTCATCAAAGCCCTCACCACAGGTTTCTGTCATATTCCTCCAAATTTTTCCGAATTTCGAATTTTCATGGTATTTTTTAGTGGAGAATTGATTTGCTTCGGTGTGTGCATTTTTTTTATTTGATTTTCGCTCTCATTGATTTATTTTTGTGGTTGACGTTTTTTTCGCTTGCAGATGTTGAAGAATTTTTCCAGCAGTGTGATCCTGGTAGGGTTTCGGATTTATACTTATGAATATATGTTTATTTTTTCTGGCATTTTTTCGATTGCTGGTTTCATCTGGTGTGTCAGATGTTTTTCGATTTCAATTTCGTAAAATATGTGCTGAGAGAATAGTTTGCAAAGTTAACTTGACATGAAATTAGTGTTAGCTTGGATGCATATTTTTGTTTCCATCATTGCTTCTGTTTGTACGGACTTTCGCTTTGATAAGTGAGCATAAATTTGCCTTCTTGCATATCTTTGGGAAGCTCAGCTGTTTACAGTCCCTGCCAAAAGTTACTGGTAGATAGATATTTATCACTGTTTTGGGGATCTAGTTAAATTAAGTTGGTCGTATTTGAACTCTGGAGAGCTGTCCATTGCCTCTAGCACAACTTCATATCCTGTAGATTTGGGGGGCTTGCAATGAAATCTAAAGCGATATGTCCCAAACTTGAGGTGGAATAGGTGGGGGCGTTAATAAACTATTGGAAGATATTGCCAAATATTTTGACCTTGACTAGTTACAAGCTTTGATGTGCTCCATATCTTCGTATTTCCTTTCCGAAAAATATTCTCAGTCAGTCTCCTATTAGTTCTTTAGCTAGTTACCTGGTTTGAGAAGAACTAATTCCTTTAATAGAAGAGTTCTCTTCAACAATTTTTTGAGCCTGCTTCATACTTATCTTCTTCCTGGAATGCTTTTATTTAGATTGTCAATCTTCTCGGCTTCTCCACACTTGAAAGAGCTTCAAAATTTTGTCTATCTTCGGGAATTTCCAAGAATTGCTTCATACTTTAACATGCACTGTAATTCTCCTTCTCCAAGCCTAGAATTCACTTTCCAAATATGTGACATGGCAGAAGCATGCACAAATGGCTATTGGTTTCCGTCGCTATTGACATTGGAAGCTGTATCGTTGCATTCACAAGTTAGTATCATTGAGTTAGATGCTGCATGTGATGTAGTTGTGTATCATTACACCTGTTTCATATTTGTCATATTCTCTCAGTAAAAATTAATTGTGTGTATGCCATCTTTCGTGTCTTATTGTGTGGCTTATGCAGTTAGTTTTAAATATATGATGTTTTCCTTTTCCAGAGAAAGAGAATTTGTGCTTGTACGGGTTTCCAAATGAGCAATGGGAGGTCAATTTACCTGCTGAAGAAGTACCTCCGGAACTCCCTGAGCCTGCATTGGGAATCAACTTTGCTAGGGATGGGATGCAAGAAAAGGACTGGCTATCTCTAGTTGCAGTCCACAGTGACGCATGGCTACTTTCCGTTGCCTTTTACTTTGGTACTAGATTTGGATTCGATAAAGCTGACAGGTAACCCAATTCTCTCTGTTCAGACAGTCCCTTTACAATAATTCTTTTTTGTCCGAGCTCGTACTTATGTGATGGAACTATCCTCTTTTCGTTGCAGGAAGCGGCTTTTCCACATGATCAATGATGTCCCTACTGTGTTCGAAGTTGTGACAGGTGCTGCCAAGAAACACCAGAAAGAAAAAACTCTAAACAATAGCAGCAACAAGTCGAAGTCCAACTCCAAACCGGTAGGGAAAAATCTCTCAATCATTGAAGCATGAACTTTGTCTTGACATTGTTCACTTTAGTTTTTTTGAGACTCGAGGGTGGTAATAACAACTTGTTTCTTTCGGTGTCAGCGAATGATTGAAAGTACTCAGCCAAAGTTCTCACATCCACAGCCAAAGGATGAAGACCCAAAAGATGACGATGAGGTACTAGACGAGGAAGACGAGGATGAGCATGGGGAGACACTATGCGGCGCCTGTGGAGATAACTATGCATCAGACGAGTTCTGGATCTGCTGCGACATATGCGAGAAGTGGTTTCATGGCAAATGCGTGAAGATCACACCTGCCAGAGCCGAGCACATCAAGCAGTACAAGTGTCCTTCGTGCAGCAACAAGAGAGCCCGCCAGTAGCCTTAGCGTAGACTTCGAACCCTTAGAGGTCTGTACCTTTTCCAAGACTAGTCGATTTATCCCATTCCTTGTTTTAAGTTATCAACTGTGAATGTGCACTTTCTGATTGGGGGATTTTGTTTATTCGTATAGTATTTTTATTTAATGTAGGATTAATTTCTCATCTCTGTTTCAAATACTGGCATGGCTTAATCCATTTCTTTTATTAAATTTAATGTTACTGTTGAGAATATATGCAGATAAATATGCTGGTTTTTGTTGCAAAAGCATCACCAAATGTGAACTAGGAGTTCGGCTTTGAAAATTGCATTTTTTTTGTGAGAATTCTCTATAAAAATTAATTGCATTAATTGAGACAAGAAATTACTCTATTTATAACATTTCCTGCTGCGGTTTGTATCCGACACAAACATAGGATTACAAATTTAAAATGTAAGATAACATAGAAAGTCGAGCCAATAGCACCACCTCATTTCTAGGCAAATTGGAAATGATGGTTAAAAAATTTAACTTGTTAGTCTCAAAAGAATGTAATTTTGAAAACTGATTCATTATTTTTTGATCGCCTAGAAAGGACAAAAGTAAAAGAAAGATTTTATTGTTTCTTCAATCATTTAGAGTGTCCACAATAGTGGCCTTCAAAGGCCACCATTTGTGGCCCGGCCACCAATTGTGGCTCCCATGTGGCCTTTGTAATGGCAAATGTAAAAAAGTCATTGCAAATTCAAAGGGCCACCAAATGTGGCCCTCTAAAATGTTAATTTTTTTTTGCTTTTTTTAATGTTATTTTTTAATTTAATTTAATGTTATTAAATTTTAGTAGATTAATAATTTGGATAATAAAAATAATTTAATAAAGAGAGAAGTAGAGACAAATTTTCGTCGTACTATTAATAGGGGAAAATTCTACAACGAAAATATTTTAAAAACACAACATAATAATAAAAAGATAAAAAACGCCACCGCTTCCTACTCGGTGGCGTCATCGGAATTGGGAGGATTGGAATTGCTGGGACGGGTTGTTGATCGCGTCCATATTCGGTCGGTAGTTCCCGAACCCCGATGGTTGGCGAACCAAGTTCCTCTGCTGGGATGGCTGGACCCGGAATTGGGGCGAGTGCGGACTCCACGTCTGATTGGGGAAGTTGCCGTATCCCGGGTCTCCATACCCCGGGGAATTACCATCTCCACCTTGCATTTTTTGTAGTGTTTGAGAGTGTAAAATGAAGGGATTGAAAGTGTAGAATGAAGTGATAAAATGGAAATGAGAGTGTATATTTATAAAAAAATTTCGAAATAAAAAAAAATTAAATTAAATTCCGCGGCTCAGCCGCGAAACGCGGCTCGATGCAATGGAGGGCCGCGGCTCACACGGCTCAGCCGCGTGAAGGCCGCGGCCGCGGCTCAGCCACGTCTCTCGCCCCAGGGCCGCGGCTCTCGGCCTCTGCAATGGGGGGCCGCGCACCGAGCCGCGGGCCGCGGCTCCCCCATTGTGGACACTCTTATGATCTCTAATAGACCTCTTAGTAGAGTTTGAACTTAGACGAAGTGTGACTATCTATAATAGGAAAAAGAACGAAGCAATCTCATAAAATTCCCAATAAATTCCTGGATTTTTTTTTCTGGATCTGCTTCTCATGTTTCATGAACAGTTAGGACACAAATTTCATCATTAAAAATCTTATGTCATAGGATGACTATTTTTGGATTCACTAGACTTATGAAATCAATGTCTTAAAACGACAGATACGATGGGATTCCTCGAGGCAACACACAATCATTGCTGAAAAGCTATTATCTAATTAAATTTCTGTTGAATTAGTACAAATAGTATTATCCGAATCACTTTCAACATTTCATAGTAGTAACTAAATAAGGAGTAATATGGTCAAAGCAAAAGACTACCGAATATATTCTTAATTCCAAGTAACTACGCTTTCTTATTTAACTAAACATAACACTCCAAAAATTAATAATACTCCACTATTTTCAAATTGTGGAAAACCCTAATTATGATCATGGCTAATTATATTTAATGAAAACAAAATAAATCCGTATTAAAAAAAAGGAAAAAGAATCCTGGTTGTGGGTTGTCGGACTCATCATCCAATATTCAAATATAGTTAAACCCGTCGATGTTGATTAGGTTCAAATCCGCTCCATCAATCCCATCTGCCATCTCATTCATTCTTCTCTCTCTGAAATTCTCCTGCTATTTATTATCCCCTCTACCTATAAAACCCACGCAGACATTTTTTTGCTGCGTTTCCATTTGATTTCCGTTGTAAATTTGAGCTCGACAGATTAATGGATGCAGCAGGCTACAACCCCCGCACTGTTGAGGAAGTTTTTAGGGATTTCAAGGGCAGGAGAGCTGGACTCATCAAAGCTCTCACTACAGGTTTCGTGTTGAATTCTTCTGTTTCGTAGCTTTTTGGTGCTGAATTGTTCCGTTTCGTAGCTGCATTTTTTTATTTCGTGGTGTTTTTTTGTCGATTTGTTTTCGCGGTGTGGTTAATTTTGTATTTTGTTTGCAGATGTTGAAGAATTTTTCCAGCAGTGTGATCCTGGTATGGTTAATTTTGGTTTGCGATTGTTGGTTAGGTTTTTCGCTGGTGTGATGTTACTGAGTTAGCCGTTTTTTGGGGGAATGGCTTCGATTTTGTTAATTCTGTGCGGAGAGAGTGTGCTGTGGAGTGGATTTGAGGTTGATTTGTGTTCGTTAGGGTTTTGATTTGATTTTTGAATTAGTGGTTTTGGTTTTTTGAATGTATGTTTTTGTTTAAAAGTTGTAAGGGGTTCTGTTTCTATCAGCTCCTGGTGATTGTTGGTTGTAATGTTCCTTTGGAAATGAGAGTGGATTTGTTTGGATATTTGAGACTGTTTTATATAATCGCAATTGTGTGTCTCACTGCAAATTAATGTGTGTGAGTTATATACTTGTTCGGATATAAATTCATAAGTACCTGGTCTTGAATTGAGCAGCAGTGTACATTTTCGTCGTTTATTGTTTTTGTATTCAATAAAAGATTCTAAACTCGGTTTTCTTAAAGATCTATACGTTTATTGTTATGTAACGGGCACGAGGGATATTTTGTTAAGTGGGTGCATGATGACTTCTATTCAGTGCGATGTGGACATGTGTCGTAATGTTTGTTAACATGTGGCATTGGGGTTTTTACTTCTTGAATGTGTGCTTTGGAAATGAGAGTGGATTGTTGGTTTTAATGTGCTTTGGAAATGTGAGTGGATTTGTTTGGATACTAGAGACGTTGTGCTTTATATAATCGCATTTTGTGTCTCACTGCAAATGTAATGTGTGTGTGTTATACTTGTTCAGATATAAATTCTCAAGTACCTGGTCTTGAATTGAGCAGCAGTGTACATTTTTCGTCGTTTATTGTTTTTGTATTCAATAAAAGATTCTAATTTCGGTTTTCTTAAAGATCTGTGCGTTTATTGGTATGTAACGGGCACGAGGGATATTTTGTTAAGTGGGTGCGTGATGACTTCTATTCATTGCGATGTGGACATGTGTCGAATGTTTGTTGATATGTGGCATTGGGGTTTTTACGCCTTGCAATTTTATTGGATCATTTGACATTATGCTTATGTTCTGCAATAATGGTGCTTAGCGACTTCTTTTGTGTCGCATATGGAAGTAGATTCTGTTCTGTGTTAGATTGTAGGTTGTGTTGATTGTCGATATTATTTGGTTCATTTTTTCTTAAGATTGTGGTATAAATGAAAAGTGCTTATGTCATGTTTCTTGTTTCGTGTCAGATGCAGTTAATATTATTTACTTTTTCTTTCAGAAAAGGAGAATTTGTGCTTGTACGGGTTTCCTAGTGAGCAATGGGAGGTCAATTTACCTGCTGAAGAAGTTCCACCAGAACTCCCTGAGCCCGCTTTAGGGATCAACTTTGCTAGGGATGGGATGCAAGAAAAGGACTGGTTATCTCTAGTTGCTGTCCACAGTGACGCTTGGTTGCTTGCTGTTTCCTTCTACTTTGGTGCTAGGTTTGGATTCGATAAAGCAGACAGGTACCTCCTGTACATCTATTTTATGTGCGTGGCTCTATGGGCAACTGTATTTCTAACTAGTAATAGTGATTCTGATAGTTTCTTGAATTTCTTCAAGATTTTGTTTCAAACGCGACTCCATTTTTTTTTGAATTAGGGTCTCTATAGTACCTGGATGACCGTTTCTAGGATTATCCATTTTATAGAAAACTTGGGAAAAAGTATTGATTTTTGCGCATTTGTTTGAATTGAAGCACTATTGTTTACTTATGATTGGCTCCATAGCATTAAGATATTGAGCATTTCTATCATTAAATGTGCTTAGTTTTGTTGGAGTTGATATTTATGTCCGTGGATTAATTTTTTTGGTGCAGGAAGCGGCTCTTCAACATGATCAATGATCTACCGACTGTATTTGAAGTTGTGACTGGTGCTGCCAAAAAACTGCAGAAAGAGAAATCTTCAATCTCAAATCACAGTAGCAACAAGTTAAAGTCAAACCCCAAACCGGTAAGCAATAATCTCAAAGAGGCTCGTGCATCTTCATTGATGTTTAACCGTTGTTCCTCATGCACTTTATTTATCAACTTCTTGATGGTAATATATTTCACTCTTCTTCTGACAGCGAGCTGAAACTCCTGGAAAGTTTTCAAGGCCACAGCCGCAGTCACAGCCAAAAGACGAAGACGATGGCATACTAGACGAGGAAGATGAGGATGAGCACGGGGACACATTATGCGGTGCCTGTGGCGATAACTATGCATCAGACGAATTCTGGATCTGCTGCGACATATGCGAGAAATGGTTTCATGGCAAATGCGTGAAGATCACTCCTGCCAGAGCCGAGCACATCAAGCAGTACAAGTGTCCTTCGTGCAGCAATAAGAGAGCTCGCCAGTAGCCGTAGCCTAGACCGTGAACCCTTAGAGGTCTGTACCTTTTCGAAGACTGGTCTATTTATCCCATTCCTCGTTCTAAATTATCAAGGCGTAACCTCTGAATGTTAACTTTCTTATTGGGGATTTTGTTTATTCGTATAGTATTATCATTTGTTGTAGGATTAATCCATTTCTTTTAATATGCTGATAAATATTCTGGCTTTTGTTGAACAAGCATTACCAAATGTAACCTGATCAACTACTCTATTAATAACAATAACGAATTACGAATGGTTATAATGTAAGATAACAAACAAAGTCGAGCCAAGAGCACCTCAGACAAATTGGATATGATGGTTAAAAATGTGTAATTTTTTAAATTGGTTCTTTATTTTTCGATCGCCAATAAGCAATAAAGAAAGATCTAGTTATTTCTTCAATAATTTTTTATTTTGAGTAGACCTCTTGGTAGGATTCGAACTTAGACAGAAGTCAATCATCTATCAGAGAAAAAAAGAACGAATTGTGATCTTATAAAATTCCCAATTTATGAATTTTTTTTTTGAAAATATATGAGTAATCATATGCTTCTCACGTTTCATGAACAATCGAAAAGAGAAATATCCAGAAAATCGTTTCAAGAAAAAGTCCGATTCTATGTAGACACAAATTTAATCATAAAAGTATAATGCCTTAGTATGATTATTATGTGGATTCATAAGACTTATGAAATCAATGTCATTAAAACTTATTTAAAGTAATCAATACTCTAGTAATTTTATGTCGAATTAGAAATATTATTATCCGAATCACTCAACTTTTTTTTTATTATTATCCGGATTCCTCAACTTTTTTTTATTTTCAGTTCAGTAATTTTACAATTAAAAAATATAAACATAATTAAATCATAAATAAAATTCAGTGACACATGCTATATTATGAACGATTATAGGGTTTCACTCTTATATTATTTTACCATTTCACATTCACATATAATGAATAAATTCTAAAAAACAAATATAATACTCCATATAATATTTTATATTTATATTATCAAATTCATGTTCTTATTAAAGACCAAGTATAGAGGTGCATTAAGGTCCTTACACACCCCCTTAGACTTAAACACAACACTAATATCATCCCTTGGATTATAATTTCAGATGGTGGGGATTTAAAATTAATTTCAGATGGTGGGAATAAAATCCACCTGCTACATCAATTCCATTTCCGGATACATCACAAGGGTAAAATTGGAATCATGGAAACTGAGGAGTCGATTTTAAATTGGAATTATTGAGTAAAGGAACATCTTTATCAAGCTTATATACCCGTGAATAAAAAGGTTATGAGTTCGAATTTCACTTATAACGAATCGAGCTTTATAGTTCGTGACATCTTACAAAAGAAAAAAGGTCGTACACTACTGTCTCATCTTTGGGGACGACTCGCCAAACGTAGATATTTACAAACAGAAAAAAGCAACAGAAATCAAGACAAAAACAAGAAAAAAAAAGGTTAGAACTGAAAAACTAAAATCAGAATGAGAAAGAGAATCCCTATTCTTTCTCGTGTGTGTGTGTTTTCTCTCATCATGTTAGAGCTCCTTGATTCTTAGCCGAGAGGCGTTTCAAGAACTCGTAGGTGGTGATCATCGTTGTTGCAGAGACTGACATGGAGGCGCACCTCGGCCCCAGTCCTCTGTAGCAAGCAGTCCATCCACCCTCCCTCACTAGGTTCCTCACTGTCTGCCAAAAGCTCGGTCCCTTCCTCCCGTTTTCCTCCCCATCCAAGACCTGCAGGCGCGTCTTGATTGTGTCCAACGGCATTGTGATCAAGGCCGACACCCCTCCAGCCATGGCAGCACTCACCCCTTGAACCGCCATCACAGCCTTGGCGTCTGGCCTCAGCCCACCATTCTCCACCCTCTCCTCCCCATTCCTGCAGAGCATACAGCCCACCCCGTTCCAAACCACCCTCTGGGCCATGGAATAAGACGCCCACCAAACAGCATTGCTCGGTGCATAAGTCAAGATTGAGATCCCAAACCCTCTATACAGCCCTCTGATCCCATCTGTCCTCAAAATCTTCCCAAATGCATCCACCCCACTCGCGGATTTACAACCACCACCACCGCCGCCACCACCACTGCCCTGTGTCATCAGCCTCTGGCTGATGACATCAACGGGCGTCCACACCACCTGCGCAGCCATGGCAGCGCTCAATCCAGCAGCCGCATTGGCCACAGCAGCCACACTAGGCTCAGGCAATCCAAGCCTAGTCGCGGTGGTTCCTACATTACTCTTAGTAACCTCAAGTGCAGTCATGTATACAGCTCGAGCAGGGATAGTCCCGGTCAGGGAAGTCCCAAATCCCCTATACAATCCGCGAAGCCCTTCATACCTCATGATCCAAACCCCGGTCCTAACACAAGAAACATGCGACTGAGACACCTGCTGCCGCGTTTTTAGCACCACCATCGGGTATAATGCAGCCGAGACACCGGAGAATAAGGCTGCCCCGAGAAAGAAGAACTTGGATTTATCCAACATTTTCCATTCTATATCTGCTGGAATGTGGATTTCTTCCTCTGCTGATTCTTCCTCAGCAGCGCTCAAACTCATTTTCCCCAGTTTTACTCACTGATTCTTTCTCTATCCTCAAAATCCAAAAGCCCTAATTCTAATCAATCTAAAACAATAGGCGCCCTAAAACCAAAATACAAACCCTAATTTTCTCCCACTGATCAAATTCATAGAACAAAACTATACATACATCCAATTAAGCATAGGCTATACTCACGAACGAAGAAATTTCGACAAAAATCCGATCTTCAGCAGCCTTGTGCACAGATTATCGCAATAAGGAGAGAAAAAAAGCAAACAATATCCAGTCTACTGATTCATATTGATACGTAAATCGACTTTTTGCGCTTGTGGAAGAATGTTTTGGACGGGAAAATGAACAAGATATTTGTGCTCTTCATCTTTTAAGAATTCTTACCGATCATTTCCTCTCCTTTCAAATCCGGTAAGATCGGATCTTGCCGGAAAAATTTATCAATTGTTTATGCTATTGAAAATGCTGACAATCTTAAGAAATGCAATAGAAAAATGGTTAAAAATCCACACAATGGGGCCCACCTCCCACCACTCTTTTAAACTAATTTCATGTTGCAATTGTAAAATGTTTATAGTAGATTCATCTTATCTACATGTAGATTCTAAATTTTCCTTAATAATACATTATTTTGGGGAATATTCAGCATCACATGTAAAGATTAATTGCAAATTGAAAAAGTCTAAAGATTAGTTAATAGAAAACGTCTCTTTCACATGTAAATTTTGGTTGCATATTGCTAAGTGTAATTCTCCGTCCAAGTCAACAATAAATATGTTTCCGAACTTTTTAAATTAATTAACTAACTTTTCCTATAATTTTTATTTTTATTTCTTAAATTTATTATCAAATAATGACGTGATCATGACGTGTCAAACAATATCCAGACAGCGGACATCCACCTAGGAAATACTCACGTGCGGTTTATCCAATGGAATATATTTTTTATAACTTAAAAACAAAAAAGATAACCAGTAAAAGTGAAGATTCCGCTGTAGTACCTTGTTTTTTGAGCCGACAAATTTGTAGTATACCTTCTTGATAAAAAAATAATTGCATTCATTATGTATACACAAATACAAGAGCCTATACACTTGTAATAATACTACTATCTGTTTAGAAAGAAAGTGAGGCTATTACAATAAATTGCAAAGGGAAAAAAAATACAAGAGCCTATATCCTTAAAGAACTCAAAAGTGCAAACTTGGGCCGGACCTCATTAACAACTCTATGGCGAAAACCCAATGCGAAAAACACCACAAGAGGAAAATGAGTACCCTACCCTATCTATAGCTTTTGAGCATGGTGCAGCTCGAGCGAAAGAGTTCGTATTCCCGTTTAAGTAATGGTCGAGATTCAAGCTGAGCTGACAATGAGGTTTCCGATTTTGGTGGACTCTGCGTGCTAGCTCCTGAATTTGAGAATTTTCTCGACCGGTTTACACTGGAAATCTTCGCGTAGACAGTTTAGTCCCTTGAGTACTGCATTAGCTCAAACCACTGCAAGAGGGAGAGATGTTGAAAAATCAGTGTCAGTTTTGAAAACTTAGAAAGAACAATGGTGCAATAGCTGTGAGCACACTCGTGATGTCACATACTTGTCTCAAAAGATCCGCGAGTGTCCGAGGAAGCACTTCGATGTTCTTGAGGACCACGTAGTATGGGAATGGGAAAGAGTCGATGTACCTTGAGAGCTTAAATTCTGTCCCCTTACCTGTGAATTCCTGCAAGGCGTGACCGTGTTAATGTTTTCATGAACGTAAAGCTTAAAAACGGACGAATGAATCGATTTAAGTTGTACTAGATTTTTACCTGTAAATCCATGATGGATTCATTAGGGCTGTCTAGGAGCAGGAATGCAACCATTCGTTTAGTGCTCAGGATGTCTCTCACACGCCGTTTCAATTTTTCCTGATTTAGGGCAAAATCAAGGGTTAGGACAAAGGATTGTGACGTGTGTTTTCGTTTTACTTGGGGAGGGGAGAGTGGTGGAAGAAGAGAAAATGGTACCTTCTCGTTGAAACGACCATCGGCAATGATCAGTACGAGCTGCTCTAGAGGATTGCAGCCAGACGGCGACCGCGCCTGCATCACAGCGGCATCAAGCATGTTGTTCACATACTTTAGTAGATCTACCATTGGTTCGTCTGCGATCGTGTTCTCTTGCTTAAACGTGAAGCTCGACATCATCTGGTCCAAGTAAAATGCCAAACCAAGGAATTTATATGTCAAACATTTGCTAATGAATAAGACTTGGAACATATATGAAGATGCTACCTTGATTCCGGCCTCGGGGGAGAATGGTTGATCGAAATCGTGGAGTAATCTAATGTTTCCCTGCTGCCCGAAGCTAGCAACAGCCAAATTCCCAACTTCCAGCTGCGACATTGCACGGCAGACTGTCACGAGTGCTTCCATGGCGAACCTTCCACAACTGCCTTCTGACATACTGGCGGAGTCGTCTACTGCAATCAAGACTTGGTAGTCGCGCTTGCTCGGCTTCGTCCGCCTCAGCCATATCCTGTCTTTCCGGTAGTGGCTGGCGATATATTGAATCACCTGGGGACCAAGAGATATCAACGGACTACTCTTTGGAACATTGGAATTTGATGGATCGATCGAAATATGAAAATAATATGGTGAAATCATACCTTCTTGATGTTTATCCTTTTACCAGTTCTGTAATCGCCCTGTAGCTTGCTAGCTAAAGTAGGCTCCATCACGAGACGCAACTGTTCTGCCAGCTCCTGAGACAATCTCGTCGTACGGGATTCGTATCTTCGCCAAAGAATGGCAGCTTCATCCCTGGTATCAACGGAGGGCTCAAACTTACTACCTTTACCAAGCTCATCATCATCATCGCTCATTGCTGATGTGCTAATATGACGAATTTCTTCGCTGATGTACGACTTCTTTACGGATACAAGACTGTCGGACAAGGTAATCCCGTCTTGACTATAATCACCATCAACTTCCATGGCATCTCCACTATCCTGCTCCATATCTGCTGTTCCTTGCTGCTTACTGGCATCATTTGCAGAATACATAGCAGAATTTGTAATGGGATAGGTCTCGGGGCTCTTTTCAATCTCAATTTCAGCGGCATGATCCTTTGCATCAGTACCTCCTACGTCGGTTTCCGTCTCGTTCGGAGCAATATCACCCTTGACTTGTTCTGCCATTGCAGGTCCGAGTGCCTGAGCTGTTCCCTCCTTGAACTCGGCAGTGTAGCCGTACTCATCAGCATCTTCCACCATATCATCTGATTTCTCAACTTGGTCAGGAAGGTCGACCGAGACTTTAACTCGCTCTTTCCACCCATCGAGAGCATCACCAACGCTCCGACAAGGGTTCGGCTGAGCTTTCTGAATACGTGACTCTGAAGGGGTTAAGGAAGTTTGCGATTGCTCGTGGCTCAGTTGCTGGCCGTTTGTAGAGTCTGCAACTCTGACTTCAAGGTCAGAAGCATTAGGCTGTCCATTTGTCGGAGCAAGGTTGTCTTTGAGTTCACTCTCGGAATATTTGTCGTCTGGAGCTGAGTCGCCTTGCTCAGCCATAGCTGCAAAGTCATCCGTCGACTTCCCAGCAGACTGAGCAGCATTATCATTAGGATCAGATTGCATAACATCTTGCTCCGGCATCTTAGCATCCGATTCTTTATCGTTTCCAGGGCCATCCCCATCAGGGTTCTCAGGGTCTGCCTCTTCCATGAATTCATCGGCCCTTTCCTCATTCTGTGCATCAGAATTTTCCACATCTTCTGTTTCTCCCTCCTCCATCGGTTCACTACCATCCAATTCATCCCCGGGCGTTTCTTCCTCCTCCGGTGCTTTGTCCTCGAAATCAGGATTCAACCCAGTAGGATCTGCATATGCATCATCCTTGTCTACCTTCATATCTTCTTCACCATCAGCACCTTCTTCATCTCCGTTTTCCTCACTCGGTTCGTCAGCTTCTTTTGCGTCAAGATCAACGGCATCTTCTTTCATAGCTTCAGAATCTTCCTTGGCTCGAAGCTCTTCATCTTGAGCTTGATCTTTCACAGATGCATCCTGTTCGTACTTCTCATTCGCGCTGCGGTCCTCATCCTCGTTCGTATCACCGAGTTTCTCGTCCACTACATCACTCTTATCACCTACATCTCCCATGGCAGATTCTATCTGCTCATCGTCTTCATTTTCATTGTTCTCGTCATCTCCAGAATCCTCACTCACACTGAACGTATCGCCATTGAACTCCTGCTCCATCTCTATCCCTTTCTCGTTTTTACTGGGCATGTCATCTTTACGCTCCTCATTCGGCTTCAGAAAACAAAATTTAATATTAACATCGTACTGTGAAAACCAAGACCATCGAAAGATCAAACGCTGAATCTGCATAATGCATACCTTATCAGAAGCTCCGAGGAGCTGGTCTTCATCTTGGATTTGATCACTGACATCATTCACTCCTGCCCCCTCACTCATACCAGTTCCACTTGCATCCTGAGTCATCTCGTTCGAGTTGTCGTTTTCCTGCTCTTCAATGGTACCGAAACCTTTCATGAACAACGAAGCAAGTACATTCGTAAGTCCATACGTAACTTTGGATACCTACATGGAACAGCAACATTTCTTAAATACTGTCAATTTAATCAGAAGTAAACATAATCGGGTGATATTAATGTTACGCAAGGCTTACCATGCTATGAGCGACTAGAAAATCCTGCAGAACTTTATCACCAAAAGCAAGTATCATATCCAGCAGGATATGCAGTTTTCTCAACTTTGTGCAAATCGAATTTGCACTTTCCCCAGAATAGTTGAGAAGTTCTCCCTAAAGGATAAACATGAAAAATATATAGAAATTAAGGTCAATTAAAAAAATTTAATGGAAAACAAAGCAAGGAAATTGATGGTCCATGAACTTACAGCACACTGAATTGTTCTGGTTATATCCTCATATATCAGGTCCAACTGCAGAAGTTCGATATCTTTCTCAAACATAATCTTCCACCCCACCATCTTTGTTTCTGGTTGTTCAGTTGAAGAAGAATCGCAGTTCGGAGATCCAGTGGTCTGAAGTATACTGAGGATGCGCTTATTTGTTTGCTTAAGGGAAGTTTCAAAATCCGTTTCAAGTTCATTTATATCTTTTTCACCACTAAAATCAGCATTCTCTGATGATTTTCTTGTTTGAGAAGATAAATGCAACTCTTCAGCATCATGAGCCTGCAAACATTACATTTTACATTGGCTCATATGAGACTTTATTATCCATAAACTGGTTTACTGAACAGGTAAGATATGCGACGAATGGACTGAACAGGTAAGATTTGCGACGAATGGAAGATATCAGTACCTTCGAAAATAGATCCTGAAAATGCCCAAGAAGGATTTTGACTGCCCCATGCCCACTGAAACCCGAGAGATCTTTCTCGAATGTGTTAATCAACTTGAAGTTATCATTCACCTGCTCTTCCATTTCTCCTGTAACACCATAGCAATGCAATACAACACCGCCTACAGTGATGTCTTTGCAACTTCCAAGAAGATGTTGATCCAGTTTATTCTGTTGTTACCACAAGCAATGCAAGATTAAAATAGCATTCAAACTACAAGCCAAAAATGTATGCTCCTAGAGTACCTTAGACATCTGAAAGTCGGGAAGGACTTTCTGAATAAATGCTCGGATCTTTTCTGCTTCGCGTTTCACAAGTGAACATGAATCCAGGTGATTGTTTACAACTTTTTGTAGCAACAAATGTTCCTCGTATAGCAAAGTGCAGAAACCATCAACGAGTTGCTGCAAAATCGGCAGAGTGGTCATCAGAGAGGACTCAATAAGGTTGACATCGAGTAGTTGGGTGTTTTAAGGTACCTTTTGTGACCACATGCATTTGAAAGTAGCACGCTGGTTCTTGCTAAAGTCACTAACTGTCTCCGGAGCTGAGGTGGCAGAGCTTGAGAATAAATTTGTCAAAGGCCATATGCATTGTCTCAAGTTCTTGAGATTGTCTGAGAACTTATATGCTACAACTCTTTGTTCTTGTTGTATCTCAATAAGATGATCAACGTAAGAACATGACCTCTCAATCTACAATGCAGAGAGTATGTTATTGTATCAATTGCATGTATTTAATATGATTATTGTATTTCATACAATGACAGAGAGGATTTGCCTGGCATACATACCTCAATTAGTTGAAGATCTTTATGAAAATTCAAGCATATTTTCTCCAAAATCTTAAATGATGCAATGTTCTTAAAGTAGAACTTATTCACCATTCGCCATATGGTATCAAAAGAAGGATGGCAGATATCAATGCTGCTTTGAATATCCTCACTTTGTCTCAGAAGTAAATGTTGCAGTTCATAAGACGGCTGGAGAAGCCAAGAATGTGATCTGTCGGATTGGCCCTGCAACACAGTACACATTGTTAACAAACTAGACAAGCTCCATGCCTCCTGTACTCGCATTCCAACTAAGCATGCATCTCAAATTGACTAGTTAAAGGTTTAGAAAATATTACTTGAATGTACCTAAAATGGAAAGTAAACCTATAATTGTGTTTTAAAAATATGAAACGATAAAAATGGGAATGCAGGGGGTAGAAACAAAAAAATCTTCTGATAGAAAAGCAATTAGAAAATTTGTACTACAAAATATATTAATAAAAATAAATACACATTGTTAACAAACTAGACAAGCTCCATGCCTCCTGTACTCACATTCCAACCAAGCATGAATCTCAAATTGACTAGTTAAAGGTTTAGAAAATATTACTCACTCCGTCCCTTAAAATTTGTCACTTATTTCCATTTTCGTCCGTCCCTAAAAATTTGTCACCTTTCACTTTTACCATTTTTTGTAGTGGACTCCACATCCCACTAACTCATTCCTCCTCACATTTTATTTTAAAACTAATATATAAAAGTAGGACACACATGCCACTAACTTTTTCAACCCATTTTCTATTACATTTCTTAATACCCGTGCTGGGTCAAATGGTGCCAAATTTTAAGGGACGGAGGGAGTACTTGAATGTAACTAAAATGGAAAGTAAACCTATAATTGTGTTTTAAAAATATGAAACGATAAAAATGGGAATGCAGGGGGCAGAAGCAAAAAAAATCTTCAAATAGAAAAGCAATTAGAAAATTTGTACTACTCCCTCCGTCCCACCCCAAGTGATCAACTTTCCATTTTGGGTTGTCCCACCACAAGTGATCAATTTCCTTTTTTAACAAAAAATAAAACTTTAACCTCCTCTTACTTTATTCTCTCTTTCTTACTTTATTCTCTCTTTATCTCTCTTACTTTTTCCTCTCTCATACTTTATTCTCTCCACGTTAACTCAATATATACCATTTTATTAAATCTCGCACCCAAAAGAAATCCATCACTTGTGGTGGGACGGAGGGAGTTCAAAATAAATTAATAAAAATAAAGCATAAAAGTGTACCTCGATAGGTTTTCTGTGCTTGGACAAGCCACAACTATCGAGGAGGTTTAAAAGTTCAGCGAATGCCCTCTTCTTTCCAGACTTCTTAGCTTTCTCTTCCCAAAATTCACCGCAGTGTACTACAGTGGCGCATAATTTTTCAATTGTATACCACAACTGTTCTTTAGCTTCCGAGTAAAAGAATGAAGACTGTGGAGGTGTATCGTCCTTGATGCTACCCAATATCTCTGCAATATTTAGGATCCCATTAAATTATCAAACACTGGAAGGACAAACTATATGAGGTTATGGCTAACTCAGTAAACTAACCCCCTACTATTGCCAGCCTCTTCCACCAATCAGCAAACCATGCAGAACTGTTTAAAGAAAGAAATCGTTTTAATGTAATGCAGAACGTAAAAAAAAAGGATGATAAAAGAAGAGGTAGAGAAAGGTTACCTGTTCTTGGCTATAGATTCAGCCTCATTACAAGCTGTATCAAGGATAGTCTTAATGACATCAAATTGGTCAAGTATGAACCTTTGGCTAGGATGGTTGCTGATCACACTTCGAGAGGATTCTTGACCAATAAATTCCATGAGAGGTTGTTGGAGTAGATCCTATGTACAAAAGAATGATGTTAACTATGTAATGAGTTTCCTTCTAATATCCAGTATATACGAGGAACCAGAGTATAAGATCAGGCAATGCACTGAATTTGGCCAAGTTTTATGAATCACTTGCATTTGACCATGAGAGGAGAGTATAATCTTACCATATACTTCTTTACTATCTTTCGGAGTTTCAGCCTAGTTCTTTTGAAGGTCTCAATGGACAAATGATTATCGACCCGATCCCATCGACATAACTTTAAAAGCTCATTCAACTCTTTCTCAATGCTCTTTCTATTTTCGTCTATATGATCCAGAACCCTTTATAGCACAAACATAAAATTTTAAAACATTTAGTACGAGATTATCAAAATGGCAGGATTATTCAAAGAAGATAAACTTACCGAGGCAGTAATTGCACATAAAATCCAAAAGTATTGTAGAGTATTTTCACATTCTCCTCTTGGTAATGGCTGCAATGTTTACAATATACATTAGAATCTCCATGTCTAAAGCTTGTTTGGAAATCAAAATGATATCTAAAGAACTATTCAAGCAGCTGACTATTTATGTTAAAGCTTAACAGAGCACTCTATACAAAAATATTGCTCAGTCACTTTCCAATATGGAAATATTAAACCAAACTATAGACATACCTTATATAAGATCTACAGTTCAAATTGTTGCTTAGCTGTCCATGGAACGAAAGAAGCAACTGCAATTGCTTTCTAAATTCTCCAATGGTGGATGTCTTGAAGAATTCTTCCAGGCTGTAGTGATTTAGCTTCAGATATGGATCCGATAAAAACAAAGAAAGGTTAGAATGAAAGACAATTATCTAGAGATGCTTGCCTTTCAATCATTGAGCTTGTATACTGATCAACATTGTCATCAGGACCTCGTAGAAAAACAGAATATAATGGAAACCATAGCTGCAGATAAGTATGGGAATATGTAATTAGTGATTGTAGGATAATTAAGCAAAACAAATAGTTGTATAATAGTTTAATTAAACCTCTCATGATATGCTACAGAACCGCTTATAAACAAACTGGTAAAATGCAAATCCAGTTTAATCGTAAAACATCATCACTAACTAGCACCAGGTTGTTTTGTAAGTGACTGATTATAGAGGGAACTTAAAAGCTTACTTTTCCAGCATTCTTCACAAAATGAGACCGAACTTCATCAAGCAATGAAGGCCAAGCTTCAAACTCCAATCTATGCCATGTGGAAACCAGTGCGAAAATAGGTTCCAATTGATCTACAAGGACAACATATTGCAGTAAGTTTATACTGCATCAGAAAGTAAACCATGTTCAAAAGAGTTTGTGGGATAGTAATATAGAACATTGAGAAAAAAAACACTGAAAAAAGTTGGCTAACCAGTTATTGGAAATTTGGCAACAGTTTCTTGGATATTTCTAATCCTGTTAATCAGAAATTCCAAAGCCGAGAGAGCCTGAAAATCATATATAAAGGGTTTCATGTATTGCAACAGGCACTTAAATGCCACAAACAAAAAAAGAAAAGGGCAATTAACATATCACTTTAGAGTCCAGATAATACTATTAAATCTCAAGGTATGTCTTTAGAGAGGTTACAATAACCTCTCTAAGTGGTATACTCTACCTTGGCGAGAGGTGTGTCAAGTGGCAGAGCAAGGATCATATCAACAACTTCAACAATTTTCATGAGAGAAAGATGATGAACAGTATGGTCATCCCATTCTTTTAGGAGGAAAATAATTCTCTGTTTAAGATGTGTAACCGGTTCCACCAATTTGGCCAGCATGGGTGAATTTGAATCCTGTTAGAAACAAAACATGGAATACACATCACTGAGCAGAGTGATAACATGATAACAAGAAGACAATTACTGACAACAGAACAGAAAGTGCCTTATAGAAATTGTATGCACAAGTTGATTTGTGGAGAATGAACTTGTCATCGTGCTCCAAACAGAGGCGGAGCAAGTGTTCAGGAGCAATCTTGGCATCAAAACTTGAGGAAAATAAACCTCTCAGATCTGGACAAGAAGTAGGTGCAAAGATTGAGTCTAAGAGATACTTGAACTATTTATAGTATGATTATGCAATAATTGATCACCTCGCGTCAACTTCATCCCCAGCATGTAAGAGTTACAAAAGGAAGACAGCCTATCCACATCCGACACTTCAATACTGCAAGGCTGGTGGAGTTGATGGTATATATGATTAGTTACAAAAATATAAGCATGTGAATTGCTCTATCATTCACTCAGAAAATAAGGTATCACCAAAGATCTATCACTCTTTAGCTATTATAAGAGTACTGAAAATCAAACAAATATTTATAAACTACAAGCACTTCTGTTGTTTCATAGTTGAAAAAACAAAGTAAGAAATTCAGTAACGGCATGGACATCACATCATCTCCTGAATGAGCTCAGCCAGTGACAGAAATATACAAATGCTTACAATTATAAAGGATGGAAGAAAAGGTTAAGAACTAACTCTTTGAATAAGGTCAACTGAACCAAATAACTGGTTGTGTATGTTGACAATGCCATCCAAATCAGATTCCTGAGCATTCCATTCTTGCTCCAAACCTTCGTCTTCCTCATTGACTCTGATCTGCAGGGGGATAAACTCGTGAGTTGATGTTCAGTGACAAACTGGCATTTTCTATGACCACCAGCATGCAGACTGGAGAGGATGGATCTCAAAATTAGTATCATTACCTTGTCATCTAGTTCTTCCGAGAGAAGTTCCTGCCACTCAGAGAAGCTATCATTCGCAAGCAAAATTGCACAGTTGGAAACATCAATCTCGAGAATACTCTCCATCTTAAATGTTCTAGATCTGAACTTGAACAGTTCAGACCGTCCATCGTCAGTTGACTTTGCCCGATGCTTCATCCAAAGACTTGCAATTTTATGGAAGATCTCATGCAAAAGCTGATAAATCAGAGGGAAAATTTCATATTTCTGACTTCCGAGTGGGAAAATCATAGAGTGTGCAACACATAAAACTCTGAAAATAGGACAATATCAAGTAACAACTCTACCTTAAAGGAAGAAGCACTAAGAAATCGAGAACCAGCAATAAACTCTTTAAGTCGGTCCAGAATATTGTGGTAAACAGAAACCTTAAAGGGCAAGGTCGATGCCGGCTGCAAGGTTTGACATGTGGCAAACATAATTAGTAGAAGAGAGAGAAAGTATTAGGAAATCTAGGTAAGATATAAGATATTTCTCAGAAGATGCACAAAAAGAACTCTGAATATGAAAGAATGACAAACCATTGCATGAGAAGAAGTTTCTCTGGTTGAATCAGTGTCACCAGTTAACTCAACCATGTTCTGCAGTACATATAGATCTGTTTCTTCAACAATTGTTGGCCATTCAATATCATTTATGGAGAGTTGGGCTTTCCTTCCAACATTGATGGAGACTCTTTTAGATGCACAGACTCTGGGGAACCTGACAAACTTGTGAAATGTGCTCTGTTGATGTAGCACCAAAAGTCAAAGGAGGAAACCATAAACAAAAAGAGACTTAATTAGATGAAACAAGTATCTTCTACCCACCAAAACAGATTCCATACTCTGCTCGCCATTAGGTAAATAACTTCTGCCGAGTACATCTGATACAATTAATGACAATCCTAATTTTATTTCATATATTGCAACTTGGACAGGTTCAGTAATATCAATGTATTCGGAGCATTTTGACAACTGGTAAATGAAATGTGAAGTCATATCCTGAAAATGAGAAGTAAAACAATGGATAGATTGGGTAAAACCATATTATGGACATGTCGTAATCCATAAGTATAGAGGACAAATAGAATTTGAACGTAAAATGTACCTGCCAATTGTGCACTTGGTTAGAGACCTGTTCCACTTTCAAGCTTTTGATACTCTTGATCCATTCAACAATTGCTGTAACCGACTTAAGAAAATCGTTGCATAGATACTTCAGCTCCTTAAATTTTCCAGGATTTGGGCGGAAGACCATCTGATTCAGGAAAGATGTTATTGGGTGAGATGAGAACTTACTTATGTAGGTCCATATAGATCAAAACTTTTACAGAAGATGCAAAGATATTCCAATTTCAAAAACCATCTATACCTCTGCATATGTTATGTAAGATATCACATGGCATGATAGCAAGCTGTATATTTCAACAAATGTGGGAAGAGAAAAAGGAGGAATCACAGTGGAAACCGTGGTAATTCCAACAAATACAATATGCTGGAGTGAAAATATTTTGTCCAGCTATAATCAGCATTCTGAATTTGACTTAGATATCCAAGGTTAGAGCATAAGGTATTTACTGGAGTCCCTAGTACTTTTTTCTCTTTCCAATACTATCTGTGGGATGATTTTCATTTGTGAAAGCACCATCAGTGGGTAAGAAAACCCTTCTGACAGTGTTAAAACTTTTACCCTGAAATTTAATATCAAGAAGAGACCAAATTTATGATATAGAGAGTATGCACAGGTACCTTTCTCCGGAACATCCTTCTTTCAGCTTTGAGTTTATCTAGCAAATTGATTTTGTAACTATCATCTTCCATCTGATGTGAATTTCCAGCTAAATAGATACATTCTTGCCTAACCTGTAAGACAAAACGATCGATCAGTCTGAGGAGTAGAGTTGCTAAGCATCAATTTTTTTTTTAAAAAATAGCTAAGCATTATGTAATTTCTATATGATGATAGAACTCTTCCTACAGAAGTGGCCTCAGATATATACCACATATTAAAAGTTACTGTATTATTCAAAATTCCACATTATCTTTATCTAATGAACACAGTAATCGTCAATCAGCATTCAGAAAAAACTAACTACAAGACACGCAACCAGTTGAAGTTATGCATGCCAATTTGGAGGAAAAGGGCTTTCAATTGCAAAAGAGAGCTTTAGCCTTACCAAAGCATAACCTACGGTGGTTAAACCTGACTACCACACAGTTTTGGGAATATTGACAAACGTCATCATACAGAGGAAACAAACTATTTTTCACACTGACAAATTAACCCAGTAAATAAATTATCCTGGCAAAAGGAGAGAAGGGCTTAAAGACACGGGAAGAATATGTAAGCTTGGCTGGAGAAAAAAAAATAATTAATTTGAAATCAAGAGAAATACCTCAATCTCAATCTCAAGCGATTCTATCTTTGCTGTTAGTTCTGAATACTTGATTGAGTACTTTAAAGTAGGATCCAAGTCATCACAGCGGACCAAGAGATTATACCTTAGGCCCCCAATTCGTAACAGAGAGAACCCGGCACTCAGGATATCTGCATAGATTTAATTGGGAATAAGTGATAAAAAAACTGAGTATTCAGACATGAAAGAGAGTTGTGCAGAAAAGCATACAATCAACCATAAACCCAGAAAAAAGTACAGCAGGCACTAACCATCAGATGGGCTCACAGCATAGAGTTCAGTTAGCAGTGGCTCAATATAAGAATTGATCAAGGATGTGAATACACGATGATTTGATGATGCCAAGAGAGAAATCAAGGCCTTTATATTTTCCATCTGTAATATTGTGAATCAAGTATCGAAATGTGAGGGAAGAAAGCTCGGCCATTTCGTAAGCAAATCTAAGTACAAGAAGTATGACCATAAGTAAACTTCATGAATCAAGCACAATCTCCAGAACTGAACGTTATATAAGTCAGCAATCTAAGATATTCACAACATAATTGATAATACATACCACAAAAAAAAAGACAATGCCGGATTATGATGGATAAAAATGAGAACAAGCAAATGTATGTACCGGGTTACTTAATTCCTGAATAGAACAAAGAGCGGTTTTTATGCTAACAAATCTTGAATCCTCAAATGAATTTTTGTGGGCGCATATAATCTGCAAGTACAAGTAGAGAAAGAAATGTTAAATTAGAAACAGTTTAGATTAATATTTATTTTTTTCTTCCCAAACCAATAGTGGATACCTGCTGGAAGAGAGAGCGTGCAGCAGAGAGGAACGTTCCACCCGAACTAATTAAAGTTTCAGAACTCTGCCAAATACTGCGACAAGTGGCTCTAAGCTTGAACTTATGCAAGTGGAAATCTCTAATGGGGTCTGCATTTTTCCTGGTTTAAACAGAAAATCCAGGATTAAACAACATTTCTAAGATAAGTTCGTATTATATATAACAATCTCTATTGGGGTCTGCATTTTTCCTGGTTTAAATGAGTTGCTTTAAGATATCACATTCCCACTGAAAACAACTACCATGGAGAAGGCGTAACATTCTTGTAAAATTGGAATATGAACTCAATAGGTACATAAAAACATGAAAATAACTATATGGCATCTAAGCATGAGTGTTATTGCGTGCATATAATTTATAGATATGCCTATTTTGGTGTAGTCTTCTAGGGTTTAATAGCCATTCCTGGTTTTTCAGTAAATGAATATGAAACTGGTTCATGGACAAATTATGATGCAAGTCGACCATTCATTTGATTGAAAATGAAACTTTAAAAATAAGTGATTTCCTATCTAAGTGCAACTCACAGGATCTCGTCAACCATTGTCGATTTAAGAGGCCAAAAGAGCTTCTGGGGCATTACAATATTGCACTCTTCATTCTGAGGAAGGGCCTGGATGACGAGTGCACCATAGGTCAGCTTAGTAATTGAACAAAATGTATTGTATGATAATTTATTAAAGATTTAAGAAGTGTATGTACCTTGGCAAGAATAGGGCTGACTTCCCAGAGAGTTGCATGCCACCTAAACCACATCTCTAGAGTGAAACTAGAGATTTTTTCATTTGCTGTAGTAGAGAAGAGAAGACATCAATCTTGATTTTAGAGTACTAACCCAATAACTAAATTATAGATCACTCCTACCTCCTTTGACTGATTCCCAGGCATCTAGGGTCCATAAAATTTTTTGGTGAGGCAAAAAGTCTATCAGAGGCCTTGCAGAATAATTCAATGAGAAACCCAAAGATGATTTTAATAGCCCAGACAAATCTAACAAATCCTGTCATACATGTCAAAGTGAAAAACGTTACAAGAAACAATCATATTAAGATAAACCAACTAAAAAATTGAACTTGAAATCACAGGTATACTTCATTAAAACTAAAGGAGAACCCGTACATTGTGTTGTTCTTCCACATCAACCACAACACTCTGTGTTAGGTGTTTCAGTAGTTCCAAGTCAAGGCAAAGACTTGTCTCATCAACAATAGGCTGTGTCCTTATCCAACAATCCAAGCCGGGCCTTATATGCAATATATCAGGAGTAACAGCACAACAAGCAGAACAGAGTGCGGGGAAAAGTTTAGTACTCTCCAATTTAACTTTCAACTTCTGCTTTTCAAAATCCCACCTTTCTGAAAGCATCTGAGGAACAGAAAGATCACCACAGTTCAATAAAAAGTTCTCAATAAGGTTCTAGAGATTAAAATCTGAACACACCTGATGCATTTCATCTAACTGCTGTGTAGTTTCAGAATCATTATCATCCACGTTGTCGATAATATATGTTGACATGCAAAATCCTTTAAGAAGATCAACCCAATCAAAGTAAGGTCTAATAAATAAATGTTGTGATAGTATATACAAGCAATAGTTCAAGGAGACAATGGTTTGCAATAGTTCAAGGAGACAATGGTTTGCAATAGTCTATGACAGGATAGAAGGGTTATTCATCATTGTCCCTTGTTAAAGTAAATAATAAATAAAGTGAAAGGCATGCCATGTTGGAGCTGACACATTCGTCCATAAATATATTATGAAATCGAGATGCAATCATGCAGAGGAGATAAGAGAATCTACCTTGCATTGCAAGAATGCGAAGTTCGACATCAGGAAACAATATGCCATCTACCGCAACTTCATGAAATTGATTCCCCTCTATGGAGCTGATGTCAGGCAACGAGACTGTGGAGTAAAAGAATAAACAAATAAAATAAATAAAAATAAGTTAATTGTATATGTGGTTTTTAAAGACTTCAATTTATACTATAGTATATAATCATGCCTGGTTCCATAAACTTCTTAACTCTTGGCCACATTTCTTCACAAAGGTCAGCAAATTGGCACTGTTTCTGGTGTAAGTCGGCAGATGAAGGCAAAATTGGATGTCCACCATGCTTCCAGAGCAAGGATTTGCTTGAATTCAAGCATAAGGATGAGCTGGTCTCAAGTTTTCTGATCTCAATCTATATGAAACAAGTTGAAAGACAGCTTATAAAGATGCAAAGAAAAAAAAATAGCAGGAGGCTTTGGAAAAAAAAGTTTTACCATTAGAATATCCTTTAACTGTTCAGATTCTGCAGGACAAATATCCTTCAGTTTCATTGCATCTTTGAGCAACAACTGCCAAGAGATCACCCGTCGCTCAATCTGAGGTGGATTGATACTATTCCAGAAGAGTATGTGGTGTTCAAGGAGATCAGTATATGACCTAAAAAGCATATCAAAAGAGGGAGACTCGACAAAAAAATCAAGCACTTTCTCCTCCATTCTCCGCAACGAAGTAAGAATTGGTTCAAATTGCTTAGTTTTGTAACCATGATTGTACTCATTCTCTTTGCTCCATTGTTGAAGGCTATGTCTCAATAATATTACACACTTGATCAAGTTTCTGAGGAGGATATGGTGCTGGTTCAACACATCACCAGAAGAAAACACATCAATAGAGTTAACGGAGAGTATAGGTCTGGATATTGAATTGACATTCAATTCACTTCGAGACAAAAGCTCAGTACGCAGTTGAAATATTCTTGTCCAAATAGAATGCTGAAGTTCCTTTTTCAGCAAATCCGAAAACCAACTGAAAAATGGAAGTGATGACTGCAATGCAGAACCAAACCACTCAAACCACCAAACGTAGACACAATAGTCACTGTCAGTAACCTGTTCCATTACCCAGTCAGCAGCAAAGTATAACTTTTGCTTCTTTTGTGATAAAACCAACTGCAACTCATTTCCAGCATTATCATTTGCAATAAAGCAATTTGTTTCCTTAGGAAACATAAATCTATGCAATGACATAGCATCCATCAGGTGAATCATTTTTGAGCCTCCTTTAGGAGGAGTTTTTACCTTAGAAACTCTTTTCAAGTTACCAATACATGAGGAGGATGCAATTTCATTTCCTAATGATTCCAGATACATGATATTCTGCCTAACACAAGCATCTTTTGAGTAATACACAAAATCACTTAATTTCAAAGGGTTTGGCCATCCTCCGGGTAAGCATAGCAAGTAATCTTCAGATGAAGTGACCTTGTAAAGTTCAGACGTGGACAAATAAGAACTAGTTGCTTCAGAAACAATTTTTCTTCCTTTTTCCTCACCAAAAGATGAAAGATATGTGTGCTCCCAACTAATCTGGATACTCCAAACAGTTTGGTTTCCATTTGTAATAAGGCGCTGGAACAACTGCACCCAGCGCGAAAGTTCCAGATAAGTAATGCTTATATTAAAATGGGACCCTTCATGTTTAGCAAACAAATGAGCTTTGGCCATCATATCAGCCAACCTACCCATGGGAATTCCAGAAAGTGCAATAAATCTCTTTATTTCTCTTAGCTCCATCTCACTATGTATTTTAGGACATATCTGGTCTGGCAGCCAATCAGGCTGCATCATATATATTTCTACCCCTCTATTTCTCATTGCTCGTGACACCTCACCATAGCTGGGATTAACAGTTAGAAACATTCTGAATTTAGGATGGGGGTGGAGAATTACTGGTTTTCCTTCTACAGTCCCACATTCATTAATGGTAATAGACCCAGATTGTTCAACCAATGAGTTGATCCTATCAAGAACCTGCAGAAAGTGAACTTTAGCATGCATAAAATTGAAACCTAAGGATAAGAAGGTCATTGTCCCCTCTCAGAACACAAGAGCATGTAAAAAATAATAGTGTTTACATACCGTTGGATTGCAGAGGTTCGCATTTTCTAAAACAATCCATTCCCCATTTTCTATAGCCTTGATCAGTGATCCGGTGACCCATTCAAACTTCACAGACTTTTGGCTTCTGTGATGATCTTCCAACTTTCTAATCATGTCTAGAGTGCTGTCCAGATCCTCCTGAGACCAAGAAAGAGGCAATGCTTGTTTGTCAAGATCAAGCTTCAGACATTCAATAATTTCAACCAACGGTACCATAGAATCGCTTGTTATTGGATTATCTGTGCGGGTTGCTAAACTATTTGTCTTAGATAAGAACGCAAGCCACCGGGCGCTAATCTCCTTCCTTTGAATGAAAGCCTCCGAGGACGATTCCAGTTGCAAGTTGCAGTACTCATTCATATACCTTTCCACTCGAGTAACAACAAGATGATAGTGACGGGAGGCATTATATTGCTCAAAGGATCCTAGTATCTCAGATATATCACTTGCAGAAGAAAGATTCAGTTCATTAAGTACATTTCCAGTCAGCTCGGCAAGTAGTCTTACCAGCGAAGTTTTACCAGATGCTGGAGGACCAACTAAAATGCACAACCACTGATGCTTTAGACAACAGGTCATAGCTTCTATGGAATGGCGTAAACCAGGCAAAATCTTAAGGTTGCTATTGGATGTTCCAGATGATTGAAACTGGTACCTTTCAATGGATACATCTCCGACAATCAAAGAATCGGGACTGATCCTAACTTTAGGGTGCAGATTAATGTATGGCTTCAATCCAAATGTTTGTTCATACAATTTCATAACCTCTACCCGGTCAGCTGATGTACGCATTCTTTGTAGGTAAATGGTGCTCAAGAAACTGTCAACTTTCGACTTCCCAGATGCATCTGAGATGTTCCAGTAATATTAAAAAGCAGCCGAGCAAATAATAAATCCAAACATACAGAAAGAAAAAAAAAGTACCTTCAATAATTTGGCAAGAACGAATCACATCACGGAGATTAAATTCCCATGGTGAACCATCTTGACCAAATTTGTGATCCATCATGGTCTCTTGGTATAACTTTTTGTTAAACCTAACCAACTTCAAGAGAAGAGATCTTTCGAGAGATGGAAACAGTGTACTACATATTGAAAGATAATCTTCATCAACCAGCTCATCAACATAGACCTGCATCAACACCAAGTTAAAGTGACACTAACTGAGAAACATAAACTTGGCTGCATGCAGCATTTTGGGGGTAAAGGGGCATTTAATTCATATTACAAAGTTGTCTCCATAATTTCTGCTTATCAATTTAGGATGAGTAGTGTTTATTAGTGAAGAAACAAATTATGTCTTGGATAATACATGGGGAGTCGTACAGGGTGGTTTCATTTAGTAGTGCTGCTGTTATTTGGGTTTGGATAATAACAGTGATTCAGAGGTGATGCATTCTTTAAGTACAGTAGTACAGTATTGGTATATGAAATCACAGGTTGAGAAGGAAACATGTGTAGAAGTAGAACTGAATAAAACATGATGCCCCATTTAAAAATAGTACTATGATAAAACTGAAAAAAAAATAGAAGATGGGATGAGACAAAACCTTCCACATGCACTGCAAGTACAAGGTTCACATATATCAAGAGAGGTTTAGTGAAAGAGTACATGCTGTACCTTAGTAAACCTGTTTAGGAAAGACTTTGGAAGTCCTTTCCGGCCACCACCTTGATAGGAAGGGTTTTGACATGCAAAAACTCTAAAAGATGATGGACACTTGAAAGAACGACCCAGCTCAGGAATAAAAACTTCAGCCCGATGGTCCAAAATTGCATTCAAACCCTGATGTTCATCACTAATAATAATTAACTCCACGAACTGGATCCAGTAATAATGAAGATCTTACAGAAAAAAGCATTATCCAGAGTACTGGAATAATAGTTACATCCAGAGTTCGTGTGCAAGGGGATAGATCCAAATTCAATGAAAAAGAAGAAGAATATTGCAAGGTTTGATAAAACACGTGAAAGAAAAAAAAGAAAGGAGGGGGCGGGGTCACAATTACTGATTACAACAACTTAGTACCTCCAAAACAGACTGTGGCGCGAGATTAAGTTCATCCAGACAGACCCATGATCCATTCTTCAGAGCCTGACATAGCAGTTAGTGACATTTAAATACTTTTAGTAAGAAATAAAGCTCTACAAAAACAGAAAATACCTCAGCACATGACTTTTCAGCACTATGTACAGAAAATAATGAAAAAAGAGGTCATCCCACCTGAAGCAGGATACCATCGGACCAGGCAAACTGCATTCCTTCATCACTTTCAATAGGCAAATCTGACCCCAATAAATCCATGATGTCAGTCTGCGGCAACATAATCCAGTTAACATAGCTCAACCTCAAAGTTCCACGCAAGTAGAATGAAAATAACAAACACAAAACATATAGATCTGTGGAAATTGAGACAAGTTAATTCTGCTGACCTGCTCAGATAGATTAATTCGAACAACAGTGTGCCCAGAGAACCTGCCGAGAGCAGCAACTAAACTTGTTTTCCCAACACCTGGGCTTCCTTCCAAAAGGACTAACAAACATGAAAACATCAAACATTAGAAACCTAACTATGCATTGATTAATAGTTAAAGTCTGTTAGAATATGTGCACAAATATGGAATTAAAAACCAGTATATATCAGAAACAAACATACGACCAGAATATACGTAAACACATAACTCAGACACAAAAAAATGTGAAAATGAAACTTACCAGGCTTGTTAAGCTGCATAGCACGCAGCACTCTCATAGTATTCTTCTGAGTGGTTGGGGCAAAAAATTGAAAACCCTCTGCACTAACGCAATCGGTACCTGAACAAGATTCATGAGCAAGCTTGAGCCCTCAAGTAGAAGGTGTGAGGAATGACCCGCAGATAACTAAAACTATCTAAAATACAATAGTCCAACATCAAACGTAGTGACACATCTGAATCCTACCTCTTTAAAGATACATGTGTTAATTAATACGGAGTAGTAATTACTACACTTTTCCTTTCACATGAGATCATTGAATGAACAAGGAGTTACACTTTAATGACCTGGCTAGCATGCAGATATTAAAGCTACAAAGTACGTGTGAGAGTGCTGTGTTGGTCTAGTCTAGTGATTAATGTCAGAGGCCAAAGGTCCTAGGTTCAGGTTCGAGTCCACAGTCAATCTCTTACACATTTGAAGGTAATCATTTGATATATACCATGTCACTATCTTACATGTCATCATTTCAAGTTAACCACTAAGCTGCCTGCAATATATTGACAACAAAAATTCAAGGCAAATCACTGGATCAACAACTTCAATGTCCCACTCCAGAGGAAGAGGCCCCATAGTCTGCACTACCATCTGTTTAAACCATTCTAGAAGTGTTGAAGGTTGTCATACGACTCATACTTTCATTCAATCTTGGAGAAAACAATAAATATGTACGCAATTATGCAAGTCCTATACCTTTCTCGATGTAGAAAGGATGAATGCCAAAGAGATTGTCACGCTCCGTGTTATCAGCAGGAGTAAGAATAGCTGAGCTTTTAGGATCGGCCCAACCATAAGACTCCAATCCATCAAGACTTGAGGGATCAAAACTTGTTGCATTCTCCTGTATCAGGGAAACACGTTCATTTTTTTAAGTGATTAAGTAATGCAGATATATCTAACATTCTATGGCTAAATAACATATTAATGTCAACGAATAAATAGTATACATCTTACTACCATCTAAAAGTAGACTTCCCTAGCAGGATATCACATGTATGTAATTTCTGACACCCCGTCACCAAAAAATTTCAGGTCAGAGAAATAAACTTCACCTTGAGTTTCTCCAGCAGGAAAGCAAGGCATCTCACCCTCAACTCTGCGGCTTCGACTTTTGATATATTTGAACCTGAATAACAAATAGAGTAATAGAGGTAAGAAAAAGTTGATTCAAGGATTTAAAAACAATTATGAACAGATAGATATGATCCTTATTCTCTAAACAGTGCCTATAGAGCACACAGAAACTGGGAGAGAGAAGAACATAAGGTTGCCATTTGCTTTACACGACGTGTAGGAAACTCACCCTATATACCTAAGCCAAGAGCTAGGTTCACAAATCACAATAGCTATAGTAATAAAAATACAAGAACAAGACTAAGTAGAATGAAATTGTAGATATCAAGACTACAGTCAAGAATTACTCTCAAGAAGCATCCAAACCCTGTCAAGTCAGATGTCCACAAACTAATACTAAGGTCAGCCATGTTTCCATCAACATCATTTAACAAAGCTCTTCCAGATACACGTAGTAAAATGATTGCAATCAATAATAAATTATTCTGGTGGACAGATTAGCAAACATACCCAAGCTAAGTCCATCCAGTAAAACGAGGAATGCCCCGTGTATCAATGCAGACTCAGCTGTTAAATTTCTTGCTGACACATTAATAAATGATACCCAAGATAACAGATCCCTCACAGTAAGAATTCTTCCTGTCTGCAAAAGGTTGAACCACTGCAAAGCAGGAGATAGATAAGAAAAGAAGTGAAACAAAGAGACCAGTATGAACCACAAAGAAATTTATTTCCAAACCTAAAAACATTTGAAAAGGGAACAAACACAAATAATTGAAAAATGTAAGATTTACAGCTGCTTCAGAACTTAACAAGGTTTTTAATAGATAAAAGGAGAATACATTTGATTTGGGATTTACTAGATAATATAGAAATATATATACGGAAGGAATATAATTAAACAACTAATTAGGAACAGCACAAGGTGGGGAATAAGATATCCTTCTACAAGTACAATAAATGGGTATCGCAAAAAATTTCATGATCACCAATAAATTTGCAATGATCGCTAATGGATGAATAACAATACGTATGAATCGGAAACAACAAACCTCCCAAAAGCTTAGCATGACATCCACAATGTGAGGAAGGTTTGGCTCCAAAATTCTGCATTTCAAAGCGAGTCCATAAGGCATAATATAATATACTGCCCAATTTATATTTAATCACGTATTACCTATAATGAAAAGCTTACCTCTCAGTAGCAATACTTTTAAGTTCATCAATATCAGTAACAGAGGGAACCCATATTTCCGTGAATCGATTTCGAAGAGCAGGTGACAGTTCTTTCTTTCCATAGTCTCCACCAGGATTCATTGTAGCCAGAAGAAAGAAGTTCTCATGAGCAACTATGTTCTCAAGATCAGAGCCTCCTTTCTCAGCCAAGTACTGCATATATTCAGTAAAATTTACCCGGAGTCAATAAACAACATTAGCAAGACTCCCCTCCATCCTATTATTATAACCACCTTTGCCTTTTCACATATATTAAAAATATTCATTTAATTTCTTTAACAAAGTAGAATAACAAAAAATAAATATCCTTATTTACTTTTATCAAAATAAAATATTGTTGATTGCAAACAACTTTAAGTAGAAGCACATTAAGGAAAACAAAAATTACATGCACATAGTCTATAATTTCAGGACATAAGAAAATGAATAAGGGAGTATTAGTCATGGCTTGGGCAGACCCAACACACTTAGGCCTTGTCTTTCCCAGATCTTCTAATTTGTAGTACATGACAATTAACACTCTGATCATTCAAGTCAAAGTACAAGACACTCATAACGATGCATGTCCAGTTTGACTGAACCTTCATGTTTTTAAGGAATACAGATCACTGGCAACAAAAAAAGAAAATGATAAAGTAATATAACAACATACTATAAGTTCCTCACCAATTTCCTTTCTGGCTCCAGGACGCTGTTTAATCTTTCAAGAACACTATCATCAGCCAACGAAATCTCATCAACAAGAAACAAGTCGCCACTCTTCATTGCTTCAATAAGTGGGCCATCTTGCCACGTGAAAATTGTTCGCCACTTCTCTAGAAGCTGGCACATTTCCTCCTTAATAATTTCTATGTCTTTTAGCTCATCCATGGTGACTTCAGGATCCAACACAGAATGCTCTTTATAACTTTTGATAATTAGAGAGAGTACATTGAGAGTCTGAGAAGCCTGGTTGATGTCCAGAGATATTTTCTACAGGAAAAAAAATCTATTAAAAAAGATGATGGCGTCAAAGATGGAAAATATGTTCGGAACTAAGAGATCAACATACAGAATCTCCAGGAAAATGAATAAAAGCCTTCGACTGGGCAGCTTTCTCACAAAGATTCTGGTAGTCCAAACTAATTTTTGATCTCTCGCGCACAGGATAAAATCCCTGGTCAATATTTAAACCAAAAAAGAAAAAATTGTAAACAACTGTGGCTTCACGATTGTAATGTGACAAGGATGAGTCCATAACTAAAAGGGCGAAAAAACAAACATATAGAAAAACAAATGAAGTAAAAGGACATACCCCAAGAAAATCAGATGTCTCTGTGTATTGATGGCAATTCAGTATATGTAACTTTGACCTCTTCATGATACTAAGCAGCTGACATACAGTTGTTTTCCCTCCTCCAGTTTCACCCACAAGGAGGACAGGTTCGCGCATCTGATAACACCGTTCGACCAGAAAATACATTCTCCATAGACTCTTTGTCCAAATGATTCTGGTAAGCAAAAGGATAAGAAAACTTATGACCTCAATTAATTTGGGAAAGAGAGCACACATTCTGTAACCTCATAGATACTTACTGCCCAATACTTTCAGGATTTTTATAGTCATTTGACTGCAAAAAATAGTCTCGGCCTTTTTCTTCCTGAAAAAAATATATATATGAGCACATCATTTTCAAATGGTCCATGACATGTCATAACAACAACAACCCCACCGAAAAGTAAAACAAATAAAGAGAGGAAAGACAAAAGAAGAGAAAGACGATATCATAGAAATCTGACAAGGCACATACATTATACAAGCACATTTAAAGTAAACTGATACTCGCATACCACCTAAAACACCACTTTGATCTCTATCGTCATAGACAGAAATTTAAAGAAATCCATGAGCAGGATGCCATGTAAAGGTACTAACCAAGCACGTGAACCTAATCAAAATAAATATCTCTATGACATAGATGAGTTCACTCTTAACTGTAGATCTGCAACAATACCTTTTCACTAATATGCTCACTTCAGAAGAGGTAGAGTTGGTTTTAAGTGCTTTTAAGGCTGATGATGAATGATTTGCCACATGGTAACATAGACCATGGTATTAGGCATTCAGAATAGAGAAAATAAGTACCTGCTTGTATAACTTTCCATCAGAAAGTTGGACCTTTAACAGCCTCTCCAAAACTTCTTTAACAACTCTTTTTTCAGCATCATCACGCAGCCTTTCTGCCAATAAGTAGTAACCATCATAAGCTAGATCCTCATAAGATCTTACATATTCAACGTAACGATCAGCCCATCGGAACAAGTCACGCGGAGTGATATATCCATGTTTTCCAGCAAAAATGTTGCTACTCTGCCTGTGCAAATGCAACTCCCTCATCACATCAACCATTTTTTTTGCATAGCTTTGAGGAACTTTGCACCTTTCGTACAGAATGCGCACCAACTCTTTTTGCGGTATTTCATCAACATGAATTTCCACAAAACGATTGCGGAATGCTCTAGAGAGCATTTTGCGGCCCGCATAAACACCGGGTGGATTTTGGGTAGCAAACAACATAAAATCTGGATGAGCACGGATTGTTTCTTGGATCTCAGGAACAAAAAGCTCTCTATTATCATCTAGCAACCGATTCAGTGCTTCAAGGACATCTGAGGGAGCTAAGTTAAGTTCATCAAGAACAATCCACTGACCCTTACGAACAGCTTTTACCAGGACACCTTCATGGAAGGCAAGCTTTCCACTTGCATCAGTTATGTAAGAACCAAGATATTCTTGGAGATCAGTGTGTTCATGATTATTAATTCTTACAAATTCATGACCAGTAACTGCAGCTAGGTAGCAAACCAGGCTAGTCTTACCGCTAGATGTGGGTCCCTGCAACAAAACAGGATATCTTCCAATAAAAATAGCTCGTGCAAGATTCTTAAGGTGTTCCTCAACACTTTCTGTCAGAACATAGCGCTTCAACATATCATTATCTTTTGAGGGTGTTTTGACCGCCAAGTATTCGTAATAAGGGAGTGGCTGGAGTGATCGACCTCCTAATAGCTCTTTGCAGATTAAAGCGTTCATTGATCTTGCACTAGGGTCATCTAGTGAATTCATAAAGAACATACAGAATCCATCATAAATAGATTTTTCCAACCCAAACTTTCTTTTAGCCTTTTTTATGTATTCCAGTCCCCGGTATAGAGAGCGTAAACTGTAATGAGGCTTCTGGTTGGCACCATCCTGTAATCTTTCCTCAGATTCCTTTGCTGCTTTGTAAAATTTCATGACTTGACATACTAGTTTTCTATATGAAGGGTCATCGTCAATAAATTGATTAATAAACAAAACCAAGTCTTCATCATCTAATACATCATCAACAAAGTATTCTATAAATCTGCTCCTCAAAGAAACTCCCAAATCTCTTTTACCAGCATCAGTAGCAGGGTTCATGCATGCGAACATTCGGAAGTTGGGATGCCGGTGAATATATTCTATATCTCCTCTTTCAGCCAAGCATACCGACCCTCTCTCACTTTCAAGGACCCCAGTAACTCGCTGCATGATCTCTGGAGGGGCCAAATTTACTTCATCCAACAATACCCATTCACCGTTTTTCATGGCTCTAATAAAAGCTCCTTCCACAAATGAAAAAACCATTCCATCTGATGCACAAACCTGTGCATGAGCTCTTTCAAGGTTTGCTGAAAATATTTCCCAAGCTTTCAATAGTTCTTCTTCTTCACTTAAAGACCTCTTCCGCTTCTTACCGGAACTGGCTTCTCTTATTTCAATTATTCTGCTGATGCATTTCTGGAAACCACTTAACAACATTTTCCAGTTCTTCTCATCTACAAATTTCCTCATACGGGTAAGAAATTTGTTATTGTCCTAAAAGGAAATAGAAGTATGTTAGAGGCATCCTTAAGAAAAAGAGAGAGAAGCACAATACTTTCTCGTGAATGATACCTTTAAAGGAAAGGTGTTTGTGAACAGAGTCACAAACTCCTGATATAGAGGAACACAAACAAGCCCTGCATCTACGGGTTTGAACCCTCCTAAGAGGTCAGCAACATCACTCTGCTGACTTAAATTCTGGAAGAGAAAAAACAATTACAATGGCGAATTGTCACTTCTAATGTTCAAAGTAATATTAACAAATCAGCACTGGAGGTTCCAAACTCAACATACCAAAACTGTAAGTTTCTGACCAAGCCTTGCGGCAAGTGTCTGAACAAGAGTAGTTTTCCCCGTGCCTGTTTCACCAACCAATAGTACGGGCTCATTGAACTTAACAGAGCAAGCTATTCTCTCAAGTGCATGTACTGAACTACGGAGCTCAACAAATGGCTTCTTATTCCTATTCGGCTGTATGAAGAGAATGGTAGCCTTGTTAATAAATTTTCTGAAGCTCCTTCAAAATAAGATAAACCAAAGAATACAATGTGGTCACTCACTGCCATTTCAGCATGTTGAAGGTTACATCGCCCAATTCGGAACTCGGATTTCAGTTCCTGAACACAGTACAAAACAACGGTAAGGCTGTGTACACCAATACAGAGCCGCAGCCCACAAATATGCACATCATGTAAATGGCCAAATAAAAACATACTCCCTCCGTCCACAAAAAATAGGGCACTTTCTATATTATTCTCTTCGTACTTTACTTTCTCTCTCGTACTTTACTTTCTCTCCACTTTAATTATTTATTATCATTTTTTCAAAACGAGTGCAGAAAATGAAAGTGCCCTATTTTTCGTTGACAGAGGGAGTATCATAATTAGCAGTACCTGAATTACTGGCTTGTTAACAGGATACAAAGTCTCAGTCCCCACAACACCCCACAACCTAGCAATCTCTCTCATGATGGCCAACCGATTTGCAACTGAAGTGGAGAATGATGCAAAAACATCTATTGCCTGAAACGGCAAAAGGAGCTTGTTAGCTTGATTGCAGTCTAACATACAAAAGCCCTGCCCATGCAGAGAAATTGAAGAGTTATCATGATGTGTCTAACCTCTTTACAGATGTTTTCACAGGCGTAAGAGGTGATTGTTTCATGTCCAGAGCAGGAGAGCAAACTTGTAACTCTTTTGCAGAACTTAAGAAGATCCCTTCATTGTGTACAGAAAAGGCTTGGTTGATACATTTGCAGGACAAACATACAAGGAGTATATGCATGTATACAATCTGTTGCTACCTTAGAGTGAACCTCCCATTAGAAATTGAAGATGACATTAATCCTGATTGGAAATTTGTAAGCTCGTTTACTCTTTCAAAGGTTTCTGCAAAAAGCATCAGAAAATATTAGTGAATAGCACTGTGACAACTATAAGGAGCACAAACTATTCTTGAATATGAAACATTCAGCAGACCTATGAGTTTTAGGGCAAGATACTCCAGTTCTGGGTACCACTGTAAGATAATTTGTATCAGATCCTGCTTACTGGGTGGCGCAATCATTATTTTCCTCCAGACAGCACCAAGGGAATTCCGACCTGTTACCAAAGGAACAGAAAAGACAAAAGGGTACCATATCAAACGATTGAACTAGAATGAAATAAGAATCACATTATCATGTAGTTTTTTGCAACTTCATTTGTAAGGCCTAATACAAGTAATCTAATGCTATACATTCCTTCTCAAATAAATGGTGAGAATTTATCTAATTATAGGAATTTAGCTACTCCCTTCACAAATATAGCATAGATGGAAGTGATTAACAGCTCCATATCATGCCCGTCATGGAAAGGACTCTAGACATAACAGAAGCTGACATTAAGCATCACAGAAAAAAAAATTATCTTGTTCTATTTCTAAGAAAGAACTAGGGATCTGACTTGAGAAACCAATATCAGCACAGACGCAATAAAATGAAGTTACTTTAATGTTGAAAAGCATATTGAGGAAGAGCTCTTTACCTTCACTAAAACGAGATGTGTCTGCATTCAAGCTTGTCACTGTGGAAAATAACCGGAAACCTGGGTTTACCCTTACTGCCTGCATAGTACAAAATAATGCAGCGACTATCAAATTAATGTAAATTATTTAATACACTTCTGGACTGCCTCAATCACAGAGATAAGTATAAGGTAACATGTAGCACTGCAACTAACAACAACAATTTACCATCAGCACCCCCTCCCCCAAAAACAATTACACATTTTTTAAGATATTAGAGACAAAAGATGGCTATACCTCCCCATGGCCAGTTGAGAATGTAACTGCACCTTCCAACAAAGGCAACAAGATCGATATAATGTCAGATGGTGCTTTATCTATATCTTCGAAAACAACCCAGAAACCATTCAAGACCGCCTGTCAATGAATATGAAATACAGGTTACAACAAGACAGCTCAGGAAGTAAGTTGAACTTAAAAGATTAACTTCAAACCTGAGTAAGAGAACCAGGTTGCCATCTGAATTCACCAGGTTTCTCCGTGCAGACATAAGTCCCAAGTAGTGTCTTCCCGTCAACCTGCTCGTCCATGTGAATGGACAAAACTATGTAGTTCGAACAGAAATATCAACAATCAGAAAAACATTCTACAGAGATGAAAGAATACAGAATTTCATTGATTATAGAGACTGGAAAGAATTGAGCTACCCACCTCTACTACCATAATTATGGGCTAACTTGAAAATAAGTGCAGTTTTCCCACCACCAGCAGGACCATAAAGAAGCACAGGCCACCTCTGACTAACAGCTAAAGAGACCATCTCGAAACCTTTTCTCAGAGCAGACGTCAAGACAAAGGGCATTGCAGGATTTCTGCAAAAACTCAAGATTCATAACGCGGTAGTTATGTATAGTACATTTGAGGTCAAAGTCAAACATAAAAAAGTAGGAATGGACCAAATTAAGCAGGAACACTGGGAAACATACCAGAATTGTCAGTACATTGATAATTATAAGGAAAGACCATCAAAACACAAACCAAAGGAAAAATGCAAAGAAATGTAACCACTTTACTGATAGAAATCGTACCCTGTGCCTTGCATGCTAAAATGATTCAAGGGCACAATCTTATCAATCATTGAAGAGCATGAGTTGTCTTTTCTTCCAACTGCCCCATAGTCATCTGCAGAGTATTCGAGATGCCAACCCCCTTTCTCCAAAGATACATCCATACAAAATTCTTGCCAACTGCAAACAGTACAACCATGAAGCCTAAGTAACTAAAATACTGGCACTAGAATATAAACAGTAAACAACTGGTAATGATTACAATTTTAACATTCTACAAATAGACTGGTGTCACATTTCAGAACAACATAATTTGATTTTGCAATTACATCATCTTTATCTGTTTTGAAATATTCCATTTCTTTAAATGTTTTCTTCGGAGTCTAGATGCAATGAGATAACATCATTGCCTATTATTTGAGCTCATAAAATTATATTCTTTATTGTTCTAGACGAGAAATACTATATTACATGATTTTAGGATGTGGATATTTGAGTAAGCCGTCATATTGTATCAAAATTGAGGTCTAATATTTTTTGCTTAGTCTTGAGCTATATATAATAATGAGTACTTGATATGCGTAAGAACACACAACTTTCCTTCAATAGTCCATCTATTACACAATTACCACATCTACAGTTGCAAATTTACAAAAAACTAGTTTTGCCCGTTGTGATGCACGGTAACTAAATTAGGGGAAACAAATAAATTATTTGTATTTCATGAAATTGAATTCTTTTTCATATTACAAGATAGACAGAAAATTAGTTTAAAAAATTAATTACACATATATAGACGAAGATTAATTCGTTTCATATTTCATAGTTTTATTTTTATATGTCAAATCGATGACCAAGATTTCATCAACACATTTAATATATCAGTAATTGTTAGTAATACCAATATCAATCTACAATTTTTATTAATGTTTTTACTAAGCTAGAAGTGTTCCTAGACTTTTTGCTTTTTGATTCATTCGGAAAAAAATTAGAAAAACTAAAAGGTTGAAGGATTTTTAACTAGTAACTGAACCTGGAATTTGAACAATGAAAAATATTTGTTGCATGAGAATAGTTTGTTTTAGTAGATAGTATGTTGTTTGGCGTAGGGTGGTTTTTCGGTTGGGGGGGCAGCATAGATCAAACAGCGACATAAGTAAAAAATGAGTTTACCGCATATAACTCTTAAAAGCTTCTTCAGATTCAGTATTAAGGTTTGCAGATGCCTTAAAACTTAATCTCAAAGCTCTCGACAAAATGCCAGCACTGCACCATCTCAGGTCAGAGATAATAGTCCTCAACGTTGCATCGTTAAACACGGTGAGGTCTGCGGACTGCTGTACAATGTCCAAAAAACAGGACCAATCCCATAACGTAGTGAAGACAGCTGGCTCCAATGTAAGGAAACGATGTGATACTCGGACAACATTTAACAACTGACTGGGTTCCTGAAAACCAGAGGGAGATTTAAAAAAGGTTGGGCCAAAGACATTATGTTTGAGTAAAGCAATACTTGAGTTACAAATTACCCGAGCTAGTGCCTTGGAAACTGATGTGCATTGAATGATTCTTTCAAATGGAGCAGGAGCAACTTTAAAATAATTTAAAATGGACCTGCATCAAGGAACAAGGTAACTTCAAAAAACAAAATCCCAGTCGAGAAGATATGTATAAAGGGTTAGGATTATAAAAGGAATGCAAAGATCACAAGAGAGTAAAGTAAATGCCCTGCAACATAACTAAAAAGTAGCATTAGATTATTCTGCAGTTCACTCACAACAATAAGATGTTATATTTCGCCAAACTATGCAATTTTCAAAATCGTGCTTTTATCAGTATTCTAGTCCCGATCATCATAGAAAAACAGCCCAGTCTGCACGGGTTAATCCAACATCTTTCTGACAGAAATATTAAGTCCAACCACATTACCCCAAGCATGAATGAATTGCAAATTGGGATATAATGAAGTTCCAGAAAATAAATGAATAACCAAACTAACTAATCTTTTTACCCCAACAGAAAGGGTATCAAATCAAGGGCACGGCAGAAGGCGAGACATGCAAGCTCGTGAAGACGCAATCCCTTCCTTCTTCTCACGTAAACATCAATAACACGAGCTACTTCTGGACTATCTACATCTTCATCTTCTCTCAGAAACACTTCTTCATCAAAATCTTCTATATTACTATCATCATCCGACCTCAAATTCGACACCAAATGAAGCAAATGCACACTCCTCTCAACAATCCTCTGTGCTATAGGCCTAAAGCATCCCAGCAACGGAATTGTGTAATTTGGATGCAAGACCAGCTCCCCCACAGCCAGTACCACCTCATCTTCTGTGATTTTATCACCCTAACTCCCCCAAACACACAAGTCAGCATTCAATTTGCCATCAATAGCTACAAAAAATGAAGTCTTTAACACTTCATACAGAAATTCAGTACCTTCACTAACAAATTACCGAAGCTGGGAATCGCCTTGAGCCTCGGGCACCGATCAAGAAACCTCTGCAGCTCCGATTCAAGTGAAAAGCTCCCGTCAACCGCCATTTGGAAATTTGAATACAGCCAGCTGCAAACCGAAATTTGTTTAACATAAAATCCCAAACTATTCGCTTAAGTTACTGAAACGTTAGTTGAATTCACTGAAAACGTGAAGAGTATTACATGGAAATAATCTTAGTACTTGAGGTTTCTTCTGAATTTCTTAAAAGATCTCTGTTTTTGGGAGGATTTCGCTTGAATTCTTTGCTGAAGTTGTTAAATTTGGCTCCAAAGCTTCTTCCTTTGAAGAAAATGGGTTTAAGCGCGGTTAGGGTTCTAGTTTCAGTTCTTTCAATAAGAGGGTCTGCAGTCTCGGCCCAATACCAATTTTAAATGGGTCGAGTTATTTAAACTATATTCATGTGCATAATTTAGCTCATGAATAAGAGCTTTTGTATAAGAATTTACATAAAATTGGTATAAATTAAAAAAAAAATACAAAGAAAAAGTAATAAAAAATCATGCTTATTAAGGGCTTAAGCCCCTAGATCTTCCTATGTGTGTCCGCCATGCTTGAAATTTCGTGTAACGACTCGACTCCCAGACTGACCGTTGTTGGTAAAACTTAAAAATCTTGTCTCCCTTCAATTTGGTGATGATCCTAGCTCATCTATATAAGTATGGATAAACTTATTATATTAGAATCCTTCATTATTGAGGTGTTGGACTGAGTTGATGCATCTCCCTATTATTTATAATAACCACTCTTGCCTGGAAATTAAGGTGACTTTAAATTCAGACTTTTATTAAGATACATGTTGTTATAATATATATTCGAGAAGCTAAATCCTGGCATACACTACATCCAAAGTCATTTTACTCAAAATGAACCTATAGTAATGGGTAATTACACAATCAATAATTTTTTTTACCATTGGTTACATTAAATATAAAAAATGCCTATGTGACTTTTTTTCAATTTTATATTATAAATCGATTTCAATCAAGTGATTCAACTTTATTCTAATCGTGTAGTATTTTTTTAGTTAGTATGTTTATAATTTGAATTACACAATTTTTAGTCTAATTAAATCCTATACAATTTAATTACAATTTACCATAAATATTTTAACTAAACGTAACTAGTAGTAATCCCTAAAGAGACCAAATCCCTTAATTACAATCCCATCCTAAATCAGTTCACCTCCTCCATTCGAAGCTCTCACTGTCTCCACTCTCTACAATGGCGGCTCCTCCCATCTTCAGATCCTCCTTCCTCTCCTCCCCACCCCTCTCCCACACCCCGTCCTCCGCCCACCGTCCCACCTCCTACGTCCCCCTCTGCATCCGCGCCACCGCCACCTCCCCCGACCCTCCCGCCGCCGCCGCCCCATCCAAACCCCGCCGCCCCTGCGACGAGAACATCCGCGACGAGGCCCGCCGCCACACCTCCTCCCACAACTTCTCCGCCAAGTACGTCCCCTTCAACGCCGACCCCTCCTCCACCGAGTCCTACTCCCTCGACGAGATCGTCTACCGCAGCCGCTCCGGCGGCCTCCTCGACGTCCAACACGACCTCGACGCCCTCAAGAAGTTTGACGGCGAGTACTGGCGCTCCCTCTTCGACTCCCGCGTCGGCAAGACCACCTGGCCCTACGGCTCCGGCGTCTGGTCCAAGAAGGAGTGGGTCCTCCCCGAGATCGACGGCGACGACATCGTCAGCGCCTTTGAGGGCAATTCCAACCTTTTCTGGGCTGAGCGTTTCGGCAAACAGTTCCTAGGCATGAAGGATTTGTGGGTGAAGCACTGCGGAATTAGCCACACCGGCAGCTTTAAAGACCTAGGCATGACTGTTCTAGTCAGTCAGGTCAATCGCCTCCGGAAAATGAACCGCCCTCTCGTCGGAGTCGGCTGCGCTTCGACCGGTGACACCTCCGCCGCCCTCTCCGCCTACTGCGCCTCCGCCGGAATTCCATCAATCGTGTTTCTCCCGGCAAATCGGATATCTCTGGCTCAATTAGTCCAGCCGATTGCGAATGGGGCTTTTGTTCTGAGCATTGACACCGATTTCGATGGATGTATGCAGCTAATTCGCGAAGTCACCTCTGAATTGCCTATATATCTTGCTAATTCGCTGAATAGTTTGAGATTAGAAGGGCAGAAAACTGCTGCGATTGAGATATTGCAGCAATTTGATTGGCAGGTTCCCGATTGGGTGATTGTTCCCGGTGGAAATCTCGGAAACATTTACGCATTCTACAAGGGTTTCCACATGTGCAAGGAATTAGGGCTTGTTGATAAAATCCCTCGCCTTGTTTGTGCACAGGCTGCGAATGCTAATCCCCTTTACCTGCATTACAAATCAGGGTGGAAGGATTTCAAGGCGGTGAAGGCGGGGACGACCTTTGCCTCCGCTATTCAGATTGGGGATCCCGTCTCCATCGACAGGGCGGTGTATGCGTTGCAGAAATGCAACGGCATTGTGGAGGAGGCGACCGAGGAGGAGTTGATGGACGCCATGGCGCAGGCGGATTCGACCGGGATGTTCATCTGCCCCCACACCGGTGTGGCGCTGACTGCTCTGTTCAAGCTGAGGAACAGTGGGATCATTGGGCCGAACGACAGGACTGTGGTGGTGAGCACTGCGCACGGGTTGAAGTTCACGCAGTCGAAGGTGGATTATCACTCCAAGGAGATAAAGGACATGGCTTGCCGCTTTGCTAACCCTCCTGCGCAGGTTAAGGCGGATTTTGGCTCGGTGATGGATGTGTTGAAGAAGTATCTGCTGAGCAAGGATTCGAAGTTGCATTGAGAGGAGGTGATTGAGTTTTTTTGCTCCTGGTTTTATGTCTCTCTCTAAAACAAGGTAAGTTAGCTTAGCTGTTTGAGTTTCTTTGTTATTTATTTATTTTCAACAGTTCTTGATTATGTACGATTAGGATGTTACGTTGAGTTTTGCTGGATTTTTGTTTTATGGAGGTGTAGCATCGCATGAGTATCTATGAAATTTGAATGTGTATCTAAATAAACTACATTTTGGAATCCATCAGTTGGTTTAAGGTATGGTGCTTTGTTTTTTTGCTCCTGCTTTTATGTCTCACTCAAAAACTATGCAGGTTAGCTTGTTGGAGTTGTTGTTGCTGTTTGAGTTTCTCTGTTATTGCTCAGTTTTTCGAGAGTTCTTGATCATGTACGTTTAGAAAGTTATGTTGAGTTTTACTGGATTTTGAGAAGGTTAACTGTATCCGTAGATGGATTTTTGTTTTATGGAGGTGTATCATCGTATGAGTTACGATGAAATTTGTTTGTGTATCTGAATAAACCTCATTTTGGAACCCATCTGTTGGTTTAAGGTATGGTAGTAGGGAATGCCAAAATATCTTGGTTTGTTTCCAATTGTTAATTTCTTGAAGATTTCATTATTATCTGCTTGTTTTAGGCAAAAACTTGTGATGTCTTGATGTATGACGCACACACCTCAAATTAGGGTTCATTAAATCACAAATAAGGATGAATCACCAATCCTGCATTTTCTTTGTGTTTGTATTGAACTGTATCTCATTTACTTACTCTGTTGCTTCGTCTCACTGCATAATCACGCTATTGTGTTAAATTGCAGCTGATTTATAGTGAATGCTTTGCTGTGTTTATATTGAAGGATCTGTCTACAAGCAGTGAGATGAATCCACGACTCCAATCCGTGGTTTCGTCTCACTACATTGTATGTTAAGCTCCAGCTGATGTTAGTCAGTAATCTATGTCTGGTTTGTAGTCTTCATATCCACACCATACATTTCCAACACGAGAAGAGAAAACATGGAGTCATCATACAAAAAGATAGCAATAGTGAGTGTGGTTCTAGTGATTCTTGGTGGGGCCAATGCCCAGACCATATGCAACATGACCGTGGCCGGGCTCACGGCCTGCAAGCCCTCGGCCACGGCCCCTAACCCGCCCCCGCCCTCGGCTGCCTGCTGCTCTGCCCTCTCACACGCGGACATGAAGTGCCTATGCTCCTACAAGAACTCCAAGGTGCTGCCTTCTCTTGGGATCGACCTGAACCTCGCCATGAAACTCCCTCAAAAGTGCAAAATCCCACATCCACCAAAATGCTAGAAAAGTTTTTTCTTTGTAAAAAAAATAAAGGGTTCAATTTCAAATTCTTGGCAATTTGGAATTAACAATTTGTGCGCGTGTGTAATGTGTTTTCACTTGTGTTTGATCATAAAATGCGTGTGTTTGATGTAAGTGGTAAACTTTGTTTTTTTATGTTCCAATGTAAGATGGTATAAAATTGGTAAAACTTTGTGTTATATGCCTCAATAGAATGTTAATTGAAATAAGGAAAAACCTAGTAATATCAAATTGAATTTGGCCCATTGAAACCAACTTGTTTCTTGCAACGCCCCACACAAAATTACACGTTTCCTAAAATGAAAACATCAATCTCTATATTTTTATTATATCTATTATCTACTTAACTTTAAAAACAACACTAAATAATCAATCTATTGAATTGGTAGATCTAATCAACCTTCCAAAGTAGTAGTAGTATGTTTTTTGGGTCCAATGATATCCGCTACTACAAATAGTATAAAACCCTTGATCGTGAAATATCGATTAATTGTTGAACCCTCAAATCCGTGGGTCAAAAGTGTTCTAAAAACCATACTTGATGGAAAAAAAATGTGAACTAAACACCTCACTGAAAATGAACACACCAAACTTACTATTGAACAATACAAGAATTTTAAATTTTTAGTACATTAAAGATCATAGGCTTTTTAGCTTACAAATTTAGCAGCAATGCTAATTAAGATCATATATGCCTCTCAATAATTTTCTCACTAAATATAATATACAAACCTCACAAACTTATCAATATTTATTGCACATAAAGAAGCCCTGTTTAGTAAGCCATATTCAAACCTCTGGAGCCAGGGACATTGATCCACTGCAGCTGAATCTCCACTTCGCCGCACTCGACGTTTCTCAGCCGGAGGCACAGATCCTGCACCACCTTCCCGTCTTTCAACACGACGCAGCTCTCCTCTGACAGGCAGTTTGTCCTCGAGGCAGGCACCTTCGTGATGATGGTGCCGTCTGGAAGCCCCTCGAGTCTCATTTTCACGGCTTCTATGAACGGTTTTATGTCAAACTCTGCGTCCCCCATCCTGTCGTCCAGGCTGAACGTGTCGTGGTCGTAGACAGTCTGGCGAATAACACAGAGGAAAATAGTCAAATTGTGAATACATTAATTCATCAACAAATGTGAAAGAATTCCACTTTTGCCAAGAAGAAAAGGATCATATAAACACAAACAATAAAAGAGGGCGAATAATTCTTGACAATTCCATCATTTGAATTAAGATTGCTTCCTTCAACCGAGACAAGCTATCGATATCAAGAAACGAAGCATAATTCCAAGGGATCAAAGAGTTTGAAAGGATTAACCCGAGTTTGATTATGTAAAGCTGTCAAATTGTTTTATAGCCGAAGAAGATCCGGCTATTCCACCAAAACTCGGAAGGCAAGATGAGGGAAAAGATAAATAGGACAAGTGCACATGGAACAACATGCCGAATGAAGTACAACTTCCATTTCACCAAGTTCGGAACAAGGGAGATATACGACTACTAGTCCTATTTGCTTCCCATCAAACGTGAAACGACAGAGACGATCTTGTTCAAAAACAAAATGAAAATGATCAAGGCCAATCAAAGTGAACTCACCAAATGGATAGGAAGATTAGAATCCGCAATGGAAAGTGTCAAATCCTCATTCCATTCAGGGTTGACATCCTTTTTCACGACACGAGTCTTCAACTTCTGCAGCAAGCCATCTATCAGAACAAGATTCGATGCCATAGCTAAAGCCGAAAGCAACAACAATCTATACAAGCAATACTTGAATACAAGCATTTAAGCATAAATACCCTTATTGCTACGAAGTTACATCTCATGTTCCACTATCGCACACAACGCAACGAGAATTAGCGAAGGGAAACACGAGAGAGAGATGCATACAAACTCTGCAAGCCCAAAAGAGTAATGGCAACTGATCACAGAAGCTGTTCAAATATTCTTCACAAACAATACACAACGCCTTCAACCAGTTGAAATCAACAACCATAGCATTAAATGTAGCCATCTTAATATCAAATTTACACAAACAGCTCATGATAACAACTATTAACATGAAAAAAAAATCCTAATTTATTCTCAACTTCAAAAAAAGAAAAAAAATTATTCAACTTCAGCCAAAGCTCAGAACAAAAAAAAAACTAGGCAGCTCAATCTTCAATTCACACAGAAACAAAAATCCTAAACCATCTATGGTCAATTTCAGCAGAAGTTAAAAGAAAAAAAAATGCTAAAAAAACAAAAAAAAAACATGAAATTGGCCAACAGCTTAAACCAAAAAGCAATTTCAGCAGCAAAAAAAGTCAACTCATTCATTTCTTGTTTCATAATGATAAACCCTTGAAAAACACCCAAAAACCTTCTTGATTAACAAAAAAAAAAGTGAAAAAAAAGTGAAAAGGATAAAAATTTGCGGCGAGCCCACGATTAGAAACGCAACCAAATTCACAAAAACAGAGCAAAGAGACCTGCTTGGCCATATTGACGACAACGTAGGGATCACTGCTGCAGACATCGCGAATAGCAAGATTTATGCCTCTCTTCACTTTAATCCTCAGAAGCCCCATAAGGTTATCCATTTTGATTCTCGGACAGACAAGCAGCAGCTGCCGCAGTGATTAGTTATGAGTTTGGACAGAATCGGTAAGCTCTTTTGGGATTTTATAGTGAAAACTGACGACTTTGAAATGTATAGTCTATGTCAACTTTTTGTTTTTATTTTATTCAACTTTTTTTTATTACTAATTTTCCCTTTGATATGTCAATCACCTGCCTAATTTATGGGTTTCTCCATTTTTTTGCATCAATTAAAACATAATTTCAGTTATAAAGTTTAGTGAACTATTTGATCTGTGTATATTTAATTACCTACGGAGTATTTGATCTGTGTATATTTAATTATCTACGGAGTATTTGATAATGTATGTATATTTTGATCAAAATCGTAATTTTTTAATATGGTTAGTGGACTGTTGATGTAATTAATTAATAAATTTGAAGTATTTAGGTGGAATTATAAAATGAAAATTGCTGGGGAAAGGTACTAATAAAGAAAGAGAAAATATTATATATTCCCTAGGTATGATGTAGTAGTATTTTTTAGTATAAGTCAAGCAAGACCACATATTCTTGCAAAAATCTAAGAAAATTTGTATGCTAAAATCCAGAGATGTTAGACAAATTGTTTGTTTCGTGGGGTAAGGCTATAGCCAAATAGTTGTTTCGGCCATTCACGGTAGTGATGTTTAGTCATGTTGTTTTCAAGCATTTAATCATATTATGTCTATTGTCTAGATTACAAGTATTTAATTTAAGAGAATTTCTGTCTAGAGTTTTCTCATTTTCGGTAAAGATGTCAAATTTGTTGGGTTATTAGAGATTTTACTATTGTTTTGTGGGTTTAAGTAAAGAAAAAAACAGTTGAATATATTATTATTAATAGAGAAAAAAGACACTTGTATGTATATTGTTTGATTTTTACAAAAATAATAGAAATGTGAGGCATATGTTATTCAGTTATTTGCTGACATTTCAAGATAAAAATAACTTTTAGTAAGAGTAGTTGTGTGAGTTGTAGTTGAATACTCCATATGAATTTGACATTTCAAGATAAAAATTTTTAATGCTAACTTTTTTGTCAAGAAAAGAAAGAAAAATCATTCAAAGAAGACCAAAAAGGGAGAAAGGTCAATAAAATAAGTGCAACATATTGTGGAAAAATAGATAAGAACCACAAATTGTGGAAATGTGGAATAAACTATTTGGTCAATTTATTTTCTGATGTTGAAAAGAAGTTGGATATTTTGTGAGTAAAAGTGAAGAAGCTTTGGGCCCCACCATGATACATTTTGTTTTCAATATGCAATGAATATCTACCTAATATCTGAATATTTCAAACGATTTGCAATTCCTTGCTACTCCGAACTACTTTAATTGGTCACACTCACACATGATTCATGAATAAATAGTCTTTCTAGATAAGAATACAATTATTTCTAAGAAAAAGATAGGAATTATGCAATTATTCTCAAAAAATGAAAGATAGGTATATTTTTGCAGCGATCATAAAAATAATACAATCATATATATATATATATATATAAAAAACTTTGGAAAAAATTATACAATCATAAAAAACGAAAGATAGGTTTGTGTTTGCTGCGATCAATAAAATAATACAATCATTTTTGAGTAAAAATGATATTCTTTTTGTTTCTAGCTTATTAGTAGTATTTGACAAATTGGTATAAACAACGATACGTGAAGTAATGAAATAGTTATATGAATAAGTGCTTGCATGAACATACTTAATCATTAAACAGTATCAATCTCTTAATTTATGTAAATAAGGTAATTAGCTATCCAATTTTTATATAATTAATCGCCATTGTTCGGCCCAATTGTAGTAATTAATGGTCATTGCAGGGCCCAATACGAATTGGGCCGATACATTATTTAACCCAATGAGGATTTGGAGCGGTCTATTATTCGGCCCAATTCTCACACCAGTTCAATGGAGTTTGGAAAATAAATCATTTGTTTCTGAAGAAAAAAAAAGCGAAATCCTTCCAACAAAAAACTTATCAAAATCTTGACTTGAAGATGAAAATATTACCAATTTTTTGTGGTCGAAAGAAAAGCAATTGATTTATGCTTTTCGTCGAACATATGGTGAGCACGAAGAGTGAAAACCAAAACCCATAACAAAAAATTGACAATCGATTCCTTCGAAAACCGATCCGATTATTTTGATCAGCCAGAAACTTCGGAAAAGATGAAATGTTCATTAAACTGAACCGATTGGAATGTAAGGAATAATTTGTTGTAATTTGTAAAGGGTAGATTCCGTTTGACATTTCGTCGAACATAACTCCGGCAGAAAACGTAAAATGAACAGTTCCTGTGTTTGATAAGGAATAAAACATGTAATGACATTTCTCCAAATAGAACAACACGTGAACGAATCCAGACACATCAAAATACTATGCGATGGGACCATTTTTTCACTTCGAAAAAACGTCGAACGCATTGCAAACAAACACATTTAAAAAATGATGCCGGATCTTTTGTAGGACATTTTATTTCAAAAAATAAATGATGGTGTATTAGATGATAATTACTTAGACGGTTATTTTTAGATAATTGTGCTAAACAATGAGATAAAATCACATAAAATCGATCTTGTACACTTTTTTTAATCTACCTACACAAAGTTTTAGCTTTTCTAATATTCCCCAAAATTATTTTTTCAACAAATTGAACCCGACGTATTTGTCAAATGTGTCAATATTGCAAATCGGACCTATTGTTAAAATGTTGTTGTTTTTAATAGAAAAAAGGTAATTTGCTTGTTTTTATACAAATGTATTATTTTACTATATTAATACCAATTGATCACTAATATAAGCATGTGGGCCAAGGAGGCTAGGACCACCATCTTTTTTATTTTATTTTTAATGAAATGTACCACTATTTATGTGAATCTACATAAAAACATGTTTATTTTATTTTTAATAAAACAGGACCACTATTTATGTGAACCTACATAAGTACAAGTGTATTTTATTTTGAATGGAATAGAAAAATTACAAATTTGCCCTAAAAAAGGGGTTGCAACTTGCAACTTGCAACTTGCAACTATGAAAAATAGTGTGTCATCAAATAAATTTACAAATTTGTAATATGATGCAAATTTAGAGAGGTCGAATAAATAAAGAAATACTACTCCATTATGTTACTAGTACTACCCTTATCTTGATGTGGTCCTACACCAATTCTATCTTGACAAAAGAAAAACGTTTTGCATGTATAATTGCTGATCCCTAAAAAATAAAAAAAACAAATGCATGAGACCCACAACTTGATATAGGTTTTTCTGTGTACGAAAATAATTTAATAATTGAGTAGAAATATATACTCTATTTGATAATCCAACATGTTTTAAATCCAACGTTAAATTTGTGTTTTTTTTTTCTTGGTTTCTGATTTTATGCTTTTTTTTTAATCTATAGTTGTTAGACACCTTTTATGTTTAGATAGACAACGTCCAATAAATATATGGTTCGTGTTTTATGTATGAGTAGACAACACCACTATTTGTTTTAACATATTTTTAGGACTCTTTTTTTTGAAGCCATTGAGATATCGATACTCTTTGGTGGTGGAGGAGGACATCGGCTCGTTTGCTTCTATTTTATTGTTTTTGCTATTGTTTTATATTCTAAGTTGTTTTTGTACTTCTAGCTTGACATATTTCTGGCTTAAGCGTTTTGGATAACATAAAAAAATCTAGATATTTAAAATCAGTTTAATTAGAAGTTAGAACACAAAAATGTAAAGACCACAAAATGAAGATAACTATTGAGAGGCTAGAGAAATAAGACAATGCACGTTTTGCATGCACAATGGCATTGCATTTACGCTATAAATACCCCTTTTATGATAACACTAGAAACCACACAAATCAATATTTCTATATCATCTTCAATCAATTGCAATGAGTATTTGTCAAGGTAAATATATATTGAATTATATGCAATAACACTAAGTGCATGTTGCTTTCTCATATTCAATTTAAATTTTATTGTACATTTTGTTCCTTTTGACTTGGTTGAACTTTGTACTGACCACTTGTTGTAATTCGAGCCCTTTGTCCAATAAAAAAAACTCATTTCACGGCTACGTATGTATGTATATATGTATGTATAGGAAAGAGTTCGTGGCCGGAGCTGGTGGGGACTCTGGGCTTTAAGGCCGTGGGCGTGATTGAGGAAGAGAACTCATTGGTGACTGCCATCATTGTGCCAATTACCCAACCCGTTGTCGGGCCATTCCTTTGCACCCGTGTGAGGGTATTTGTCGGTCCGCGTGGCTTCGTCGTTGTAACTCCCACGGTCGGCTAAGAGTTCACAAATGGAATCATGGGATACATACATATGTTGATATGCATATGTGTGTATATTTGTGTGTGTTTGTTTCTATATTTTGTTCTAGGAGGTTCAGAGCCAAATTAGTGTAATTTGGTTCTTGAGTTTTCCTATTTCGTTTCAATGTATGTATGAATAAATGTGGCATTTTGTACTCATTGTATGAATGTTACAATTGTTTGTTTTATTTTAAGGTTTAACATACCCTCCCCACTTACAATTAATTTGGAATTTTTATTGTATAATTAATACTACTATTAGTATATGAGATGCTAATGCCTTTCAAGAATGATCGAAGCAAGTGAGAATTATAGTAAAAAAAAAACACTCTTGCGTAAAAACAGTTTCCCCGTTACTTATAAAGGTTGAAACACTAAAAAATCGAAAAGGAAAATAGAAAAATAAGAAAATAAAATAAAATTTGGATGATAGTGAAATACTAACATTTTTGCCCCTCAACAACCTCTTATAGCCAAATCAATCATGCATCAACACTCCTTGCACATTTTGGCTAGCTTTGTATTTGTATAAATCAATTAATGAAAGAATGCCACACAACAAAAAATTAAGATGAGATAAGAGAGTTCTGATCGTGAGGCGTTATTTCTCGTGAAAACCCTAGTCGTGCGAGAAGGAGAAAAGTAATAAATTCATTTATTAGATTTCTTCTGTTTTGAAAAGTAACAAACGAATTATTTATAACCTATCCTAAACGATTCGACCTTCCTAATTTATCCGGGAAAGAATCGCTAATGAAAAGCTGGACTGGGCATTATTAAAGCCCGACTCAATTAAAAGGAAAACTTAACTAAGTAATAAATAAAAGTTAAAAAATAAGTAAACAATTACAAGTATAAGCTATAATTAAGTATAATCTTGTAAATATTTTGGCCGGCGAGTCCGTAATGCAACCGGCTCGTCGACCATTGGCTGCAAGTCAGTTGCTGCTCGCGTCCTTGGGTTCTCCGTTCCCTCTCTAGTCTCCTCTGCCGGCTCCTCGTGTCCTATCGTCGTCCTTACTCGTATCACATACATACGCAAAATCGACCGGTCACAAATAAATCAAGGACATCTTTAATTTATTATACTCCCCATCCATGAAAATAATCATAGTATGTAGGATGAAAATGTGTTTTGGTACAAACTTCATAAATTTAAAAAAATAGAGACAGAAAGTGATTAAAGCATGATTAACAAAATATGGAACTCACATTATTAAATAGAATAATGTCTACAATATAATAGATAAAAGTTAATTTCGATGAATAAATCTATATGTCAACAAATATTTCAAATGTCAATTAAATATAAGTAATAAAGAAAAGTGAACAGAGGGTAAAGTTGCAAATAAATAAATTCGAGAGGGCGAATGCAATTAGGCGTTGGGTGTTTTCAATTTCCCGAAGTGATTGTACGAAGAATGAATAGCTCAGACCTAAATCCATGAAATAATTTCACTTTAATATATTAGCACGTCACGTTTATTACATCGGGACCGCTCAGACATAAATATACGACAATTTTCATACTTTAGGTAAACGTTATACTATGACTCTAAAACTTACTCTATTTATTCATACATACTTGAATCAACATTAAAATGTTATATAATCAAATGATTTATACTATAAACATTAAATTTTAGGAAATACCTATATACTCTTGAATTTTAGTAATACTAGATGGGGTAAATTGTCGTTAAACTAAGTTTGGTCGAATTTTGGTCAATCCCACAACTTTAAAAAAAATTCGTCGTGCTATGTGTCTGACTAAAAATCAAAGATGTAACTGACTCGGTGCATTAAACAAACATTTGTGCATATAGTATTTTTTATATGCCACACCACATATACTCCATATAACTACTCCCGAATCCGAAATTATGGGATAATTGATAATAATACTATCAAAGTTATGTACTATAATCGGCCATCTTTAATAGAAGTTGAGCCAATGAACAAGTCCATAACATGCATGGCGTCATATTTCATTTTGCTTTTCTTTTATATAGTAGAAATTTTGTTAGGTGTGGGTTTGTCACTAAATTTAATTCTATAAGAGAGGGGTTTTGTAGCTGCATAACACCACCACCAACACATATCTCGATCACAGTAATTTCCCTCTCTCTTTCACAAGATGTTCAAGATGCATTGTATGATCATTGCCTGCTTACTAGCCGTAGCTGCTCAGCGCGTGAGCAGCTCCGAGCTCGTTCCGTTCACCAAAGTTGCCTTCGCAACAGCAAGGAGAGCAGGTGGCTTATATATATCATCATATTTTATTTTCTCCCAATAATTTTCATTATTCATAATATAACTATTCGTTTCAGTTTGTTTGGATGGGTCACCGGGTGGCTACCATCACTCGGCCGGATCAGGAGACGGAGCCAGAAATTGGCTCGTCTATCTCATGGTATAAATTATCATTTGAAACCTAATTTATTTTATATATTATTCATATTTTTATCACCTCTCATTAATTTCTTCTAAATAGGGAGGAGGATGGTGTGCAGACATTGCTACATGCCAAAGCTACTTCAATGAAACTAGAGGGAGTAGCCGATTCAGCCGATTCGAAAATTTCACAGGGATTCTTAGCCCAGACAAACACATAAACCCGGGTAATAAATTTTTAATTAATTACCCCTATACCTTATTAATTAATTAATTAGTATACAAATAAACAATATTTATATTAATAGAGTATTATTTTTCAGATTTCTACAACTGGAACAGAATTTACGTGGTCTACTGTGACCAGTCGTCTTTTCTCGGAGACAGTGAGGTTAATGGCCCAGTAAGTTAGTTCCTAAATAATTGAAATTGGTTACTTTATTTTTTTAAAAAAATATGTATATAAATTAATTCATGTTGTATTTAGGAGCACAAGGTCCAGTTCAGAGGGTCCAAGATATTTGATGCTGTCGTGGAAGACCTTTTGGTCAAAGGAATGGTTGTTGGAAAAAATGTACAGTAGATTAATTAATTCCTTTAAATGATTTTAAAATAGTGCAATATCATTTGATAATTAAGTAATAGTGTATTTTACATATATATTTATGTGTAGGTAATTCTTTCCGGCAGATCCGCCGGGGCCCTAGCAACCATCCTTCATTGTGACGGCTTTCGAGCACGTCTCCCCATTGCCTGCAGGGTGAAATGCCTATCGGACGCTGGATTTTTCATCCGAGCGTAAGAATTCCAATTTATACACTAGTTATTTTATTTTTTCCATTTTATAACTTTTCTTGTGTTTATTTTTTTGTAGTGAGAATGTCCCTTACGCGGACTATAGAGAGCAATTTTTTGCCTCGACCATCACGCTCCATGTATGTATATTATGTCACTTTTTACATGTGTATTTAATAACTTGTGATGTTTTTCTTTATTGAAATCAACATTAATTCATAATCTTGTATTACAGAAAATATCCAGATTTTTGCCGGCCACATGCACAAAAAGAATGGATCCGAATTTGGTAAGTGACATCATATAATTAGTATTAATTGAAAAACAAAATGAAAACTTGTTATTAACTAATATTTTACAAAATCACTTTGTAGTGTCTCTTTCCAGAAAATATAGTCGGAGATGTTCGAACTCCACTATTTATATTGAATAGTGCATTTGATTATTTCCAGGTACGCTACTTTGTTATATTTGACACACATTTTGCAATTATTCATTAAACTACAAATTACGAATAGAGTTCTGATTAGTTTTACAAATGGTATTTTTTAAATTTTTTTAAGGTTAAAAACCGTTTGGTTCCTGATTCGTCTCCTGATTGGGAAAGATGGGAAATGTGTTCGAACAATTTGAGCTTTTGTACGTCTTCTGATAAACAATTGATAACTGGTATATATAACATCCAACTTGACTTGCTTTTATTAATGTTAATATTAGCATTAATTGAGATTAATTAAGTAAAAGAGTTTTGGAAACAGATTTTGGGGATGCATTTTTCAAAGGCGTTAGACGAATCCTCAAAAATCCTTCCGGAGGCATGTTTATAGACGCATGCTACATTCATTCAGTAGCATATGATGAGCGCTATTGGTCACCCAATTCCACTGTCAAATTGGGAAATTTGGTGAGCTTTTTCTTGTACTTACAAAACAATGTCAATTCTTAAACAAATCATTTTTTATTTATATTTAGAAGATATTAATTTATTTATATTTGCAGACCATATTGGAGGCCTTTGCTAATTGGTATTTTGATAGAGATTCAGTCACATTGGTTACTTCTTCCAAATTTTTAGAGATTTGTACTTAAAGAAGTGCTATGTAATAGCTAATTATCTACTACTATAAACTAGTAGTTTTAGTTGTGCGAGGACTTGCTTTGCCCATTTTAAGTATATTGTTTAAAATGGTGTTATGAAAAGAAGATACAAAAAAATATTAATGAATATATTGAAGTTGTGGTGTATGAAACGTTTTGAATTGGTGACATAAAGTATATGTTTGAATTGATATCATTAAATTGAATTGTAACAGCCTCTATACTCATCTATTGTATAAAAAGAACTTAATTGTCACCCCAAACCAATCTTTCAAATAGGAAAACAACAAAATTTTTACATAGTTCGTATAAATTAAACCATGATCATGTGCATATCGAATAGGATGGTGCTCATTAGTTTGCTAGTGATTTGTGTAGCAACAATCGCACTGTCGTCGGAACCATATAGTGATCCATGCTATCAACAGTTAAGAACAATTCCTAAATGCTTCCATTCGGTTTTAGATGCTTTTTGCTACTTGCTTGATAGGCATGTATCCGATGATTGCTGCAAGATTTTTGCGTCTCTTGATTCGGGTTGCGTCCAAAGATTCGCAGACGAAGCTACTTCACGAGGCGCTTGCTTTATATACGACAATTACATTGGCCAGCAGGCTGAAGTACTTGTGCGTGTGTGCAACTCTAGGGTTTAGTACATACGATACTCCCTCTGTCCGTTACCAATAATCATATATTTATGAAAAAATATTTCTTACTATAAAAGTTTCTTGCATTGTAATAAATAAATATTTGTGTGTTTTACATAAATTATGGAAATCAAAATCAGTTATAATATGTGTACAAACTATCTTAAGCTATGATAAAATAGTGACTCCAGCTATTTTGGTTCAAAATAATTGACGGGCCGGTGACGAATCAACATTCGATAGAACCGGAACCGATGATTTCTGAACCATAGGCGCATCTAAATTAGCAGCAAAGAAACAACTAGCTAGCTTAATTTTTTTGAACTCATAATTTTCAATTATAACCATGATAACCCAACACCCCTTTTTTGCTATTATACCACGTATAGTTAGGGAAATATCGGATTAATCATGCTATTGAATATACGTACACATCTTGATTTTATTATCTAAACTAATCAAATTAATTAGGTAAGTATGATTATTCCTTGACTCTATAAGAAGGCACACATCCCATTTTTAGTTTAATGGCCCACATTTCCTAAAAGAAATTTTAATTATAATACATAAAAGAAATTTGAAAAAGATTTGGGTAAAGTTGCAAATACATAAAAGTCGAGGGGAGTGCATGCAATTAGGTTTTGGATATTTCCCCCAAATGAATTTATCAGTATGAATAGGTTACCGGTCTATCAGACCTAAATCTGTGAAATAAATTCACTTTATTTTAAAATCACGTCATTGCCATACGCAAGACACAATGCGACTGGTCACCCAATTCCACACTCAAATTGGGAAATTCGGTGAGTTTTTCTAATACTACAAATTAATTTAATTATTGAAAATTCATATTTTTTTAATTAATGTTTAGAAGAATGTTGATTTATTTATATTTCATAAATATTTGCAGAATATATTGGAGGCCTTTGGTAATTGGTATTTCGATAGAGCTGATTCAGTTACATTGGTTACTTCTTCTAATTATATAGAGAATTGTAATTGAAGTAATATGTAGTAGCTAGTTATCTATAAATTAATAATTTTAGTTTCCTTATTGCATATGGGTTGTTATAAATTGCAAATAGGTAATTCATACATAATATATTGTTTAAAATTGTGTTATGAAAAGAAGATGCAAAAAACTATTGATGAAGTTGTGGAGTATGAAACGTTATGTACAGCACATTGTTAATTAGTAAAACAATTTTAGTTATTCTTTAAAGAAGGTCGGAAACGTTTTGAACAAAGTCGACATAAATTAATTAATTAAATTCTCACATATGTTTCAATTGATATCATTAAATTGAATAGTAACACCCTCTAGAGTCTTTGTACTATAATTAACAAGACTCACAACCCCATCTTTCAAAATATTTTTACGTAGAAAAATAAGAGCGTGATGTGTATATCGATATCGAAGAGGATGATGGTGATCAGTTTCCTAGTAATCGGAGGAGCAACGATGGCAATGTCGGCGCAACCATATAGTGATCCATGCTATCAAAAGTTAAAGACAATTCCAAATTGCTTCAATTCGGTTTTAAATTATTTTTGCTACTTGAAGGAGAGGAACGTATCCAATGCTTGCTGCAAGGTTTATAAGTCTCTTGATTACGATAAGTGCATCTTAAAATTCGCAGACGAAGCAGCTGCACGCGACGCTTGTGTTGTATACGACAATTACATCGACTTTCAGGCTGACCAACTTCTGCGTGAGTGCAACTCTAGGATTTAGTACTGTAAAAGTTTCTTGCTATTGTAGTAGTAATAAATAAATATTTCTGTGTTTTTTCAGAAATGGAAATCAAAATCAGTTATAATGTGTGTACAAAAATATTCCCTCCTCACAAAATTCACAAATGAAGTCTAAAAGATGTGTGAATGATATGAAGAATTGAGAATATTACATCATTTTAGATAACTCTTTCCTAGCACAAACTAAGCACACAACATAGTAACATGATGCACATTCTAACCCACAGTAGTCATACACATTCTCATCACAAAGGTTGCATCTTCTCTTGATAGTGATGTGATTGAATGTGAGAGGGTGATTCGGGTGAATACCGTCCAACACAAATCGGCGCCCAAATTTGATGTTTCTATATTTACCAGAAGCAGCCCTGAGGCAAGAAAGGCCGAAAGAAAGGTCGCATTGGCGACAGTGATACATCCACCACTTTGGATGCAATTCCATTTCACAAAAATCACAAATAAAGCCGGAGGGATGGTCGAGAGAGGCATCAAATGACAACATTAACGAATGGTGCCTATCCCACTCACGCATTGTTATGCTCGCCGGCAGCATAGCACATCTCAAGTCCAACGCAAATTCACAATCGTTGCCACTACAGCAATATGCAATGCGGTTTTTCAACAAATATTTGCAGCCATGGCAACTTTTCAGCTTGGCAGCTTCTTCTGTTGGTGGTATTCTAGTCAAGACCAGCGGTCCATGACACGGGTGAGATGCGTGTCTGATAGTTGCCGGTGGAGAAGCGCACTTGACATCTATCTTCATCTTGCACCCTTCACACTCGTACACCATCCCGTTTGTGATATAACCACAAGAGACACACCTACAAAGCTCTGGATCCATATCTATAAATCCTGAGCTTGGGTAGAGGGTGAGTTTATGGTTTTTATAATGTGTTTTTGGGCACTTACCATACAGGTCAGACGAAGAAGAAGAAGATGATGATGATAAAGTTTTCGGAAACATGGAGCAAATGGAGTGTACAAAATATTTGCAAGGAGCACACTCGTAATATGGAGAAGAAAGTATGGGTGTTACACACACGTCACATACCTTCAACTCATCATATTCATCGTCTTCATCTCTCTCATCCATCATTTTGTAGTGATCAACTTCATCGTCTTTCTTGGACAATTCTGAAACCAAACGCAAAGGATGGCTGTGATAGTTGAATAGAAACGAAAAACTTGCGGTGGTTTGTGGCATATGCACTTCTGCTGGCATGTCTGTTACATCCGGGATGTTGTTAAGACCTTTTTCTCTCATCACAAAAGGTGTGATTAACTCCTTTGATATGTCATGCGCATGTAGTGGGAATTCAATCACATTCAAACCATCATTACCATCGCCTTCTCTGAAATAATCATCAATACAAGATTTTATATATATACGGTGATACTTTTTTATCTCAAGAACGTGAGAACACTGCACTAAACGTACAATTATATGCAAATAAATATTGCTGTATGATTATATCTAAAGACTAGCTAGTAAATCAACAAACCAGTTAAATAAGTGAGACGGAAATGTGATGAGCGATCTTACAAATTTGAGTCGTGCTCTGCTGTCTTAGCAGTCGTGGAGGCAACGCACCTGATATGCGCAAAGAATCTGCAATCACCACAAAAATAGACCCAACAGGATCTGTCTAATATTTTATGACAGACGTCACAATCGTGTATATATCTGTAATGTTCCCTGGGAAAACTAAAGGCAAGAGAAAGATGGTGGTGGTGGTATCGGGGATTTATGGGGAGAATGAGGGGCAACGACACACAAGTTTTGTGTACCATAAATTCACATGATGAGCATAAATAAGCCATGTCCACGTCTTTAACGCCACAACCATTACAATAAAATGAAAATGAGGCCTTTCTAATTAGTGTCAAAGGGTGATCAGGGTGACTCGGGTGTTCTACTTGTACTTTCCCCTCTAATCTTTCATCAACATGTATTCTTGCGCATCTTAAGTCAATGTCGAAATCACAACTTGAACATCGATAGGCAAGCTCCTTACCAATATCGCACATACAAATATCACAATCCTGACTCAATACCGGGTGGTTATCAAATAGGGAGAGGGGATGCTCGGGGTGTTTAGGGTGCAAAATTTGACTAGGCAATTCTCCACATTTCTTGTGGAGGATAATCCTATTCGAACAATTTTTAACTGTGCAAGCATAAGCGAGCTCCAAATCAATTACGGGAATACCACACCCATAGCAACTTGGAGTCCCGTCTTTACTCACATTTTCGGTGAGAATCAAAGGATGTTCGTGGTCGACACAGTCGACAATCTTCTTCTCCATGACAGAATCTCTACGGTACAATGCAAGAACCGCTCACAAAATAACTGAAAATATTCGCGCAAAATATTAATATAAATTGTTGAGAGAAATACGAGTATGCATTAATTAAACAATGAAACTGAAAAAGGCTATAGTTTGAGTTCTCTCGAGCATACCTCTATCCACGGAAGCAGAGCAAAATATGCATATAGTATTCAGAAATAAAGAAAAAAAATAGTGTGAGATGTGGATTTGTGGAAGGTGTAACAGTTCATGATTGAATAATAAACATAAACATTCTAGACAAAGTAAACTTAGATATACATCAAAGTAAAGAATAAAGAGCATTAACATTCCAGACAATATACTTAAAATAAATACTATACCTTAGTTATACACCAAAGCAAAGAATATATTTTTGTGTCCTGCTTTAATATGTAGAAAAAGGATACGAATTGATTTGGTTAAACACCCTTTTGTATTGAGAAATTTCGGAATAAGGGTTTAAATTCGTTGACCTTTCGTAATTAGGGATTCAATTCGCTGACCTTTCGTAATTTAGGGTCAAGGCATGCGTATTTTTCGTAATAAGGGATTTATGATATTTTAGCTTATTTATGTGCTTTTTTAAAATTATTTCCCTCTAACCATTTATCAAACATCTAAATTACCCCCTTCAAATTAACATAAATAAATTGATCTTAACACTGCAAATATGATGCCCAATGCATACTCGATGGCAAGTTACCACAGGTCACAGCCTTTCTACACCTGATTTATCACAATTTTATCGTCCCAACTAAGACCAACATCACTTGCAAAGTGCAGAAAACATCAACTGCCTTCGTATTTCTCTAGAGCTGCCATTTAAAGAAAACCGGGTTAGTTTGAATAATTAGCATCATTCAGAGAGTAGCACATCATTGCGCATCAACCACAATAGCAATGGCTGAATCAACCATAATAGCAATGGCATGGCAGAAGTTCATATATATACATAACACAGTTCTTTCATAAGAGGTTCTCTTCACGATCAAAGTGATGTCATTAGTAAGATATCTATCCATTTAAAAGTATGCACAAGAGTGAAACGACAAGCGGACACATATGAGAGAGAGATTGTTATAGTTCAGGAGCTTCTCAATCAGATCGACGTGGGTCATCAACATCCTTCTGCAGCAGTAGCAAACCAACAGCAAGGAATCAAGGGCATCTCTGCAAATATAAATCCAGGTTCAATGCAATGAGAAAAACAGAGGCCAGATGCATCACTTCCAAAGAGCACTAGAAAAAACAAAAGGTACATCTTGTTTCTTTCCTCGATGATTAAAACTATTAACTCAAAACAAGCATAAATTAATTTGACCTTGTGACTGCAAATATGATCCCGGTCGCATACTCGATGGTAAGTTACCGATACTATAGTCAGGTCACATCCATGATCATATTCCTACGTCTAATTTATTACTCGACAATTTATCCTCCCAACTAAGTCCACCAATGCTTGAATACGAAAGAAAATTAACTCATTTTGCCGACAAGATCAGTGCATCACTTCCAACGAGCACTTAAAAAACAAACTACACATCTTGATTCTTTACTCGTATGATTAAAACTATTTAACTCAAAACAAACATAAATAAATTGATCATAAACACTACAAATATGATGCCCAATGCATACTCGATGGCAAGTTACCACAGGTCACAGCCAAGATCATCTTTCTACACCTAATTCATCACAATTTTATCGTCCCAACTAAGACCAAATTTGAAGGGGATAGTTTAGACAATTGATAAATGGTTAGAGAGAAATAATATTAAAAAAGCACATAAATAAGCTAAAATATCATAAATCCCTTATTACGAAGAATACGCATGCCTCGATCCCAAATTACGAAAGGTTAGCGAATTGAATCCCTAATTACGAAAGGTCAGCGAATTTAAACCCTTATTCTGAAATTTCTCTTTTGTATTTGGTTGTATATAACTTTTCAACTTTAGTCCCACAATTTTAACTTCTTACGTTTTACTTTAATTCAAATTGATATCAAAGAGTGAATGACACTTACAACACTACTTTTAATCAGTAGCAAGGTCATACCTGATTGTTAAGTTTCCACATAGATTCTGTTTTTCGATAGCAACCAACGCCATTTCTGTCAAGCATTTCGTCGAACATGATTTGGGCATGAATGCCAGCAGCTCCATATGCCAGAAGGAGTTCCCATTGAAAGTCATGATTTTGTTCCCACGAGCAAAAAAACGTAGAGCGTCGTGGCAATCGCCGACGGTGAATCACGGGGTTTGACTTGGAACTGATAATATTGAGATAAATTAGGGATAATTACATGTTTTCTACAAAATGTTTCACATTTGTTTCAATTTAATGGACCGATCCGAAAACAATAGAACACACTCTTAACTTAACAAGAAGTGTTGATTGTTGAATGTATACTAACAAGATTAGGATCTGGATTCCGATATAGTAGTATAAAAAACACAAGATGTAATAAACACTCCCAGCAAGTAGATGATGTCAGATGTTGTCCGTTTAAGTTGCAAATTACATCATTTTAGATAACTCTTTCCACGCACAAACTAAGCACACAGCATAGTAACATGATGCACATTCTAACCCACAGTAGTTATACAGAACCACATGACAAAGGTCGCATCTTCTCTTGATAGTGTTGTGATTGAATGTGAGAGGATGACTCGGGTGAATCCCGTCCAACACAAATCGGCGCCCAAATTTGATGTTTCTATACCAGCCGGATGCAGCTCTTTGACAAAAAATGTGGAAAGAAATGTCGCATTGGCGACAGTGATACATCCACCACTTTGGATGCATTTCAGTCTCACAAAAATCACAAACGAAGCCGGAGGGATGGTCGAGAGAGGCATTGAATGACAACATCAATGAATGGTATCTGTCCCACTCACGCATTGTTATGCTCGCAGGCAGCATTGCACATTCCAAGCCCAACGCAAAGTCGCAGTCGTTGCTGCTGCAGCAATATGCAATGAAGCCATCCAACAAATATCCGGAGCCATGGCAAATTTTCCCTTCTGCTGCTGGTATTCTAGTCAAGACTAGCAGCCTATGATGTGGGTGAGACGCATGTCTGATAGTTCTCGGTAGCGAAGCGCACTTAACATCCATCTTTATCTCACACCCTTCACACTCATACACCATACCGTTTGTTATAAAACCACAAATCAAACACTTATGAAGCCTTGGATCCATATCCATAATTCTTGAGCTTGTGTAGAGTGTGAGTTTATGGATTTTATCATGCGTGTTTGGGCAGTCACCATAGAAGGAAGAAGAAGAAGAAAAAGTTTTTGGAAGCAAGTAGCAAATGGAGTGCGCAAAATATTTGCAAGGAGCGCACTCGTAGTATGGAGGAGAAAGTATGGGTGTTACACACACATCACATATCTTCAACTCGTCATCTTCGTCACTCTCATCCATCATATTGTTGTGATCAACTTCATCATCTTTATTGGACAATTCTGAAACCATACGCAAAGGATGGTCGTGATAATTGGATAAAAATGAAAAACTTGCTGTGGTTTGCGGCATATGCACTTCTGCTGGCATGTCTGCTACTTCTGGGATGTTGCTAAGACCTTTTTCTCTCATCACAAAAGGTTCGATTAACTCCTTTGATATGTCATGTGCATTTAGCGGGAATAGAATCACATTCAAACCATCTTTATCATCACCGTCTCTAAAATAATAATCAATATATAAGATTATACACATCGAATGATACTTTTTTTATCTTAAGAACGTGAGAACACTATACTTCCGTCCATCATTTAAAGATCCATTTTGACTCTGCACGGGTTTTAAGAAATTGCTTGACTTTGTGAAGAAAAGTAAAGGTAGAAAGTAAGTGGGATGTGAAACTCATTTTTTATATTAGTTTAATAAAAAGTTGGTGAAACGTAGAGTCCATATACCAAAAATGAAATAAAATAATGGTTCTTTAAATTGTGAACAACCCAAAATGGTTCTTTAAATGGTGGACAGAGGGGGTATTAGTCTCCCTAAACACTAGCTAGTAAATCAACAAAACACATAAATAAGATGATGAGCCAAGTAGTGTTAGATCTTACGAATTTGAGTGTGTCTCAGCATTCGTGGGTGCAACACACCTGATATGGGCAAAGAATCTGCAATCACCACAAAAATACACCCAGCAGGTTTTGTCTAATAGTTTATAACAAACATCACAATCGCGTATGTATCTGTGATGATCCATGGGAAAACTAAAGGCAAGAGATAGATGGTGGTGGTGGTATCGGAGATTTATGGGGAGAATGAGGGGCAACGACGCACAAGTTTTGTGTACCATAAATTCACATGTTGAGCATATATAAGCCATGTCCACATCCTTAACACCACAACCATCACAACAAAATGGAAATAAAGGCTTTCTCATCAGTGTCAAAGGGTGATCAGGGTGACTTGGGTGTTCTACTTGTATTTTCCCCTCTAATCTATCATCAACACGTATTCTTTCGCATCTTAAGTCAACGTCGAAATCACAACTTGAACATCGATACCCAAGCCCCTTACCCATACTACATATACAAATACTACAATAGTATGAGGGTGATAGGTGGTAATCAAATAGATGAAGGGGATGTCGAGGGTGTTTAGGGTGCAAAATTTGACTAGGTAAATCTCCACATTTCTTGTGGAGGATAATCCTATTCGAACAATTTTGCACCGTGCAAACATATGCCACTTCCAAATCAATTACGGGAATACCACACCCATAACAATTTGGAGTCTCGTCTTTACTCACATTTTCAGCGAGAATCAAAGGATGTTCGTGGTCGACCCAGTCAATAACCTTCTTCTCCATGACTGAATCTCTACAGTGCAATACAAGAACAGCTCACAAAATAACTGAAAATAAGAGAGCAAAATATTAGTATAAATTTGAGAGAGTAATATGAGGATAAACAGACAATGTTTTACTAGTTCTTTCGAAAATACCTGTACCCACGAAAAAGAGTAAAATCTGTATAATCAGAGAAAAGTGTGAGATGTGTAACAGGCCATGCTTAAACCACTATATATAATGTAAAATTCAAACAAATATATACCTTTGATACACATGAAGGCAAAGAATAAAGAGCATTAACATTGTAGACCAAGCAATGTGGGCCTTCTAAGCTTAGATATACTCCACATGAGAGTAAGGAATAAAGAGTATTAACATACTAGACGGCACAAAGAAATTGAAAATGTTACTACAACTATAGAAAAACATATAGTTTGGATTCTCTCGAGTTTACCTGCATCCATGGAAACACTGAAAAATCTGTATATATGTAAAAGGGAAAAAAAAAGAGTATGAGATGTGAAATTGTGCAATGTGTAATACAATGTATACTCAAATGCATTATCTTAGATATACATGAAAGTAAAGAATAAAGATCATTAACGTTATAGACAATCAGGGGTCACATCGTTATGTATGTATATATACATATATGCACTTAAAACAAACGTAAAGCAAATTTTTATGTTCTATTCAAAAAGGTTTACTATGTGAAAAAAGGATGCAGATTGATTTGGTTCGAAACCTTTTTTGTCCCACAGAATATATCTTCACAACTTTAGCCCCACAATTTTATCTTTTTACCTTTTACTTTATTTGTAATGATTGTTTTAGGTAAGAGTGACACCTTAACAATAACATTAACGCCACTTTTAATCTTTAGCAAGCCAATACCTGATTATGTGTTTTTGGATAGCAAGCACCGGCATTTCAGTCGGGCATTTTGTCGAACATGGTTTGTGCATGAATCCACACTCCACCACCTTCACGTTCTCTCCTTTAAAAAATATGATTTCCAATTGAAACATGTGACTTTGCTGCCACGAGAAAAGGATTAAACGTCATGGCGAACGTACATGTGACTCTTATGTGAAAATGGCGGTTGCGATTTATTACCATTTTTTAAAATAAGGATAAAAAGAAGTGACTCAACTTAATTGGAACAGATTAAATATATTTTATTATCTTTATTGATTTATGTTTATTTATTTATTTGTATATATTTATATTTTTGTCCCCTCATACAATTTTCTGGCTTCGCCCTGGGTAGCAATGTCATACCTGATTATTAAGTTTCCACATTGATTCTGTTTTCCGATAGCAAGCAACAACATTCCTGTCAAGCATTTCGTCGAACATGATTTGGGCATGAATGACAGCAGTGCCATAAGCCAGAAGGTGTCCCAATTGAAAGATGTGATTTTTCTGCCAAGAGAGAAGGCGTAGAGCGTTGTGGCAATTGCCGATGGAGAATCACGGACGCTCAGTGGCGGGAGAAGAGGTTTTCGAGGTTGAAGGGGGGCGAATAAGGGGGATTTGATTGGGAACTATTTTACACTTGATTTGGAAAAATTATACGTATTCAATAAAAAATCTTAAATCTGTAGATATTTAACTTAAAATTTAATATTTTTATAAATTGTAGTACTAGCAGTTAAGATAAGTATATGATTTATTTTAAATTAATTAATATTTATAAATCGATTTATGTACATTATTAATCACTACCCTTCTGATTTTCTAAGTTACGCTATTTGTTTTTATGAAAAAATTAAAAATATATATAATCTCAACTTTATTTTATTTTTGGAGCAAAACAAAAATTTTGATAAACCGGAGAGGAAACAAGCTAAAGAAAGAAAACACGAAAACAAACTCTAACAAGAAATGTTGAATCTATACTAACAAGATCTCGATTCTGATATATAAAAAATACAAGATGTAATAAACACTCTCGGAAAATAGATGTTGTCCGATTAAGTTGCAATAGATGTAATAAACACTCTGTCCAAGCACTATCCATGCACACAACATAGTAACATGGTGCACATTCAAACCCACTGTAGCTATACACAATCCTATCACAACTTCTCTTGATAGTGATCCAATTGAATGTGAGAGGGTGATTCCGGTGAATCCCGTCCATCACAAATCGGACAACATCTATTTTTGTATACCAGCCAGAGGCAGCTCAAAGTTGATGTTTGTATACCAGCAAGAGGCAGCTCTTAGACAAAAAAGGTGGAAAGAAACGTCGCATTGGCGGGAATGATACATCCACCCCTTGGAATGCAATTCCTCTTCACAAAAATCACAAATAAAGTCGGAGGGTGTTACGGTGCAGCCCTCAGCTCGCCTAAAGGAGACCAGTATGGAGCGGCTGGTGGAAGAGTTTGACGTAGATACGGTAGATAGAGGCAGCAAGGAACCGGAGAGAACCATCGCCAAGGACCGGTCACGCCGTCAGAGACGCCAACCGAATCACTTTGCCGAATTTGCCAAGCACTGAAGTGGAGAGTGTTGGTTATGTTGGGCTGTTAATGGGTGGACATTATTTGGGCCCAGGTGACTTTGGGCTTGTGACTTGCCCTAGCCCAATTTCTCGGTGATATATATACCTCTTCCTCTTCTCTCTGCCGATTTTATTCTCTAACTCTCACTCTCTCTCTAAGCTTTCTGGCGATTTCGATTCCATGAGTGTTCTTCATCTTTGTGATGATTTCCAGTGTGTTACTCTGTAATCTTTCATGGGTTTTCAAGTGTTAGATCTTGTGTGAGTGTTTGTGGAGGCAACTACTTCGTTTGCCTACAATATGGAAAACTAGGGTTTCTATTTGAGGGTGTTCTTGTGAGTTTTGTTCGGTGAGAAGTGTAGATCCGGTGTAGAGGAGAAGTTTGAGGTTGGTTTCATGACATTAGTATTTTGAGACTTATTAATGTATTTTTAATTATTTTAGCGTCGAGCGGATTATAAGCTCCTTTCCGGATTTTCTTCGTTGATTCTTTCCCGGATCGTAGGTCGAATCAACCCTAGGGTCCTAGATATAAATAGGCGTGTATTTTATTTCACTCTTCACGGAATAAAATATTTTAACAAAACTTACTTTCTTCTTCATCAAACCCTAGTTCTTGTCGTGTTTGATCGTCGGGCAAACGTTCTCGTGACTTCACATAGGAATTTATCCGAGGTTAGGGGGAGTTCATCCTTAACAGAGGGATTGATACGATCCCATATCTTAGGAACAATTATTTAGTAATCTTTGATTCACCAAATCTTTCTTGTTAGTTAGGGTTTAGTATTATATATAGGATAGATTGTTATATTTTATGCAATCAATCAATGAATGAAAATCAATCTTTTGCCCAACAAACGTGTTGAGAATTATCTTTTGCTAAGATCTCGTGCTGCCCGACGGAGAGGAACTCCCGCTCACAGCCGGTTCTTGCTACCGCCGATCCTTCGCTAGGACGTCGGAGAAAGGGGATACGACGTAGGGTCGTATCAGGGATGATCGAGAGAGGCATCAAATGACAACATCAATGAATCGTTATGCTCGCCGGCAGCATAGCACATGTCAAGTCCAACGCAAAGTCGCAGTCATTGCTGCTGCAGCAATATGCAATACAGTCGTCCATCAAATAATTGCAGCCATGGAAATATTTCGGTTTGCCAGTATTCTAGTCAAGACTAGCGGTGTGCGATGCCAGTATTCTAAGTGTTGTGTATGGCAACAAATCAAACAACTATAAACAACAAGTAATGCTATTCAATAAAGCCGAACTTACAATTTGAGTCTCCTGTGGTGGATGCAACCACACATCTGATATGAGCAAAGAATCTGCAAATACCACAAAATACACCCAACTTGTTCTGTCTAATCTTTTGAGACAGACATCACAATCGAATATATATTTGCGATATTTCACTGGAAAACTGAAGGCAAGAGAGAAAGAGGATGGTGGTGGTATTGGCGATTTAAGGGGAGAATGACAGGCAACGATGCACAACTCTTGTGAATCCACACCTCACAAATGCTACATATATACGCCATGTCTACATCTTCAATGCCACAACCATCACAACAAAATAGAAGTGGAGGCTTTCTCATCAGTGTCAAAGGGTGATGAGGGTGTTCTATTTGCCTGTTCTCTTCTAGTATCATATCTATGCTTATCTTTCCACATGTTACATCAAAATCGAAATCACAGATAGAACATTTGTACCCAAGCACGGGTTTAATATCATGCAAACATTCATCGCACCACCAGCGGTCACTCTCCCCGTGGTAATCAACTAGGTGAAGGGGATGTTGAGGGTGTTTAGGGTGCAAAACTTGAATAGGCAATTCTCCACATTTCTTGTGGAGGATAATCCTATTCTGACAACTTTTTTGTTGTGTGCAAACATATGTTGACTCACATAACAGTTTGAACTATCCTTGTCACTCACATTTTCCATGAGAATCAAAGGATGTTCATGGTAGAATTGGTCAATAACCTTCTTCTCCATGATTCAATATTTCCACAAATTGTTCACAAAACTAGAAAAATGATAAACGCGAAAAATTAATGCATGTAAAAGTCGCAAGACTAATTTATGCATACAATTAATCCATGCTCGACGAGAGATTTGCAGAGTATTTTGAGTTTATGTACAAAAGTGGATTTGAAACAACACAAACTAAAAGGCCCTTCAGCCCTAAAAGGGCATTATGGGCATATCACATGGAGTTCTTCTGCAGTGGCGGCCTGCAACCTGACACGATTTGACGTATGTGCGTCTGCCGTCATTTATGATGGTTGTGCGTCAGCGACGGTCTGTGTACAGAGACACCATATATACACGCCACGTATACCATACTCCATTCGTGATTTAACAAATACATTTCAAAAATTTCACAATATATGCTGCTAATTTTTATTAATTAGTTAATAATATCTGTATAATTCAAAATATATGTTACACTTGTCGAAATAAAGGCAACCTCCTTTATGGAATGCATAATTATTCAAATATTATTTCTTAAAATTTCACCACTTTCTTGTTAGTCATGATTCTTGACATATCACTTAATAATAGCAACGAAAATTAAAATAAAACAATACTCCATATGATTTGGATTCGTAAGTCGTAACTGTTTAATTAATTAGTGTTTACCCAACTAAAAAAAAATCTACACGTAAAATTTAAAATAGTGAAATAGTGTTTTTCTAAGGTAATATACTTTATTCTTAAACCGTTCATAATTAATGGAGTAGTTATATTATTCGATTAAATTAATTCTTTTATATTGTTAATGTTTAGTATTGATTCTTTGATATATTGTTAATGTTTAGTATTTAATGCTGTTTTTTATCAACTATCATATGATTCAAAATTATGGGTAGTGAACAAATAGAATATGACGAGCCCGTGAATTTTATTCCTTATTATTCAACGAACGTTTAATAATAAGTGGCTGGTTCCATGTTACTATTCCATATTTCCAAGGGTAATATAGTAAGTACAATATAAATTTAAACTAAATAAGCGCACCAAACGATAACATCTACGAAGTTTATTTTAAATTTATGAAATGATATCTTAACAAAACTTGATTATCCAAATATATCAACGCGCCATGTGATAATGATTCCAATATATTCTAGCAATAAAATAGTATACTAGAAAACTAACGACTTTCAATACTTTGAAAGGGTTTGTGTTGTTGCGTCACAGAAAGGCTATGAACTTTCGACCATGTCAATTCCATCGTCAACCCATAATTGAGACTGATAAATAGAGTACTACCGTTTCGTGCAATTAAAGTATTGAAATTTGTTTAACTTAATTCTAGACTGCTACACCGCTGCATGTACTGATTTGACAAAAGTGCATAGATAATGTCTGCAAAAGAGCAGAGTAGGCCTGCAAGTGTTGGTAATATGACTGAAATGTCCTTCAAGGCATTTGGGCATTTGGTCCGAGAAATGGTTACAAATATACGATATGTGATTATGTTAAAGGCCAGAGACTTGTGGCGATATTTTTTTGTCGGGGTCTGGAGTGAAACAAATAGAAACGTCAGAGACATTTTATGTAGTTCACTCTAGTGTTATATACCTATCTTATGTAAGTATGGATTCTGAGCGTTTAATCCATGTTTAATAGTACTAAGTATTATTTATTTTTATTTATATATTTAATTTGATTCTAATCATTTAAAAACTCTTATTAATTTTATAAAGACATACGAATCAAATCTTGATTTATTATTTATTTGAGTTATAAAGAAAATTAAAAAAAATCTAAGTTATAGTTAGTATTACTTAATTTCTAAAAAATGATGTCAAGAATAATATTTAGGGTATTGGAATTAAAATAAATTAATAATAAAATGATTCTTGAATCCATTTTGTGGGTGATTTTGGTCTTGAAGCAAGATGAGAGAATCCATCTAATTATCATTTTCTTGATGCCCATATCTCTCTTGAAATTTTATTGAGGGTGTTTGAGTGAGTTGATATATATTGTGGTGTTTTGGTTCTTGGTAATAACATCTTCTAATGATTCAACATCAGTTCAAATGATATATATGAATATTTATTTCTCAAATAGTAGTACACTATACAAGTTATTCATGTGGTGTTTAGCCTAAAAAATATACCACAATCTATTATAAAAAAATATGAGCAATGATGGCTTATCCAAGACTCCCGGGCTTTTCATAGCAGTAAGAAATGCAAAACAGTCATTGCTCTGAATTCAATGAGAAAAACAAAGATAAAGAGAAAAAACAAAAGACAAAGATGTTAGAAAAGCAAAAGGCAAAAACAAAGATAAAGTGATTGTTTGATTACGTTGTGATTGTTTTACCTTGTTTTTCCATATTGTGATTAGATATAACAGATATATATACTCAAAAATCTAACAGAACCATTCAGTTTGTGCTTTTAAAAATAAAATCCTTAAAGCAGATATGTTTTGTTGTTGTTGGAAGTTGTGTGTGATTTTATTGATGCGTATGCTATTTGTTTGCTATAAAATGTTTGAAAGATTGGATAGTCTATCACTACATTTTTCCGAAAGTAGTTAGTACAACACATTACTCACTTTACTCTCGTCTTCACCTCAAGGCGTTCGAAGCCAAGAAGAAGAAGAAGAAGAATTATATGTGAACGATGGGTGCATCACTCCTATATCTTCATCATCAAGTAGTAGTTAAAAAACAAACTGTGAGAAAAGCAAAAGACAAAACAAAGATAAAGAGTAGAGAAACGCAAATTGATTGTTTTGTTCCACAAGGTGAAATTAGACGCATCACTAAAAGATAATTACATGACAAAGAGAAAGACATTACCAAAGAAAAAGAAGATTCTTTGAGTGAAATGCTTTGTTCTTTGCTGATGTTGGAAGTTTTGTACTATGATTTTATTGATGTGTGCTATTTGTTTTCTATAAAATGTTTGAAAGATGGGATAGTTTGTCATAACAATACATAATGAGTGAGAAAGAAAAAAAGATAGAGATGGAGGAGGATGAGAGGGAGATGATAGATCATTGGAGCCATGAGCATCTACTTACTTTGGTGGATACTCGTGAATTAGAATTCTGTTACGGTTGTTTAGTGCGGTTTGGTAGCGGAGAGCAAGCTTATGGATGCAGCGTCGAGGGGTGTGAGTATTCAAAACTACTGCACCAAGAATGTGCAGCAATGGCGAGAGAGATACGGCGTCCATTGCACCACCCTCAGCACGTACTCATCCAACGGCATGAACGTTCCTTATGGTGGTGTGATATCTGTGGAAAGACTATTTGGAGCATTGGCTACAAATGTACAAGCTTAGAATGCAGGTTCCAGATGCACCTGAGATGCACGGATGACAGCGACCAGCTGATCGATGCAGCGACCCCTGACGTTGATGAGAAAAGGCGTGCCATCATTCGCCATCCAAGTCACCCCAGCCATGACTTGAAGTTTTTTAGGAGAAGGTGTCCCTTCAAGTGCGATGCTTGTGGCGCCACGCGCAAAGGGAGTTCCTACACATGCACCGTGGATGATTGTCAGTATTGGATCCATGAGAGATGTGCTTCATTGCTTCCAAACTTGAAAAGGGAAGACCACCATCACTCTCTTTCCCTCTCTTTTCATGTCCCAAGAGAATATATCAGATTTGACTACAAATGTGATGTATGCAGCATATCCTTTCTACCCAACTATTGGATATATCACTGTCAACTCTGCAGATTTATCGTCCATGTCAAGTGCGCCTTCGACAAGCCGCCTCGCATCACTCAGTACAATTTATTTCTACATCATGTCATGTCATTACTTGTTAGATTATCCTTAATTATTGACATGTGTTTTTATGTGCACCAGAAAAATTGGGAAGGACATGATCCATTTTCCAAGAGATGAGGTGGTTGAACAACTCATTACACCTTTTGTGATGAGAGAAAATGGAGGAACAACATTCATACCACCCATCATCATACAACCTTATAATGATGATGAGTTGGTGAATATGAAATATAAGTTCCTTCATCACCAACATCTGCTCACTTTAGTCTCATCCACATCTCAACACCCTCAAAACCTAGGAGAAGAAGAAGACGAGGAGAACTATGGAGTGAGATCGGAATTGATGTGTGATGGGTGCATCACTCCTATATCATCATCATCATCAAGTAGTAGTAGTAGTAGTAGTAATAGTAAATGTTACTACTACTACTACTACATGAGTTGCAGTGAATGCAAATACAATCTTCACTTGGCATGCTTTCACTTGCCACCTCAACTCTCCTCACTTCCACTCCACCACCACGATTATCACCACTCCCTGGACCTCCGATCTTGCGACAGACGTCGACCTTGGGAGAGGATAAGATGCAGTGTGTGCGAGTATCATATGAATGGGCTGTTTTACAGTTGTACAAAGTGTAGCTTCCAAGTAGATATCCAATGCGCTTGTTTGCCGGATACCATACTCCACGCAGCTCACCCTCGACATCTCCTCAAGTATGTGACTCAGTCGGATGTACGCGAGGATATCAACTCATCACGCTTGTCATGCGCTGCTGGTTGTGACAGCGACATAAACTATTATGATTGTTACAGGTGCAGCAACAGCTCATGTGATTTCATTGTGCACCTTAGATGCGCTGTGCTGCCGGCATCAGTCAGCAGCCGTAGATGGGACGAGCACCACCCGCTTCTGTTGACGTACGACGCCACTCTCAACCGTCCTGGCGATTTCTACTGAGATCAATGTGAAACACAAATGAATCCCAGGAGATGGATGTATCACTGCCGCACCTGCGATGTATCCTTCCATCCTGAATGCTTTCCAACTACATCCGGAAGGTATAGAAACATCAAGATGGGTCAGGAATATGTGATCAATGACGCAATTCATCCACACCCTCTCACCTTTCAACTTCTCACCACAAAACGCCGCTGCGACATTTGTCATTACATTAAGAATGAAAATCAAGGATTTTACTGTGCATTATGCAACTTCTTCATTTGTCTCGAAGACTGCGGTGGAAAAATGATCGAAAATGGTGACATGAAGGCCGTTGATTGATTGATTGAGAGAAAATAATCTGTTTCAGATCATTCGTTTAGTACCTCTTTCCTCTTATATCTATTCTATTTCTATGTGTAATTATTTCATTTGTTTGAAATGGCTAAATATAATCAATCTCCGTGAAAAATACTTCTACTACTACTAACTTAATACAGTAGTTATTTAAAATGATGAAGAACTAACAATAGGAGATGAAGCACAAGCATGGAGGCAGAGCATTGCCAACAAGAAAGGCGAGTGCATCGGGCTGTAGTGGAAGGTGGATTTGAGAGTGTTTTGCCCTCTGTTTTTGGGAATGAATTTTAATATTTTCGGAATTGGTGAATGTGAAATACTCTATAAGTTCCTTGGTCACCAACATCAACTCACTTTAGTCTCTTCAGATCAAATCCAGAATAAGAAGAAAAAGAAGACGAGGAGGAGAATTATGGATGGGAAGAGATCGGAATTGATATGTGATGGGTGCACGTGCACCACTCCACTCCTATAAATCATCATCTACAGCTATGTTATTACTACTATATGAGTTGCAGTGAATGTTTTCACAATGTCAAAATATAATAGCCATTTAAATCCTTCAAGTTTGGTTACATATAACAACTATTCTAAAGTTTCATAATCCTCTGAAACTATATACTCGAAAATCATCTGAACCATTCAGTTTGTGATTTTAAAAAACAGAAATCCTCAATCTTGTATACACCTGCAAAATGCTGCTGTGCAGCTAGTCTATGAGGCTGGGCTTCAGGCCCAAATGGGCATTTACAGGTATTATTTTAAGAGGGAACATCTTTTTTAGTACACCAACTATCCAAAATGTGCAAATTTGGTCCGTAACATTTCATAATATCTTTTTAGGTTCATCAACTATAAGTTAATATCAATTCAACTATTTTTTTTGACTATTTCCAATATTTTCATGACCAAAGTACCCTTAAGGGCAATGAGAGCAATTCAATCTATTTATCCTCTCATTTTCACTAAAGTATATAATTTGGGATAGTTGATGCATCAAAAAAGAATTTCTCAAAATAAAAATATCTTAATTATATTAATATTTTATTACTATTAATTATTTACGTTCAATTTTGTTTATTTGTAATATTTTAAATCATTGTACTATATTTAATATTAATAGTGAAATAACTTAGATATAAGTATATGTAAACATTATACTTATACAATATTTGTGTATAAAAGTAGTTCAATTCATTAGATGGAATATTAATTTTTCAATCTTAAAGCTATACATAGAATATGTTATTTTTAAGTGCAATACAAAATTGATGATTAAAAATAAATTATTAAAACTTATTAACATACACCGAATCTTAAATAAATCAAAGAGCTAAGTTTTATTTTATATATTCTTATGTAGTAATTTGTAGTCTAAAAAAATTAGTTAAAATTATTATTAATCAATTTAATAAAAAAGACTATGATATTCTTAGTTGAATATATGAATAATTTAAATCTATGGTTTTTTAATTAAATAGAAAATCAATAGTTGATATCAATTATTTAATATCACAATGCCGCATCTTAATATTATTATTAGGCCAATTGTTCATAGTTCTCATTTCTATTTCTTGATTATTCGCGAATCATATTTTTTCTACTTTATAAAATTTTTATTTTAATGTAATATATATTATATATTATGACTAACTTAAATTTTTAGTTTAATAAAATACGAGATTCATTAAAATAAAATATTTATCTTAGTTTAATATAAATAATTAAGAATGTAACCATATAAAAGTATTAACTAGCACTAGAAAGTAATATCATAATATTCAAATAAGGTATGGTATATATTAATAATAATAGTAGTATAAGACCTATTAAACTTAATCCAAAATAAATTAGAAGAAAGAAAAAAGTAGATGAATAAATAGATTGAATTGCCATTCATGGCCTTCGGTCATGAAAATATTGGAAATAGCCAAAAAGTAGTTGAATTGATATTAACTTATAGTTAATGGACCTCAAAAGATATTATGAAATATTACGGAGACCCTCTGGCCCTATCCCCAATGTTTTTCGGAGACCCATTATCATTGCCAAATGTGAATCAAGTTGCTCGGGAGTCATCCGAGACCTATCGGTCAAATTGAGTTGAGCCAAAAGGGTCCACAACGAGTTGGTGGGGGGTTGAGGTGGCACAAAGGGAGTGGAAGCGGAAGCGGATGGAGTCGCGACGTGACAGCGGTTGGCCGTCGCCTTCTTCATTCCTTGCGGCCGGCGTTGGAAACTGCTCGGGCCGGTGTCGAGGCTACCCAAGTTAGCTCCGGCAAGCTGGCTAGCCACCTCATCTTCGCCGGCATCGGATAGGGACACCGACTTCGACCGTTTGTTGGAGGAGCTGGAGGAGGATGATACGCCTCCCTTATACTTCGGATGCACACACACCTCCTGCCAAGTGCTGAGGTACTTGAATGGTTTGTAATGTTGGGATTGGTAGGTCGCCAAGGCGGCACTAATGATGTCGAGCTCGCTCCTGCCGCTCCCCGCTGACCGCTCTTCCTGGAGGTAATACTCCTGGAACTTTTGGATTTCTTCGTTGGCTCTTAAGATGGCATTGCACACCATATCTCATTCTGCTCGATGGTTCCATCGGGGCGGTTTTCATTGTACCGGCGAGAGACGTGCCACCAAAATCTATCCCCGCTTTGGTTCGTGCCAACCTCCGGATCTTCGGATATAATCAAATAGGCTTTGAATAACTGATTCATCTCCGCCGGAGTGTATGGGGTGCGGACACCACGAGGAGTAGGAGTAGGAGTAGGAAGAAGGAGTTTGAGAGCCGCCGCTCCCTCCCGATCCAGGTTCAGGTGCCCACCCGTGTCGCTCATCGGGAGCATCTTGGTCGTCCATCGGGTAAGGCCGGTAGCCACCCGGAACTTGAGAACCTTGGGTTTGAGGAAGGGCCGAGAATTGAGTTTCCGGACTAGGGAATGATTGTGAGTCGAACCATTCGTGGTTCCAACCGCGGGAGTCGGAGGAGTAATCGCCGGAGCCGGATATTTTTTTTGTAAGAGTGAAAGATTGAGAATTGATAAGAGAATTTAGATGAGAATTGTGTAGTGTGGTGGGAAATTTTTTGTGTGGAAGTGGGGGTATTTATGGATGAAAATGTGAATTTTGGGGAAAAATTGATAATAAAATAAAAGTGGAGAGAAAACGGATATAATTTATTGGGATGTGTGAAAATATTAATTTATTTAAAAAGATTTTTTAAATTAAATTTGATTTTTTTTTAAAAAAATTGAAAATGGCTACGGCTTTGCCGTTGGCCAATCCCATCGCGCCACGTCAGCCTGCTCAGCGGCACGGACGAGCTCTATGTATCAAGCAGAGTCGTGCCAACGGCAAGAGCACAGCGGCGGACAGCACAAAGCCGCGGCAGCGGCACGGACGCCAGGGAAAGCAGCGATGCAGATGCTCTTCCACTTCTTTTACTATGTAGCAAAGCCATACCCGATTCCAGATTTTTTTATGTTTCCACAGACTGTGTAAGCAACGTCGTTTCTGTCAAGCATTTCGTCGAACATGATTTGGGCATGAGTGTAAGCAGCATTGCAAACAAGAATATGTTTGGCAATTGTACACAAATTAACCTCGCCAGCTCCCTTATCGCCTGAAAACGTTGGGAGAGATGTGATAATGTGAGAATTGTGCAAACACTTTGGATAGGTAACAATCATGAATCACACTGTTATGTATATATACTTCAAACAAATATTCTTTAGTTTTACATCAAAGCAAAGAACTGATCTTTATGTTCTCTTTAAAATTGTTTAATATGTAGAAAAAGGATACTAAATGATTTGGTTCGATACCTTTAGCCCCACAACCTTACTATCAGTAGACCACTCCAAGTATTTGGTTCTACACAACTTCAGTATCACAGTTAGGAACTTCCAACTTTTTTTACTACTTTATTTCCTTCAATCATTATACTTTATTTGCAATTATTGTTCAATAACTAAACTCTCTCGAGCATATATTTGACTTTATTAGTAAAAAGTATTTTAATTGCGCAAAATTTCATAATATATTCGACTTAATTAGTAAGTACTAGTAAGAAGTATATTAAGTTAAATAAGAGTTCCATTTAATTTTAGAAATATGATCATTAATTCCTCGTCACAAAATTGACAAATAACATCTACAAGATGGATGAATGATATGAAGAATATTAGTACATCATTTTAGCCAACTCTGTCCTAGCACATATCATGCACACAACATAGTAACATGGTGCACATTCTAACCCACAATAGCTATACACATTCCTATGACAAATATCACATCTTCTCTTGATAGTGATCCAATTGAATGTGAGAGGGTGATTCCGGTGAATCCCGTCCAACACAAATCGGCGCCCAAATTTGATGTTCCTATACCCACCGGATGCAGTGTCGAGGCACAGAAGGTGGAAAGAAAGGTCGCATTGGCGACAGTGATACATCCACCTCCTGGGATGCAATTCGTCCTCACAAAAATCACAAATGAAGTCGGAGGGATGGTCGAAGGAGGCATGGAACTCCAACACCAGAGGATGGCATTCGTCCCACTCACGCCTTGTTATGCTCGCTGGCAGCATAGCACATTCCACGTGCAACGCAAAGTCACAGTCACTGCTGCTGCAACAGTATGCTACAGAGTTGTTGAAATAATATGTGCAGCCATGGCAAAAATCAGTTTGCTAGCTTCTTCTCGTGGCGGTGTTCTAGTCAAGACTAGCCGCCTGTGACGTGGGTGAGATGCGTGTTTGATACTCGTTGGCAGAGATGCACACTTGACATCTATCTTACTTTTGCACCCTTCACACTTGTACACCATTCCGTTTGTGAGTAAACCACAAATCTCACACTTACACAGGGAATCGTCCATATCCGTTAATTCTGAGCTTGTATAGAGTGTGAATCTATGGGTTTTATAATGTGGTTCTGGGCATTTACAATATAGGTAAGGAGACAACGACGGTGCTGCTGCTGACGAGGATAATGTTTTGGGTAACAAATAGCAAATAGAGTGTACAAAATACATGCAAGCAGTAGCAGCACACGCGTAGTAGGGAGGAGAAGATATAGGTGTTACACACACATCGCATATCTTCAACACATCATCTTCGCCTCTCGCATCCATTATATCGTTGTGATCAACTTCGTCATCTTTATGAGGCAACTCAGAAACCAAACTCAACGGATGGTTGTGATAATTGAATAAAAATGAAAACCTTGCTGTGGTCTCCGGCATCTTCACTGTTGCTGGCATGACTGCTACATCCGGGATGTTGTTGAGACCTTTTTCTCTCATCACGAAAGGTGTGATTAACTCCTTCGATATGTCTCGTGCATGTAGCGGAAATTCTACCACATCAAAACCATCATCATCTCCGCCTCTGAAATGATCACCGATATCATATCATACATACTTACAAACATACACAAATTGGTAAGTATGATATTCTTTTAATCTTAAGAATGTAAGAACATTGCACTGTGATAATGTATCATGTACAGTGCAGATAATTTATACATTCAGTCAAATTGATTCTTATGTTCTTATATTAAAGGAAGTTTTATATAGATATATACTTTTTTGAGATATGATAATATCTCAAGACTAGCTAAGAAATCAACAAACCAATTAAATAAGCGCAAGACAACAAGATGAAGAGCTGATAATAGTGATAAGTGTTGGATCTTACAAATTTGAGTCTTCGTCTGCTATCTCCGTAGTCGTGGATGCAACACACCTGATATGAGCAAAGAATCTGCAATCACCACAAAAATACACCCAACTTGTTCTATCTAATCTTTTGAGACAGACATCACAATTGAATATATATTTGCGATATTCCATTGGAAAAATGAAGGCAAGAGAAAGACGATGGTGGTGGTATCGGAGATTTATGGGGAGGATGAGGGGCAACAATGCACAAGTTTTGTGTACCATAAATTCACATGTTGAGCATATGTAAACCATGTCCACGTCATTGACGCCACAACCATCACAATAAAATGAAAATAAGGGCTTCCTCATTAGTGTCAAAGGGTGATTAGGGTGACTCGGGTGTTCAATTTGTCTCTCCCCCTCTAATATATCATCAATACTTATCCTTTTGCATCTTAAGTCGAAGTCGAACATACAACTTGAACACTGGTACCCTAGCATCTTACCAAGATCACACGTACACATATCACACCAGAGACCCAATGAACGGTGGTAATCAAATAGGTAAAGGGGATGCTCAGGGTGTTTAGGGTGCAAAATTTGGCTAGGTAATTCTCCACATTTCTTGTGGAGGATAATCCTATTCGAACAATTTTGCACCGTGCAAACATACGCCACCTCCAAATCATTCACGGGAATACCACACCCGTAACAATTTGGAGTCTCGTCATTACTCACATTTTCAATGAGAATCAAAGGATGTTCGTGGTAGAAACGGTCAATGACCTTCTTCTCCATAATTGAATGCCTATGGTGCAATGCAAGAACAGGTCACAAAATAACTGAAAATAAGCGAGCAAATATTAATATAAACTAGTGAGAGAAATATGAGCATGCATTAACTACACAACGAAAATGAAAAAGTTTTTAAGTATAGACAAACATACAGTAGTTCGAATTCTCTAAAAAATACCTGTATCCACAGAAACAGTGCAAAATCTGTGTATATGTAATCAGAAGAAAATTTGAGTGGGAGATGTGGAGAGCAATGTGTAACAAGTCATGATTAAACCACTATATATAACGTAAAATTCGAACAAAAAATATACTCCGCCTTAGATATACATGTAAAGAAAGTAAAGAATAAAGAGGATTAACATTCTAGACAGAGCAATATGTGGGCCTTCTCACCTTAGTTGTACATGAGAGTAAAGAATAAAGAGCATTAACATTCTAGACAAAGCAACATGTGGGCCTTCTCACCTTAGTTGTATATGAGAGTAAAGAATAAAGAGCATTAACATTCTAGACAAAGCAACATGTGGACCTTCTATTAACTTCATTTAATTTTGTAGAATTGACGAAATTTTTATATAATTCTGCCTTGAATAAATCAGACAAGATTAAGCGATATTGAACTACGTTTATTGACAACCAATCAAACAACAATTTCGAAAAATCAAACTTCAGGATGTTTCAAAATGATTGAAACTTGCAGAAATAAAGTTAGGAAGAAAAAGAAGGTTGACCTCTTACCTCCCAAATTCTTTTGAACTCGAAGTTGAAGGCCTTCATTTCCGAATTCCTCTTGCTCGTCTACTATTCTTTGAGCTGAGTCCACTACATTAGCCTTACAATCTTCCAACTCAATTGATTTAAGTGTTGGTATGTCTCCTATTGTCAAAGGAATCTCCCAGAACCAATTTAATTTCCGGAGAACAAGGTGCTCGAGGCGTGGAAAGTGGGTCTTGTCTGTCGTCCAGCTCTCTATATCGCAACTTTCAATCAGCAAGAATTTGAGACTAAGGAATTGACCTTCAAATGTTTCCCACTCAAGCCCAACAAAAGAGTCCATTTTCAGTTTGAGAACTTGAAGATGAGGCAACGAACCTATCGTTATCCCCATGTCTTCCCAAGGGAGCATGGTCTTTTCCAACGTCAACTTCTTGAGGGAAGACGGGAAGATGAGTTCTGACTCCAAATATTTATGGAAATTATTTGAGTAACGAAGACCAAGAACTTCGAGTTTGTGAAGATGATGAAGATTGCTGAGACAGCAATCACATCCCTCGGGTGGGGTTTTATTATAATATAACTTTAACCTTTTGATATTGGGGATTCTTCTAACCAACCCCTCACCGAAGTTGAGATTGCTCATTACAAAAAGCGACTGTAGGTGTTCCAATACGAACACTCCATCTTGCCCATTCATATCACCATTGAGACCGTACGCAGCATCAAGTGTCCCCTCATAGGTCATGACATGCCTAAGTTGAGGCATCTTCCAAAACTCAAAAATGTAGTCAAAACCCATGTTATACAGAACTAGTGTCTGCAAATTCCAAAGAGAAGAGATGGCAGAAGGAATTCTAGACAGATGTTCATCGGTATCAACAACAAAGAAACGCAAGTTAACTAGCCAGAGTAAAAATTCTCCATAATTTTCACTACTTTCTTCCTCAAAGTACTTATCAGAAAAGGAAACCCTCAGCAATCTAAAATTATACGACAAACTCTTTGGAAGATCCCCTATCCAAGTGCGGACGAGTGGTGCAGCTTCCAGAGATTGGAGGAGTGTTGTCGGATATTCCCATAATGTGCTTAGAATACGGCGCTGTGAATATATGCCTTGTGGAATGTCATGAATTCTCTGCTCTCTTAGCACAGATAAAAGTTCATTTTTCCGGCTTCTCTCAAACATACATCTCTCAAGAGATCATGTATTTTGAATGATTTTAGTTTTCCATAATGGTTGCGTTTTTCAACTAAAAGCAGATTTCTATCAACAAGTTCTTCTAAGTACTCTTCTGCTACCTCTTCTAAACTCTTCCCATCAATTGGTTTTAGAAATCCCTCAGCAACCCATATTGGGATGAGTTGAGAGATTGGTGTCTCGTCATCTTCCGGCAATACTCCCAAATAAAGAAAGCACGGTTTTATACAAACCGGCAAATTATCATAACTCATGTATAATATTTGCAAGCAACTTTCGTTATCCTCCATGTTCACAACTGAACTTAAGTTTCGCTGAATAGACACCCAATTCTCTCGTGTTCGCTCAGACTTTGATAAGAGCCCCCCGATAACGACAATTGACAATGGAAGTCCTTTGCAACCTTTCACGATCTTCTTTCCAATGTCCTCCAACTCAAGAGGGCAAATTTTTTCCCCGAACACAGTTTTGGAAAACAGATTCCAACTAGTGGCCTCATCCAAAAATTTCATATCAAGACCATTCGAGTAGTTAAAGTTAGAAGCCAAGTTTGACAGCCTTGTAGTCACTACTATTCTACTCCCATTGTCGTTATTAGGGAAGAATATCCTAACTCCATCCCATGCTTCAATATCCCACATATCATCCATCACAATAAAATACCTCCTACCGAATAAATATTTGTACAGTTGTTCTCCTAATTCCTCTTCACTCAAATCACTCGTGTTCCCCTTGCCTAGATGATCGAGAACTTGTCTGAGAATTTCTCTTGCATTATCCTCTTGAGAAATTGTAGACCATGCACATAAATCAAAATGATGCCGGACAAGTGGATTTGCATAGATATTTCGAGCAAGGGTCGTCTTACCAATCCCACCCATTCCAACAATCGGGATGATTTGGCGATCAGGCCATCCTCCAGTGATCTTGTCCAGCATTTGATACAAGATTTCATCAAAACCAACCACGGTAACCTTCTGAGCAGCAGAAGTAGATCTAGACGAGCCTGCAGCACCAGCGATAACAGACTTTATGATGCGCATTCTATCTTGGACTACCATCTTCTCCTTAATCTCAATGTTTATCGAATTCATTTCTTCTATCACCTTTTGCAGACCTGTTGAATACAATATTACCACCAACTTAGTTAAAATTTTCTGGAGAGATGTAAGGCTAACTTTTGTAGTGTGCTCTCTGAGTGTGTGCATGTGTGTTTGTGTGTCCAACAACATAGATCTACTTTGCATACTAGTACATTAAATTCAAAAGACAAATTTATTCTTCACTGTAAATTCAACAACAGAGATCTAGAGCACACACAAATTTATATTTTACTGTAAGTTCAACAGCAGAAATCTAGTTTGTACACTAAATTAAATTTAACAGAAATTATATTCTTGGCTGTAAATTCAGCAACAAAGATATACTGTGACACTAAATTAGATTCAACAAACTATTTTACTCTTGATTGTAAATTCAATAACAGAGATCTAGTGCGACACTGAATTATAGTATTCGAGAAACAATCTTTTTCTTCACTGTAAATTAAACAACAGAGATCTAGCGTGATAGTACTAAATTAAATTCAACAAAAAAATATTCTTGACTGTAAATTAAACACCAGAGATCTAGTTTGCACACTAATTAAATTCAATAAACTATTAAAGTTTAATGTAAATCAACAACAGAGCTAAGTGAGCTTACTAAATTAAATCAACAATTTTTTTTTATTTTTGACTGTAAATTCAACAATACCTTGATAGAATTCAGTGGAGCTTGTATTTCCGCCATCATTTGTGGATCGAGTAAGAATCTGATCCACTATATGAGACTCAATCACATCTTCAGCTGAGTAAGCTGCTTTTGCTATGCGAATCTCCCAAATATCTTCTTCTTCAGTGTAGCCACCGTGGGGAGAATAATGCTCAAGAAATTCTTGGAGGAAAGTAATTAGTTGAGTGAGAGATTCGACCTGATTTTTGTGGAGGGAGATTGGAGGGCGAGGATGACTTTCAATTTGATCAATGATTTGCATTACAGAGACAAGAGCGGCATAAGCTGCCATATCCAACCTTTATTATCTCCTTCTTGACTTTCCTCTGCTTATATGAAGATGAAGTCTTTGTATTGACACTAGGTGTAGATTTTATGGAATTGTTCATTTTGTAAAAATATAAATAAGTAAATAAAATTTAGTGAAATGCAATATCATTTTTACATAATTATTTTATAATAAAATAGTACAAATAACTTATGAAAAATAAAAATAAGTAAATGAGATTTTAAATCATTGATGAAATGTCAAAATAGGATACTTTTCACGGATAAAGGTAGTACTTTTTATGTCCCACTCTAAGTTAAACATTTCTAATTCGACATGAAATTTTATGTAGTGTTGTTTTATAAATAAAGTGGAAAGAATAAAGTAAGAGAAAGAGAAAAATGGAGAGAGTAATATTTTTATATTTAGAAATGTGTCATTTTGAATGGGAATATTTCAAAAAGAAAAATGTGGCATTTAGAGTGGGACGGAGAACGTATTATTTTATGTGTTGAATAGAGAAATACTAGTAATTAAATTAGAGAACCTAAAGAATGTGAAAATGATATCTCTATTTTCTAAAGTGACAACTTTGAATAAAAAAATTCAAAAATGAAAACTTTAAGGATGATATAAGTTTAATATAGAATTAATAAAATATGAGAGAAAAAGATAAATTTTAATATTAGTATTCCTATCATTACGAGTATATAATATATGGTGAAAATGTTTCTAAAAAAGTACAAATAAAAGTAATTTTTTTATGGTGGACTAAAATAATAAAGAAAGTAATTTTATGGGATGAATTGAGTATCTTTTAAATGAGGCGAAAAAAGATTGATTCACATTACATAATGTCGTGGATATTAAATTCCGCTGATTGTGATTGTGCCATGTTATAGCAATCTCTAGATTGATGATCTTTTTGTCTTCATCCCAAGAGGCAAGAATCGTTCGACATATCCATATTTGTTTTAACTAGCATTTTAATGTCACCATTATATTTCTCAAATATTGAATCGTATGTTGAAAAAAACATTGCTGCAATATATAACTAGAAATTTACATAATAAAAATATAGTAGAACTAAATAAGAAACCAAAGAATCAAACAAATTGAAAATTTCATGATCAACCAATGTCAAAATCTTGCCTCTGCCCATTGTCTACTATAGCCAACTAAACTACAAATTTGGGCTGTGTAACTGCAGATTATGAATCTAAACACTTACTAAGATAATAAAAATTCTCCTTGACTTACTACTAATAACTAACTAAGCTACAAAGCCTGCATGCATTCATCTGATAAATGATTCAACCAACTAAGGTTTATCAGTTTGAGAACAAGCAACATACAAATGTTCAATCACAAAATTCATCTATACTTTTTTGGTTTGGAACCAAGTAGAAATACCAAAGATAGTAGCACAACTTGTCTTCCAAGAACAGAGAAAAAACTTACATGTACAAAATGCTCGGCTGTGGTAGCATGACCGATGAATCTATAAGGGCACTAGGCCAATCTCCGATGATCTTAGCACGTGCTTTAGCCGATAGTTGTACAGATAGTAATTAAGTTTCCCATCTGCACGGTGAAACCTGAGCTCCCTGAAGAATGTCTCGTTGAGCATAATATCCAACACATTAAAAACGTCCAAATCTTTCTTCTTGGCAACAACCAGAGCATCACTCACCAATTGCACTAAGGGAGTCTTGGTGGATACGTTGTAATACGAATACGCCACCTTCAGAATGGAATGGTCCTGACTACCAAATATAGACCTGGTATAAGTGTAAAAACTGCAGAAGTCAGTGATTTCATGACTTTCAGGACTTTCGACCACATAAGCATCCATGACATCTTCCTTGGGAAGCAGCCAGTGCTCGACTTCGTTCTCATCAAAATTTGGAGCCAAAACAAACTGCTTCAAGTAATTCCTAAGCAAACGAGTAACTGCAGGAACATCATGGGGTTCCATCTTTCTGAAGCCGGGAGTTGTAGTTTGCTCTGGTAGCTTGTACAACTTGATAGTTCGGCTCATTGTCATCCTTGCACCGAGCCTAGAAAATCCAACATCAATTAGCTTCTCTGGATTCAATGGCCTGATCCAGTTCTGACAAGTTGTTATCGGTGTAGGCAAAACAACACCAGAAGTATAAGCTTCCTGCCAAATATTCTCCATACGAACCCTGCGACTAACCTCCTTAATCATGACCGGAGTAAGTGTTCTTGATCGGAGTTTCTTGTGCACACACAGAAAATTGATCTCTGCAATCAGCATTGCAGCATCACAGATACACAGTTTTGCAGGGATTCCACTTATGAATGCAACCAGTTTCTTTGAAGTCTTAACCCTCAACCCAATGTGCCAGCTCCGGTAATAACCAGGAGGACAGAGTACCCATCTTTTGAGTACTTCAATCTAAACATAAGACTACTATCCTCAATATAGTGATTAGTCAATAAAGTATAAACCTCACTACACACCTCCTCAGAATCCATATTGTAACCAATTCATAGGCAGATGGGAGATTATATGGCTCTTGCTTGACTTCAGACAGTGGCGTTGGCTGTTGAATCGGGCCTTCAGGCAGGCTCGTATCTCCAAGATCCTTGACCTGGCCAACAGGTTGGGTCTCCCAGAATTTTTGCCTCTTTGCAAGTGACAAGGATTCTTGAACCTCACTTGCCAATGCATCAATTGATATTTCAATTGCATTCTCCGATGATGCATTACTCTTGTCAGAGGGAACGTTTTCAGCTGGAGTGTCGTTGTCAGCCATTCTCAGAGAACTTATAAATAACAAATGAATCTAATTCATCAATCACATTATCACAGGATTTAATGATTCAAAACCAAGAAACACCATCAAAAACCATGATCACAGTCAACTTTAGGCCTGAAGATAAATACTACTAATTGGAAAGAAATTGAAATCATTTTCTACCAGCTCAAGTGATTTTAACACTAGCTGGACAATCATCAGATGTAACATCTGAATCACAGAATCTCAATTCAAGTAGCCAAGCAATAAATCACTTTTCCATCTAAAAATCACACAATTTTCCAAATAACACAGTCAACTTTAGGCTTGAAATCGAACAGATAAATACAATTAACATCATTACCTACCAGTTGTGGTGATTTTAACACTAGCTGGACAATCATCAGATGTAATATCTGAAATCACAGAATCTCAATTCAAGTAGCCAAGCAATAAATCACTTTTCCATCTAAAAATCACACAAAATTTTCCAAATAACATAGTCAACTTTAGGCAAGGAATCGATCGAAAGAATATGACATAATTATCTACCAGCTCAAGTAATTTTCACTTAATCAAGTAGTAATAAATTACTTTTGTCGGCGAGAAATTACTTCCAGTTGAATATTGCAGATAATCAATTAGCCTAAAACCAAAAAACCGCACAGCTGATGACAAACTACAAAAACTTAAGTTCAAATTTATGCCGACCTAAATTAATAATATGACAATCAAGGAAAACTCGGAGATGAAAGAATATGTCACCTTATCCCCAAATCGAAAGGAAGATCAACGTTGCCGAAATTTTGAAGAAAAAAAAAAGTGTTGTGATTTCAAGAGATTTTCAACGCTCTCCACTACAAATTGGTGCATGAAATCCGTATTAAAAAATCTCAAACTGTCTGTAACCAAGTAACCACCAACTAAGACTTCAGCTAAGAAGCAAAACACGAAATTTGAATTTGTTTATTAGGCAGTAGTACTGTTTGTTTTATTATTCTACTGCTAATCTTATTTCAAATTTAGAAATTCGAATTGATAGATAAAATCTATTGTTCTATAGTTAGAACTTAGAATTATTATTTAATAACCATGGTTCATTTTATTCTTTGGTTTAAGTTTAATAGTTCGTGATTAAAGTTTAATACTAATACCTAGCTAAGCTACAGTAATCGGTTTGAAAACAAGCAATATACAAATGTTCAGTTACAAAAATTCATCTAATATTTTTGGTTTGAAACCAAGTAAAAATACCAAGATAGCAGCATAAATAATCTTCCAAGAACAGAGAAAAAACTCACTCGTACAAAATGCAAGCATGCCCGTTGAATCTATAGACTATAAGGGCAGGAGGCCAATCTCGGATGATCTTAGCCCGTGCTTTAGCCGATAGTTGTAGAGATAGTAATTAAGTTTCCCATCTGCAGGGCGAAACCTGAGTTCACTGAAGAAAGTCCCATTGAGCATAATGTCCAATGCCATGAAAACGTCCAAATCCTTCTTCTTGGCAACACCGAGAGCATCACTCATCAGTTGAACTAAGGGCGTCTTGGTGGATACGTTGTAATACGAATATGCCACCTTCAGAATGGAATGGTTTTGGCTACCAAATATAGACCAGGTAAAGGTGTAAAAACTGCAGAAATCAGTGATTTCGTGACTTCCAGGACTTTCAACCACGTAAGTATCCATGACATCTTCCTTGGGAAGCAGCCAGTGCTCGACTTCATTCTCGTCAAAATCTGGAGCCAAAACAAACTGTTTCAAGTAATTCTTAAGCAAACGAGCAACGTCAGGAGCATCACGGGGTTCCATCTTTCTGAGGCCAGGGGTCGCGGTTTGCTCCGGTAACTTGAAAAAGTTGATGTACCGGGTCATGGTATCCCATGCATCAATTCTAGAAAACCCAACGTCGATTAGCTTCTTCGGATTCAACGACCTGTACCAGTACATACTGGATGTTATTGGTGTAGGCAAAACAACACCAGAAGTATAAGCTGCCTGCCATATATTCTCCAAACGAACCCTGCGACTAACCTCCTTAATCATGACTGGAGTAAGTCTTCTTGATCGGAGCTTCTTGTGTACACACAGAAAATTGATCTCTGCAAGCAGCATTACAGCATCACGGATACGAATTTTTGCAGGGATTCCACTTATGAATGCAACCAGTTTCTTTGAAGTCTTAACCCTCAGCCCAATGTGCCAGCTCCGAAAATAACCAGGAGGACAGAGTGCCCATCTAAGAAACTCTTTTGAGTAATTGAATCTAAACATGCTATCATCATTCTCAACATAGTTATTGGTCAATAAGGTATAAACCTCACTACACACCTCCTCAGAATCCAGATCGCACGTAACCAATTCATAGGCGGATGGAAGAATATACGGCTCTTGCTTGACTTCAGATAGTGGTGTAGGCTGTTGAATCGGTCCTTCAGGCAGGCTTGTATCTCCAGGATCATTGAACTGGCCAACCGGTTGGGTCTCCCAGAACTTATGTCTCTTCGAAAGTGAGAAGGATTCTTGAACCTGACTTGCCAATGCGTCAATCGACATTTCAATTTCCTTCTCCGAAGATGCATTACTCTTGTTAGAGGTAATGTTTTCAGCTGGAGCATCATTGTCAGCCATTCTTGGAGAACTTATACTATAAGACAAGAAGCACAAGTCATATTTCAAATAAGCCATAAGATACAAATCAAATCCTCATTAACATCATGTATGCAGCTTAACAATAAGGTACAAATCAAATCACACACATATGAAACTAATTCATCAAATCACAAGATTTACTGGTTTAATTTAACACTAAGAAGCACCATCAAAAACCAATCACAATAAAACTTCAGGCAAGAAATCAAACAGATAAATAATTTGTAGGACAGCAATTCAAGTGACTTTAACACTAGCAGGACAATCCTTATATTCATATGGAATAACTGAATCATAGAAGCTCAATTCAATTACTCAAGCAATAAATCACTTTTAAATCTAAAAATCACACAAAATCCCAAATAGCGCAGCAAACTTTAGGCATGAAATTAAACAGATAACAAATTGGAAAGAAATTGACACCATTTTCTACCAGTTCAAGCGATTTCAAAACTAGCTGACAGTCATCCTACTGACTATCTGAATCATAGAAGCTCAATCCAATTTACTCTAGCAATAAATCACTTTTCCATCTAAAAATATACATAAATTTTCAGATAACAAACACAAACAGCCTGCAATGCATGTATCCCGATCATAAACAATGAATTAGCCTAAAACCAAAAAACTGCAGATGATAAATTACAAAAAACAGAGTTCAAATTGAAAGATCCGTGTCAACCCAAATTGATTAATTTCAAACATATAATGAAGGAAAACATGAAGCTGAAAGAATGCGCCACCTTAACACCGATTCGCAAGCAGCACAATGAGAGCAATGGAGATCAACGTTGCCTAACTTTTGGGGGGAAAAAGTAGGTGATTTCAAGAGAAATAATCCTTTTCCACTGAGAAAGTCCGAAGTCAAATGAAAATGTGAATCAAGCATACGAAAAAGTACGAAAAGTTGAAAACTCATCAACTTGATCATTTTTATATTCCTTGGCCAAATTCTGATTTTATTACTATAATCTTGCATTATTAATTTAATTTGATATATTGTTTAACTGGAGTATAATTAAAAGGTTGTGTTGTTGCTGTAGAGATGGACCTTTCAATTCAAACCCCCTCCAACTCTGGCCCAAATTAATTGAATTCGGCCCATCTATTTTTTTAATTTATTTTTGTGTGATCAAGATAATAAACTCATCAAAATAAGTAGTATCAAGCTATGCTGAAGCACGCTTAATCACAATTAACTTAAAATTTCCAAATTGATGGCTAAAATTTATTAATCTGTAGTTAGAATTCATTAATTAATAATTAAGATTCATTATATTCTTTAATTATTTTAAATTAAAGTTTATTAGTTCATGGTATGAGTTTGATAATCCATGTTGCAAATTTATTTATCGAGATTGACAATTTTAATAATTAATGACTTGCAAATCACAAATTTCAATCAATATACATAGTAAACAAAGTGAAAGGTCTTGGATCATGATAACTTCGCAAGAGTGTGCAAAACCGATAATTATAATTTGAAGGTCTTCGGCGCATTTCGTCGAACAAGTGAAAGCAATGGATTACACTTTCAACTCCATCTTGTTGAAGAGAAAAACCATACAATTCATGAATGTAAATTTTCGAGCTGCTCATTTTCTGCCTCACAGCGCCAATCAACCAGAACACAAACACCAACAGTTATGGTGAGATTATTGTTCTTGAAATTCCAGTTCACTATGTTATTTATCATTCTTTACAATTTCCCCTTCTCTTCTGAACCAAGGTTTAACTACATCCTCAGTAGAATCAATTGAATCAATTAAAGGTCTGGAAGAATTTGGCTGAAGTTCATTTGATAGGAAATTAGAGTATTTTTATTTTGTTTTATTTATTAGCTTAAACTTAGCTTTCGTTAGCCCCTTTTCAGAAGCCCGTGTGTTTGACTTATGGTGTTTAGATTATTTTGTTAAATGATAATTTTTTATTGGCTCATGAGCTTGCAATTCTATAGCTCTTGATTTGTTTAACTAATGGATATTTTCACACTGATGGAATATCTAGCCAGCCACTACAGCTAATCCACTCATTTAAAATCAGTTAATTCATACACAACACAAAGAAAGATACAAAAAGCAAGTCTTCAAACATTATAGTATTATCCACTTGACAGTTTCTTAATTGTGGTTGTTCATCCTATCTAGGATAAATTTTCATTCAGAAATAAAGAAAGGAATCAAAAGAATTGGCAGCAGATAGTTCTGAGATGGAAATTCAAGAGGAATCGATCCGGCAATTTAAAGGGCAAACAAGACTTCCACAATTTGCAGTACCAAAACGTTATGAGCTAACTCTAAAACTGGATCTCTCTGCCTGCACTTTTTCTGGTCGTGTAGCTATTGATGCTTTCATTAATGATCCCACGAAATTTCTGGTCTTGAACGCACTCGAACTCGCTGTTCATCAAGTCTCCTTCACCACCTCTCAGAAACAAGTATTGTTTATGATTTTTTGTACTTTTATCTTTCCCTGATCTTGTTGGGAGACTAAACTTCAATTGAGTATGATCATTGTGTTTTTCGCATGATCAAGAATTCCTCCTCTTGCTTTATTTGCTTTCTTGCAGAAATATGTTCCATCTGATATAGTGGTGGATAGTGATGATGAGATTCTTGTTTTGGTGTTTGAAGAAGTATTGGAAGTGGGATGTGGCCTATTGGAGATTGAGTTTTCCGGGGTGCTAAATGAACACCTCAAAGGCCTGTACAGATGGTAATTTTCCCGTGTATCATTTGTAGTTATAAAATGTGGGGAAAATAAAATCAGATACTTTTGTGTCTATGGTCATTTGAGAAAGGCTTACAAAAGTTGAGAGGTGGTGTTTTTTTAACGATGTTTCTAATTCATGAGGAATCCTTATTTGTTGTTGTCATGAGACCATATGGATCTTGGATCCAACTAAACAGGTAAAAATGTTGCATACTGATCTTAGCAGTATATATAACTTGCAGTACTTACTCTGATAAAGGAGAGAAGAAGAATATGGCTGCAAGTCAATTTGAGGCAGTAGACGCGCGTAGATGTTTTCCGTGTTGGGATGAACCTGCTCTCAAGGTTAACTGATGAAATATTCTCCATCTCTTGTCTTGAGCTGATAGATTGAAACACTGAAATCATTTTCGCAGTGAATGCTGCCACATGAGTGAAATTTTGGTTATTGTAAAAGTTTCTTTTTTGGTGTAAAATGAATGCTTTTATATCCAGTTTTTGGTTCATTTTGGTTGTCTTTTTTGTTTTGATCTCCACCTCTGCAGGCCACCTTCAAGATAACGTTGGAAAACATTCCATCCGAATTGACAGCATTGTCTAACATGCCGGTTTCTGAGGAAAAAGTCCACGGGCTTCTCAAGACGGTCCACTTTGAAGAGTCGATACTCATGTCTACTTACTTAGTGGCTGTTGTAGTTGGTTTGTTCGACTTTGTTGAAGACACAACAGAAGATGGTATCCGAACAATCAAGCAATATTAAGAATACATCGCTGTTTTTCTATGTCCTGTGTATCAACTCCCATCTGTCCTTGCAGGAATCAAAGTCAGGTCCTACTGTCCGGTAGGTAAAAGTGATAAGGGCAAGTTTGCTCTAGATATTGCTATCAAGACACTCAATTTTTTCAAAATGTAAGTGATTATAAAAATCTGTCTTCTTTCAAATCAAGATTAACAGAACTGTCTGATTTCCACTTGATGGGATTTCCACAGGTATTTCTCAACACCCTATCCACTTCCAAAATTGGATATGGTTGCAGTTCCCGAGTTTGCTGGTGGAGCCATGGAGAATTATGGTTTAATTACATTCCGAGAGAGCGAGCTTCTTCTCGATGCTTTGCATTCCGCAGCAGCTAACATACAGAGGGTATGTGAGAAGTATATTTTTGAAACTACTTTTTCGCTCTCTTATGCTGTCTAGTATCTATGACACACATGATCTCCTGTTTATTCGTATTTATTTTTCCTACGAGGCAGCAAACAATTGTCGTGGCTCATGAAGTTGCTCATCACTGGTTTGGTAACTTGGTGACAATGGAATGGTGGACTCATTTATGGCTCAATGAGGGCTTTGCTACATGGGTAATTTTCCGATTTCCTTTATAGAGATGAAGCTTGTTGCTTTCCCTTTCTCCTAATTTTGCCATTGCTGATGCTATTAGGTAAGTTATTTGGTTATTGACAAACTATTCCCTGAATGGAACATTTGGAATCTATTTCTTCAAGAAACGGAAGACGGGTTGCAAATGGATGCATTGGAAAAATCACATCCAATTGAGGTCACATTCTGTGAAGCCTTCTATGAGTAGTCGTTCTTGTTGAATAACTTGAGATATTATACTGCAGGTCGAAATACCTCAAGCTCGAGCAGTTCTTGAATATTTTGACGACATAAGCTATAGAAAAGGGTGCTCCGTTATTAGGATGTTAGAGAATTTTCTTGGTGACGAGATATTCCAGGTGCGTTGCTTTATCGTCCATTTTTCACACGGTGATAAGGTTACATGTTTGAAACGTATGATCAAGAAAAGGGAACCAACTACTGACTTTGATTGGCCTTTTTGTGAGGCAGAAGTCATTGGCTTCGTACATGAAGAAGTTCGGATTCAGCAATGCCAAGACAGAAGATCTATGGAAGGTTATCTCAGAAACTTCAGGAGTCGAAGTCGACAAAATCATGAACATGTGGACAAAGCAAAAGGGCTACCCTATTATAACCGTAAAGCTGAAGGGTACTTCTTGCAAATTTGAACAGGTTTGATTTCTAAAAAAGTCGAAAAAGCCATTGTTTTGCAATGAAAACTGGAACAGTTAACCAACCTCATGCTTCTCTGCTGTTTCAGACCCATTTTTTGTCTTCAGCATTGGATTCTGATGCTGAATGGATAGTTCCGGTGACACTATGTGTGTCTTCATACGAAAACCAAAAGAAATTTCTTCTGGAAGCGAAAAATGGGCAGTTGGACATTGGAGACCAAGAGAGTGTTGAGGAAAATTGGTGGGTAAAAACTAATGTCCACCAAGCTGGTTTCTATAGGGTGAAATACGACGAAAGTCTTGAAGCTCGACTACGGAAAGCTATAGCGAGCAATTGCTTATCAGCATCAGACGAATTCGGTTAGTGGCACTCTCAAACATCTCTGTTCATGATCATTTCTTATAACTCAATCTTTGCTAATTCAATTCAACCGTCTTTCAAAGGAGTTCTGGACGACGCGTTTGCTCTATGTGAGGCGTGCTTTACACCGTTCTCGTCTTTGCTTCACTTGATGGATACATACAGGAAGGATCTAGAATACATTGTTTTGACAAGACTCATCGATGTATATTCCCTTTTTTTCTCTTAAATTACTGAAGACATCGATGGGAATGTTACGTTATATCTTCGTTACAGATATGCTACAGTGCTTCAAGAATCATAAGAGATGCCATCCCAGCTTTGGAGTCTAATTTAAAGAAATTCTTCATCAGTCTCCTCCTACCTCATGCAGAGTGAGATACATCAATCTTAAAGAACATATGTAGTGATTCGATTTGGCGTTGTTTCACAATATTGATGGTTTCATGTACAGAAAACTGGGTTGGAATGCAGTACCGGGTGAGAGCCAGTTAGATGAACTAAAAAGGGAGCAGGTTTTGACAGCATTAGCGCATCTCGATCATCCTCGGACGAAAGAGGAAGCAACAAATCGCCTCCGAGCATTCTTACAGGATAAAAACACCCCATTACTTCCAGTTAACACCAGAAAGGTAACATCAAATATTTCTGTCCCAATTCGCTGTTTCTCTTTTTAACCTCGAACGTGTTTACAGGCTGCTTACATAGCAGTGATGAGAAATACGAGCGTTGCAGATAAAACTGGGTTGAAGTTGCTACAAAAGCTGTACAAAGAAGTCGATGCAATTCAAGAAAAGACTCGGATTTTGCGTAAGATCTAGTTAGAAACTTCATATGTGCAACTTCCGGCTATATATGACCTTCTTGTCATTTGCAGGCTGCATCGGTTCTTCTCCTGACCCAGCTATAATTTCAGAAGTTCTCGACTTCGTGCTAACGGATGAGGTATGACAATCAGAAGCAACGCCACCAAGAACCCATTTTCCCCTTTCATTTATCATATTAATATTCCACTTTTGCTCCTATTAAGGTTCCTCAACAAGATATAGTCTATGTTCTTCGGGTCTTAAGCTGGGAAGGCCGCGCCACAGCATGGACGTGGCTTAAGGTACTCGACTAGCTCACTGCATGTCGACACTCAATCTGTCAGAAAAGAATGATTAGTACTAATCGTGTTTGCTTCCCAATCTATGCAGGAAAACTGGGATCTGATAGTGACAAGATGGGGAACGGAGATGCTTCTTACTCATTTCATACGAGACATTATCACACCGGTAAGTGACCAACGCAGCCACGCCAAAGTGCGTGTATATATTTGGAAGAACTCTTCTGATCATGCACACTTGTTGTGTCTCCAGTTCTGCAGCGATGATATGGCGAACGAAGCTGAGGCGTTTTTCGGTGGGGACGACGCTCTTCCCTCCATCGCACTGAATCTGAAGCAAAGTCTGGAAAAAGTGAGGATCAAGGCAAGATGGGTTGAACACATAAAGAAGGAAACACAACTTCTTGTAGCATTGGTGGAGAAATTGGCTACCAAATAGTACCCCATTTCTTTAATCATGATGTGTTATAGTAATATCCATCGTTTACCAATTACCACTTAAAATGGAGTATTTATATTTCCAGTACAACTTAACAAGGATGCTGTAAAAGAATGAAGATTATGTAATCTTGAATATTACTTACTACTATATTTTAAGGAATATGTTCCACTTATTTTATTAGTTCAACAACTATTGGGTAGAAGAAAGTGGAGAAACTGAAGATAATTGGGATGCTTGGTTAGCAATAACAGCCGATTAGGCTTTGCGGTTTCTAAACCGAAACTGGCATTCCCGGTCGAATCATAACTGTATTTTCGGGTTAAACGGTCCAGTTCTAGTTCCAAAACTTGCAACACTGACAAAAAACTGGGGAACCGATGAAACCAGCCAAAAATTGCTAATTTTGAACCAAATCCAGAACCGCTGATTTTTAGGTTTACGGTTCCATTTCCTTTGAAACCGGGTGGACCCGTAAACCGGTGGTTCCAAACAAGCGGCAACACTTAATGAAAATGAGGGTCGAGGGAAACACCAAAGATTTAATTTTGTTTGCAAAAGACCAAAGATTCAATTTTTAAAATGAAAATATTGTACCAGACACAATGAAATTGGATTTGATTCAACATTTAGGAGATTACTCAAAAAAATCCCACACTCAATCAAAACATCCACTCTACATCAATATTTAAATATCAAATCCAAAATTGGAATAAATAAAAAAATCAAATCTTTATTACTACTAAAAGAAAGCACTAAATCTTATTTGGGCCCGGGCCCGGGCCAAGAGTAGATGGGCCTACATCTCTTTTCTTCATGGAATGGATCTTCTCAAGCTTCAATTTGGCCCTAAAATTAGTGATGAAGCTCTCAGCTTTTGTGTCCACATCTGGGCTCGGGCAGAACAACGCCGCCACTCCGCCGCCGGCATCCGCCGACGGCGTGACGTCGGAGTCCGTTTCGTCGAGGTCCGGAGAGCCACTCCTCGAGCTGTTGCTGCTGTTCACCCTCACGTAGTCGCCTTGCACCACAAACCTCCACGCCGGAGTTTTCAAGAGCGACGGCGGCGGCGGAGGTGGAGGCGGCGGAATGCGGCGGAAAGGGGATTCTCCGCCGCTGTTCGAGGCCTCTTCTAGTCTGTCGAAGTTGTTCTTCTTAAGAGGCTTCGGTGGTTTGTGAGTTGGCGGCGGTGGCGCGTGGGATGCGGATGATGGGTCACGCGCCGCCGCATGCGGCGGCGATTCTGGTGGTGGAGATGGTGGGAGGGGGGCCACTGTGACGGTTATGGTTCTTTTTCTTTTGGGCTTCTTGGATGAGAACAGAGTGTGGAAGACCGACGGCTGCGGCGGCGGGGGAGGCGGTGGTGGAGGCGGCGACGGCGATGGAATTTGGAAACTCATCGGCGGAGGAGCTTCGTGGAGGAGAGAATCCACATTGTCTACGCTCTTTTGCCTCTGCTTCTTCTTCTTCTTGCTGTAGAGAGAATTCAAGAAGACTTTGGTCGAATTCGCCGCCGCGCCGCCGCGTCTTCTGTCACTCTTGCTGCTCTTCTGCTGCGGCGGCGCCGGAGGTGGTGGTGGCGGCGGTGGCGTCGCAATTGGATTTGTGGGTTCCACATCTTTATAAACCTGCCTTCTACTCGACCTTTCCTTTTTCCGCGCCGCTCTTTCCCGGCTCCGTTTCTCACTTTCTTGAAATTCCGGCGGCGGAGCTTCCTCCACCGGCGGCAGAGGCGCCGAGACGGGATTCATCAAATTCGAATCTTTATAAAATCTCCTGCTCGATCTCCCCTCCCTCACCGCCGCACCATCACCCACCACCCTCTCCGCAACCTCCTCCTCCCCAGGCGGCGCCGCCGCCAATTCCGCTGGAAATTTTCCACCACCCGCAGTGGGTTTATACACCAATGTATCAACAACAACAGTCTTAATCTGCGGCGGCGAAGTCAGATAATCAACTTGCTCCAAGCTCCGGTGGCGGCGGTGGTGGTGGAGCTCCGCCGCGTCCGAGCTCCGGCTCGAATCGACATTAAAATCATCGAAAAATCTCCTCTGATAATCCCCATAGCTCCAATTTGTGGAAGAAGATGAGAATTCACGCAGATCAGGATATGAACTGCTGCTTCTTCTCAAATTCAAATTATTTTCCTCATAAAGATTCGATTTTTCTTGATGATACTCATAAAGACTCGATTTTTCCTGATGATAATCATAAAGACTCGATTTTTCTTGATTATTTGAGTTCTGGGATTGATTTTCTTTAATGGGAGAAGGCTGAAACTCATCAAACAATGGGGATCTCTCCTCATTTCTATTTCTACTAAGAAACCCAAAAACTACAGCAACCAAAACAAGAACAATGTTCAAAGAATCCCAGCTTTTCTTGACACTATTAGGTTTAAAAATGTTGGCACTAAGAGAAATGGTTGAGGGCACTACAAAAGCCAAGAAAAAAGCAGCTGTTACCAAGAGGAGGAACACCACCAGCCCCGAGCTGAAGAGCACGGCGGCGACGCCGCGACGGAGGCGGTCGGAGCGGCGGAGATTGGTGGTGCTTTGGACCCAAAAGGGGGTGAGGTCTTCCCCACCACCATCTCCATTTTCTTCCATTTTTTGGGGTTGCTTTTGCTTTAGTGGAAAGAAAGTGGTTGTTTTGTTTGGCAACTTTTGCTTTTTGTAGGTTTGGGGATGTTTTTGCAAATGGGTTTTTGGATGAAAATGGAATAGTAGTGGGAATTGTTTATTTATAAAAAATTTATGGGGTTGGAATTGGAATACTTTCTTGAAATCTGTAATTTTTATTTTTTGGAAATAGGATATATATTGCATAAAGTGTAGTGTTTCTGGAATCCAAACTGGCATTTAACGTGTTGGGTGATTGCCTGTTATTGTAAGAATGACAGCCCCAACTTTATGATATACTGTAGTTGCAAAAATCTTGTTTTGATCTTTTGATTTGTAGAAAAATATTCATTCCATACGAAAGATGAGTTTTGTACTGATATTTCAATTCGTTCTGTCAATAAAAGTGTCATTTTTCTTCAATGCATTCTATTCACATTTATTATAAAATTAATATTTTTTCTTTTTGTCTCGTAAAAATAGAAACTTTAGAGGTGATGAACATTTTAAGTGAAATTAGTAAATAAGAGAAAAAAGGATTCGAAGTACTATGGCCAATAATGAAACTCACATCATCATTAATGTGCAGTGAAAAAAATTCAAAAATGAAAAATGAACTAATTTTTGAAGACATTCCAGAATGGAAAAAAAATGAGGTAATACAACTTTCTAGGGGAAGAAATATGTAAAAGTGATACCAACATTTCATTATCTTTTTCAACCTAATAATAATTTTTAAAACATGTGTCCAGAAAATAAGATTCCTAATCGTGGACGGATGAAGTATTATTTTTTACACGGGAGATGATTTTTGATATGTTTATTTAGTGGTCCACTTTAAGTCTTGTCGTCAAGTAGCGAAGTGATGATTCGAGCGGTAAGTGTGTAATTTTAAATGTATGAAAGTGAAACTGATAATATAAGATGAGAGTCAGAATAAAAGGTATCAAAAGCAAATTTTCATTTGATTGCTAATATAGTTGAAATATTGAGATTTACAATTACATTAAGACTAAAGTCCCAAAATGGTCCTTAACATATTGCGTTTTTTTTATTTTGGTCCAAAACATTATCTTTTGAATTATTCGGTCCCTCACATTTGAAATCGGATCACATTTGGTCCATTTTGGACGGTTCCGTCAAATATTTGACGGTTTTCTGATCCGTCACTAATCCGTCAGTAATCCGTCACAAAATCCGTCACTAATCCTTCGCTCCTTCTCCGGCACCGCCATCTCCGGATTGGTCCTGAACATATCTCATTTTATCATTTTGGTCCTAAACTTTATCTTTTGAATTTTTAATTATTTAATCATCAAAATTATTATTTTTAAATAAAATAAATAAATAATTAAATTATTTAAAAATTGTTTAAGTTGTAATAAATAATTTATGATTTTTTTTATGATAACCACAATTTTGACCAACCTAAATAATTTTTAATTATTTAATCATCAAAATTATTATTTTTAAATAAAATTATAAATAATTTAATTTTTTAAAAATTGTTTAAGTTGTAATAAATAATTTATTATTTTTTAGGATAAACACAATTTTGACCAACTTAAATAATTTTTAATTATTTAATCATCAAAATTATTATTTTTAAATAAAATCATAAATAATTTAATTATTTAAAAATTATTTAAGTTGTAATAAATAATTTATGACTTTTTTATGATAAACACAATTTGACCAACTTAAATAATTTTTAATTATTTAATCATCAAAATTATTATTTTTAAATAAAATCATAAATAATTTAATTATTTAAAAATTGTTTAAGTTGTAATAAATAATTTATGATTTTTTTATAATAAACACAATTTTGACCAACTTAAATAATTTTTAATTATTTAATCATCAAAACTATTATTTTTAAATAAAATCATAAATAATTTAATTATTTAAAAATTGTTTAAGTTGGAATAAATAATTTATGATTTTTTTTATGATAAACACAATTTTGATCAACTTAAATAATTTTTAATTATTTAATCATTAAAATTATTTTTTAAATAAAATCATAAATAATTTTGTTATTTAAAAATTGTTTAAGTTGGAATAAATAATTTAATTATTTAAAAATTATTTAATTATTTCTAATAAATAATTTATGATTTTATTTTAAAAAATTTTGATGATTAAATAATTTAAAATTGTTTAAGTTGGTCAAAATTGTGATTAAAATCGTTGACCGTTAAATATTAACGGAATTGTTGACGGATGACCAATTGTGATCCGATTTGAAATGTCAAGGACCAAAAAATTCAAAAGATAAAGTTTAGGACCAAAATGATAAAATGAGATATGTTCAGGACCAATCCGGAGATGGCGGTGCCGGAGAAGGAGCGAGGATTAGTGACGGATTAGTGACGGATTTTGTGACGGATTAGTGACGGATCAGAAAACCGTCAAATATTTGACGGAACCGTCCAAAATGGACCAAATGTGATCCGATTTCAAATGTGAGGGACCGAATAATTCAAAAGATAATGTTTTGGACCAAAATCAAAAAAACGCAATATGTTAAGGACCATTTTGGGACTTTAGTCTTACATTAATTATCTCTTGCTCAACATTATTATAAGTATCTCTTACTCCAATTGCATAGCTTTTCATTTTATACTGATTATTATACACATAATTATATTCGTATATATTGACACAAAACTAAATATCAGTTAACCATATAGTTTTTGTTTGGCAATTCGAATGTGAACAAATGTGAACATGCGTTAAGATTGTAAAATCAATACGCGGAATTTTGTTTTTCTAATGGTATCAAATGATTTTTACATTATATACAAACCATTAAATTATTGAACAATTCAATGCAATAATTTATTAATCCAGCTCAAAGAATGTCACAAAAAAATACTATTTCTCGATAATGTTTATTAATTTAACACCTAAGGTCTAAATAAATTTAATAGTTCATCTTAAAATTGGAAAGAAGTTGTACTAAATTATCTCTATAGTCAAAATTATCTACATGATTGCTTCACCTAATACTCAATCTCCGTTGGATTTAAGTGAATAAAGTCAATTATTATTAAATCATTCATAAGCAATCTTCAAATCAAAGTTTTTAGCACTTGAAAAATAGCAAATGTCTAATTTTGGCCAGCTATTGCCCATACCCTTGTTATCTAAATTTTTTTTACATAATTTTTTTTATGGGTTGAAGATTGTAGAAAATTAAATTGTGTACGTGTAATTTACCAAGATGAGGATCTCTACTATAGAAACAATAATAAAAATCTTAGCTAGGTAACTAGATATATTCCTTTCTTGACTAGAGATATAGATTGTACACAATAGCTAGCAAATTCCATTTAGAAAATGTAGTACTGTATTCAGTATTCACGTAGATATATTGAGGCACTTTTTTTTAAAAAATATTCATTTTCCCTATTTGACACAAATTTTTTTTAATAATAGTGCTATATAATTTGTGAACAAATATTATTCACCTTTTCGATTATGGAGATATAAAAAGAAATCAATTTTAAAATCAATAGCTATTCCTGTTAAAATGATTTGAGTATTCTGACTTCAATTCCGTTTAATAAAAATTAGTTTAAAATGATAGTATAAAATTCTAGCTATCTCATTTTTTCAACTAACCGATTCTAATTCTGCCATTTTAACTTATATATCAATTTATAATAGGGGTATCATAATTTCATTCCAAAGTAAAATCGAGCATGATGTGTTGGAAGATACCTATTGCTTTCTCCAAAAAAAATGGAGTAATCGTATACTAGAATATAAATATTTAATATTTATTTTTACAAAAAAATATCTGAAAATGCTTGATTAGAATACAAACCAAAAAAGGTTGAGATACTTCATGATAAACTGAAAAATCTCGAACAAAATTGATAAATTCTAGCTGTTTGGATACAATTTAATAAAACCATTTAAAGTTGATATAGGTTTCATCATAATCCAACTTTGTTAATAAAGATATTATGAGACATTATGAGAGAGGATTGAAAGAGACAAGACGATTTTCTGTAGTCTTTTGCTGCAACGGTCCATAGCTTTATCATTACCACTTAAATATTCTGAAAAATACAAACATACATATAGTAATAGCTGCCTATAAATTAAATAACATTAAATTAAAACATTGCATATTATTCTATTATTAAGTATTTTTCTATATTGAGACGACGAAAACGTGCAGGCATCTCGTTATGCACATGACTTTGACGTCACGAGATCCGTTTTAACTGATTTTTATTTTATTTTTATCTTCTATTTTTTACTTATTTAAAGCAATGGATAATTTTCACAATTGAGAAGTTCAATGTGTTGCATCATTATTATAATTTGATGTGGTAGAAATAGTTAATTGCTTTATTTTTTATGAAATCTTCACTTTGCTAAAACTTTCTCAAATAATTTAACAAGACATTTAAAAATGAAATTTACCACTATTGAAAGTATAAGACATTTATGAAAAATCCCACATATAAAGCCAGACATATATATTAAGATTTACATAGAATTTTGATCGTAGCCAAAAATTCATACAAAGCTCATTTTTCTCATATTGCATCTATGTTACAAACTGATACACTATATTCTCATAAACAACTCAAGCCCATATGAAAAATAAATGGACAAGTTATGTAATAATGAGATAGTAATATATATTGTGTTGTATATAATGAGCCTAATATCATAAGTACCAACCATGGCTTGATCAAGACTTGCTCTTGAACTTCCTTTGGGCTTTGAGGTCGACGACGACTATCGATATGTTGTCCTTGCTCCCCCGGTGCATGGCCACGTTCGAGAGGTACTCTGCTGCTGCTTGTGCTGCAGGGTCGACTCCTTGGCCCCGGTCTGCTGAGGGGTTCGTCCCGTTCTTCTTGTGCCAGATTAAGATCCGCTTCCGTGCTAGGTCGCATACTTCCTCGTTCGTCATCACATCCCATAGGCCGTCGCTGGCTAGGACGAGGCACTCGTCTTCCCTGGCACGAGGGACGAACATGACCTCGGGCTCCGGTATGATCCATGGCTTCAAGTATCGGTCACCTGTTGCACGAGCGAAAAAATCAATAAAACGAGGCGAAACGAGGTTTAAAATGTGGAGAGACAATAATACCCTTGGACGGGTGATGACTTGAATCCTGATATTCAAGGCATCCAACGGATCTCGATATGTTTCGACTAACCAGACCTTGACACGTCAGACTTTCTTACGAAGTTTTTACGAAGTTTTATGTGTTCCAGAAATACGTAAAAGGAAATCAAAGAAGTCTTTGAACATTTTGATTATCTTCCAAAAACGACGTCGAGTTGTACGGAGATTAGGATAATAAATTACGATCAAATCTTCGAGAATCAACTTAATCAATAGACCATGCTCTTAAATACAACAAAAAACAGTTCAAACCGATTTCACAACATAAAATCGCCGCAATTCTGGACCGGATCTTGCATACGTTGATGAAGAATATAATATAACTTCTATAAGCACGCGCACGAGAAACATAAGTGAAGACGTAACGAAACATTCATAGAAAGTGACGTACCAATAGACCGTGACATCGCGAGAACGCCAAAAACACGGTGTCCGTTCCATTGTATTACCTTGCCACCAGACGCCTCGATTCTAGCATATTCATCCTCCCTATTTGGCTGAAAAGTGAAATTGCAACGAACAAATCAAGGGTGGCCAACAAAACTTGACCGAGAAAACGACAAAGTGCAAGAAAAACATAAAAGCTTACTTTATGATCAACCGAGAGTGCGATTGGCTCTTTACCACGGTAAAGGACAGCCCTCGAATCTCCACAGTTAGCAACTATAATATGGGATGAACAAACAACTGCAACAACCGCTGTGGATCCAACAGTTTCAGGGGCAACGGGTTCAGAGGCGCAATTAGACACAATTGCATCTTCTACGGGTATGACTCGGCTAACCTTTCCACTGACCTCGTCATCGACCTCTTTAAAGCAACTATTGAATACCTTCTCCCATTGCACTTGTCGAGCATCTTGGGAGGCTTGGCTGCTCCCGTTAACCAGATTATCTTTGACATTTATTATCTCGTCTCTTAAAGCTAAATGGAGACGCTCACGACAGTAATTTGCAACCTATAAAACTGATGCTATTAGCAATGAATCGATAAAAGGAGAATAAGTAACCTGTCTTCTCAACAAACTCACCTCCCAATCTCTACAAATATAACTAAACAATCCGGCTTCTATTTCTTATGCAACGGTCTAAAAGCTTATAATAGTAAAACGAGCGCAGCCAACCAAAAAAATAATATATAAAGCAAAAAAAAAAATTAAATACCAATATATACACAAACAAAAACCTGCTCACATGATAACACGAGAAAAATTGCGTTATAACCGACTATTTATTTATTAATATATCATGACATCTGCGACGAGAAAGAAAAAAACGACATAAAGAAGCCTCACAGACCTGAGATCCACCATGACCATCGTATACCCCAAAAAAGTGTGAGGTGAGGTGAGTCAGAGTTTGACTTATCCCGCCTATCTTATAGTCACCGATGAACATCTTGATGGGAATTTTCATGAAATGAGGAACAGCTACAACAGCATCTTCCATCTCCGGCCTATGTCCAATGATGGAAACCGAACCCCAAAGAGGCAGACAATCCAACTCGTAGACACTCTTAACCCCTCCTTTGCTAGGATTTTTTTCACTGGATAACTTGAGAGAAACTACTGAAGCCTTTATAGTAGGCCCGCTCGAGCATTCTTCATCTTGTGTAGTAGCTACTGTGAGGTTATCGTGAGATAACCTCCGCTTAGTGTTTCTATCTTCCACACTGATGACTTTTGCAACTATCTGGCCGTTATCAACGCCCTCGATCTCGACAGCAATGGGTAAGCTGGACTCCGGTGTGGTATCTAAAGGCACGGTTAAATCCGAGCAAGAATCTAAGGGGACCAACTCCACACTACTCAAGTCAGGGCCTTCCCCGATTGAAAGAACCTCGTCTTCTTCACTTTCCTGAACATCACTACTGAACTGATAATTTTCAGCCATCGTCTGTGACAGATCACGTTTCGCCTCACTTCCCCGGGGCACTACTGGAACATTGCTGCTTTCCGTGTTATCCGAACTAGAACGAGAAATATCATCCAGCATCATTGCTGCCTCTGTCTCTAGCTTGAGCCGTGCAGTCTCCTTGTGACTTTCGCACACGGGGTTACCTAAGCTAACTGTAACTGCAATTGTTGGACACATCTCGTCCATCAATTAGCTCTCTTGAGGCTACACAAGCTTCTAATCGAACCTTGAGGACTTTCGGAGACATGCATTAGCCAGATCACGAGGTTGAAAAGTAACAATTCGCGAGCTAACAAGCTGATATCCCACCTCACAAAGAACTAAACAAGGTAAAATAGAATAACACCACATGAATCAACAAAACAGATTCCCAAGAAACGGAACAAACTAATCACAGTTTCATACAACAGAGATCTAAACAAAAATAAATCAGATATATAAAGCACAAAGTTTTTTTTCAAGAATCTGATATCAAATTCTTCCACTTCAACAAGAAATCACAACCCTCTTATATAGTAGTAATTCACAAGAGATGCAGAAAAGGACAAATAACAAACCCTTATCCGAATCCAGGAAACGAAACTCGTGAGAAACAACATAGGAAGAAAAAGGAAACCAAACTCATCAAGATTCACAAGAAAACACTCACAAAGATGCTAACTTTTTGCCACATGGAATACAGGTTTCATGGATCTAAGGCAACAATTTTCAGCCTCTCAATTATAATCAAACAAATCTCTGACTTCCCCCCAAAAACAATCAAGATTCAATCTTTAACAACAATTACTTCATAAAGCAGGAAACCCACAAATTAATAACAAAAGGAGCTGAACTATCACATCCAAGAACCAATTTTTTTCACCTGGGATCGAAGTAAAAGATGAAAAAATGAAGGAATCTTACCAAGAATCGATGTGAAGCATCACAAACATGCCAAGACTAGAAACGACTCAAGGGTTAGCTCAGCAATAATGCAGATTTAATTTTTTTATGTGTTCACATCCTTTAAGCTTCAAGCTTGAGGGATTGAGAGGAGAGAGAGGGGTGGAGAGAGAAAGAGATGTGTGTGGAAAAGCTTTTAGGAATTGAAGAACTGCTACAATGGACACGTGTAGACTCAATTATCTTACTCCAATCAATGCTTTTGAGTAGAAAAGGAAATGAAAATTACAGATTAAAAAAATAAGAGAAAAAAATACTCTTACAATAAATACTCTCAGCCTCTTCATGACAAGGACATGAAGCACACCACCTGTCCTCGCTACTATAAATAGAATAAAATATATATTTAAAAAAAACAGATGCAACATTCCACAAGTAAATTTTATATTCTAGGGTTGTTGTAGGTGAGGAGGCCATTCTCCAGCCTTATCAAATCAATAGTATTTTTTTTTTCTATTTTCATCTTGTTTTATAAATGAATATTGAATTGTGAGAATTTTATTTAAATCTAGTTGGATTTGTACTTGAAAATTGTATCCACCCAAATGAATGGGAGTTAATAATTTTGACAAAAACTTGTACTATGTGTAATTATCAACTGAGACACTTAATCATAAATATGCTTAAATTTGACGATAAATAGTGTTTATAGTGATTCTTTTTATGCAAACAACTTTTTCTATAATTTTTAATGAACTTTTCATTTAATAGACTTTATTTTGTCCGTGATTTAGTAATGGATCTATAACATAATTTTAAGAAATTAATTGATCGGGTGAAAATGATTTGTAATTTGTAGTGAACGAACGAGAAAAGGATAAGTACATTTTTTTTAACTTAATAAAAGGTAAACGTGAAATTATAATTTCATTACACAAAGTTAAAAAAATGTCAATTTCTTCATCACTAATTAAAGAAAGAAATCTCATTTCTAATTACAAACTCTTACCTTCTTTATTGTAATTACGATAAATCATAAGCCTCTTTTTTAGAAATCCAACTAAAAACGCTCCACGTTGACAGAATCTATTCGTTATAAACTTTAACTCAATTCAAGAAATTCAAGATTTAATAAGAATGAAAAGACAATAAATATTTTTTGCTCAAATAAGAAAAGAAATGTAGATTATCATTAAATGAGTTTTAATTATTTTGTGTATCAAAAATATCCAATGGTGACTGACTGTCTGACACAGACCCACCGCCCCACAACTCAGACGGCTGGCTCGTGTCTACGTGGCCCAATCAAAACTAGGAGAGGGAGAGAGAATTAACTTATTTTTGCTCACTTTTTTCAATTTTCAACTCATTTCAGTTACAATGAAATTATAGCTTTTTCAAAGGTTCCAAAAACAAATTGTAGTTTAAATATTACACTCATGCAATTATTATCTAGTAAAGACCATAGAATGAAGTGGTGCATCTATGATTTTTATTTTAATGAGGATCGTGTGACAAATAATTACTTCTTTCTGCCAATTTTAATTAGAGCGAATCTTCTTTGGCACGTAATAGTATGTAGGGTTGTTTTATGAGTTAAATGAAAAAAAATTAAAGTATTATAAAAAAGAATAAAACAGAGATATAGTGATGTTTTCCTTTTGAAAATGTGTCATATACTAAAATTACTCCACTATATTGTTAGATTTCAAAGTTAATACATTTTAAAATACAAAAGCAAAGTACACAATATTTAATTTATTTTTCGATGAGCCTTTGTTTCTTCCGAGCAAGGATAACCTTGTCAACACATTTGTAGAAACATAGCAGTATTTTTTTATAATAAAAGTGGCTAAAAACAATCATTCAAAGATTGTCCATGTACAAAAAAGTAAAAAATGAGAAATATAAATAAAAAGTAGGTGAAAAGTTTTCATAGAAATGGAACTAATTTGTTGGATGCACAAATATAAAAAAATCATAAATCTATTTTTCGTAAATAAAGGAAATATGAATTTTGTGGCAGATTTAATCAATAATCATAATAATAATAATAATAATAATAATATAGCATTGGGGTAAAAATTGTACTCTTTGTCCTTTTATGCACCAATGAAAAAATGTGGTTTGTCTAATGAATAAATCATAAATTGCATCATTTTACATCATTAATCTTACATCATACTGGGACCTAGTTTTCGAATTAATCCCACAAAATAAACCAAAATCAAAAGAAAAAAAATAATTATCACATTGACCTTCTACTTGGTTCCTTTGCCCACATTATAAAGAAAGATTGCCCCACCAAAAGGATTTTGGTTCACTTAAATACAAGATGTGATTATTAGTTATATCTTGCAAGAATACTTTTTATTGATGTAATCTTTTGATAAATACATCACTAAGATTTAAATAAACTAAATTCGACGCATAAATTATATTCTCCATGATTGTTTGGACTTTATTCAACTTTAAATATGATTATATATTTATATAAGTCCCATCAATATGGTTTTTGTAAATTTTCTTTTCTTTTTGCTCATAACGACTATTTAGAGTGAAATGATTTTGTAATAGTTGAAGTTGATTAGAATATTGTAGAAAAGGTATTGTGTAAAATTGTAGAACGAGTGAAAATGTGTTTCAAGAATCATGTTTGAATTCAAATTTACTACTCATGTATCATTGAATAATAGTTCTGAATCTAAATATCTGTATGTAGGGTTGCTTGAAAGGCTAATTAGTTATCTATTGATAAACGATCCGATTAACATCAGTAAATGGTTAATTGTAACGTGTTGATTATTAATAGATGGTTTGACTCTATTATTATCCCAACCTATCGATTAAGCATGCCTAATATAGTAATTAAAAATCTCAATTTCAAAATTAAAAAAAGGTGTGTAATCCAATTGTACGATATCATAGTTGACAAATACGATCTAGTGATTGCACCCTGGTTCATGATCTATCATATAAATCTCTAAGAAAAATGTATATATTTTTCTATTAAAAGTAATTATATGAAATTATCCCTTATAATGAGTATTAGTAACATTGATTGTATTAGAAATGAATGATGTTGTGATATCCCATGTCTCAAGGAACACCATAGATAGTAAAACCCCTACCCCAAATATAGTCACAAAAATCAATAAAAACACAACAAGATTTCCAAAATTTCCCGACAACGACGCCAAAACTCTCTATCTGCTCAACGACGTGCATGGGCGAGCAGCTGTGGTAGCGCACAACCAACATAGATCCACCGCTGCTCCGCCCTTGCACCGTGTCTCTCTCTCGATATATATATAAATAATGGCAAATATGTATGAAGAGGGCCGAATATCGACGGTGGTGGGCATCGACAAAGACAAGAACAGCCAATCCGCCGTGAAATGGGCCCTCGAAAAATTGAGGTTGAAGGACAACCACATTCTCCTTGCCCACGTTAAAATTCAACAAGGCTTTGATTCAAGTATGTGTTTCATCTCTTTTAAATTTTTTATTAATTAGGTCATTGGATTTGATAGATTCAGAATAGGGAAAATATTTGGAATTTGATGTAAAGGTAATTCAGAAATGGGAGAAATTTTCAAATATGGTTAAGCCATTGCTAATTCTGGTATTATGCAGATGCTGCTCGTAGAGAGGGCAGAGAGCCAACTCCAGCTGAAGCACAACAAATATTCCTTACTTATCGCGGTTTCTGTGCTCGAAAAGGGGTAAACGGCAAACCTAATTCCCGAATCGTAACTTCTAACGCACCACTGGCGAATCTAGAACATAATTTTGGGGTCGGATCCATTGGATGGATTTTTTTTGTGGTGTGAAGTGAACGAACAAAGAGGGGAAAATGTTTGTAAAAAAATTAACGAGGTGTAAAATTGTAATTTCAAAACGTAACTTTTTACCGCCTAAATCCGCCACTGTAATGCATCATTGTGCAACATCTCCTATTGCATCTACATAATTCTCCATGATGAACTTACCTTGCTTGTTTTATCTTGGTGGCTGCAGATTCATGTAAAAGAGGTGGTTCTGCCAGGCCACGACGTGGCAACCACGCTCGCAGAGTTCGCCAGCCGGAACTCCATCGTGAACATGGTCGTAGGAGCTTCGAGTAGAGGTGCCTTAGCAAGGTAGCAAGCACCCCTAGCTGCATCATTTGGTCACATTCTCTTTCATGGATGATTTGAATTTTTCTCTTTTTCAGGGCCTTCAAGAATCCCGATGTCCCGAGTTCTTTAATGAAGATCGCACCCGATTTCTGCAATTTGTACTCCGTGTCGAAGACGAAGGCGCAGAAACTGAAAACTGCCAGCGACACCGGAACTCCCGGCAGCACAACCAGCTCTGGCTCGCAAGAAAGCTCGGTTCCTGCAAAATTTCGCCCGTAAGAACTTCCTCTACACCGGTGATTTCGTTCTTGATATCACATCGATGGACATTGAAAATGGTAGCTGTTTCTTTTCTTGATTGGCAATGTCTGTTTACAGTCAGGAGAGTTGGAAAAGCTCCTACTCTTACACGTCCGACCTGGAAGGGGGCAGGAACGGGTCGTCGACTTTCAACAGCAGAGAATCTCGTCAGATGACGCCGAGGGAGTCAGCAAACGCTAGCTATGAATCTACGGGCTTAGGCCCCAGCTATCACAGCAAAAACAATTTCTCCGGGGCCAGCGACGGTGAAAGCAGGCATATGCCTCGACCGAAGAGGCTCAACTCGAATGTACCAGACGTCCTACTGTCTATGAAGCACCACGATCTTCAGCAAGTTCGAACCAAAGACGTCAGCCCACCGTATTCCATGGCTTCTTTGAGTGATCATTCGGATATGCAGAGCTTCCCTTCGGACGTATCGTATGAACATCTAGACCAGCACCGGCTGGCAGAGTCTTCGAGCTGCTCACAAACCGCTGTAAGTTTTTTCGTCATTATAAGGATAAAAGAGATAGTAGCGAGCTAAAAAACGAACCTCTGTATTAACAGGACGTAGAGGACGAGCTCAAGAGATTGAAACACGATATGAAGCGAATCACAATGACGTATAATGCAGTCTGTCAAGAATCTGAGACGGCTTCGGTAAATGGAGATAATTTTGTAAATAAACATTAGGTATTCATGATACTCACCTGTTGTGTTGTCGCAGGACGCCAGCAACGGTGATCATTCCCAAGAGACGGCGATGGCCATGGTTGAGAGGGAGAAGTTGAAGTGTCAGGCCGCAGTCGAGCTAGCACAGACGGCACAGCGCATAGCAGAGCTGGAGTCGGTGAAGAGAATATCTGCGGAGAAGAAATTCAGAGTGGAGGCCGAAGAAAAGGAGAAGGCGATTCACGCGCTAGCACATACCGAGGTCCAGTACAGGAAGTACTCGATGGAAGACATCCAACAAGCGACAAAATACTTTGCTGGTTCAGAAAAGATCGGTGAGGGCGGGTACGGGCCTGTCTTTAAAGCGAGTCTTGACCACACACGCGTTGCCATTAAGGTTCTCAGGCCAGACATGTCACAAGGCGAAAAACAGTTCCAGAGAGAGGTCGAGGTGCTGAGCCGTATGAGGCATCCCCATATGGTTATCCTGTTAGGTGCTTGCCCCGAGTACGGTTGCCTCGTGTATGAGCACATGGAAAACGGAAGTTTAGAAGACAGGCTAAACTGCCTAAACGGCAGCGCCCCCTTGTCGTGGAGGGACCGTTTCAGGATAGCCGTAGAAATCGCCACCGCCCTGAATTTTCTGCACCGGACAAGGCCAGAGCCCCTCGTGCACCGTGACCTCAAGCCGGCCAATATCCTCTTGGACAGAAATTACGTGAGCAAGATCAGTGACGTCGGCCTATCCAGGCTGGTGCCACCAGCAGTAGCTGATTCCATCACTCAATGCTGCATGACTGCAGCTGCAGGCACGTTTTGCTACATAGATCCCGAGTATCAGCAGACGGGAATGCTGGGAACAAAATCGGACGTGTATTCGTTCGGTGTGGTGTTGCTGCAAATTCTTACCGCAAAGCCAGCTATGGGACTGACCTATGTAGTTGACTCGGCAATTGAGGATGGCAAGTTTGCGGAGGTGCTTGATCAGACGGTGAAGGACTGGCCAGTCGAGGCAGCCTTAGCCATGGCAAAATTGGCCTTACGCTGCTGTGAACTGAGGAAGAGAGATCGGCCGGATCTTGATTCTGTGATATTACCAGAACTGCATAGGATAAGAGAAACAGACTCACAGATCAAACCTGAAGACAGATTCTTATAAATGCATTCACCAATTCAAATCTGTAAAGATGGCTTGCCTTAGATGGGCCGGTACGACTATGTGAGAACATAATCAATAAACAGAATGTGTTTACGATGGAGATGAAGCTTGCAAATACCTTAGACGAGGCGAGAGACGCACATTTTTACCTTTTTTCCTTTTTCTGCAGAACCTGAAACTTGAGCTTAAACACAGAGAAAGAGCGAGCAAGAGATTACCAAAACGAGAAGGGGTTTGGTGCCGATATATAAATGGAACAGCAAAGCAAACCAAATGGGGATGTCAAAATCTTGTTTTGGCTGTGTTTGAATTAGTTTATGTAGGCGTTACAACTTTCTCGAAGATAAATACCATGACTAATTTTCCTGCCATTTCTACGAAGGCACTTATCGTTTCAATATTCTCTTACATAAGAATTGATGGATGATTCGTTTCCTTAAACAAAATATCAGCAACATCAAGATTTTAAGATTTTCATATGCCCACCGTCGGCCTGCTTTCATCCATTAATGTGAAGCTTGACGTATTCCCTGAAATGGAGCTTCTTAGTTATCATCATGCATACTAACGAGTTACGAGAAATGAACTGCTTGAGAAATAATTGAAAAAATATGTATAAGTACCTTGTAATCAATCAGTTCTTGTATCAATCACAACTGGGATTAAAACCCTATACGAAGCTGTTGAAAATTGACAAACTGTTGCGGAACTAAGAGTCAATCTTCTTAAAAATGGCACGTATCCAGCGCCTAACAGAAAACAAGAACAAAATTGCGAAAACTGAGTATAGTCAGACAGAGCACCAACTACAGAATCGACAGAAGTAGCAAAATCTGATTATACCGATCAAATGTCATATTTCGAGAGTGGTTAACTACTTGTCTGCAGTGTGTATCCAGATCCACGATGCAAAAACCAGCTTCCGCAAACAAATTTGATAAGTAATCTTCAGAGAAATAAAACGAGCACTGCAAACGAACCAACAATATTGGAACTTTAGAGTGTCAGAAAGTAGCTGAACAAAAGTAAGAAGGGTGCAGATACATACAGTGCCGTCGCCTCTATAATAAAAATTATCGCTGATCATCTGATTTCTGTTCTCTAACTTCACCTGAAAATTTGAGCTACTACATGTGGAAGTGCGGACTAATTTGAAAGACATCATAATCGGTGACTTTCAAGATACTGAACACAAGTAATTTCATATCAGTTCTTACTTGTGCAGAATCTCCAACACCGTAGTCTTTGACTAGAACGTGACCATTTGGCTGCGAAAACGAGCCGCACATTAACCTTGCACAAAGAAAACAGAAGCTAGAAGAGTAAAAAGGGAAATGGACACCAAACCAGATGCCTATTACAACAAACCTTCAGTATTTTTTTCAGGTTTTGTAGCACGAAAGGCATCTTCTTCGGAGAAACTGCAGATAACATGAAAATCTGCATAAACATACGAGTAGAAAAGCTCACACGCAGAACATGATATGCAAGATTTTCTCAAATACTCCGCAACATAATCAGAGCAGTTCACTCACTAACCAAGGTTACAAGATCAACAGAAGACGGCGAGATTCTGTCGCAGAGCTCTTCATTCGTGACATCACAAGTGAATACATTCATCCGTTTCCCATCAAAATTTGAATGAGACTGCATTTATTTGGACAACAAAAGTGAGACAAATGACTATAGAAACCTTCTAATCCCGTAAAGCAATGAAGACAGAGAACAAAACCTTAACAAGATTCAATGCCTCGGTCGAAAAATCACAGGCGTGGACGAAAAGCGTAGGATATGCAGAAACCAGAGGGAAAATAGTATTACCAGCACCAAAACCAACCTGCCAATCATCAAAATATACCTCAATATAACAATCATCTTCAATTTCAGCTCACAACTCCAGTCATGAAATGATTCATAAGTAAAATAGGCAGCAAATTTGGTTTCATTGCATAATTTACATCTACCTATTTGAAAATCACCTTATATGTTACTAATAATTACAAAGATCCAACCTTTACCTCTAAAAGCACTTTCCCATCAGCAGAAACCCCTTCTTCATCATCACAAAAATATTTACCCCAATCTTTACCTAAATAATGCCTGTCCTTGAAAAACTGCAACCAAAAAGGGAAATCAAAATTGCAAGTGCTGAAGCTATGGTACTCAAGGAGAGATGAAAGAAACCTTGTTTTGATGGCGCTGGTAGAATTTGTCCCAATATTTGAGCGACTTTCCGCAGTAGTAGTGCTCATCACTGTCGGCAAAGCCTTGAGCTTTGCAGCTTAATTGCTTGAATTGGTTGTTGGGCGAATGAGGAAAAACTTTTTGATGAATTGAAAATGGTGAGCGTGTGATTGGTGGCAATGCAGCGGCGGCCGTTATGCTCGGCGGCGGCGGTAGGTGGCGGAGAAGCTGCTTCCACTGCGGCGGCCGGTTCATTGCTTCAACTGTCGTCTGTAGCAGATATATCGGATACTGATACAACATCTCAAATTAATTGGTATTTTTAGTTAAATTCAATTAATAAATAAATTCCTGTACTACTCTTTAGACTTTTCTTTTAAAATTACTCCATTAATTAAAATGATAGTAATGAAACTATTCCTTGTTACATTTAAGTTGACTATATTACTGGATGACTTTTCTTATTAAAATCACCACATTAATTAAAATGATACTATTAAAATACTAGTATTCCTTATTACATTTAAGATACTACTACTATATTATTGGATGACTTATGATTTTGGATGGAATTTTCAAGTACATTCAATTAAGAGAAAATGTATTTTACTTTTTTAATAAATAGAGAGAAGATGTGTTTTTAATAGATTAAATAAAATAAATAAAGTAAAAAAAAGATTAATATGTACTTAGAGAGATGAAACAATTTATATTGAAAATGAAAACACAAAGAGAGTGAGGAAGCTTCATGCAATAGCCCCAAAAGCAAGTAAAACAGAAAAAGACCTAAAATTGCCACGTCTATTTCGCCTTCACCGGTCCAATTTTTATACCCTTTTTTCTCCACTAAAACCTCAAAAAATTTTAACCTAGAACTCTCTCTCTACACCCTTTCTCTCTCTAGAACCCCCTCTCCTGCTATGGCGTACACACCTCAATCCCCCAATCGCAGCCACAGCGACGACGAAACCACCTCAAATCGCCGACTCTACAACCCCTACAAGGATCTGAACCTCCCCTCCCAAACCCTATACCACCTCCCCACGCAGCCGGAGTTCCTCTTCCAGGAAGAATCAATCGCGCAGCGCCGCTCCTGGGGGGAGAACATCACCTACTACACCGGAATCGGCTACCTCGCCGGCGCCACGGGCGGCGCCGCCCAAGGCCTCGCCACCGCGGTCAAGGCGATCGAGCCAACCGATACCACGAAGCTCAAAATCAACCGGATCCTCAACGGCTCGGGGCACAGGGGGCGCCAGATCGGGAACCGCTGCGGCGTGATCGGGCTGATGTACGCCGGGCTCGAGAGCGGCATGGTCGCGTGGAGGGATACGGACGACGTGATCAACAGCGTCGTGGCGGGATTGGCCACTGGAGCGCTGTACAAGGCGGCCTCGGGGCCGAGGGCGGCGGCGCTGGCGGGAGCGCTTGGAGGCGTGGTGGTAGGAGCTGCTGTTGCTGGGAAACCCTACTTGAAACGATATATCCCGCTGTGATCAGTGAATTTTAAACTTTTTTTTTATTTTTCTGGTATTGGGGATTTTGAATTTTGCGTTTTTGTTGGTGATCTTCGATTAATTAATTGATGGCTTAATATGGTTTAGAGTTGCAATTTTGATAGTGGCGATTGATATTTAAGTCTCTTGGCTTAAAAGGGGCACACTTTTGCAATTTGTAGTGAGTATATGATATCTATGTTTTACTCCTCTTGTTAGTGTTGTAGGATGAGGAATCAGGTTCCTGAATAATGCCCAGGAAACATTGGCTACTGCTATCCTTAATAGTATTCATTTTCTTGTAATGTTGTCTACTTTGTTTTGCATATTCTATTCAATGCTTTTACAGTGGATGCTTTGCCTTTGTACAATTGATGTATGTAGTTTGCTACTCGATTGTTGTATGATAAACTGATATGCGCGAAATCTATGAATTGTGCAAGTTTTTGTGGGGTGTGCCATATTTGAGATTAGGTTGCTTTTCATGGAATTGTATGTCGTAAGATAGGTAGCTTGATAGAACAGACATGCTTGAAGTTATGACTTATGTGTCCACTTCTCTTGCTACAGGGGATGCTTGTAAGTGACCTTTTGTTTAACTGTTTTATGTGGTTTTTCGTCGTCCTCTCAATAGTGTGCTACTTGATTGTTGTATGATTGATAACCTGCTCTGTGCAGTATATATGAATTGTGCAAGATTTTGTGCTTTACAACGATATGGGTTTGCCATATTTGAGTACTAAGGTATATACATATAGCTAGGTACTAAGGTAGCTGGTTGAGCAGACATGTTTGAAGTTGTCTCCATATCTCTTGCTGCTATTATATCTGGTTTTCGGTTTTCCTCACTTTCATGCTTGATGAAGACTTGCATCATTTGTATTAGGTTTTGTGTTTGTCCTCATATGCTTTGCATGCTATGCATAATTATCTCAACAGTTACACTCCATGATTATTAGTGTTGTGTTATTCGTGAGGTTAGGTGGTTTTAAGGGGGATTTAAGTTATTGAGCATATCCTCTGGTGTGGATTACTGGGGATAACTACTTTGAAGCTGTGTGACAATGTTGAAATCTGATAGTTGGGTGTTCCAACCTCTGTACTCATTAGGTCCTGTTATCAATCTATCTGGCTAGCTTTTTTATTTGTGTGTTTGTGTTTAGAGTCTACTTGAAATGATGGTATAGTCGAGTTCTGTTTATTTGCTGTTGTAACTTTGCTTTGTAAAACATGTCATGTTATGATTCATATTGCTATGTGTGGTTAGTTAAGTATATCCGTTCAATAACGTAGTTATTCTACTCCAGGAGATGATGCTTATAGAAATCACCACCCACAACACCGAGGTGGTCGCTCGAGCTACTGCTCCGAGTGTTGTACGAATGGTGGAATGGTGATATCTTAGCAACAACCTCCTATGGACTTGCTTTGAAACTGTTGATTTTTCAGTTGATAATACTTGGTTAAAATTTCTGTGTATGGATTACTGTTTTCTTTGACTTCATTAATGTGCAAAGGGAATGATCAAACCTTCCAAATTCAGTTTGTGTTCGGATCTGAAATTTTCAGAAGCATAAAGAATATAAAAAAAATATGCCTTGAAACATTTGCAAATCTATCGAGAATATGCCTTGGAACCATCCAAAAGAGTAACCTCCACACAGCAAATCAATGTCATTTCTACATATATATGTTCAAAAAGGCATGGACAAACAAATTACAAAAAGGTTGGTCAGAAATATTTCATTTCCTTCACATATATATGTTCAAAAAGGCAGAAGAGTCTACGGCGAGGAAATTATCTCATGCTGGGTAGATTTCTACACTCTATATCAGCAAAAATTGGTTCATACATACCATACTGCCTCGGGACCCATTATTCGAAAATATGTTACCCACAGTTCTCAGTGAATAGAAATAGCAGAGGAACGGTATAAATTTCTTTTGGGACAAAAGAAGGATTTGAAGTGAACAAATGGGATTGTATCCGTCCAGCAACATGCCTACATTAAAGCAACATCGACTCTGGATTTTCAATGTAACCTTTGAACGTTTTCAGCCATTCGGCTCCGATTGCACCTATACACAGCATCAGTAGCATGTTAAAGAAGATGAACCTTAAAATAAGGACCCGATCAGCAATTAGCTACTTACCATCAATGACCCGGTGGTCACAGCTCAGTGTCACGGACATGAATGAGGCAAACTTAAACTGGTCAGGGCCAGCACCAGGCACCACTCTTTTCTCAGCTGTTAATGCAGAGTAAGGACATCAAACGTCAGCAATTTAGCAACTACCAAAAGCTGTACTGCTATAATAGATAGAGAGCTCAAGTTACCTGAGCCAACTGCAAGAATGCCAGCTTGGGGTGGATTGATAATGGCACAAAATTGCTTGATGCCAAAAGGACCTCCTAAGTTTGACACTGTGAACGTACCACCCTGCAAACCAGATAGATTTTAGATTGATATGATCAGCAACTAAGTCTTTCAGAATCATCGCTGAAGTTCCTGTTTCAACTTTCACCTCATAATCTTCTGGCTTCAAGCTGTTTTCCTTGGCTTTTTGAGCTAAATGCTTAACTTCTTCAGAGATCCTCGACAGACCTTTCTTGTCAGCGTCCTTGAGTTTTGGGGCAAAGTGGCAGAATTGTCAGATCATTATCAAGTGGGAAGGGGCTGACCCTTTACGCGATAAGCATAAACTCCTAAGATGACTTACCCTGACTATAGGCACATATAATCCATTTTCTGTTTGCACAGCAACATTGATATTCACATCGTTGAACCTGTGTGCACATAAGAAGTCGCAAATAAGAAGCATGAGTTAAACTACAACCTTATTTACCAAGTACACTTACTGGCGAATATAATCATTGCTCCATGAACTGTTGCACTGTGGGACTTTTTTAAGGGCCAAGGCAGCAGCCTGCAGTGAAAAAAGTCTTCTAATGAATTGTTGGTCGGAAAATCAATCCAAACACTATATTTAGGTCAGAAAAAGAAAGTAATTCTCCAAGAGAATCATCTATACGACCTAGAAAATAAATACTAAAAAAACAGCTAAAATGTTTCCTAAAGCAAATCTTATATCTTACAAAGAGGAAGTAAGTTCTCACAAAGAGAAGGAACTTGATTAAGGAGAAAGAAGAGAGTGCAGATGAGCATGCATATATCTTCCATCACATGATGAGAACAAGGTGGTACTCCCTCGAAGAAGGCCTAATATACCTTAATAACAAGATCGTTAACTGAAATCCTTTTCCCACCTGAAGCTTCTTGCAATGAGTTTAGCTGGGAACGCAATCTGCAGATCAGGTAGAGGTTAAATGACATAAATAACTTTGATAGGCTGTTCTCATTTGCAGAAGAATGCACACTCACTCCATAAGTTTGTCCACACATGTATCTACAGTCAGGTAATAATGTGGTATTGTTTGTTTTGACTGCAATAACCGTGCAGCTGTCACCTGTCACACACATAGCATATGTTAGCAACATAGCACAATAAATCATGTCAAAACGCTCGATGTGATATAATTGATTTTAGAACATTTGCATATTACACATACCATAGATATGGTTTGTTGTGTGTTAACATTTACAAAGCCCTCTAATTCCAACTAAGATACTATGGGTCAGATCATTTTTACTATGTTACATGAAAAACATCTCCCCAACCTCCAATATAAGTACATAGTAGCAAATGAGCATGTACAAAAATATCCCCCACCTTCCTAGGCACAGTAAGATCTGAGAACTGCTCACCATTGAGAGAGAGAAATAGAGCTTGTGCCAGCAATGTGGAAATATTACCTTTCTGATCTGCGAGTGTGGGATGTCAGTGTAATCTAAACTGGCAACTGATGCGGTAGCAGCCTTAGGAGCTTGTGAAACTTCCTTACCACTTGAAGCTGTAAGAAGGATAACGTATAACCAATTTAAATTATGGTTTCAAATAAATTCCAAACCTAAAAGTTGTAAGTTGGTAATGAAGCAATTTAACTGAGTGAAGTAAGAAAATAGTTTCAATGGCATCAAACCACATAAACACAGCCTCAAATACCTACCAAGATAATCTTCAATATCTGCTTTGACAATGCGTCCATCAGGACCAGTTCCTTTTATGTTTGCAAGAGAAACCTGCATTAATGTTGTGCAAGTATAATGCTTTAAAAAAATCTCTTTGATACACATGTAACATGAGAACAAAAAAACCTATTAGTTTAGTCAGATAAATATCATAGATAGGTCGTCTAATTTACATTATGATCTTCTGCAAGTTTTCTGGCAAGCGGACTGGCAAAAATACGATCTCCAGATGAAGAAGGCACACTAGGCTTGGAAACTTTAGGTTCTGCTGGAGCAGCAGATACTTGTGACACTTCTTCTTTTGGTGGAGTTGGAGCAGACGGTTCTTTGGGCGGGGTTGCTGGAGCAGCACCTGATGATGGACTATAGTCCTTGAATTTAGCAATATCCCCCTCTTCTTCAACAGTTATCGCAATTATCTAGTCAAAATAATCCTTTGATCAGTCACCTAAGTAGGTTGAATAATCAACTGCCTATGAATCCTTCTAGATTCCTTCAATAGCTAGTTCAAAAATCTGAATAGATTTTCCAGCCAACAACATCATGCAACATGCCAAAGACAATCAAATTAACTAAGAGAATAGCAAAAATTATTAGAATATCACTGAAAATATGTGCCAAGGTGAAGACGGGTGCCAATCCATAATAAGAATAAGGCTTAGAACCTCTTAATAAATCAAGCACTTAACTTGATTCTTTTTCTATCTTTGTTCTAAAATATGTTAAGAAAGATGAAAACAGAAGTACGAGGACATAGAATGAACATAAAGTCAGATAACCAAATAACAGATAGATACCTCGCCAACTTGAACCCCACTTGATCCATCCCCACGCAAAATTTTTGCAAGATATCCTTCTTCCATGCATTCCATTTCTACTGTTGCTTTGTCCTGGAGATGTTAATTGATGCACAATCAGTTATCAGATTACCAAGAGAGCATGGTATCATGTTCTCATGTTCAGTAAAAATTGAGTATGTAGACAATGATAGAACTTACAGTTTCCACTTCACAAAGCACTTCTCCAGTAGAAACTTTATCGCCCTCTTTCTTCAGCCACCTTGCAATATTACCCTACATTACACCAAGCAAACAGCCCTTAGTATGATTGTTGAAGATAGTAAATAACATGACGATTATGAGGGAGATGATTACCTCTGTCATAGTAGGTGAGAGAGAAGGCATTCCAATTTCAATGTGTGGTGGAAGACCTGAAAGACAGTGGCATGTTTAGATGTAGTTTGATATACATCAACCCAAGTTCTAGAGAAAGGAGGTCTAATAAAACATGATAAAACATTCACCCCCACGTGCTGGAAAAGAACATCGTTGATTTTTATTCAACTACTGATAGAACTTTGTAAAAACAAAAGTATATTCGTGATATAGTGAATGAGTAACCTATCTCCTAACCTTACTACACCACACATATAGTAGTATCTCTTAGAATGCTAAGTAAGCACTAAATTAGGTATAATTAAAAGAATATCAAACTAACCTGAATCTGTTGAAAACTGTCTGGCACTTCTTTCAGATTGGCTGGATATAACCATATCAAAGAGGGCAGTTAAAGAGAGATGTATATTCACAAGAAATGACAAATGGTTGAAGGATATGGAAAACCTGTTGTAGTTCACGCCTATCGCTGGTGCAGTATTCCTGGCTGTCCAGAAAGCATTTCCATTGCTCATTTTACTGACTGGCACGTGATTGGGGCTGAAAGAACCAATACTGGAGAACTTTCGACAGCCATTCTTGTCCATAGCTCCAAGACCACCATGTCTTGGAATATCTGTACCAAAATGGACGCCACATCGACAATCAACAACAAATGAGCATAACTTGGAATGGCTGAAAGTCCATGCCACAAGCCTAAGCTAAACTCCATATGTAAATTTACTTTTGTCTAACACAATGAGCCATGCTCAGATAATGCCAACAAATTTTAAGATTATAACATTTTTTGAGACTTTGTTTAATGTGCTCTATCAGGCAATAGGTTTTCAGGCAGCAGGGACAAAGTTGTTAAAACATTCCAGCTAGAACATTAATGGATTGCTTGACTAAAGGTTCTGAGACTATATCAACCAACTATCCCTTTAACCGTGCGACTTAGCCAGCATCAGCTCAAGTGTAAACCTTGTCAATTGTAGGAAGCACAACATGTTCAAATCCTTGCTTCTCGCTGTTACGCAGCGACAAAGGAAAGAGGTCAATCTTGCCAAAAGGAAGAGACTGCAAATTTCATGACTTACCATCTGATCTGACAACCGATCCCGTATCATTTACAAAAGAGCGTGCATAGATTGCCCGACCTCGTATAAGATTAGAGCCTTGTCTGACCTGTAAGTATGAAGCATTGTAATGTCATTCAAAACAATCAACAGTCATGAAAAAAGAAATGTCATAGTCCATGGTATATCTTTACTCTCAATTCAATAAAAACATTTTTAACATTATTAGATTTAAGGAGTGGAAGTTAATTAACGGATTAACATTAGTTCAGAATCTTCAGATACATAGCTACGAATGTACAGAGACACTTTTGAAATCTGAATTCATCAGAAAGTCTCAGCCAACTAAAAGTCCATCAAAACCACCATAGGCCGCCACTTCTATCCAAAATGAAGAAAAAATTTCAACAGTTTAGCAAGACATCTTCTTGCAGCAAATCATTCTCAACCGAGGCTCAAGTTATCCATATCCCATGTCTACTCAAAATAACTAAGCGTCACCATATGCTAATTAACAATGAATCAATTCCGAAATTAATCACGTATCGAAAATTCTAGAGAAAACAAAACACAATTCCAGCAACCCAGCGTGAGATCCCAAACAGACACCGCATCACCAGAGATTGAGCTCCACATTCCGTAGCCCTCCCCAACCAAACCAGGAAAAATAAGACAACAGCAGCAACAAACAGGCACACGCATTCATGCAAGCTCCGGATTCAAATCAAAACCATTCAATCGCAGAAGCACGAAATGGAATCAGAATTAACCTTTTTAGCGTGATGCGCAATTCGAGCGGAGTACATCGTGGCCGGAATAGGGCTAAACCTTCTCCGAATGAAAGATCAAATCGTCGATTAAATGGAGTTTTGGGGTTGGCTTTTCACCAGTCGAAAAAGGTATGGCGGGGTGGGTGGGGGTGGGAGAGCTGCAGATTCGGTTGGTGTGTGTAAAATAGGGCGTAAATGTAAAAGTCAGCATATATTATTGCCATTTTTCGAAATTCCATTTTCTGCATAATTAAAAATACAACGCATCTTTTTTTTCTTGTCCTACTTATTTAAGCAAATAAAAATGTTTATGCTTCTTATAAATTCATACAAATAATTAAAATTTTGCAATATGATATAAATGAGCCACCGAATGAAACGTTGGTATGATTAATGGCTCTGATATAATCGATGGGGGACTGAGGGTAGGCATAAGCCTTGCATTAAATTGTTGAATATAATAAATTTACAATCAATAGGACTTTTATATTCATGTACCACAAAGAAAATAATAAAAAGATTTAATTTAGCAAAAGGAATGTTTTAAACATCTTATAACAACCATTGTTTTATTTTATTAGATGTTCAAGAATGCATAGCAAGTATTATTATAAGTATAATTGAATAGCGCATCAAAATAGACTTTGTGCAATCGTGCATTAGTCATGCCATCGGTTCGAGTTTTGGGAGAGTCGAACGGTTGGATTTGAACTCGAGACCTTTGACCAATAAGCTACACTTCTTACTAACCAAGATAACAAAAATTGGAGACAACAAGCAACAAGAGACGAGTAAAGTAGCAAGGAAGATCAATACAAATGTTCAGTTACAAAATTCATCTAAATCTCTTGGCTTGAAACCAAGTAGAAATACCAAAGATAGCAGCATAACTTATGACAAAAAGGATATAGGTCTTCCAAGAAGAGAAAAAAACTCACTCGTACAAAAATGCTCATCCGTGACAGCATGACCAATGAATCTATAAGAGCACGAGGCCGAGCTCCGATGATTTCAGAACGTGCTTTAGCCGGTAGTTGTAGAGATAGTAATGAAGCTTCCCATCCCCAGGGCCAAACTTGAGCTCCTTCAAGAATGACTCATTTTGCATAACATCCAATGCGTTGAAAACGTCAAAGTCCTTATTCTTGGCAACGATGAGAGCATCGTTCATCAATTGAAGCAATGGAGTCTTGGTGGATACGTTGTAATAGGAGTAGGCCGCTTTCAGAATTGAGTGGGTCTGGCTGCCAAGTATAGAAGAGGGGAGTGTGTAAAAACTGCAGAAATCAGTGATTTCATGGCTTTCAGGACTTTCAACTAGATAACTATCCACGACGTCTTCCTTGGGGAGCAGCCAGTGCTCGACATCATTATCATCATAATCTGGTGCCACAGCAAACTGCATCAAGTAATTCCTGAGCAAACGAGTAACTGCAGGAACATCATGGGGTTCCATCTTTCTGAAGCCAGGAGTTACAGTTTGCTCTGGTAGCTTGTACAACTTGATAGTTCGGCTCATTGTCATCCTTGCACCGAGCCTAGAAAACCCAACATCAATAAGCTTCTTCGGATTCAATGACCTGTGCCAGTACTGACAGGTTGTTATCGGTGTAGGCAAAACAACGCCAGCAGTATAAGCTGCCTGCCATATGTTCTCCAAATGAACCCTCCGAGTAACCTCCTTGATCATGACGGGGGCAAGTCTTTTTGCTCGGAGCTTCTTGTGAACACACAAAAAATTGACCTCCGCAAGCAGCACTACAGCATCACGGACACGTATCTTTGCAGGGATCCCAGTAATGAACGCAACCAGTTTCTTCGTAGTCTTCACCCTAACCCCAATGTGCCAGCTCCGGAAATAACCAGGAGGGCGAAGTGCCCATCCAAGAAACTCTTTCGAGTAGTTGAATCTGAACATGTTCTCATCATCCTCAACGTAGTTATTGGTCAATAAAGTATACACCTCACTACACACCTCCTCTGAATCCAGATCGCATGTAACCCATTCATAGGGAGCTGGGAGATTATACGGCTCTTGCTTGACTTCAGAAAGCGGCGTCGGTGGCTCAATTGGGCCTTCAGTCAGGCTCCTGTCTCCAAGATCCTTGAACTGGCCTACAGGTTGGGTCTCCCAAAACTTATGCCTCTTCGAGACTGAGAGTGACTCTTGAACCTTTCTTGCCAATGCATCAGTTGACGTCTCACTTTCATTCTCTGAAGGCGCATTATTCTCGTTAGAGGGAACGTTTTCAGCAGGAGCATCATTGCCAGCCATCCTCAACAAACCTACTTTCACATACACAAGATATAATCACAAATCATATTTCGAAATAAGCCATCAAACAATCAAATCCTTACTACATCTAAGCAGCTTAACCAATAAGGTTCTCCAACAACAACGAATTTTGTAATGCAAACAAATTACAATACAACCTTCACTTCCACACTAAGACGAAACTAATTAATCAAATCACCAGATTTAATGATTTAACATTAAGAAGCACCATCAAAAACAATTATCACAGTCAACTTTAGGCATGAAATAGAACAGATAATTAGGAGAAAATTTGATATCATAATTAACCAATTCCAACTGCTAAATAGTGGATAACACATCAAATTGAATATCTTAATCATAAATTCCCAATTCAATTACACAAGCTATAAACCATTTCTCTTCTAAATCACACAATTTTCCAACAAAACCTCCCGATCATTCACTAGGTTCTTCCTACAGAATACTACAGCTAAACAATCAGCTAAAAAAAACTGCGAGCCGATAAATTACGAAATGGGAAGTTCATATTGAAAGATCTGGAATAACCCAAATTGTGAAATTTCAATCTTATAACGAATGGAAGCATTGAGTTGAAGGAATGAGTCACCTTAACCCCGATTCGCGAGCTGCGCAACGAGCGCAATTAATGAAGGAAGTCGAAGTGAGTCTCGATTAATTTAAATGGTTGATGGAATCAAAGAAGATGGAAGGAAGAAATCATGGATTTTGAGGTAAAGCAGTGGAAATGTCAAATGTGTGACTTGAAAAGGATCACTGTCCTTCTTCTACTAACCCTAAACTGCAAGGGCATTTTTGATATTTCGAATGTGACATTTCAATTCTTTGATTTATCATTTTGAAATAATGATAATAAATAATTAAAATAGAGAAAATAATATAAAGAAAACTCTTAACTATATTATTCTCTTTTTTACTTTATTTTTTTTACACTTTAGCAATTTATAATTTTTAAACAAATGCTCAAAATGAAACGCATGTACTACAAGAGACGGAGGAAGTAGTAATTTTTATCGCTTCTTGATTCATGTGTGTCATCTCGTAGTACAAAACATGTCACACACTCACATCGCTAAAGATTGAAAGCAAACAAGGCACCGTGCCAAAGGGTGGCTAGCGATGAACTAATGGAGAATGTCCGATTATAATGTGTAATTAGTAAAATAAAAAAATTAAAATAATACAGCGGATGAACTATAAATGATAAAATAAAAGAAAATGAAAAAATATTTTCACAAATGAATATGAAATATTTATATGTGGCGAATGAAAAAGAAAATTCAATCTATTTCTATAAAACGTGAAGGAGTATTATATTTTCAGATTATTAATTTGTCATTTCCATTCTTGAATAAGAATATGTCAATTTCTTAATTTTTTAAATTAGCTCTTGTATTTTTATTCAATCTTAAATTTATTTACGACTAAGCTAAGGATGAGATATTTTATCTACCCACCATAATAGTACTTAGAAATTAGAATGAGCGCACTCGTATTAAGCATGCGTATCTTAAATCTAATCATTGAAGTAAATGTTCTTAAATTAAATTATTAATTGCGAAACAAATAACACTACTAATGATGATAACAATACAATACAATATGGGTTATAAAAGTGATAATATGTATAACAACATTTTTAGAATATAGTATATTTTAATAAAAGTAATAGGAGTATTAAATATGTAAGTAAATAAATAATTAGAAATTTAAGACAAGGTAGGATTGAAAATTAAAAAAAATATACTGTAGTAGTATTTCCCTATGCAATTATTTATATTTGTCATTATTAATATAACACGAAACCGACTTTAAACAGGTAAAAATATGATTATAATTGATTATTATAATCATATAAATTGCTGAATTTTTGCCCTAGACGAATTTACTATAAAAAGGAGAAAGTTGATAGCAGCCATTGATTTTGCTTTGCCAACACAAGCTAATTTCTCACTTCCCTACTTCTTCAACTCCACGGCGCCGATCCGGGGAGTTTGTGCTACGTTATTCAATCCTTAAGCAATCATCGTCTTCCTTTTCGATTCAAAGGTACGATCTGTAATTTTGTTTGTTTGATTTCTCCTGCTCAAATTTTTATTTGTTTTTTTGGGGGGATTTCATTGTACCTTGATTTTTAGGTTTATCATGTTGGGTTTTTCTCATTTCATACAGCGTTTGATCTGTTATTTTGTGTTAACATACTTTAAAATGGTTGAATCTTTTATGCAACACGCCTGTTAGGGTTCTGATTTCCCTTGATTTATGTTTTACTTTATGCTCGAGATCTTATTATTAGGGGTTTTGTATGTTTGTTGATTCACATATTTGGCCAGGATTATTTTTGTTTTTATGCTGCAACTCCATTAGATTTAATATAAATCTGTGACATTGTTGGGGTTGAAGGGATCTATAGATTTTTTTTCGCTGATAATAGTTGGTGAGCTAGTCTTCTATTTTTTTCCTTGAAAAGATATGGTTGTATCCGAAGAATAGGATTTCTATGAGACTTTTGGTTTATATGTCTAGAATTTGGGGGTGAGTATTATAACTGCTATCAGATATTGACATTATAGTCTTTGTTTGTGATAGTGTTTTCTTATCCCCAGACATGAAAACAGGATTTTAATGCTTGTACCCCATAATATATGGTGCCCAAGTTTGGCTATTCTGTGACATTTTTTCTCTTTGAATGCTCGTACCCCATAATATATGCTTGCTATTATTATATTATTCCTTTTATTGTAAATTTTTGTGTGTAATTGGTTTCTTTGTCGTCAATTGATTGGTGCGGACTAACTTATACATGGATTATACTGCAGTATGGCAGGTTTGGCACCAGAAGGATCACAATTTGATGGCCGTCAGTTCGATGCCAAGATGAGTGAATTGTAAGTTGCCTCTGTGTGAATTCTTCACTCAAGAATCAATTTTGATACAGAACTGTGAATGTTGATTGAGCTCAATTTTCTGATGCAGGCTCCAAGTTGACGGTGGTGATGAGTTCTTTACCTCTTATGATGAGGTTTATGACAGTTTTGATGCTATGGGTCTTCAAGAGAATCTTCTGAGGGGAATCTATGCCTATGGTATGTCTGCTATGGCTTCTCTTGTGTGCAATTCTTGAAGATTTTTTTTAATATTTACAGACTTTTATTCAATATTTCTTGTTATTGAATGTGGTGTATAATGTTTTTGCCTTCCTTTTCGTTCAGGTTTTGAGAAGCCTTCTGCCATCCAGCAACGGGGCATTGTTCCCTTCTGCAAGGGGCTCGATGTTATCCAGCAGGCACAGTCTGGAACTGGCAAGACTGCTACCTTCTGTTCTGGAATTCTGCAGCAGCTTGATTACGGTGTGGTTCAATGCCAGGCCTTGGTTTTGGCACCTACCAGAGAACTTGCACAACAGATTGAGAAGGTTATGCGCGCACTTGGTGACTACCTCGGTGTCAAGGTTCATGCTTGTGTCGGAGGAACCAGTGTTCGTGAAGATCAGAGGATCCTTTCAGCTGGGGTTCATGTTGTTGTTGGAACCCCTGGTCGTGTGTTTGATATGCTGCGAAGGCAGTCACTTCGTGCTGAATATATCAAGATGTTTGTTTTGGATGAGGCTGATGAGATGCTTTCTCGTGGTTTCAAGGATCAGGTACGTCTTTTTCACATTGTTCTACTTCATTGTGTGTGGTTCTTGAACTATGGCATGATTTCTCGTTTTCATTGTTGGATATGCTACTGACTATGAAGTTCTTGTGTTCTGCTAGATTTACGACATTTTCCAGTTGCTGCCATCCAAGGTTCAAGTCGGAGTTTTCTCCGCTACAATGCCCCCTGAAGCCCTTGAAATCACCAGGAAGTTCATGAACAAGCCAGTGAGGATTTTGGTGAAGAGGGACGAGCTAACCCTCGAGGGTATCAAGCAGTTCTATGTGAATGTCGACAAGGAAGAGTGGAAGTTGGAGACACTCTGCGATCTCTACGAGACCCTGGCCATCACCCAGAGCGTCATCTTTGTCAACACCAGGCGGAAGGTCGACTGGCTGACTGACAAGATGAGGAGCCGCGACCACACTGTCTCAGCCACCCATGGAGACATGGACCAGAACACCCGAGACATCATCATGCGCGAGTTCCGCTCAGGCTCTTCCCGTGTCCTCATCACCACTGACCTCCTGGCTCGTGGTATTGATGTGCAGCAAGTGTCCCTTGTCATAAACTACGACCTCCCGACCCAGCCTGAGAACTACCTCCATCGTATTGGTAGAAGTGGAAGGTTCGGGAGAAAGGGTGTTGCCATCAACTTCATGACAAATGAGGACGACAAGATGCTCAATGACATCCAGAAGTTCTACAACGTCGTCATCGAGGAACTCCCCGCCAACGTAGCAGATCTTCTTTGAGTGCTGCCCTCTTTCTCTCTCTGGTTTATTGTGCTTTTGAAGTTCTTAAATTGTTATAGCTAGTTTGCTTTTTGCTTCATGTTCCTTTTCTACTATTTATTTTTGCATAGATATATGCATTCAGCATATCGTTTGGGTGTACATATATACTATTGCAATTTTGTCTGTAGGTATTTCTGTAACGTATTTAAACTCTTTGCTCCAAATTTTGGTCACATCTTATTTTACTTTTTATCAATCATTCATTTTTGTCCTTGCAAGTTTGTTTTCTTTGAACAAAAAATAATCCTTTGTAGTGTGGTAGGAGTATTATTTTTGCCTCTAGATAATTCTCTTGTGAAAATCATATAGATCACATTAAATTGGAGACTAGAAATCTTATGCAGCACACAATTTGATTAGAATTATGTATTTTATAAACATATTATGGTTAACATTTACATTCCATTTAACTTCAAATTATTTTACACAATTTGATTAGAGAATTAATATAAATTCTTATAATTTATGCAAAACAATGTGGAATCTACATCAGAATTAAGGTTGTCAACCTTTGGGTAGAATTTACTTTCATATTTGTCTGCCCTCCATGGACAATAACTGTTGCCTACTTGTCTTAAAACCATGTATTTTTTTTTTGGATAATAACACAAAAAGCACAGCCTGAAACACACTACATATAGCCAAATAACTCACTAACAAAAGCTACAAATCCACCAATTCAAACTACACCTCTAGCCAATCTCTCTCTCACTCTCACTCTGTGTCTCAAATAAACATGGAGAAATATTCAAGATCCAGTTCTAGTAGAGAAGGTGTGGGGCAGCCAAGGAGCATGAATGGTCTGAGGAGTTACAGTGCCTCTGTAACACCAGCTCCAAGATTTGATGATCACAACATCAATTCCAAATTCAAGAAAAGCAAAACAACCAAAATTGATTGGAATTTTGGTGTGGATAATCCAGAGCTGCAGAGGAAGAAGAGGGTTGCTTTCTACAAAGCTTACACTGTTGAGGGGAAGATGAAGGGCTCTGTGAGGAAGAGCTTTAGATGGATCAAAGATTCTTGCAATCAACTTGTTCATGGAATTTGGTGATTTTGGTTTACTTACTTTTTATGTAGTTATTAAGGTTTTCTATGTTGAATATTTGTGAAGTTGTTGATGAGAAGAATATAAGATGTTGAAAATAAGGTTGTAGTATTATGGAATCATGAATTCTTGTGGATATGATTTTAATTTGATTGATTTAGTTCTTGGCTTTTAAATTAAGAATCATCAAACTGGGATTTTTTAAAATTTTTATAAGAATTATCAAATTGGGATACTTTGTGAATTCCGATGAAGTGAAAAGAGTATAGTTATCTTCATATGTAACCGAGTAGTAGCGTATCTAGCTTAGAACAAATCGATACTACAATTGTACTCCGGTAAAATAAAAAGTGGTAGTATTAGATGATATTAATCAAACACACATATATATTTGGTTGAGAGGAGAACCCGGAGTTATAGATGTGAACCGAGGAAGACAAGAGTCGTGACAATGGAGGCGTCCGACAACTACAACCTTCACCGGAGAAGGAGGCGCCGATGCCACCGATAAGAAAGAGAGCGAGATGGGGAACAAGAAGTGTTAGAAATGTAAGATGACATAGAAGTTTGTTATTTTTTGAGTTATTAAAAAATTACTTGATCACTATGATTCTTCTTAAAAATCAATATCAAAATCTTGGCCTTATGGAATTTAGTAAATTTGAGATAATATTTGATGTTGTTGCTTTTGTTACTGAGTAGGTACAATGATAAAATAGGGACATGAAATGATGAAAGAAATGTTTGTGAAGGCATGTGTTATGAAAGTATGCAAAAGTTCGATGATGACAACCATGCGAAAAAGAAAGAACACTAGAGTTTTACGTGGTTCGATCGTAAGATCTACGTCCACGGCCAAAGGCAATATGATTCAGTATATTGAGAAATATGCAGAGATTTACAATCACTCAAGAACTCTCTCCAAGAACTCAACACCTCTAATCTAATTCTAAACCAAGAACTAATCAAGTGATAGTTTGGAGACTCTTTTCTTGAATATCGAAGTAGCAGATTAACTATTTCAGATACAGCCTTCGTCTGCTTTATATCAGTCCCTTCATCCTCCAACAGCTCTCTTGAGATGTTAGTTATCAAACCAGTTATAACTGTTCCAACGGCTACTTCCCGTTTCTTGGTTTGCATCAACATGCCGAAGTGCTGCATGATGCCGAAGTGCCGAAGTGCTGCATGATGCCGAAGTGCTGCATGATGCCGAAGTTCAGTAAAAATACCGAGCTCAATGAAATGCCGAGCTCAATAAAACACCGAGCTCACCGAGCTCAATAAAACGCCGAGCTCAATAAAACGCCGAGCTCAATAATATGCCGAGCTCAATAATATGCCGAGCTCAATAATATCTTGAACGAGCTCAACCTCTAACAAATCTGCAGCTGTTGAGAATGACATTGATTTTAGCTTGCTGCATCCAACGGTGATTGTGAGATTATACTCCAACAAACTCCACCTTAATCTCAGAATCAACAATGAATCATAATCCTCTGACAAAAACTCAAAACTCATCACTCCACAAGTCCCACCAGCCCCAAGCAGTATTTAAACTTCATGGCTGGCAACGGCTTTGTCAACATATCAGCCGCATTATGCTCAGTGGATATTTTCACCATCTTGACTTCACCTCTCTGTATTTCATCCCTTATGAAGTGCATCCGCACATCTATGTGCTTACTTCTTTCGTGAAACACTTGGTGTTTGGCAAGGCATAAGGCGCTGCTGCTGTCACAGTTTATCTCCACTGTATCCTGCTTCTCCCCAAAATCTTCTAGGATTCCCTTCAGCCATATTGCTTCTTTCACAGCCTCTGTCATTGCCATGTACTCAGCTTCCGTAGTAGATAAAGCAACCACATGTTGTAATCCAGATTTCCAGCTTATAGCAGTGCCATTTAGGGTGAACACATATCCAGTTTGGGATCTCCTATTATCTCTATTTGATGCATAATCAGAATCGCAAAACCCCACCAGTGCTCCACCTTGATCCTTACAATCTGCTTTGTACAACAGACCATAATCTGAAGCACCCTTCAAGTATCTGAGCAACCACTTCAATGCTATCCAATGCTCTCTCCCATGGTCTGACATAAATCGGCTAGTAACACTTATAGCCTGAGCCAAATCTGGTCTTGTGCATAGCATTGTGTACATTATGCTTCCTATGATGTTTGCATAAGGTATCTTGCTCAGCTCTCTCCTCTCTGAGTCATTCTTTGGTTTCTGATCCATGCTCAACTTAAAGTGAGCAGCCAATGGTGTAGAGACAGGTTTGAAGTCATCAGCCTGAAATTTCTTCAAAACTCTCTGGATGTAATTCCTCTGCAACAACCTGAGCTCTCTCTTTGGCCTATCCCTCAGTATATCCATGCCAAGGATTCTCCTTGCATTTCCAAGATCCTTCATTTCAAACTTGGATTCCAGTTCAGCCTTGATTCTCTCAATCACTCCCAGATCTGCTCCTGCCACAAGCATATCATCAACATACAAAAGTAGAAAAGCAATTGGTACACCATTCCTTTCTCTGATGTAAACACAGCTATCATACTGCGATTTTCTGAAACCAATACTCATCATATGCTCATCAAACTTGAGATACCACTGCCTACTACTTTGCTTTAATCCATACAAACTTCTCTTGAGCAAACACACTTTGTCTTCATTCCCAGCCTCCATGAACCCCTCGGGTTGATGCATATATATAGTTTCTTCAAGTTCACCATGCAAGAAGGCTGTCTTGACATCGAGTTGGTGTAACTCCCAATCATACTTTGCAACAAGAGCAAGCAATATCCTGATGGAACTGTGTTTTACAACCGGAGAGAACACATCATTATAATCAATCCCCTCTTCTTGAGTGAATCCTCTAGCAACAAGCCGTGCCTTAAATCTGATACTCTCAACTTCACCAACTTCAATCTTCATCTTGAAGATCCATTTGCAGCTAATAAGCTTTTGGGTCCCTGGATTCTTCACCAAAATCCAAGTATGGTTTTTGAGTAGTGACTGGATCTCTTCTCTCATAGCTGCAAGCCATTTCTCCTTTTCCTTACTCGACATAGCTTCAGCATAGGTGGATGGCTCTAAGCACTCCAATACCTCAGCAACACAGAGAGCAAAAAAACTCATCTCATAATCACTGAACCTGGCTGGCTTTCTGATCTCTCTTCTATTTCTGTCCCTGGCTATAATATGTGATCTCTGATCATCATCAATCTGATCTCGTTGCTGGGGTTGCTGTGGACTTGAAGCTTTATGGGAGCTTGAAGCTCCACCTCCATTCTGATCATCTGGGTCACTAGGTGGTGGCTGGCCATACTGAACTTCCTGATCAATAGAAATTCCTTCACCCATCTGATCCTCAGTCTTCAAGAATGGCATATGATGCTCATGGAAGACCACATCTCGGCTCACAATTATCTTCTTGTTCCCCTCTTCAGTGCACCACAACCTGTACCCTTTTACTCCATGTTGGTAACCAACCATCACACATTTCTGAGCCCTTGCATCAAGCTTTCCCTGCTTGCAGTGGGCATATGCTCTACAACCGAACACCTTGAACTGATTGTACTCTCTATCTCCACCATACCATCTAACATCTGGGATTTCATTTCCTATAGCTGATGATGGAGAACTGTTAATTAGCACTGCAGCAGTACACACTGCCTCCCCCCAGAACATCTTTGGCAAGCCTGATGATAAAAGCATGCATCTGACTCTATCGAGGAGTGTTCGGTTCATTCTTTCAGCAACTCCGTTTTGTTGCGGATTAGCCGGGACTGTCCTATGCCTTTGTATCCCATTTGATTTGCAGAAAGACTCAAAATCTTCAGATAAGAACTCCAGCCCGTTATCAGTCCTCAAGCACTTGAGAGTGGTGGATTTCTTCAGCTTCATCTCTGTGCACCATTCTCTGAATTTTTCAAATGCTTGTGACTTCTGCTTTAGGATGTATATCCAGACTTTTCTGCTATAATCATCTATTATCGACATAAAATACCTGCCTCCTCCCATAGAAGCAGGCTGAGCCGGACCCCATAAATCACAATGCGCATAGTCAAGAGGTAATTTGGAGGTGTGTTTACCAGCCTTGTATGGTAGCTTCTTGCTCTTTCCCAGAGCACAGTGTTCACATTCCTTGAACCTCTGATCACTTCCAGCCGGAATGACCCCTTTCTTGATCAGTTCTCTCATCCCACTTTCTCCAAGATGGCCGAGCCTCTTGTGCCACAGACTCATATCAGAGTCCTCTGCAAGATTCACTGAAGCAACAACAGTTTCTGCTACTAGATAGTATAAACTGTTTCTTCTCTCAGCAATCAGCAAGATTTTTCCATTAAGTGAGACATTCATATAGCCTTTCTCAGAAGAAAACCTGAAACCTCTAGATTCAAGCATGCCAAGTGAAATCAAATTCCTCTTAATCTCAGGAATGTACCTGACTTGAGTAAGCAGTTTTGTTGATCCATCATGAGCTCTCAATCTGATATCTCCAATGCCTTTGATGTAGCACATCTGATCATTCCCCAACATTACTGACCCGGTTGCCTCAGAAAGGTTTTCAAACCAAGCTTTGTTGGAACAAATATGGAAGCTGCACCCGGAGTCCATTATCCAAGAACTCTCTATCCCACCACTCACCACATTCATGATCTGGGGTGGATCTGTGTCTTCTGCAAGATCAGCCTGATTTTGGGTAGCCTTCTCTTCGTTTTGCTTTCTTTTCCACGAGTAGCAATCCCTTTTGAGATGCCCAGGTTTCTTGCAGTAATGACAGCTTCGCTTCTCCTCATTTTGCTTCTGATACTTAGGCTTTTGATTCTGATTGAATTTCTTTTTCTTGCCTTTGAAAGCCTTTACATTCAAGGCTTGACTGCCACTTCCTTCATTTGTCGTCGAAGAGTTCTTTTCCAGCTCCTTTGATCGAAGAGCACACTGAACTTCTTCATATGTGATGCCAGATTCTGCATTCCGGCCAAACAGCATTGCATCTTTAAGATGCTGGAATGTTTTGGGAAGAGCATTCAAGAGCAAGATGGCCTTGTCTTCATTCTTCATGGGGCCATCTACATTCTCCAAATCATCCAGATTCTTGCTGAAATCATCAATCTGCTCTGCGAAGGGTCGGTCTTCAAGAATCTTGTATGAAAAGAGGCGCTGCTTCATGTATAGGCGATTAGCAAGCGACTTGGTCATGTACAGCGCTTCGAGCTTCGTCCATACCCCATGCGCTGTGGTTTCCTTCGCAACCTCGCGCAACACCTTGTCCGTGAGATTGAGAATAATGGCGCTATGGGCTTTCTTGGCAATCTCAGCCTTCTTCCTCACGCTCTTCTCATCGAGATCTTCTTTTTCTTTCCCCTTCGGATCAACTGGCTCGATTGCTTCATCGAGCCCTTGCTGGATCAACAGAGCCTTCATCTTGATCTGCCACAGACCAAAGTCATTCTTCCCCGAGAATTTCTCCGCTTCGTACCTCGTCGTCGTCATCGATATCAACTCCGATTGCGCTTCCCACAGACGGCGCCACTTGTTATGAAAGTATGCAAAAGTTCGATGATGACAACCATGCGAAAAAGAAAGAACACTAGAGTTTTACGTGGTTCGATCGTAAGATCTACGTCCACGGCCAAAGGCAATATGATTCAGTATATTGAGAAATATGCAGAGATTTACAATCACTCAAGAACTCTCTCCAAGAACTCAACACCTCTAATCTAATTCTAAACCAAGAACTAATCAAGTGATAGTTTGGAGACTCTTTTCTTGAATATCGAAGTAGCAGATTAACTATTTCAGATACAGCCTTCGTCTGCTTTATATCAGTCCCTTCATCCTCCAACAGCTCTCTTGAGATGTTAGTTATCAAACCAGTTATAACTGTTCCAACGGCTACTTCCCGTTTCTTGGTTTGCATCAACATGCCGAAGTGCTGCATGATGCCGAAGTGCCGAAGTGCTGCATGATGCCGAAGTGCTGCATGATGCCGAAGTTCAGTAAAAATACCGAGCTCAATGAAATGCCGAGCTCAATAAAACACCGAGCTCACCGAGCTCAATAAAACGCCGAGCTCAATAAAACGCCGAGCTCAATAATATGCCGAGCTCAATAATATGCCGAGCTCAATAATATCTTGAACGAGCTCAACCTCTAACAAATCTGCAGCTGTTGAGAATGACATTGATTTTAGCTTGCTGCATCCAACGGTGATTGTGAGATTATACTCCAACAGCATGCTTTCTTATATTCACTTCAAAAGAGATGCATTCATATGAAAATAGAAACAGACAAAGTCACTTTTATGATTCCTTATTTTTTCAAGAAAATGTCCTCTTTTTTTTCTTTTTCTAATCACAATTATGAGTTCCTCCGTTACTTCAAAGTGAAGAAAGGTTAAATGGGCTCATTATAAAAGTTATACTGATTGTCAATCTTAGACAAGATTTAACAAATATGATCAAATATTCATTCAAAGGTAGAAGATTGTTTCTTTAGCATATAGATTTGTATATAGTTAGTTAGTTGAATGCCATACTAATTTTTAGGCACTTCCCCCTAAATCATTGTTATAAAAATAGGCAATTTGTTACTCATACTATTCCCTCCTTATTAGTAAGAAGTCTTATTTTATCATTTTAATTTGTTCACAAATAAAAGTTTTATTTTACTTTTATACATATTTCATTAACTTATTTTAGTTATATTTCATTATAAAACAACATATAAAAACAAGACCAATATTTTACTAATTTTTTTAATTTACATTTCTTAAAACCCATATCAGAAAAAGTAAGACTTCTGCTATCAGGCGGATAGAGTAATTCTTTAGCACCTTAAAATTTTGTCAATATGAGACTAAAAATTTACAGGAGACTTATTTATAATAAGACCCTTCAGAAAAAAGTGGGAATTTTCTTAGTTAGGTAAGAGTTTAAATGGGAGATATGGTAGGGTATAATTAAATTTAAAGCTGCCCAACCACTTCATGTAACAACTATTTAAATATCTTCATGGCTATTTATTTCCATTTAATGACTGCAAGGCTAAGACCATAACATATACTCAAAGATATATAGCTCCACCTGAACAACAAAAGAGAGAGGCTTTTAGTTAGCCGTGGCGCAACCTTCAAATAATTTATGCTTATTTGACAATTGAAAAATAAAAAGGCATTTTCTTTGTACTTATCTTTTACAACCTTTAGATATACATTACGGCCATGTTTGGTTGCCGGGAAAGTAAAGTTGACAAAGAAAATGATTCCTGGAAAATGAATCCTGAAAATATGATTCCTAATAACTTTCTTTTCTATGTTTGGAAAATATCAAGATTTTAAATTTTATACTACTATTTGATTTAAACACCAAACTAAAAATATACTCCTACTTATTACTATTTTTATTTATAAAAAAGAATAATAACATAAAATTTTAATAAATTATTAATTACAAATGATAATAATTATATTGTTATATTTATTATTAGTTTAAATATGCACTATCCATCTTAATATATAATAATATAATTGTAATTATAGTTACGTGGAGTATTATAATCATAAATGATTATAATAATAAATATGATTATTATAATTATAATATTTACGGATAATATAATTGAATAAATTTTATAATTTAAAATTTCACTACGACTTTATTGATTAATTATTAATTTATAAAATAATAGTTATTAATTATTATCATATAATCTGTACTATTTTATAGTTATATTTTAATTATTTATTAAATTATTAATTATTATTATGATTATTACATATATATATATATATATAAATATTATAATAATATAGTTATGATTAGGATAATATTAATTATAGTTATTTATTATATCGAAATTAAGTATGATTTATAATTTTATGTCATTTTTAATACATTGTAGTAATAATAATAATAAACAATTGTAATAATAAAACTATACTTATATTGCATTAAATATATAAGAATCCTAAAACATGGAAAAAGAAAACCTAAGAAAAGTTATGATTCAGAATCTTGGAAAGTTATACTAACTTTCCATGTTCTTGAATTCTGATTACTTTCCCAGTTTGATTAAAAACTAAAAGAAACACAAGAATTTAAAATTTAAGGAATCAGATTACTTTTCCAGACAGAATCCTGACAACCAAACATGGTCTACATGTCTCATTTGCTTTTGATATGAGTTTTGATAAATTGACTATGTTAAGAGTAAAAGAAGTAAATTTAACACAAATTCTGCTATTTTAGTAATTTTATGTAATGGGTGAGTAAAGTATAGTCTAGCACATCTCAAAAATGATAAACTTTGTTGTGAACATGTCCCAAAATGATAAATTTTGACTTTTAGTGTAGCACATCTCAAAAGTACACATTTCTAAAAACAAAAATACCATGCCAAGTATAAGTAGGATTCTCTTCCCCATTGAAACAAAGATTCAATTTTTTTGATAAAAATTTAGTGGTTTTGAATTTATAAACCTACTATAAACCAAAAATTTAAAAATAAAATAAAAATGCAATTCTTATGAAAATCTGAAGCATGCAACTGACAGCAAATAAGAATTCCCCAAAAATACTCGAAGTAAGCACAGTAACACACTCAATAAAACAAGAATATTTGAGTATGCCGCCATTATCAGAAAATTGGCAATGAATTTGCAGCAATTACAGAATATAAACACGCCCCTTTTTTTGTATAGACAAATAAATCAGGGACACAGCAAGGGAGAAATCAATGCATGTCTTTAGAGAGACTACCACCTCTTCTCTTCAACTGCTGATACAACATAGCCAGGTTCGACCGCGATTTCGTCCCTTGTTTTGCTATGTCTTGCTCACTCTGTGTCTGTGCTCTTTCAAGACTCTGCATCGAATAACAATTTCAAGTTTCCGAATGCTATATATATGTAATCGCATTCTCATAGTAGAAACAAGCAGTCCGGCTAATAATGTACCCTCTCATCCGGGCCGATTTTCAGGCCTGCTATGCCCTTGAGCGTGGACTCAAAACTCTTCACGTTCGAGGTGTTTCTCGTAAAAGATGACCGCTTACGGTCTGATGGCACTACCGGTGAGCTTCTCTGCGCTGCAATGGAGCTATTACCGTATTTTCTTGGGCTGGGATCTGCTGTCCGGGTGGAAGGAGGGTCGTTCCCATTGGCAGAAATCTCCAGGTCACGACTGCTGGAGACAGTAGGCCTCCTTGATGTTCCAGCTTGTCGGAAGATGTTAGAGCTAGATATCTGCTACAACAGTAACAAGATTAGGTAAAATGGAAACACGAAACAGGTAGATTAAGTTTGCATCATTCCGTGCAAGTGTCGATCATGCTTACTTCTTTAGGCATTGTGAAGTCACTTGCGGTTACACCTTTCTGTCTAGAAAAGCTCCCAGAATTCAGAAAGTTCCTGCTATGAGTACCATTGGCAGATAAACCACGAGCAACATCTTCATCACGGCCTGCACATAGTTGAAATAATATTTAGTTAGATACGGCATCTACCAAAAGTTATAGAGATAGCTTAGAAGCGAGTAGAGAGGAGAGAAAATCAACTGCAACTAGATATAATGTAATATAGCTGGAAACCCGAGAAATACCTGGTCGTCTGCCAATGTTGGGGGGTTGCATCCCTGAACTTGTTCCAGCAGGAGCTCCCTGTCCCAAAATTTGTTAGTTTTTTTTTCCGAGCGAAAAAAGGTACGTGCATAAAACAAAATTAATTTTGTTACTAACAAGAGCACGAGATGGAGGGCTGGCAAAATCGGCCTGCTGATATTTCAAAATTGTCCAGTCAAATACATGATCGAACTGAAAACCTGAAAGGGGACAGGAGAAGAAAGGATGCATAAACAAGTAATATAAAAAGATGTACAATTGAACATAAAGTCAAAATAAAACGGGATTTTAGAACCTTCGCGAATGAATAGGTCACGGAAATTCTTCTTCAAATAGGCATAATCTGGCTTATCATCAAACTTAAGTGAACGGCAATAATGGAAGTAAGAAGCAAACTCAGTAGGATATCCACGGCATAGAGACTGCAAGACAGTGAACCAATGTCAGTATCATGCAATTGGATTTACTCAATTTTCAGGTAATGCATTAAAGTGCCAATCACCTCAATCGAAGTTGACACTTTTTTCTCACTGATTTTATCATACTTCTGTTTCTTGGTTCCAGCTTTCAGCCCCTGCCAAGGAAGGCTACACATTTCCGAGAATCAATATACACATCACAGAATCAATATCACATCACAAGAACTCAACATTGAGGAATCGAAAAGGTCGACTCCAATAGATCTACCTTCCTCTTAGGAAATACATGAGAACATATCCAAGTGATTCTAGGTCGTCCCTGCGACTTTGTTCTACGCATTCACATAATCAAATATAAATTTCATAGACAGTAAAAAATTGAAAGAAGATAGTACAATATATGTCTCATTCATACCTATGCCAAGATGTGTATTCATACTTGCATACCTAGCTGTCCCAGTCAAATTTTTATTTTCTCTGCAACATACGACCAAAAAATGTTAGTAGCAATGTCTAACATGTTCTTAAGGATCTGAGCGGATGCATGAGGAAGCCAGCCTACCGATAAGGAATGTGCTGATGAGTTGAGGCATCTCTATATTTCTTGGCAAGTCCAAAATCTATAGCATAAACCTACATGAAAAGCAGTAGTAAATTCCAAAAGATCACATAATCAAGAAACGGAATATTATAATGACACTACAAAAAGGTTCAAAGTAAGGCAAAGGGAGCAACCTGAAATGCACGTCTGCCCAATCCCATGAGAAAGTTGTCCGGTTTTATATCTCGGTGCAAAAACGATTTAGAGTGAATATACTCAACCCGAGTAATCTGAAAAAGACTCAACCTTTCAAGCTTAAAATTGAAACATCTAACCATCTACAATTGTACACGATTACAACATCATACCATCTGATCTGCAAGCATGAGAACAGTCTTCAACGACACTTTCCTACTACAGAAGTTAAACAAGTCTTCAAGACTATGCCCCAACAATTCAATCACAAGCACATTGTAGTCTCCTTCAACTCCGAACCATTTAATACTCGGAATCCCAGCTGAAAATAAAATAGAAAAGAATACCAATTGACGTGAATGCCACACATACAGCAATGCAAAGGATCAAATTGATAACAAAGATCATTACTTCCGCCCTGAAGCAACTTGTACAGTTTCGACTCATACTGTAATTGCGGATGCTTCGTCTTCACATTTTCCTAAGCAAATTCAGCACAAGTAAAATGCTTGCTACTTGCTAGGGAAATAAAAATTCCAACAATACACGCACACCACACACATATACACATAATAATCAAAGATAGGCATCAATAATCATCAAAAAGTGAAAAAAGATCAGGGAAAAAACATTTAAAATTCAATTACTAACAAGCTTAATAGCTACTTCTTCATTCGTCTGTATATTAGTTCCTGCAAACAAGCAACACAAAAACAAATCAGAAAACTATATCAGGAAAAAAAATCACACACAGAACACACACAAGGCATCAAATTCAAACAGTTAAAACAGCCTAATTCAATCAATTAAACATCCCTAAACCGGAAAAAAAACACACAAATACACACAGTTCCAAAAACGAACCTAAATAGATCTCCCCAAAGGAGCCGCTCCCGATTTTCCTGCCGAGGCGATACTTATTCCCAACTCGGGGCTCCATCACAGTTCAAACAGTGGAAACTCCAATCCACTCCCTCTTTTCACCTCAACTCAGTCAAATCCTGCAAATTCCTGGATAGAAAAAGCGCGACAATATCTAAAAAATAACAAGTTTAATCCATGTAAAGCTACTCGTTTCTTCGATCAGATCAAGAAATCCGGAGATTTTTTTTGTTCCGTTCACACCTAAGTTCCAATGATTTATCTGCTTCTTCCTTTTTTTTTTATTTTTTTTTCCTTCTGCTTTTTTGTTTTCTACTGTTTCTGCTCTTTTAGAACTGAGGAAGACTGACACAATTTGCTTAAATACGACGTCGTCATGTCGGACCCGTATTTGTCGGGTGCGGGTGCCCGGTGGTGGGCTGATGGGCCAACCCGTCGAAAATGTATTTATTAATGGTAAAGAATAATGGTGTTTTCTTTAAATTTGTAACGTTCGCACGTTTCCAATCCAACGGGATTTGGATAATTTACATTTTAAAATTCTAAAAAATATCTATTTACAAAATATATTCACTTACCAAAATTAGTGTCGTTATCTATTTATAATAAGTGAATCCGATTTTCTACTAATAATATCAATCACTTTTTTTAGATCTCTCTTAATATACCAATTATGATTTAAATATCATGTCATCTAAATATTTTTTAATCGCAAATATTGTGTTTTATATTATGTTCAACAATTGAAATACTTCATGCTAGTGTTGACCTGATGCGTGTATTGTTAAAGCAAAACAAGATTTGGTTACTCATCTTTACAAGATTATGTCTATCAAACTAGAGATTATGTAAGTATGATATCTTACTAAAATTACAAAAGAAAAAGCAGCTTTTAAATGAAAAATAGCCCTAAAAGATACATGCAATCTTTATTGGAAAAATGAGATATGTTCAAATTTCATGACTTAAATAGCATTTCGAAATGAAATATAAAAGGCTCAACAATAAAACACCAAATATGGAACTGTTATATAATAAAGAATCTATACACCCATACATATATATGTTACATACAGCAGACCTTTACATCAAGAAACAGGTCAACATGTTTTCCTTTTCATGAAGCTTGTATGAATTTATATATATATATATATATATATATATGTATGTATATATCAAGTCTGTTTCCTTGCAGGAGAAGAATGGCCACTGATCACTACTGAGCATTTCCTGTGCAGTCTCCCCTTGAGCTGCCTGATCTTCGCGTCGACTCTCGCTGAGAACCCGATCTTCGTCTTCTGCCGCGCCTTGGACCTCTCCCGGCTCCACATGTGGCCGTCCTCGATGTCCTTCTTGTAGTACTTGATCTCCTGGATGATGTGGTGGTCCAACGGGTTCAGCGACCTCTGGAACGAGATGTGGGCAAAGTACGGGAGGTTGCACACGATCGTGACCAGGAGGGTCGTGGACCAGTAGATTGGGGCCGGGGCGAGGATCTCCAGGAGGATCCTGAACGCGTTCACCTCGAGGGAGTATTGCATCTCTCCGTAGACCAGGAGGAAGAGGTACCACGTGGCTATGCTGGCGACGATGAAGACATGCTGGATCCAAGTGAAGTGGCTCATTGCCAGCGCGATCTGGACGTTGACGGTCCAGATCACGCAGGTCATCATGGCGGTCCCGACGGCTGTCATGTCGGCCGTCTGGCCGCCGGAGCGGAAAGCTTGGTCGTAGAAGATGATGATGTTGAGGAAGAAGATAATGAGGGAAGCGTAGAGACCGTTCGCCATCCACCCGAATATTCTCATCCAGTCGAAGAACAGGTTTTTCGGGCCTTGCTGATACAAAGCTGGGAACTGCCACAACCAGAGTTTAATTTAGAAAGGGGGCAAATTGCCCGAAATACCATAAAGTTTGGTCAAACTCTGATTCGTCCAACAACTTTAAAATCATCCGAAAAACAATGAATTTTGAATTTAATCTCAATTATCCCACGTCGAAATAATTAGGTGAAATTGGATCCAATATTACAGGTGAAAATCATAAACACAACGGCATTGTTTGGTTGAAAAACATAATTCAATACATTATACATAGGCAACCGTATTTTTTTTAGTGGGATAATTCAGATGAAATTCAAATTTCATGATTTTCCCGATAATTTACCCTTAGAAAAACTAGTTCTTTGAAAGCCAAGAGAATATACTCACCTGCAAGCATACTTCAGAATCCACATCCTGTTCGAATACACCGAGCGAAATGACAGGCAGCGAAGTGAGAACGACGTTGAATAGCAGCATATACCAGTCGTCATACACTGACTGTCCGGAAAAACCAGCAAACGCCTCGAAATAGAAGATTGTGAGGCCAAACGCAATGTTCTTGTAGAAAAAGTAACAAATCTGCAACAGAGAATTGCTGTGTCGTTAGAACTAATCAAATGTAAAATGAGTTTTTACTTATAAGTATTTACCATTTGAGCAATCCTTTTGTAACACCAATGCCCATGTACTACTAGAAGCCTCTCTAGAAACCGAAACTCAGCAATAGCAAAGTCGCTAGCCATCACAGCCTGCAAATCATATGAACGCATCACGCATTGATCACAAACGAGATATATTATAAACCAATCAATATCTACAGTGAGAAGGATTCGTCACCGACCTGCATTCCTTCACATCCGCTGATGCCAACTCCAATGTCAGCTTCTTGAATCATGCCAACATCGTTCGCACCATCACCAATTGCTAATGTGATTTTTCCAGTGCCTTCTTTCACTAATCTTGTTACCTAATCAGCCATATATAAAAGGTGTCAAATGATAAGAAATATAAGCCAACAGACTGAATAGCCGACAGGAAACCTAAAATTTTGAGAGCATAACTAAAGCATCTTACAAGAGCTTTCTGTTTAGGTGAGACTCGGCAGCATATGACCGAAGCACATTCAACAGCTAAACTCAGGAATTTATGCTTCATGTCATCCTCCAGAGCATATGCCAGAGTCTTTCCATCGATGATCAATGCAAACGCAGCATTAGGATCTTTTTCTCGCTTGACCATTTGGAATCCATCAATAATTTGCTTTAAGATTCCATCCCTTGCAGAAGTCTGGGTAAAAATTAATAAGAGCAGACAGCATAATTAGATTAGCTTCGCCAAATATAATTTAGCATCCATTCATTCCTACAGGAAAGTACCTCGTTGGACTCAAACATTTCAGGATTGACCGTTATACAAATTTGCTTCATCCCTTGCCGAAGCAAACTACAAGAAAATCTGCATTGCAGCAATACTAATTTTAGTTCAAGCTTTAAAATTATTTTACAATAGACTTACGGAATTACCATAAATAGGTACAGCCAACAGACCCTATATTAATTGCAGTTTCCATCTTATCACCTGTCAGAACCCAAATCTTCAAACCAGCTTGTGCAAGTTTGTCTATGCACTGAGGCACCTATGGAGCACCAATAAAGAATAAGCAAACGAATTTCAAATATTGCAACGTAACGAGCATAAGCATTGATAGGTTATACGACGTACTCCTTTCTGTAATTTGTCCTCCACAGCAGTCGCACCAACAAGTATCAAGTCCCTTTCCATCAAATCAGACACCCGCTCCAGATTCGCCTCCCTATCACCACCGAATGAGGTTTTTGCTCTGGTGAACTCATCATTCCAAGCATTATACTCCGCCTCATCAAGTTTCTTGTAAGCAAGTGCAAGAGTCCGCAATCCAGCCTCCCCGTATTCGTTCAAATGCTTTGTGGTAACATCCAAATACTTTTTCCCGCCATTTGCTAAGCGGTCGAAAATTATGCTGTATCAAACAAATGCTTTAGATACAAAAGTTGAGAGATCTTGAGAGTGGCAGTCAAATAAACACAAAACAGAATGTGCAAAAGAATCGCACCTGTCAGCTCCTTTGCAGAAGAGAAGAATCTGATCATTTTCATCCCTAACGATTACAGACATTCGCTTCCTCTTGCTAGTGAAGTCCAACAAATTTAGAAGTTTGTACTCCCTGAAATCAGAGATAAATGGTACAAGACACACGTCACAACATGGTTAAATATAGAGCAAATCTTCCACGCAGAAGTAAACGCTAATTGCTCATCGCCTAACCTTTCCACAGGCTCTTCATAGGAAGGATATCTCTCGCGTACATGTACACCCGACTGTGTTCTTTTACATAGCTCAAAACCAAATTCTCTGGCAGCAACAAGAAATGCACCTTCATCAGGTGATTCTGCTTCATAGGTACAGATTCCAGTCTCTTCGTTTTGCTCTGGAATTGCACTGTGACAAACAGATAGTATTCGGAAAAATAGCAAGATGTCATCAGCAGTCGACTCATTAAACCAATTCCCGGACATGAGGCGGTTATCCTCAAAGCTAAACCCCTTTATAGGCAGCCTAAGCATGTCATCTTTCGCAGTAACAACAGTCTCCAATTGGATTTCCGATTTCACAAATTCATGACTTTTGTCCGTCGATTGGGGCATTCCACTTTGACCCTGACCATCCATATCCCTCACCATCTGCTCCGCAGCAGCAAGTTCTACATCACTAGAACGGGTGCCATATGCAGTGCCAGCAATCGAGCATTTAAGGAAATCCATTTGGTTGCATGTTAAAGTACCAGTTTTATCAGATAGGATCGTATCAACCTGCCCCAATTCCTCATTCAAGTTTGATGTCCGAGCCTGAGCTGGAGTTCCGGTCTCTTCATCATACATTTGAATATCCTTGTTTATGAATAGTGCTTGGAGGACTTTTACGACCTCAATCGACACATAGAGGGATATCGGTATCAAGTAGCCATACAGCATAAGAGCAGTAACCAGGTGATAGAACCCCGATTGCAGCGGCTGCTGAGGATCATAAAGATGTTTTTCGTCCGGAACCTGTAAATACCACCAGTTTGGCAGATCGTATTTCGTCTTCAGAATAAAACCGATGGAACTTAGAAGTGAAATGACCACTAGAACAATGAAAAGAATGTAAATTATCTTGTCCATTTGTTTCTCGATCGTACTCCTCTTAGAAGGAGATTTCGTGGAGTTCTGCATAACTTTGCTATCATGACCAGTGAATATAACTACTCCATATACATAGGCCGTATTCCGAAGCTTCGAGTCTCGGAGGAGTATTTGACTTGGATCAATGGGATATACCTTGCAATCATATTCCATTTTCCCCACAAAAGTGTAAAGACTGGAGTTTGGATCCTCACATTTGATGGTTCCACTAAAATCCTTCAAAGAAGAATCATCTTCAATGTTTTGTGTCACCTCCATTGCTCGTTTCACCTTCAAATTCGTCTCCCCGTCAAGATTCATAGTCTCGACATAACAAATCCCATCTTCGTAACTAGAGGATAAAAAAAGCAGATCAGCAGGGAAAAACTGATCCTTTTCTACTTTCACTATATCTCCTACCCGAATCTTCATCCACGGCTTAGGACCAAAAGTACCGTCTTGCTTGTGCACAGACACTTTCCGTAAGTTAACCTTCATATCCTGCATAAACCGGCGCCAATCTTCCATAGCTTCCTTAGCCATACTCAACCCCACAACAAAGACCAACGGAGCAATCATGCTCAGAGGAGAAAAAGGTGTCACAGGAGTCAGCGACAAGGCTGCAGCCAGGAGAAAGTACATATTGGCAACCCGTCTGAATTGCTCAAATATTGCCTTTGGAAGAAATGTAATGAAATTGTACTTGGTCGTGGATATGTTATTCGTGCAGTACTTGAGAGGTCTATGATCGTGCAGATCCGGTTTGTTGCACTGAACAACTCGCGAGTAACCAGGCCCTTCCACAGGAAGGCTACTTTCTTCTTCCTCAGAAGTGCGCGGCCTGTGGCACGTAGCAAACGTGTACAGGCTGCTCCTGCGGAACTTTGCCCTTATTCTTCCCCCGGCCATTTCCTAACTAACACGGAGTTAAAATTCCACGTAGCTTTCTGAGAGAATCACGCAAACAAAACCCGCAGCACTTGCCCGGTCGAGGCAAGTGAAAGGCTTGCTTATGCAACCATCATTTCTCCATGGAAAATTGACTTGCACAGTTGCACTCCTGAAAATTTGCCCAAACCCTAGAATATTTGAATCGAAAAATCCTAAAAATGTACCACCACCTAGAACAAAATTAAATCATACTAAAAAAAACAATTCAAAATCACACCATCATTTGCATTATTGCATAGCCAACACAATCGTATAAATTAGCATCCACACATAAATTCAATTAAACAACATGATCAATGCATATATAATCACAAAATCGCCCAACCAAATTTAAGCATGGATCTCAATACAGAAACAAAATAAGCTCAAATGCAATAAATTGACGACGATTATTCCTCCAAACAACAAATTAATCACAGAATTAACAAAAACAAAACGCAATTCAATTAGGCAAAATGCCAGCTAAAATTTCTATCTGCAGCTCCAAAATACAGATTAACAAAACGTAAAGCGGCATTTCACATTCACTGTTTTTTTTCTCGCCGAAAAAAATCCATCAAAAACAAAACACAATTCACACATAAATAAACGGTATCCTCGGCAAATTGATGTGGTTTTACCTGAGCAGAAAATGATAAAACGGAAATGTGGGGCAAACTCAGATGGAATATCAGCTGAGGGGAAGAGAGAGATAGCGAAAACGAAGAGGAGGAGAAGAGGTGGGTCGGGAAAGAGAGAGTGGGAGAGTTTTTAGAGAGAGAGATGCGGAAAAATAGTGTCTTCTGTGTTGTGCTGAAGAAGTCGTGTCTCTCTCTAAAGTTCTTCCTATTTCTCTCTCTCAATTGTCTGAGTTTTCATCACAAAATGAAAATGGAAAATAGAGAATAAATGTTATTTTCCTTATTTATATATTAGTACTATTATCATTCCATATTTATTAGAGATTGCATTAGCTGGCATAATTAATGAAGCTAATTTAAGTAGTTCCTGGAAAAATAAGTTTTTTTTTTAAATTTTATTTATGACTGATGAGAAAAATATTAGTAGGTTTTAATGGTAGTATTATACTTACGAAATTTGTATACTTTAATTGTATTGTATAGCAAAAGTTCATATTACGACTACAAAAATATAGAAAAGTACCAGTAGGTCTTTGGTACGCTCCACGATCACGTTAAATGCCTTATGAAATAACGCGAGAAACATAATTTTATGAGTCTATTTATTGTAATCACCCTAATTAATAACTAATTAGCTTAATTAATATTTTAAGTGTTGTCTTGAAATTCCAAACTTAAAATTTATGAGTATATACTAGTTTATATAAAAACAAATTTCTATATCCACATGTCTTCAAGTGCGAAAATAATCTTATATTTGTGCTTATACATAAATTGATAACGTAAAAGCTGCGTCACAACAAACTCGAATACAAAAATTTTAATCTCATGCTCTACCATACTACCACTACACTAACAAGTAACAACCCACCATTTATTATTGATGGATGCAAATATGTTAAATTAAGCATGCCAACATTTAAAATTTAATAAATTTTATGATTAATGGGGCAAACGAATTCATATAAAACAAATTAAATGTATTTTCATTATAACGGTATGGAATATAATCTAAGGTGATGGAGTCATCTATCATTGATTATTTTCCTAGTTGGCAAAAATTAATCTTAGATACATCAAATTTCAACCAGTAACTTAGATGTACAAAATTTAGATAATTTATTTTCTTAATTTGATTTAAAAATACATTTAATACTATTCTGACGCGTTAATGAAATTAACGAGCAATGATTGACGTCCTGATTTGGTATTGAAATCATAATCTTTAATCATAGTAATATATTTATCTCCTATAATAGTTTCAAAAACAAAATATTTATTCTAAATCAATTTAATCATATAAAGAAGAGAGAAAAGTAATAAGTACTCCTAAATTGATAGAGCTCATCATTCTATTGAACCACACATGTGTACATAAAATTATATTCTGACTAATTAATTATTTGCAAATATAAATATTATTTGAAGATTAAATTATCTAAATTTGCTATGTAGTAACTAGTAACTCAAAAGATTGAGCCGTTAATGAAATTTAACTAACTGTGACAAAGTTGAAACATTACAAAAAAATTAGTAAGAGATCATGAGTTTGATTATATTTGGATTGGATATAGTTATTACCTATATCAATAGTAAAATTATTATGCCTAAATTTTAAAATATACACACCAAATTTCACCTCTGCGTGCAGGGTAGTTTAAATTTCACTGGTATATAGCTATACAGTTATTTTTCTACTATGTATATCTGATGTTATATTTTTAATGTAATTTAACTAAATGGATAACAAAAAAGTCCTTTTAAAGAGATTAATTTTACTTGGACACCGACACCGTGGCGGATCCAGAATCCGGAATCGGAAGGGGCGGAATATATAGTATTAGCTTGATTTAGTGCGGACATGACTATTCTTTTCATTGTTTGGGGCGACGCCGGAAGCAAACGGAGGGGGGACATGGTAATTTTACGTCCCGATAAGGGGAAAATAGTCGCAACGGAGGGGGCGCCCTCCCGCCCCCTAGATCTGCCACTGCTTGGACATAGTTATTTCCCATCATATATATTTGGTGTTATATTTTTAATGAATATTAACTACTCCCTCTGTCAGCGAATAGGAGTTCCGTTTTTCCATTTTGGTCTGTCCACAAATAGAAGTTTCGGTTCATAATTACTATAAATGGTAAAGAGGCCACACATTCCACTAAGAGCATCCACAATAGGGACGGATGCCCCCACAGACATTCCGACGGACATCCCAAAACACCTCCTCTCACGTCATAAGGACATCCCACAACACTGCCACGTCATAAGGACACCTCACTACACAATAGCGGACATCCTCAAGGACATCCCGACGGACATCCCAATAATAAAAATTCACAAATTCACAAATATGCAATTTTACGGAATTAAAATTTCGACAGGAATACGGGGAAAATGCAACCATTTTATTTAAAAAAACATACATAATTAAATAAAAAAATACATAGTTCAAGGGCATATTCCGGACATCATTCCCCCAATCACGGGCATCATTTGGGGCACCATTCCTCCACTCCCCCCGAGCATCACCATCCTTCCACTCCCCCCGGGCATTTGGGGCATTGTCTCTCCACTCCCCCGGGCATTTGGGGCACCATCCAAGGGCACAATTATAATACCCGCCCATCATCGCCGACATTTGGGGCATCATCGCCGTCATTTCGGGCACCATTTGGGGCATCCCTGCAGTTTCGCTAGCGTTTTCCCACCTCCAACGGGGAACGTCGGCGTTTGTGACTCGCTCGTGGCGGGAGAATCACTGTCATGCTTCATTTATCTTCACAATAAATGAAAGTAGAGAGAGAAACTCGTCAATACAAGTGGTGCCAATGAAATGAAGTGCAACGAGCTGTATATATAGAGTACTTTTTTAAAAAAATAAAAAAATTGGGACGTCCGCTGAAACCGACGGACGATCTCTCGTCCGTCGCCGACGTCCGCTTCCGTCCGCTATTGCGAATGCTCTAACTCCTTCTACTCACATATCTTTTAAAATTAATATACAAGTGAGATTCATGTTCCACTAACTTTCTTCCATCCACTTTTCTTAGCATTTCTTAAAATCCGCGCCGAAAGGAAATTGGACTCCTATTCACCGACGAAGGGAGTAATTAACAAAGTTGAAACATCACAAAGTTCTTTTCAGTAAGAGATATTGATTTAAATTTTACGTAGATCCTACATGTATGTCTGGTAGTATTATATTTTTAATGAATTGAACTAACTACTATTATTTTAATGAAATTTAACTAACTAAAAGTAAAAACTGACTATTTTAAATATTTTCAATATGGAAGATATGCACATTTTAAATTGGCTTACTATTTATTTATAATATAATAAAAATACAATTAGTGGCAAATCCAAAGTTCACCCATCTCGCAGCCTCCATATGGTTTAGATATTCTCATGTTTATTGGGTCCACATTTTTGTTTGAAAATGCTGGTTTTTTGGCCCACGATATAAACATGGTACAAAAAAAAAATATCCATCGACGAATCCAAACAAATTCATAGTTTTATTCTTTTCCTATATAGAAATCTCATCAAATATAAATAGTATACACAATTTAACTAAATTCCAATGTTTTACGGAGTAGTATTAATTGAAAATATAAGCTACAAATAAAATCAAAAGGTAGGTTAATGGGCTTTTGGGCCCAGTAGATAAACCACTTGGATTTTGGACATTGTATACTCCATTTAGGATTTAAATGCCAGACAATTTTTATGATGGCACATTTATTTTCATTCATATACTACAAAAACAAAGACATGCAAAAACACACCATTTGTAACAAAAAAATACTACTCCAGTATTGCTATGACTTTATCCTTGCAACTTAAATGGGTAGTTGTCAATGAAGTGCAACTTACTTGGTGAGACTATTCCTGTCTAATCAAGAGGATTGTGATCAATACAGAACCACTCTTAAACCTTAAACGCCGAACAACATCATTATATGATAACATGGAGTTCATTATAATGAACTAATAACAAACTTATAATGAACTTCAGATTTCTAAATTATGCATGATGATCATTGTTTTTAAATCTCAAAATTCCATATAATGAACTACAGATAAAGTTGTAATGAACTCTGTATTATTATATAATGATGTGTTTGACGTTTAATGTTTAAAACTAGTTTGGTATATAATACAACCCCTAATCAAGAAGTCGGGCTTCGAGCTATCTGTAAATTGAAACATAAAATGGGCTATTTTATTAAAATTTGTAGATTAGAATGAAAGCATATCATTGTACAAACTAATACAACTACTAGAGCTAACTAGCTACTTACTTCTACCATCTTAACTTCACAAAGATGAAATAAAATTGGAAATTGATGATACTCTCTCTCTCAAATTGAATCAAGGGCTGTAGAAGGTGGGGCCACACTTACATTTCCAACCCTCTGGTTCATAATTAGTGTATAAAACCCTAAAATGTGTTGTGGTTGGAACTTGGATTGCTTCACATGGCTTACACCCATAACACTTGTGCTCACAACTTGGTGGCTTTGACTCCAATTTCTTCAATTGCTTGTACTTCCCTCCTCTCTCCACCTCCCCCTTCACATTCAAAAACACAAATAAATCAAACCAATTTAATAATCAGCACTATACTATAGTAACACATTATGTTAATTTATGCACCTCAAATGGGGTTGAAGAGTTGCCTTGGTTTTTGACATAGCCTGCCACATCACAAATGCAAACAAAATTATTGCAAGAATGAAAATATTTTAACTTCTTGTAGTAAGAATTAAGAAGAAATTGGAAAATGCAATGAAAACAAACCTTGAATATTATTATTAGTAGTAGTATTCTTTAGTGGGAAATTCCTACTTGTTGCTCCATCCAAATTGAGCAACATTACAAACAAGAAAACAAAACCATAGATTCTTCTTGCCCTCTTCATATTTTCAAAACCCTCAAATGACTGCTGTGTTGTGGGAGAGAAATGAGTGGCATTTCTTGAATTTTAAGATGGCAAGCATATATAAGTAGGAAAAATCATCACCACTGGCACTCCCAATACTCTCTCTCCTCTATGTATGTAGGGGGGAGGATCCTATGCTGTTTAAGAAAACACAGCATGGCCTGCTGTGATTAAAACGCAGCTCCTTACACATGAAACGCAGCCAAACTTCAGACAAAGAGATTTTTGGATGAATTAATTAATATATTAAAACCATGCACTTCCATTTCTCTGGTTTATTTTTTTACCTCATTTCTTTTATTAATTAATTTTAGGTGGGCAGCCAAAGTCACTTTTACATGCATGAATATATGAACGTTTTTCTATTTTATTAATTATTATACAGTTATGATAATAAATTATTTTAAATTAAACACACAAATGTTGTAATTTTTCTTATTGATGCATCAACATACAGATACAAGCGTTTTAGTTTAATTACTCATATATAAGAATTAATTTGACGACAACTTAAGACATCATTTGTACATCTAGCAATTTATAAGATATATACTAAATTGTTTATATATTCTCTAGAATAAATCTGATCAAAATTTATAGGTGTTTTAATATATAAATTTAATTGTTTTTTATTCAAATAAAAGAAATGTCGAATAAAAAAATCCATATTGTTTTTTAGTAACTTGTGAAAAATGAGTATGATCCTGATACGATCATATCTATCATATCTCTTAGGATCTTCTAATTATTTAGTTTTCCCTTATTCACCATATCTTTCCCATATTTGTTTAGATATTTGTTTCTTGTTCATTAAGTTAGGGTAGTAGTATTCTAGTATTATAAATAGGAGAGCTTGTTATCATTTTAATCACTCAATGAATATATTATTTTCCACAAACTTGTCTTGAGTAACAAGAATATTATATTTCGTTTCCTTATTTGCTGCCCAACGGAGAACGTCCGTGAAACCGCAAATCGTGGCCTTTCCTTCGAGCACGTCGAAAGTTCGATCACCTTATCTCTCCGAGAAGTTAGTTAACTGGCCTCGTTACGGAGAACGTCCGTAACAACTGGTGCTTTCATCCCGTACTCATGAAGTCAACATTCCATGACCCATCTACGTCGGAACGGCCGACGAGGGAAGCGACGCCGGCGCTGCATATATGCCCGCCGCGTCGTCCAGCCCAATCGGGGAAGGCTTCGGTCGACCCAATCACATTAGGGTTTGATAAATTAAATGCACGCCTCGACAGTATGGATCGACGGGTGGACAAATTGGAGTCGCGTATGAACGCGAACAACCGGCGAATGGGGAAGCTTCGACCGCCACAACGGCCTGATCCGGAACCACCTTACGGTCTTCCTGATCGTGGCGGCGCCGATTGGGACAAGCAGCATCGACGTTACACCCAGCCTACGTACCGGCAACCACAACGCCACCAGTCGGGGAGGTACCCACATCCGCCTCCATATCAGCTGGATAGACGCCGGCCGTACCACCTCCACCAAACTCATTATCAACTGCCCGAACACTATCAACCCTTCGACTATGGACCGCCACCCACATACAGAGGGTTCCCGCTTCATCAATTTCTGCAGCTGCAGAACGAGCCTTCTCGCCAACCACCCTGTTGGGACCCGCCGAGCGCTCGGGTGTTGATGGGTAACCTGGATTATGAAGAGATCGCATCCATATATTACCCTGATTATGATGGTGACTCTGATGGATATGATGAGGACCCTGATGTCCACCACGACCCATCTAGCAACTCATAACTAACTGTCATTGTTGTCCCGCCACCACCACCACAACGCTCGTCATCTTGCTTGAGCATGACAAGCCACTGCCGTTCAGCAGCGTCTCTGCCCACTGTAGCTGATGTCCCATCTTCGAATCTGCCCCCAACACTTCCGTCTTGCAGCCCCGACGACGACAGCGGAAAGGAGAGCGGATTGTTAGATGAACTGCATCCACCAGCTATGATCTCTCCACCGTGCAGCCCCTATATCAGTGGAGAGGAAGAAACATTGTTAGATGGCGACGAGGAGATTGATTCCATTGAGGAAGTTAAGAAGGTCGTTGCATCTCTCGATGCTGCTCGAATGACATCTCACGATGTTGTTGAGAATTGTTTTAGTGAAAATGGTGGTGGTTATCTATGTGCATTAGTTGGAAATAAAGTTGCACAGTCCTTTCCAATACATTTGAAGGAGATTGCCTTTATCTATGGGGATTTGCATGTTAGGGATGCTACACGTCTGAATCCTCGATCATCATCGCTCGACGCCGATGCGAGGTTGATCCCTCCGCGCAATGACACGCCATGTTTGAGCATTCTGAGAGGCGTGAACACACTTTTCGTTTTGGCATGGAATTTTGCCGACAACATTGGGTCTCCTTTGTTGATTTTTGACAAAGGTGATAAATGGAGATATTCAGTTGTTCGATATGTGTTTGATCCAGGAGGAGACGCCTTGCTAAAGCTTTTGCTTTCTACTCTCGTCAGTGGTTCGTGGTTCCCACCTTGAGGACAAGGTGAATTTTAACCATGGGGGAGTTGATACGATCATATCTATCATATCTCTTAGGATCTTCTAATTATTTAGTTTTCCCTTATTCACCATATCTTTCCCATATTTGTTTAGATATTTGTTTCTTGTTCATTAAGTTAGGGTAGTAGTATTCTAGTATTATAAATAGGAGAGCTTGTTATCATTTTAATCACTCAATGAATATATTATTTTCCACAAACTTGTCTTGAGTAACAAGAATATCATATTTCGTTTCCTTATTTGCTGCCCAACGGAGAACGTCCGTGAAACCGCAAATCGTGGCCTTTCCTTCGAGCACGTCGAAAGTTCGATCACCTTATCTCTCCGAGAAGTTAGTTAACCGGCCTCGTTACGGAGAACGTCCGTAACAGATCCACTAGAAATTTGATTAATGACAGAAATGGGGTAAAAAAATAAACCAGAGAAATGGAAGTGCATGGTTTTAATATATTAATTAATTCATCTAAAAATCTCTTTGTCTGAAGTTTGGCTGCGTTTCATGTGTAAGGAGTTGCGTTTTAATCATAGCAGGCCATGCTGTGTTTTCTTAAACAGCAGAGGATCCTTCCCCATGTATGTAGTGTAGAGAGGTGGTAGGCTGAGGGGAGGGGTTGCTTTAGAATCAAGTGATTCTAAATTCTGAGTGGAGACTTTTTTTTTCTTTCTATCCTATATAGTTTGACAAATATAGCTGACACATGACACAGGAATCAACCCAACCTTTTATAGTATTATGAAAATAAGATAACAGTTATCCATATTTTATTCTCTTTGCACATAATACATAATAAAACATAACACAACACCGCATAAAAATCTTATGTCACCCAAAATATAGACCTTTTTCTTGGGACAAGGAAATATATACTACATTCTTCGGTACCATTGGATTTAATAATAACCTTTACAATTTTTTTTAAAAAAAAGTAATAGTAAAATACTAAAAAATATTAAAAGAAAAAATAGTTGTGATATTAGTAGTGAAAAATCAGTCTTACTTAATTTTAAAGAAAAATAAATGTAATAAAAATATAAAATGAGTAATTTTTATATATAACCTAAAGTGTAAAAACAACACTACTGTATTAATTATGGATGATAGTATTATATTTCAGAGTTAATATATGAAAAATAGTACTATAACAAACAAAAAATCTAAAAATTTAAAATATTTTATAAACTAATCAAATATACAAATTGAAATATTGCTATACCTTAACTGTAAATGGAATCTATAAGTGTTTTCACACTACTATAAGTTATCAATTTCGTATTTCGTGTAAATATCAAAATTTAGCACGATTCAATTTTAGAAAAAATAGGTGTACTCGGTACAATTTTAAGAACACATGTCAATATCTCTACATGACTTCTCACAAGGAAGTTTTATGGAGTACTATAATATTGTTAAATTATTATATAAAACTTTTTTCAAAGTGTGGAGTCTTCTTCTTCATCAAAAACTATGACCGCCATTATTTCTTTATTTCACATCTCTAAAATTTTTTTATATCTACATCTGATTCAGCCCCTTTTTACCTTCAAATTTCGATGATTTACTCTTCTACAATATTAATTTGGGAAGGGCTAAAGGTAGTTTTTGAAATTTAAGAAAAAAAGAAGTTAAAAGTAGAAAATAACAAAAATAAATTTTTTGGGAAGGGCCTCTCCCTCTTACAGTGTCGGCCAATGAGTACATGTATTGGGGGTTTGAGAGAGAAGATACACAATTTTGAGTTGGCAATCAGTTTAAGTAGAGCTCTATTATAAAAATATTACTGATTTACACGATTGGAAGGATCACGTCATACAAAACAAAACCTAAACCTTGGAGAACACATAACGATCACTCAAGGCTGGACCTCATTAAAACCTGCATGGCCAAAAAACCCAAAGGGAAAAATGCCATGAAGGAAAAAGAGTACCCATCTAATAAAAATTTATGATTAAAGCAAAAAATACATATGATAATCCCAAATTCAATCTCAAAAAAGGTAAACAAACAGAAAAGCATAAATATTTGTATTAGACCTATGGGTAAAGTCGAAGTTGGGGATTATGTTGGGATATGGATCTCCAAGCTGGACCTTCCTTGTCCTCTCTGTATGTTTTTGATAGCTCTGATGAACCATAGATACTCAAGATCCGCAAAGACGAAGAGACTTTATGCAGGAGGCGATGCGGCAGCTTCTTCAAACTCTCACATATAGAGATAGTCAATTCAGTGAGATATGGCATGATGGAGATGGCTGCAGATTCTTCTTCTTCCTCCGTTATGTCCTCCCACTCCTCCCATTTGGAGCAATGACTAAAATGCAATTCCTTGAGTTTAGGAAATGCAACAACAACATCATCACATGAAGATTCTATTCCTAAAAACTCCCTTCCGACAAACATCAATTCATCTAAATGACAAAACTCAAGAATTTGCAAGAAAGGTAGTTTCCCCATAGCCGGCAATGATGACACCTCACTCAAAAGAGTCAGATGAATCTCTTTTATATAGTTGTGGGGTGATGACATCAAATGCGGAAGCCTGGAGCCCTTATATCCCCCGATTACCAATCTCTTCAAGTTGTGATGAGGCACGAGAGCTTCTGCTACCTCCATCCACATTGATGATGATGATGATGATTGCTCCATTTCATTCATCTTAACACTGAAATATATATTGAGTGATTCTAGTTTTTGAAGGAATGTCTGTAACTCTGCTTGTCGAGCATCCTCAACCAATTCCTCCATTTCACTCATACTACTCCAGTAGATTCCCAAATCTAGAGATTCGGTGGTAAGATGAGGGTATAATTTTTTCAGAAAACCCAACTTGTTGTATTGACTTCCAACTTTAATTTTGCGCAGTTGCAGTGTGCGGAGATTACTTAACTCACCTAATGCTTCAGGCACACAGTTGATACTAGTGCCTTCTATCTTCAAGATTTGCAGTTCAACCAAACTACAAATGCTCTCTGGTAACTCCTTCATTCTATCATTCTCACTTAAGTCAAGTTCTCTTAACTTCACCAAACTACAAATGCTCTCTGGTAACTCCATTACATAATTATGACTTAAGTCAAGTTCTCTTAACTTCACCAAATTCCCAATTTCTTGTGGAATCACTTCTAGAAAGCACCTTTCTAAGGAAAGAGATCGCAATTCAATCAAACTACACACGCTCCCTAGTAACTCATCCACTATAAAATTCTGACTTAAGTCAAGTCGTCTTAATTGATTCAAATTTCCAATTTCTCGTGGTATCACTGTTAGGCCGCACTCTGATAAGAGAAGAGTTTGCAAGAAATAAAGCCTGCATATGATTTCAAGGCCATCCTTTGGCAATTCAATATAACTACAATCCAACCATCTCAAGTGAATTAACGTTTCAATTCCTACTAGATTATGACTGTCAATTCTTAACACCCTAAGACTTTTCATGCAATCACACACTTTATAACTTCCGTCTCTTTCATCAACAGGAGGTTTGTAGTATCTGTCCCACAAACTCCGATATTCTTGGACATGAGAAACCAATGAAGAGTCACAAGCTTGACAACTTCTCTCTTTGTCATCATTCTTCCTAAGAAACATAGCAAAATCATGTACTATATCATGCATTTTACACCTTTCTATCTGCTCCCCCGACTCACTTTTCTCAATGTCCTGAATCAAACAACGCATTGCTAAATTTCTCAAGTTCTCTCGCCCTTTGAGTTCCAGTGCTCCATTTCCACTATCAGAGCCTAGATAACCTTGCGCCATCCACTCTTCTATCAGAGTCCTTGCATGAATTTGGTGATCTTTAGGATAGACGGCACAATATGAAAAACAACGCTTAAGAGCCGGGGACAAATCATTGTAGCTTAAAACTAAATGAGGAAAAAGCTCTACTTTTGCATTCTCCAATTGCCATATTTCACTCTTCTCTACATGTTCCCATCCTTCCAAATCCTTCAACTGCAAAAGTGTTCCCAAAACAATTGCAGCAAGAGGCAATCCATTGCACTTTCTAGCTATTTTCTTGCCGAACACCTCAAATTTTCCATATTCCTTATTACTCTTTCCTAGAAGAGATGTGTCACACAATAATGACCAACATTCTTCTTCACTAAGCTTATTTGGGTGATACATATCATCGTTTAAGGTACCGACCATCTTAGCTACCGTTTCCTTTCTCGTTGTCACCAGAATTTTACTGCCTGCTGCACCACATTGGAGACTGATTTTCAGAGGCTCCCACTTGGTGTTGTCTTCTGTCCAAACATCATCCAGCACAAGAAGAAACTTTTTTCCCGAAATGGAAGCCTCTAGCTTTTCTAATACCAGTGCCAATTGGTTGGAATTCGGAGGAATCTCTTGTATTCCCACTTTGTTAACAATTCCAATTGCGATCCCAGCCACGTCAAATGGGTCAGAAACACAAATCCATATTCTTAATTCAAAACAATCCTTCACTCGTTCATCATTATAAACAAGTTTGGCAAGCGTTGTTTTCCCAAGTCCCCCGGTTCCAACAATAGACAAAACTTGGGTATGACCACCATTAAGCATTAGTTTCCTCACTATGTCTTCTTTTTTGTGATGTATATCCACCCCGTGAACTTTCGTCAAGTCAACAAAAGGTGTGGATTGCACTCGCCAAGGTGTGGGCACGGGATCAGTTGTAGGCGGAGCCATGACAAAATCAAATTCCTTTCTCTCCTCGTAAATCTGTTCAAGCATAGCTTTCACATTTTCAGTTTTCTTGGCAATATCACGACGGACTGAAACTTTTTTGAAACATAAACAAGAAGATCTGAAGAAGGAGCATCCTATCTTTTGCTTAGGTTCCATCTTATCTTTGAGAAGAGAATAGTAGTTCCATTCATCCAAAATGTCCTCCATCTCATAGGCCGTAGCTTCGAGCTTCTTCAACCAACTTTTGACACTTTCTTCATTCACTCCTCTCTTTTCAGCATCATCCAACACCTCTCGGATAGTGTTGAGCTTCTTGGAAAGATAACGAAGTTGGTCCTTCACGCCTCTAACCAAATTGAATTCATACCGAATCTTATCTTCTAACATAGTTGCAATTCTCCCCACCACTTCTGAAACTATAGCATCCGCCATTTATGTTATTTGGAGCTGTTTTTTTTTTTTATTTATCCTGAAAATCAATCCAAATGGTTGGATTTAGATAAGTGACACTACTACAACTGTTTTTTAGTTTTTGAAAAGTCGTGATCACTCTTCACTGCATGATGAGCAGTATGTGGGACAAACATTCAGATCTTTTTTCGTTTTAATTAATATAATTGAATGCTTATGTTTTCTTAGAACATATACTTTGTAATTTTTGACGAATTTGGCTATGCAACATTGTCTCAATGATTGGAAAGTTAAGTTACAAAGAAACCCCAAAAAATGAAAGAATCGATGGAGAAGATCAACATTTTTGCGAGAATTGGAGATAACGAGCAAGGTTGAAGAGTGCGGAGAAGATTGGAGAGAAGATGAAGTTGTAGTTAAGAGAGTAAAAAAAGTATGGAGTTTGGTGTGTTGCGATAAGTCTTGGGTAAAACAAGTGTAATGAAGCTCAAGTGAGAAGGAAGGTTGGAGCTGCTAGAAATTGACAAGGCTGAGTCAGCAATAAAAGAACACAAAAGCAATATTGCAATTGTGGTTGGAAATGAATGGATTGATTTAGAGAATGAGAAGCATATATGTGAGGACATGTTCCGACATGTTCCGGAAGAGCTCAGTACTAAAGTTAGAGAAGCTACAAGAGCAATTGAGATATTAGAATTTTAACACGCCCCCTCACGTGTGGGCCGGAATGACACATCGGACTTCCATCACGTGGGTAGGCAAGAGAAGATATAAAGATATGTTCCGGAAGAGCTCAGTACTAAAGTTAGAGAAGCTACAAGAGCAATTGAGATATTAGAATTTTAACACGCCCCCTCACGTGTGGGCCGGAATGACACATCGGACTTCCATCACGTGGGTAGGCAAGAGAAGATATAAAGATATGTTCCAGAAGAGCTCAGTACTAAAGTTAGAGAAGCTACAAGAGCAATTGAGATATTAGAATTTTAACACGCCCCCTCACGTGTGGGCCGGAATGACACATCGGACTTCCATCACGTGGGTAGGCAAGAGAAGATATAAAGATATGTTCCGGAAGAGCTCAGTACTAAAGTTAGAGAAGCTACAAGAGCAATTGAGATATTAGAATTTTAACACGCCCCCTCACGTGTGGGCCGGAATGACACATCGGACTTCCATCACGTGGGTAGGCAAGATATAAAGACCGGAATGACACATCGGACTTCCTTCACGTGGGTAGGCAAGAGAAGATATAAAGAAATAAACTCCATCATCGCACGTGGGTAGGCAAGAGAAGATATAAAGAAATAAACTCCATCATCGACTTGGGCCCGCTCTGATACCATATTAGAAATGGGCCACTCACCCCTTAAAAGGCCTTATAAGGGGGAGGGTTATCCACACTTATATAGAAGAGATAGGATCATCACCAAGCCGATGTGGGACAACATATTAGAATTTTAACAGAATAAATTAGCCAGAATTTTGTAGCTACATGGAATAAATAAAGGAAGAAGATTAAATAAATGGGCAAGTGTAGAAGCTAAGTGACATTGGATCTCTACAAATAGGCATTAGGCCTTGTGTTTTGAGGATTCCATGACGTGGACAAGAAGTGGAATCAATTTCGGGGACGGAAAGAAAGAAAGCTAGATCGGCTAGAAATAAATAGGAGATTGTTCAAGAGCAAAAATTGATTTAGAGCAAGAGTTTGATGCATGTTAGAGATGATTCAAGGCATGCATAGTCTGAGTAAAGTAAAAAAGATTTAGGACTTAACTAAATTAGAGCAAAGATTTAGGACTACAACTTTAGAGAAAGAGAGATGAATAATTTTGAGAAGCATCGGCTTCGATTTGGTCTCGGCTACAGTGGTGGCCGAGATTTTGTCTTTGGACTAAATTATTAAGTCACGTTAAAATATTTAGAACTGGAAGACAAAATAGTTGGCTTTGCGGTTATGGTCAAAAGGTTGAACCCGTGGTTTTAAATTGAGCATGTATCTCTATCATCATTAAATCAATCAACACTAACTACTGTACAAAACAACAATTATGAGCAATTTATGAATAAAAGAAATTCTTGCACCTATACTCATATAGTTATACCTAATACCACTTAATGCAATCTTTAAACATTAAGACATGATTTTTTCAAATTCAGTACGGATAAAATTAATATGAAAATTGAAAACAGAAAAGAGCAATCAATGAGAGAGCGCGACTTACCTGCACGGTAGACTAAATCGTTGCTGGCTGATAGAGATTAAGTTTAAGGCTGGCTGAATCAAGAGAGACATTAATTAATTAATTAATTAGAGTATTATTAGACAGTAATTATATTTTTATCAACTGGTACGCCTTAATCTAATCTGAATCATTTTTTAACGCTTTCATATTTATTAAATTTTAATTTATTCTGGGCAAATATAACATTTAATTTAAAACAAACTTTATTCGTTAGGTTATTTTCTAATTTTTTGTTTATATCAACAAATTAAGATTTAAGAAGTTTTTATACTTTTAGTTTTGGAATCTTTATTTAATAAACTTGAGAGTTTAATTAAAAGACTGAAAAGAGCAATAAGAGAGCGCGACTTAACCTGCAGGGCTGGCAAACTATGGTTGTGTAGCGGTCGTCGACGGTTGCAACGAGCGTCCGAGAGGTACTGCAGAGGACGACAAGGTACTTTTTGGAGCTGCTTTTTTAGGCAAATGTAGTAACAGCGATTAAGTTGAAGGCTTGCTGAATAAATAAGGACTCTGCAATCTACTTGAAAATTAATTAATAATACAGCTGTGACAGCTCATCAACATTAATGATATTTTATTGAACTGGTACGCCAATTTTCAGCTTTAAGAAAGAACATCTTTTTAAGGCCCACGACTTTTGCTAAAGTATTATTTATGTACGCGAACTTTGAAAATATCATTTTAGATCCGTCAACTATAAGTTAATATCATTTGAGGTATTTTGAACTTTTTTCGGACGAAAATGCCCTTAAGGCCTTCAAAGGGCAATTTGAACAATTCTTTCGCCATTCATCTTGCGTCAAACAACTAGAGTCCAACAATTTTTTACTACTGTTTAATTCAATTACCATCCAAATTGAATTTAAATATAATTAAAATTGCCGTAAAAAATAGTACATTTTTCTATTATTAGATGATCAATTATATAGGGATAGTAAATTGAGATTTAGATACTTTATTTTATTTTTTTAATCTAAACTACATTTTAAGAACTCACTATATGTGATATATGAATTATATTTAGTTTCTTTGTTTTGAAATTGGATAGCTATTAATTTGGATTGTCATTCCGAGTATTATTTATATGAATTTCAGAATGAAATCAATTACCATCCAAATTAAATTTAATTATAAAAATTGTTGGACTCTAGGTGTTTGACGCAAGATGAGTGGCGAAAGAATTGTTCAAATTGCCCTTTGAATGCCTTAAGGGCATTTTCATCCAAAAAAATTCGAAATACCTCCAATGATATTAACTTATAGTTGACGGACCTAAAATGATATTTTCAAAGTTCACGGACCTAAATTGATACTTCGGCAAAGGTCGTGGACCTAAAAAGATGTTCCCTCTTAATATAATTATTGATTACCTTTTCCATCATTTGAAATGTGAAGATAACGTTGTTTGTGGGCCGCAAACGTTTAGATTTTTGTCGTTTTATATTTGTTGAAATCCAAGACCATATTTTCAAACATTTCATTAGTTCATATATAGAATTTTTGAGGCTGTTACATGCAAGTTGTAATTAAATTTGAAGTTGCAATAGTTAGATTTTCTATTTCTCTTTTAAAAAGAGTTTCTTTGTTTTTTTAAGGCTCGATCTAAATTTACAAAACCATTACAAACTGCATTTAAATCTGTTTGTAAGTATACCCTGACGACGGATTAATTAAAACTTATCAATTATTAATCAATAAAGTTCGAAATAATTACAAATCCTAATATAAAAATTTGAACAGATTTAAATGCAGTTTGTAATGGTTTTGTAAATTTAGATCGAGCCTTAAAAAAACAAAGAAACTCTTTTTAAAAGAGAAATAGAAAATCTAACTATTGCAACTTCAAAGTTAATTACAACTTGCATGTAACAGCCTCAAAATTCTATATATGAACTTATTAATGAAATGTTTGAAAATATGGTATTGGATTTCAACAAATATAAAACGACAAAAATCTAAACGTTTGCTGCCCCACAGACAACTTTGCAGTGAACGTTATCTTGACATTCCAAAAGATGGAAAATGGAATCAATAATTGTATTAAAGCTGAAAATAAAGATGATGGTTTGATTTCCACCTTTAAACCAAGATAAGAAAATATAAGGGAAAAATACTTTAATTGTTCTAAATTTTGTGTGTTGTCGTCCTCTGCAGCACCTCCTGGACGCTCGTTGCCACCGTCGACGACCGCTACACAACCATAGTAGCTGCCACCACTGGCATATCCAGTAAGGAACAAGGGGGTACAATTGTACCCCCAAAACTTCGTATAACACATATTGGAATCCTATTTCTAACATGAACTGTTAGTGGTCTAGTGGCATTAGCCATCCTTGGCAAAGTAGGGTTGTGGGTTCGATTCCTCGTTAGCCCCAATTTCTGCTTGTTTTTTTTAACTATCATCTACCTGCCTTCAATTTTTTACGCTCTCTTCTATGGCTTTGTTTTTTCATTTTTATAATCTAGATAAATTTATCTAGTCTTATTTTTTGCATCTTCCCCACTCCCCAGTGCCTTTAATTTTTTAACCTCTCTTCGATGGCTTTGTTTTTTCATTTTTATAATTTAGATAAATTTATCTAGTCTTATTTTTTATTTTGTACATCTTCCCTAGTTCTTTTATGGCTTTGTTTTTAGACTTTTATGAATAAAAATAAATTTTTTCATTGGAAAATATAAGCATGCATTATGTCCATTTTTCAATAATTGAAGTTTTGCACAAACAAGTCAAAAGCCTATTTTTGGTAAAGATAGCACATTTTACAAAAGCTAAAATAAATTTTTCCTAGTATACTGTGTAAATCTAAGATAAGTCATCTAAACTGTAATAATACAAGAAGTTTATAAGTTTTTTATGCATAGTAATTTTTTTAAAATAGACATTTTAGTTAAAGAACTGAATAAAAAGAAGGAAAAATAATTAGTACGATTTTAAAGTTATGTGTCATTGTAATATCGTACCCCCAAACTAAAAATCCTGGATACGCCACTGGTCATCATTGCATCCGAGCTCATCAAACTATGGGTTGCAGAAGGATTTCTTCGACCAATTGATGGGAAAAGCTTGGATGAAGTTGCGAAAGAGTACTTGAAAGAACTCGTTGACAGGAATCTTATTTTAGTTCACAAGTGGGGCTCTGGTGGAAAGATAAAACTATGCAAAATTCATGATCTCCTGAGGGATCTTTGTTTGAGAGAAGCTGATAAACAAAAGTTTGCTAGTTTTGTAAGGCCAGGGAATCCCGATGCCAGAATTCCCCAGTGCCGCATTCTTGTCCATCGTCGACACAGATCAAAAGAGGTATATCTCTCCGATGGCTCCCATATGTTACCTTATAAGCTCTCTTATACATTGGATCTTCGTAGTGATCATTATTACGCTACTTATCTTTATCAATTCCTAGCTGCTTCCAAGCATGTCTCACCTGCTCGTTCTTTGATATGGGATTCTTTTGGTGATCATTCTTATGATACTTCTTCAAAACGGAATCTTGAGGGCTATTTCGAAGGACTTTCAGAGTCACCCAATCTTAGACTGTTGAGGGTGTTTAAAATATTTGATCTTAGACGTAGATATTCATCTTCTTCGGATGACATGAAATACGCATCTTTCCAAGATAGTGCATCTAAGCTGCTGAACTTGAGGTACATTTCGTATCCACAGACAGGGCACTCTTTTTCCCCTTCAGTGTGTCGCCTTTGGAATTTGTCTACTTTAACTGCCAGGCATACCACGGCAGTTGCTCCACCTGAAATATGGAAAATGCCTCTCCTTAGGCATGTGGAATTCTACAGCATCTCTCTCCCAGATCCTCCCGTTGATGGTTTTGTTTTGGAGAGCCTACAGACTCTCTGTACAGTCACTATTTTGGATTGCCGCAAAAAGGTGTTAAAAAGAATCCCCAATATAAAAAAACTCAAGATTCATGAGGGGAAACTGGAGAGTTGGTCTGTAACCTATCTCAACAATCTTGCGTGTTTGCATAAACTCGAATCTCTTGAAATCACTATATTTGGTGGCTTTTTTCAAAACTCAATTCCGTTGGAGTTTTGGAGCAACCTCGCTCTCCCACATTCTCTCGAGAAGTTGACTTTGTTTGGCACTCGAATACGCTGGGAAGACATGCCTGCAACGATAGGTTGGCTACCCCATCTTCAAGTTCTTAAACTGAAATGTGATTCTTTCGTTGGATCTGAGTGGGAAACAGTTGAAAGGCAGTTCTGCAAGCTCAAATACTTGCTCATTGACAGTTGTGACTTGGTGTACTGGACAACGGAAAGCGCCCATTTTCCATGCCTTGAGCACCTTCAACTTGAACATTTGATATTGAAGGAGATCCCTTCAGTTATTGGAGAAATACCAACGCTTCAGTCAATCAAGTTGGTTGATTGCAGCACTTCTGCTGGCGTCTCTGCTAGAAAATTACAACAAGATCAACAAGAGAACTATGGGAATGATGACCTTCAAGTTCAGATAGAAAGATCAACTGGGCGAACTAGCAAAGATGACCTTCAAGTTCTGCCGCAATGGAATATGTTTTCAGGTTTTTGGAAGATTGAATGGAGCAAGGATATATAATGGGTTCGTGTATATTAATGTTTTCCTGCCTTAACAGTTCTGGTGTTTATATGCAAAAATACATTTGATGGTAGATTAATGAGTAGGTTTTACATGAATACCTCGTCATACTGCTTACAATTGATTCATGGTTTCTAACATCGTACTGTTGGTATTGGCAGTTATCACAAGTTTACAAATGGCAGTGATCACAAGTTTACAAATGCATGTTGAGAGGTGCAACCAATGATTGGAGGTGTCCTTGTCGAGAGAACAATCAGAGAAGTTCTCCCAGCCGTGCAGAGGAACAAGGAGGGTCTTGAAGAGGTGATTGCTCGGCTCAATGAAGCGTCCGAGAAGCAGAAAAAGGAGCTGGCTGAATTCGAGTCCAAGTACAAATTCAGAATCCGGAAGGGCGATGGTGAAATGAGGGATGAAAATAAGGAAGGAAGGGAACACGCAGGGCGTCCTCATTGGCCCTGCCGGATCGGATCGGATCAATAGCTGTGGGAGGTTATATGCTTCTGTATCATCCTTTTTTTTGTTCTTTTTAATATCTATGTTGGTGCCTGCTTGTTAAGGATTTTTGAAGCTTTTCTTGGATAAATAGCAGTTGGAGGTTATATGTTTCTTTTTTGATCTAATCACAGAACTGAGCTACCTTAGAAAGCCCAATTAATTTTATAGATGCAAATCTTAGCTAATGCTATAAAAAACAGCCCAACTTTATGGGCCTGCTAACAATATTAATTAAGCCCACATAACAAATTCCAGAGCAATATCCGCAAATCTCGTTGAAAATCAGTGCTATGCCATCAATTTTGCAATAGTTCAATAGGGGGATGATGATGTGGCGGAGAATTGTGACGTGACCAGAGGATATCCAATGTGGATGCTCTAAAGGGTCATTGTTCATTCCGCATAACCTAAACTTTTAATATTGTTATTCGACTGAAGTTCAAAATTAGTCTCGTATGTTTGAGTAAAAAAAATTAATCCTACATTAAGTGTAATAGCTTTTGGTTCTGGACAATATGTTTTGATCAATATTTAATGGTTTCATAAAAAAATTAACGGTCAAATGTGTTTTGAGCCAAATAACGAGTTAAAGTAATGGAACAAAATAAATTGTCTAGGACCAGAAACTAACACACACTTAAACTTTACAATGTAATTGATCATTAATATTTTATGGGACTGTTAAATATATACCAAAACATATTATTAAAGCCAAAAATAATCTATAATTCTATAGTATATACTCCCGCAGATGCAAAAAATAATCTTTTTTTTTTGTTTTTTGATAAGCCTTATAAAATTAGTTTATTTTTGTTTATGAATTTTTTTTGCCACATCTTACGCAACTAATAATGTACATCTCATTATCTACTACTAATGCTACTTTATCTGATATTTTTCTTTTTATTTTTCCTACACTTTTTCAATTTAGCATTAAAAGAAAGATCGTCAACAAAGTTTCTAAGTTTCTATTTTTAGAGGGTTTAAGAGTATTTGCAAGCCCCATAATTGTTGTTTGGTTATTAATTAATTGTTGTTGTGTCAATGGGCTTATGGACAAAGCCCTTGTCATGCAGGCTTTTAACTTTATTATTGGGCCTTTCAATTACTATGTGAATAAAATTGAATATATAGTAGGCAATTGAATGCAATTGAATGAAATCGAGAGACTCAGATTTTTGAATAATTGAACTTATTTTGTTTGTTTGTAGAGACCCAAATCATAGAAATGTGCCGTCTTTTAAAGCCCAATCTATCTTGTATGGGCTTTATAATAACCAAGAATTTAGATGTTTATAATTAACCAATAGAATCACATATATCTGGTTTTGTAAATTTAGATGGAGCCTTAAAAAAACAAAGAAACTCTTTTTAAAGAGAAATAGAAAATCTAACTATTGCAACTTCAAATTTAATTACAACTTGCATGTAACAGCCTCAAAATTCTATATATGAACTAGTTAATGAAATGTTTCTAAATATGGTCTTGGATTTCAACAAATATAAAACGACAAAAATCTAAAGGTTTGCTGCCCCACAAACAACTTTGCAGTGAACGTTATCTTCACATTCCAAAAGATGGAAATCAATACTTGTATTAAACCGAACGTTATCTTCACATTCCAAAAGATGGAAAATGGAATCAATAATTGTATTAAAGCTGGAAATAAAGATGATGGTTTGATTTCCACCTTTAAACCAAGATAAGAAAATATAAGGGAAAAATACTTTAATTGTTCTAAATTTTGTGTTGTCGTCGTCCTCTGCAGCACCTCGTTGCCACCGTCGACCGCTACACAACCATAGTTTGCCAGCTTGCAGGTTAAGTCACGCTCTCTTATTGCTCTTTTCAGTCTTTTAATTAAATTCTGAAGTTTATTAAATAAAGATGATGGTTTGATTTCCACCTTTAAACCAAGATAAGAAAATATAAGGGAAAAATACTTTAATTGTTCTAAATTTTGTGTTGTCGTCGTCCTCTGCAGCACCTCGTTGCCACCGTCGACCGCTACACAACCATAGTTTGTCAGCCTTGCAGGTTAAGTCACGCTCTCTTATTGCTCTTTTCAGTCTTTTAATTAAATTCTGAAGTTTATTAAATAAAGATGATGGTTTGATTTCCACCTTTAAACCAAGATAAGAAAATATAAGGGAAAAATACTTTAATTGTTCTAAATTTTGTGTTGTCGTCGTCCTCTGCAGCACCTCGTTGCCACCGTCGACCGCTACACAACCATAGTTTGTCAGCCTTGCAGGTTAAGTCACGCTCTCTTATTGCTCTTTTCAGTCTTTTAATTAAATTCTGAAGTTTATTAAATAAAGATGATGGTTTGATTTCCACCTTTAAACCAAGATAAGAAAATATAAGGGAAAAATACTTTAATTGTTCTAAATTTTGTGTTGTCGTCGTCCTCTGCAGCACCTCGTTGCCACCGTCGACCGCTACACAACCATAGTTTGCCAGCCCTGCAGGTTAAGTCACGCTCTCTTATTGCTCTTTTCTGTCTTTTAATTAAACTCCGAAGTTTATTAAATAAAGATTCCAAAAGCTAAAAGTATAAAAGCTTGTTAAATCTTAATTTGTTGATATAAACAAAAAATTAGAAAATAACCTAACGAAATAAAGTCTGTTTTAAATTAAATGTTATATTTGCCCAGAATATATTAAAATTTAATAAATATGAAAGCGTTAAAAAATGATTCAGATTAGATTTAGGCGTAGCAGTTGATAAAAATATAATTACTGTCTAATGATGCTCTAATTAATAAATGTGTCTCTTTATTCAGCCAGCCTTAAACGTAATCTCTATCAGCCAGCAACGATTTAGTCTACCGTGCAGGTAAGTCGCGCTCTCTCATTGCTCTTTTCTGTTTTTAATTTCATATTAATTTTATCCGTACTGAATTTGAAAAAATCTTAATGTAATAATTTCCTAAAAAATAAAAGTACACAATTTAATAATTTCATCCGCCAAAGTTTGCCCAAATGTGCTCAATTAGATCCTCTTGGAGTTGGGTGTGGGCGCTAGAGTCGCGTGTCCTTGCACGAATAGATAACCGTTCTTGTATAGACGGATGCGCTCCACTTTGAGGCGGACTACTTGCGGTTGAGCTTCCGGGAGATTCGGGGTCGAACCAATTCCCCGCATCGGGTCCATCGTCTTGGACAATCATGTTGTGCAAGATTATGCACGTATACATGATGTAGACCATGTTCTCCATGAACCACGTACGAGCCGGGGCTTTGATGATGTTGAAGCTCGCTTGGAGAACCCCGAACGCCCTCTCCACATCCTTCCGAGCAGCCTCCTGCTTCTGCGCAAAAAGCGCCTGCTTTGGGTTCGCAGGCCTGCCGCACGTCTTCACGAAGGTAGGCCACTTCGGGTAGATGCCGTCGGTGAGATAGCATTTTATAAAGCCGGTTGTTGGCGACGAAGTTGATGGCCGGCGCTTTACCATCCAAAACTTCGGTAAAGAGGTCGGATTGGTGGAGCACGTTTACGTCGTTGTTCCGAAGTATGCGTGCCAGATCCAAAGCCGGTAGTCGGCAACGGCCTCGAGTATAACGGTTGGGTAGGTGCCTTTGTGGCCGCTCGTGTAGGACCCCCCTTCCACGCCACCGGACAATTCTTTCATTGCAGTGCATGCAATCGACGCTGCCGAGCATCTCGGGGAATCCGTGCACTGTTTCGTGAAGGTCGAGCAGGAACTGACAATCGGTCGTGCTTGGCCTCCGGAGAAATTCGTCGGTGAAGGCTGCCCGGACGCCTTTGCAGAATTTGAGCAAGCATATTCGCCCAGTGCTGTCTCCGATGTGTAGGTATTCGTCGAACATATCGGTCGTTTGTCCAGTCGCAAGCTGACGGATTGCTGCAGTACATTTCTCATCGTGTGGCTGGGACGGCCGACCGCGTCGAACCATTCCTGGAAGAACTCTTCCCGGGCTGTCAAAGTATTCGCGATGTGGAGAAATAGCGGTTTCCCCATGCGGAAACGGCGACAGAAGTACGTATCTCCCCAAACTGGGTTATCGCAGAAGTAGTCGCGTACTAACCTTGCGACGGCTTCCTCCCGGTTACGATGGATGTACGTACGGGAGCGTCGTTGGGGCGGCGCGCCTTCCTCCGCCTTCCGTCGTCGATCTTCTTCAAGTGATTGTTCCATTATTTGACACATTTGTTCAAAAAGATCCATTAGTTTGATTAAATTGGGAGAAGAAAAACAAAGTTGATTTGAGATGAAAATTGGGGTGGAAATAGTGAGGATTTGAGAGGAATAGATGTGTGTTTGTGAGTGAAATGAGTATGAATTAGAAGTATTTATAGGGTAAAGAAATTAAAAAAAAATTGCAAAACGGCTATAAACAGTAATATTACCGTTTACAAATTTTTTTTTATGTTTTTTGAAAATTCAATTTTTTTTTTTAAAAAAAAGATTTATTGCGCCATCGTGACGACGCACACTCGCGGGCCGGCGAGTGGGCGTCACGCATGGGCTGGGAGCTCGCCACGTCGCCTCGGTGCGTGGCGAGACGTCTCGTGCCGCGTCTCGCGGCGGCGGTTCACGGGACGGGTTGGGAACGGGCTGGCGACGGAACGGCGGCTGCAACGCGTTTCTCCGCGGTTTCGTTCCTCCGGAACGAAACGCGGGCCGGTGGAGAAACGCGTTGTGGATGCTCTTAGGTATAAGTATATGAGTATAGGTGCAAGAATTTCTTTTATTCATAAATTGCTCATAATTGTTGTTTTGTACAGTAGTTTGATTCAATGATAGTCAACATATGATGATAGAGATACATGGTCGATTTAAAACCAACGGTTCAACCTTCAAATTGAAACCGTTGACCAATGTGTTGGATGAACCATAACCATAACCATAACCGCAAACGCCAACTATTTTGTCGGGTTTTGGTTCCCGTTCTAAATATTTTAACGTGACTTAATAATTTAGTCCAAAGACAAAATCTCGGCCACCACTGTAGCCGAGACCAAATCGAAGCCGATGCTTCTTAAAATTATTCATCTCTCTTTCTCTAAAGTTGTAGATTTGTCATTTCTCAAGCTTCCTAAATCTTTTTTACTTCACTCAGAATATGCATGCCTTGAATCATCTCTAACATGCATCAAACTCTTGCTCTAATAATTCTATTTTTGCTTTGTATCCATCCTCAAGCTTTCTTTCTTTCCTTTCCTGAGCTTCATTCAACTTCTTGTCCTCAAAACACAAGGCCTAATGCCTATTTGTAGAGATCCAATGTCACTTAGCTTCTACACTTGCCCATTTATTTAATCTTCTTCCTTTATTTATTCCATGTACCTACAAAATTCTGCCTAATTTATTCTTCAATACTCCTTCTTCAATTGCTCTTGTAGCTTCTCTAACTTTAGTACTCAGCTCTTCGGGAACATGTCCTCACATATATGCTTCTCATTCTCTAAATCAATCCATTCATTTCCAACCACAATTGCAATATTGCTTTTGTGTTCTTTTATTGCTGACTCAGCCTTGTCAATTTCTAGCAGCTCCAACCTTCCTTCTCACTTGACCTTCATTACACTTGTTTTACCCAACACTTATCGCAACACACCAAACTCCATACCTTTTTTTACTCTCTTAACTACAACTTCATCTTCTCTCCAATCTTCTCCCCACTCTTCAACCATGCTCTTTATCTCCAATATATAATGTTCTCGCAAAAATGTTGATCTTCTCCATCGATTCTTTCATTTTTTGGGGTTTCTTTGTAACTTAACTTTCCAATCATCGAGACAATGTTGCATTGCCAAATTCGTCAAAAATTACAAAGTATATGTTCTAAGAAAACATAAGAATTCAATTATATTAATTAAAACGAAAAAAGATCTGAATGTTTGTCCCACATACTGCTCATCATTCAGTGAAGAGTGATCACGACTTTTCAAAAAATAAAAAACAGTTGTAGTAGTAGTGTCACTTATCTAAATCCAACCATTTGGATTGATTTTCAGGATAAATCAAAAAAAAAAAAAAACAGCTCCAAATAACATAAATGGCGGATGCTATAGTTTCAGAAGTGGTGGGGAGAATTGCAACTATGTTAGAAGATAAGATTCGGTATGAAGTCAATTTGGTTAGAGGCGTGAAGGACGAACTTCGTTATCTTTCCGAGAAGCTCAACACTATCCGACAGGTGTTGGATGATGCAGAAAAGAGAGGAGTGAAAGATGAAAGTGTCAAAAGATGGTTGAAGAAGCTCGAAGCTATGGCCTATGAGATGGAGGATATTTTGGATGAATGGAACTACTATTCTCTTCTCAAAGATAAGATGGAACCTAAGCAAAAGATAGGATGCTCCTTCATCAGATCTTCTTGTTTATGTTTCAAAAAAGTTTCAGTCCATCGTGATATTGCCAAGAAAATTGAAAATGTGAAAGCTATGCTTGAACAGATTTACGAGGAGAGAAAGGAATTTGATTTTGTCATCGCTCCGCCTACAACTGATCCCGTGCCCACACCTTGGCGAGTGCAATCCACACCTCTTGTTGACTTGACGAAAGTTCACGGGGTGGATATACATAACAAAAAAGAAGACATAGTGAGCAAACTAATGCTTAATGGTGGTCATACCCAAGTTTTGTCTATTGTTGGAACCGGGGGACTTGGGAAAACAACTCTTGCCAAACTTGTTTATAATGATGAACGAGTGAAGGATTGTTTTGAATTAAGAATATGGATTTGTGTTTCTGATCCATTTGACGTGGCTGGGATCGCAATTGGAATTGTTAACAAAGTGGGAATAGAAGAGATTCCCCCGAATTCCAACCAATTGGCACTGGTATTAGAAAAGCTAGAGGCATCCATTTCGGGAAAAAAGTTTCTTCTTGTGCTGGATGATGTTTGGACAGAAGACAACACCAAGTGGGAGCCTCTGAAAATCAGTCTCCAATGTGGTGCAGCAGGCAGTAAAATTCTGGTGACAACGAGAAAGGAAACGGTAGCTAAGATGGTCCGTACCTTAAACGATGATATGTATCACCCAAATAAGCTTAGTGAAGAAGAATGTTGGTCATTATTGTGTGACACATCTCTTCCTGGAAAGAGTGATGAAGAATGTGGAAAATTCGAGGTGTTTGGCAAGAAAATAGCTAGAAAGTGCAATGGATTGCCTCTTGCTGCAATTGTTTTGGGAACACTTTTGCAGTTCAAGGATTTGGAAGGATGGAAACATGTAGAGAAGAGTGAAATATGGGAATTGGAGAATGCAAAAGTAGAGCTTTTTCCTCATTTGGTTTTAAGCTACAATGATTTGTCCCCGGCTCTTAAGTGTTGTTTTTCATATTGTGCCGTCTATCCTAAAGATCACACAATTCATGCAGAGACTCTGATAGGAGAGTGGATGGCGCAAGGTTATCTAGGGTCTGATAGTGGAAACAGTGCACTTGAGCTGAAAGGGCGAGAGAACTTGAGAAATTTAGCAATGCGTTGTTTGATTCAGGACATTGAGAAAAGTAAGTCGGGGGAGCAGATAGAAAGGTGTAAAATGCATGATATAGTACATGATTTTGCTATGTTTCTTAGGAAGAATGATGACAAAGAGAGAAGTTGTCAAGCTTGTGACTCTTCATTGGTTTCTCATGTCCAAGAATATCGGAGTCTTCCGTGGGACTATGAACCACCAGTAGATGAAAGAGACAGAAGTTTTCAAGTTTGTAATTGCATAAAAAGTCTTAGGGTGATGAGCATTTACAGATGTATTCCAGTAGGAATAGAAATGTTAATTCACTTGAGATGCTTGGATTGTAGTGATATTGCATTGTCAAAGGATGACCTCGAAATCATATGCAGGCTTTATTTCTTGCAAACTCTTCTCTTATCAAGGTGCGGCCTAACTGTGATACCACGAGAAATTGGAAATTTGAATCAATTAAGACGACTTGACTTATCAAGGTGCGGCCTAACAGTGATACCACGAGAAATTGGAAATTTGAATCAATTAAGACGACTTGACTTAAGGTGGAATAGAGAACTAAAGGAGTTACCAGGGAGCGTGTGTAGTTTGATTGAATTGCGATCTCTTTCCTTAGAATGGTGCTCTCTAGAAGTGATTCCACAAGAAATTGGGAATTTGGTGAAGTTAAGAGAACTTGACTTAAGTTGGAATACAAAATTAAAGGAGTTACCAGAGAGCATTTGTAGTTTGGTTGAACTGCAAATCTTGAAGATTGAAGGCACTGATATCAACTGTCTGCCTAAAGCATTAGGTGACTTAAGTAATCTCTGCACACTGCAACTGCGCGAATTTAAAGTAGGAAGTGAATACAACAAGTTGGGTTTTCTGAAAACAGTATACCATTGTCTTACCGAATCCGAATCTCTAAATTTGGAAATCTACTGGAGTAGTATGAGTGAAATGGAGGAATTAGTTGAGGATGCTCGACAAGCAGATTTACAGTCAGTCCTTCAAAAACTAGAATCACTCAGAATATATTTCAGGGGTAGGATGAATGAAATGGAGCAATCATCAACATCATCATCAATGTGGATGGAGGTAGCAGAAGCTCTCGTGCCTCATCACTGTTGAAATTTGCCAAAATCCAAATCCCACATCGGTGGGTTGATAATTGTTTGGGGGTGTGGCTGCCTATAAAAGGAGCTCACCCCCACTTTGTAAATTATCCCAAATTGTACTCTTCTCCATTTAAATATATAAGTGGGCTCTGCAGAGGGTGCTCGGAGACGTAGGCAATTTGGCCGAACTCCGTTATCAAAGTTACGGGTGTGTTCTTTCTTTATTATCTATTTTGTTCCGCATTTATTTCTGGGTTTATTTTCTGTAGTAGTATTGTATTCAATATTATTTGCGGGTTTGGTAGTAGTGTTTTGTACGGTTCTTTTGGGTGTTTTTATATTGTGATAAATACACCGACTGATAAATTCTGTTAGGAATCTGGTATTTAAGAGGGACAGTGTCCTCGCCAGTCTTTCCAAAGAATTTATTTGGAGAAGTAATTTTATCGAGTAGACCCCAGTGGGTTAACTCTGAAATTACTGAATCGGTTCATTTCACTATTTGAGAGAAAATTACCCGGTTTTCTCAACAAGTGGTATCAGAGCCAAAGGTTCGTCCTTGGTTCTGTTTGTTTGTAATATTGAATACTTTATTTTGAGTCTGTAATGGCGGGTAATGATCAAGAAAACAAGGCTAGTTCTTCGTCATCGTGGTCGAGGTTTCCACTGTCAAATATGAAATTGACGGTGGAGATATTTGACGGTACTGGCCATTTTGGTATGTGGCAGGGGGAGGTTCTAGACTCTCTTTTCCAGCAAGGTCTTGACATTGCCATTGAAGAAAAGAAACCAGAAGATATAGATGATAAAGATTGGAGTACCATAAATCGGTTAGCTTGTGGAACAATTCGGTCGTGTCTATCCAGGGAGCAGAAGTATGCTGTCAAGAATGAGACTTCTGCACATAGATTGTGGAAGACACTGGAGGACAAATTTCTGAAGAAAAGTGGTCAGAATAAGCTCCTTATGAAGAAAAGGTTGTTCCAATTTGAATACCGATCAGGTACCACTATGAATGAACACATTACTTTGTTTAACCAATTAGTAGCAGACCTGCTAAATTTAGATGTGAAATTTGAGGATGAGGATCTGGCATTGATGTTGTTGTCGTCTCTACCTGATGAATTTGAACATCTGGAGACCACATTACTCCACGGTAAAGAGAATGTGTCTTTAGATACTGTATGTTCTGCTTTGTATAGTCATGAATTGCGAAAGACAGATAAAATGAAAGGCAAAGCAGTTACAGATGAAGCATTAGTGGCAAGAGGTCGTCAACAAGGCCGATCAAAGGAGAGAAGAGGAAGGTCCAAATCGAAAAGGCGAGTTGCCAAAGATGAGTGTGCTTTCTGTTATGAGAAAGGACATTGGAAGAAAGACTGCCCAAAGTTGAAGAAGAAAGAAAAGGCTTCGCAAGATGCAAATGTTGCTGAATGCAAAAATGATGCGGAGTCAGATTGTTCTTTGACGGTTTCACCTTCAACATCGCATCCAGATGAGTGGATATTGGATTCAGGTTGCACCTATCATATGTGTCCCATCAGGGAGTGGTTCTTTGATTTTGAAGAACTCAATGGCGGACTTGTTTACATGGGAAACGATAGTCCATGTAAGACAGCCGGGATAGGCTCAATCAAGCTACGGAATCAGGATGGATCCACCAAAATTTTGAAGGATGTGCGGTACGTGCCCCAGTTGAAGAAGAATCTCATCTCATTGGGGGCCTTAGAATCGAAAGGCCTAGTTGTGATGATGCGAGATGGAATTCTTAAAGCAACTTCAGGAGCATTGGTGATGCTGAAAGGTGTGAGGAAGAACAATTTGTATTACTATCAAGGTAGTACAGTTGTTGGGACAGTAGCAACTGCAACTTCGAGTAACAAGAAGGATGCAGAGGCGACGAAGCTTTGGCATTTGCGATTGGGACATGCTGGTGAGAGATCATTGCAAATTCTCGCCAAGCAAAGATTATTGAAAGGTACGAAGTCTTGCAAATTAGAGTTTTGCGAGCATTGCGTTCTGGGAAAACAACGAAGAGTGAAATTTGGCACTGCAATCCATAATACGAAGGGCATTTTGGATTACGTGCACTCAGATGTGTGGGGACCTGCCAAGACTCCGTCACTTGGAGGTAGACACTATTTTGTCACTTTTGTTGATGATTTTTCCAGGAGAGTTTGGGTGTACACTATGAAGAGCAAAAATGAAGTCCTTGGGATTTTTCTGAAATGGAAAGCTCAAGTTGAAAATCAGATGGGGAGGAAGATCAAGGTTCTCCGATCAGACAACGGTGGAGAATACAAGAGTGATCCTTTCCAAGATGTATGCCAGGAGTGTGGCATAGTTCGGCACTTCACAGTGAGAAATACACCACAGCAGAATGGAGTGTCAGAGCGTATGAATCGAACACTAGTGGAGAAAGTTCGTTGTATGCTGTCTAATGCTGGGCTGGACAGGACATTTTGGGCTGAGGCCATCTCATACGCTCAACACATTGTCAATCGTTTGCCATGTTCTGCCATTGATGGCAAGACTCCTTTAGAGGTATGGTCCGGTAAACCAGCAACTGATTATGATTATTTGCGTATTTTTGGTTCTATTGCATATTATCATGTGACTGAGTCAAAATTGGATCCACGTGCAAAGAAGGCTTTGTTTATGGGTTTCAGTGCTGGTGTTAAAGGATATCGGTTATGGTGTCTGGAGTCTAAGAAGACGATTGTAAGTAGGGATGTTACCTTTGATGAATCTTCCATGTTGAATAAGGTAAATCCAAATAGTAGTGATACTTCGCAGCAGGTGGAGTATACACCGAAGCAGGTGGAGTTCGAAGAAGCAGTTGTGATCCCAACTACGAACACCACAAATGACTCTCCTACGGAAGAAGAAGAGTCAGATGATGAAGAGGTTCCACCCCAAGAACCTTCGCAGCAATCAGAGCCAATTGCAGTTAGGCGAACGAGGCGGGAAAACAAGAAACCTGCTCGATTTGCGGATATGGTAGCATATGCGCTTCCAGTTGTTGATGATGTTCCATGTATCTTTTCGAAAGCTATTGAAAGTTCAGAAAGCGATGGTTGGAAAGGTGCTTTGGAAGAAGAGATGCAATCTCTTCAGAAGAACAAGACGTGGAAGCTGATGCCATTGCCGAAAGGCAGGAAGGCAATTGGATGTAAATGGGTTTTTGCAAAGAAAGAGGGATTTCCTGACAGAGATGATGTTCGCTACAAAGCAAGATTGGTAGCTAAAGGCTACGCCCAGAAGGAGGGAATTGATTACAATGAGGTATTTTCTCCTGTTGTTAAACATTCCTCCATTAGAATTTTGTTGGCTTTGGTAGCGCAGTTGAATTTGGAGCTAGCTCAACTTGATGTGAAGACCGCGTTTTTACACGGTGATCTGAAGGAGGAAATCTATATGACCCAACCGGAGGGATTCAAGGTTGCTGGTAAAGAAAATTGGGTTTGCAAGTTGAACAAATCGTTGTACGGATTGAAGCAGTCTTCAAGACAGTGGTACAAACGGTTTGACAAGTTTATGAAGGATCAGATGTACACAAGAAGCAAATACGACCACTGTGTGTATTTGCGCAGACTTCAAGATGGTTCCTACATCTACCTACTCTTATACGTTGATGATATGCTGATAGCATCAAAGAGCCAAGTTGAAATTGACAGATTGAAGGCTCAGTTGAGTAAAGAGTTCGAGATGAAGGATTTGGGGGAAGCCAAGAAGATTCTCGGCATGGAGATAACAAGAGATAGAGAAGGAGGCAAGCTTTGGCTGACACAGAAGCAGTATTTGACCAAAGTACTACAGCGTTTTGGTATAAATGATGATTCCAAACCTGTAAGTACCCCACTTGCTCCTCATTTGAAACTTAGTTCTCAGTTATCTCCAAATACGGAAGATGAGCGAGAATATATGGCGAAGGTTCCCTATGCTAATGCAGTTGGAAGCTTGATGTATGCAATGGTGTGTACAAGACCAGACATTTCACAGGCCGTTGGTACTGTGAGCAGATACATGCATGATCCAGGAAAGGGTCATTGGCAAGCTGTGAAATGGATTCTGCGGTATATCAAAGATACTGTAGATATTGGTTTGTTGTTTGAGCAGGATAAATCACTTGGTCATTTTGCAGTTGGATATTGTGATTCCGACTATGCTGGTGATTTGGATAAGCGAAGATCTACTACTGGCTATTTGTTCACTTTAGCGAATGCGCCAGTTAGTTGGAAGTCTACCTTGCAGTCAACGGTAGCTTTGTCTACAACAGAGGCAGAGTACATGGCCATTACTGAAGCTGTGAAGGAGGCGATTTGGCTTCATGGGTTGCTGAAAGAATTGGGTGTTGGTCAGAAACAACTTGAAGTATATTCTGACAGCCAGAGTGCTATTCATTTAGCAAAGAATCAGGTCTTTCATGCAAGGACGAAGCACATTGATGTTCGCTATCATTTTGTGCGGGAAATTCTCGAAGAAGAGGAAGTTGTCATCAGAAAGGTTCCAACTTTGGAGAATCCTGCAGATATGTTGACCAAGGTGGTGACGAGAGGCAAGTTTGAACATTGTTTGGACTTGGTTAATATTCTGCGATTTGGAGCTGGCGCTTGACTGCGCCAATATGAAAGCACCGCGAGTCGTTTGTTTTGGTGGAGAAGATTTGTGTTCGGTGGGATTTGAAATTTTGTCAAGGTGGAGATTTGTTGAAATTTGCCAAAATCCAAATCCCACATCGGTGGGTTGATAATTGTTTGGGGGTGTGGCTGCCTATAAAAGGAGCTCACCCCCCACTTTGTAAATTATCCCAAATTGTACTCTTCTCCATTTAAATATATAAGTGGGCTCTGCAGAGGGTGCTCGGAGACGTAGGCAATTTGGCCGAACTCCGTTATCAAAGTTCCGGGTGTGTTCTTTCTTTATTATCTATTTTGTTCCGCATTTATTTCTGGGTTTATTTTCTGTAGTAGTATTGTATTCAATATTATTTGCGGGTTTGGTAGTAGTGTTTTGTACGGTTCTTTTGGGTGTTTTTATATTGTGATAAATACACCGACTGATAAATTCTGTTAGGAATCTGGTATTTAAGAGGGACAGTGTCCTCGCCAGTCTTTCCAAAGAATTTATTTGGAGAAGTAATTTTATCGAGTAGACCCCAGTGGGTTAACTCTGAAATTACTGAATCGGTTCATTTCACTATTTGAGAGAAAATTACCCGGTTTTCTCAACACAACTTGAAGAAATTGGTAATCTGGGAATATAAGGGCTCCAGGCTTCCGCATTTGATGTCATCATCCTTCAACTTTATAAAAGAGATTCGTCTGGAATGGTTGAGTGAGGTGTCATCATTGGCTGCTATGGGGAAACTACCTTTCTTGGAAATTCTCAAGTTTTATCGTTTAGATGAATTGATGTTTGTGGGAAGGGAGTTTATAGGAATAGAATCTTCATGTGATGATGTTGTTGTTGCATTTCCTAAACTCAAGGGGCTGATATTTGATGATTGCTCCAATTGGAAGGAGTGGGAGGACATAACGGAGGAAGAAGAAGAATCTGCGGCCATCTCCATCATGCCATGTCTCACAACATTGACTATCCAAAATAGTAAGGGTTTGAAGAAGCTGCCGCATCACCTCCTGCATAAAGTCTCTTCGTCTTTGCGGTTGTTGGATATCAATGGTTCATCAGAGCTAGTAAAAACATACGGAGAGGACAAGGAAGGTTCAGCTTGGAGATCCATATCCCAACATAATCCCAACTTGGAGCTATTTTTTCTAAAATTGAATCGTGTTAAATTTTGATATTTACACGAAATAGATAACTTATAGTAGTGTGAAAACACTTATAGATTCCATTTACAGTTAAGGTACAGCAATATTTCAATTTGTATATTTGATTAGTTTATAAAATATTTTAAATTTTTAGATTTTTTGTTTGTTAGAGTACTGTTTTTCATATATTAACTCTGAAATATAATACTATCATCCATAATTAATACAGTAGTGTTGTTTTTTACATTTTAGGTTATATAAAAATTACTCATATTATATTTTTATTGTATTTATTTTTCTTTAAAATTAAGTAAGACTGATTTTTCACTACTAATATCACAACTATTTTTTCTTTTTATATTTTTTTGTATTTTACTATTACTTTTTTTTAAAAAAAAATTGTAAAGCTTATTATTAAATCCAACGGTACCGAAGAATGTAGTATGTATTTCCTCGTCCCAAGAAAAAGGTCTATATTTTGGGTGACATAAGCTTTTATGCGGTGTTGTGTTATGATTTATTATGCGTTATGTGGAAAGAGAATAAAGTATAGATAACTGTTTTTCTATTTTTCATAATACATTATTTTTGTTGGAACAAACCAAGAAGAAAAGTCAGTTATTTTCGTTGAGACTAAGTGATTAGCTAACGAAGCCCCTATCAATAATATTTTCTGCATCTGCCACTGCATGTAGTGAAAGTGGATTGCTTGAATACCCATATAAAATGATCCATTCCTGCTTTGTGTCGAAGAAGAAGAAGAACTAATGGAAAAAGAGAAGAAACGCAACGCATAACTAACAACTTCACTAAACGATGAGAGCTTTTTTTATAAAAATAAATACATACTAACACTCACGTTATCACAAATGTCTCAAATGAGCCTGAATTCAAGTTTGGGCCAATAGCCTTCTAAACTTTATATTTTCAGTCCAACTCCTACTATAAAATTCAAAATTTAGTAACAAAAATTTCGTTTAATATCCATTTAGTAACAAAATTTTCGTTTAATATCGAAACATACTTTTGAAACCAAACAAAATTTTGCATGTTACATATTCGTTATGATTCCATAAAAAAAAGAAATAGTTGCTGCTTAGATACTTCACTTTTTAAGAAGCCTCATTCAATTCTTTGGAAGGACCACAAAAATTCCATCTAAGTTAACATGTAAAAATTATGATTGCAAAATTGATGTATCATTAACAACACAATCATTCTTTCTCTTCTTAAATCCAAAAAAATGAGGGCCAGTTTTGGAAATTGGAGCCAAGGACTATTGAGTGCCTCTCTATTTAATTTCCATTTGTTTTTTGTAATTTGGACCCTTTATTCTGACATTTCTTGCTCATTTAGGGAAATGGATTCATCTCAAGGCAATAATTTGTTGCATGGCTTATATCTTCCCTTCAAAATAAAAAGTCAACCTTGTTTAATTATTATACATGTCATGACATTTATTGGACCTTACTTTTCTTTCGTCCACCATTAAATATTATGTTAGACTTGTCACAAATTTTTAAAAATTAGTTGAATATAGGTGAAAAAGGACACGTGAAATACGAATCTCATTTTTACGTATGAATTTTAGAGTGAATCTAAGTACAATGAGATAGTAGAAATGGAAGCTCATCTGTCATAAATAGTAAAAATAGAAATGAAATATTTTATGATGAATATCACAATATATACTAAAATAAAAATATTTAATGGTGAACAAGTATTATTTCAAGAAAAGTAAATTATCCAACTTTCATGTCAAGGAAATTCGTTATTACGGTTTATGCTTGTTTTTCCTTTTCGTATGCTCCAAATATATAAGGCATATTTTCATAAATAATTATGCTTTTCTAATTTATTTGCTAGTGCATTCCTTATTAATTCTTTCATCAACTCTAGTATTAGTTTATTATAAAATGGACATACTATTCCATTCTCATTTTTTTGTAAAATACTCAATGATCGTCAATATAATTGAATTAGAGGAAAAGAGTATTAACTTTTTAAGGACAATCTCAAATTTATATGTTTTTCCTAGACTCGATTCTGGCTCTATAAACATTGCATAATTCAAATTATGACCACGATTCATAAATGATAGAAATTTCATTACCTTTGTCTTAATTTATTTTGAAATTTTCATCTTCTATCCCTTAAATCACATGATAAACACATTATGATAAACACATAGTAGTATGTTACATTGATAATGTACTATTAGTAATGGAGGTAGAATTTTTTAAAAAAAATTCCTACATGAAAGTGTACATAAAATTAAGGATAAATATTATCTCATTCATCCAATTATTAATGACACGTGTTTCTAGCTATAAAATGTCTCTCTTTTCTACCACTTAAAATCCAAATTAAAGAAGCAAAATTTGAGTTCAATGAGAAGGACCAAAAATCATTAATCATCATTATAGATTTCAATTGGCATTATTCTTGATGTTTAATATTCCTTCTTAGTGTGAAACCATTAAGGAAAAAGCCGAGTTTAATGTGGTACTTATCCCTAATCAATATATTTATCCCTTTCAAGAATTTAAGACCTTAATTCTTAATGTAGTGTACTGATTTTTTTTCACTATTGCAAAATCCATACCAGAAGAGGAAATATAAATAAATTGGATCTTTTTAGATCATTTTCTAACCAATTCCAAATATATAGTCTGCAATACTTTGTTTGGGTATGCGACCAGGGGCGGACGCAGAAAATTTTTTCAGCAAGGGCTCCACTGTATATAAATTTTTAATTATTACTTCTCCCGTCACACGATTTTATGTAGTCCAGTAAGGGCCCCTCTGTCCCATAAAGTTGAGTCACTTCATTCTATGCATTCGTTTTGAAAAAATCGTAATAAATAATTAAAGTGGATAAATAGTACAATAAATTTGAAAATAATGTAGAGAAGACTCTTGTCTACGTTATTCTCGATTTTACTTTAATATTTATCCATTCTAACTATTTATTACGATTTTTTTAAAACGAGTGCAAAAAATAAAGTGACTCAACTTTTATGGGACAAATGGAGTATTGTTTTGTGATCAAAGTAAAGCGAATAAAGTAAGAGAGAGTGATGTTTCTATATTTAGAAATGTGTCATTTAGAGTGAAAAATCCTATAAATAAAAATGTATCACTTAGGGTGAGACGTAGTTAGTATATAAACATGAAAAACAGTAATCACGTAAAAAAAATCACAAACATTTTGCCAAAACTCAATCATTTAAACACAAAATCATATATATATATATATATATATATATATATAGGGATGTATTCATTTCCTTTTCCTATATTTCCTCCTTTTTCCTTCTTAATATCAGCCATTAGATTAGAGAAATGGACGGTCAAGATCAACATTGGGTAATTAATCCCGTGTTGCATTATTTGTCCTATTTTGTGCATTATGAGGGTACAATAGTAATATAATAATGGCTGGAAACCGCTACGAATAATGCACCACATGGTAACGAGTAATGCATATAATTGTCTATATAATGCACAATTTGTGAACTGCAATGCATGCGAACAAGATGTGTTGTGTTATGATGTTTGACACACGTTTCTTGTTTCCCCTAAGGGTTTAATAAGCTTAGGGGCTAGGGGATAGTACGTACGCATTAATAACAAATTATATAACGATACGAATAATTCACCAACTTGTCACGAGTAATGGATGTTATTAACTATATAATGCACAATATGTGAACTGCAATGCATACGAATAAGATGTACCATGTTATGATGTTTGACACACGTTTCTTGTTTCCCCCAAGGGTTTAATAAGCTTAGGGGCTAGGGTATAGTACGTAGACACGTATGTAATCTTCACATGGTAACGAGTAATGGATATAATTGACTATATAATGCACAATTTGTGAACTGCAATGCATACGAACAAGATGTGCTGTGTTATGATGTTTGACACATGTGTCTTGTTTCCCCTAAGGGTTTAATAAGCTTAGGGGCTAGGGTATAGTACGTACGCATTAATAACAAATTGTAAACCGCTACGAATAATGCACCACATGGTAACGAGTAATGCATATAATTGACTATATAATGCACAATTTGTGAACTGCAATGCATACGAACAAGATGTGTTGTGTTATTATGTTTGACACACGCTTCTTGTTTCCCCTAAGGGTTTAATAAGCTTAGGGGCTAGGGTATAGTACGTACACATTACTAAATGCACGTATGTAATCTTCACTGCGATGATTAACCCATATACACAATACCTCTAATAATGCATAATATACTCTGATAATGACAATTAACAGCTACATAATGCACTACCTAAACCAAATAATGCACATACGTATATTCCAATAACAACAATTTGTTAGTAATGTCTACGTACTATACCCTAGCCCCTAAGCTTATTAAACCCTTAGGGGAAACAAGAAACGTGTGTCAAACATCATAACATGGTACATCGTATTCGTATGCATTGCAGTTCACATATTGTGCATTATATAGTTAATAACATCCATTACTCGTGACAATTTGGTGAATTATTCGTATCGTTTTATAATTTGTTATTAATGCGTACGTACTATACCCTAACCCCTAAGCTTATTAAACCCTTAGGGGAAACAAGAAACGTGTGTCAAACATCATAACATGGTACATCGTATTCGTATGCATTGCAGTTCACATATTGTGCATTATATAGTTAATAACATCCATTACTCGTGACAATTTGGTGAATTATTCGTATCGTTTTATAATTTGTTATTAATGCGTACGTACTATACCCTAGCCCCTAAGCTTATTAAACCCTTAGGGGAAATAAGAAACGTGTGTCAAACATCATAACACAGCACATCTTGTTTGTATGCATTGTAGTTCACAAATTTTGCATTATATAGTCAATTATATCCATTACTCGTTACCATGTGAAGATTACATACGTGTCTACGTACTATACCCTAGCCCCTAAGCTTATTAAACCCTTAGGGGAAACAAGAAACGCGTGTCAAACATCATAACATGGTACATCTTATTCGTATGCATTGCAGTTCACATATTGTGCATTATATAGTCAATTATATGCATTACTCGTGACCATGTGGTGCATTATTCGTAGATACCAAAATGTGGCAGTTCCTTTTCCGTCAATTGACAATAATAACCCTGTAATGCATACAATCACCTTCTATAATGCAACACGGAACCAGTTTTATAGAATCAATCTGATCCGTTGATGCCTTAGATCTAACGCGTAATATTAAGAAGGAAAAATGATCTAAGATGTGAAAAGGAGAATAAGGCTCCCCTATATATATATATATATTTATATATATATATATATATATATATATATATATAGAGTCGTGATCATATGATAACCCCAAAATATCGTAATAACCCTATAACTAAATCTGGACCACACATATTTCTAATCATGCGGTTGAGATTCAAACTTAGATTTACTTCATAAAAAAAAGGCGGAGGGGTAAATATGTCATTTCTCTCATTTAATTTCTGAATTTTGCCAAATATCACGTAAAATGATAAAATGATATATGTTAGGTTTATTGCATAGAATGATAGTTTTGCCGGATAGAATGATACTCTACTTCATAAAAAAAGGCGGAGGGGTAAATATGTCATTTCCCTCATTTAATTTCTGAATTTCGCCAAATATCACGTAAAATGATAAAATGATATATGTTAGGTTTATTGCATAGAATGATAGTTTTGTCGGATAGAATGATACTCTGAGTTGATAAAATGATACTTTTGACTGACTGATAAAATGATAGGTTTATTGCATAGAATGATAGTTTTGTCGGATAGAATGATACTTTGAGTTGATAAAATGATACCTTTGGCGGATAAAATGATAGTTTTGCCGGATAGAATGATACTCTGAGTTGATAAAATGATACTTTGACTTATATATGTTAGGTTTACAACATACAATGATAGTTTTGCCGATAGAATGATACTCTGAGTTGATAAAATGATACTTTTGACTGATTGATAAAATGATATATGTTAGGTTTATTGCATAGAATGATAGTTTGACGGATAGAATGATACTCTTAGTTGATAAAATGATACTTTTGACTGACTGATAAAATGATAAAATGATAAAATGATAGGTTTATTGCATAGAATGATAGTTTTGTCGGATAGAATGATACTTTGAGTTGATAAAATGATACCTTTGCCGGATAGAATGATAGTTTTGCCGGATAGAATGATACTTTTGCCGGATAGAATGATACTTTGAGTTGATAAAATGATACTTTGGCTTATATATGTTAGGTTTACAGCATACAATGATAGTTTTGCCGGATAGAATGATACTCTGAGTTGATAAAATGATACTTTTGACTGATAAAATGATAAAATGATACTCACAACAGATAGAATGATACTTTAAGTTGATAAAATGATACCTTTGGCGGATAGAATGATAGTTTTGCCGGATAGAATGATAGTTTTGCCAGATAGAATGATACTCTGAGTTGATAAAATGATACGTTGGCTTATATATGTTAGGTTTACAACATACAATGATAGTTTTGCTGGATAGAATGATACTCTAAGTTAATAAAATGATACTTTTGACTGATAAAATGATAAAATGATACTCACAGCAGATAGAATGATACTTTGAGTTGATAAAATGATACCTTTGGCGGATAGAATGATAGTTTTGCCGGATAGAATGATACGCTGAGTTGATATAATGATACTTTTGGCTTATAATGATAGTTTTATCATTTTATAGGTCGAAGTATCATTTTATCGGCTGCGAAATTAAATGAGTGAAATGACAGTTTTACCCCGCGCTTTTTTTTATTAAGTAAATCTAAGTTTGAATCTCAACCGCATGATTAGAAATATGTGTGGTCCAGATTTAGTTATAGGGTTATTACGGAAATAGGGGTTATCAATATAACGCACCCATGTATATATATATATATATATATATATAGATGATTGTATTCAAATCCTTTTTCCCTTATTAATCCAATCTTCTTTTTAATCTCAGCCTCACGATTTTGTCATCCGACGGTTAGATTGATGCCACGTGTCATTTAATAATGCAGATTTTCAGTTAAATAATGTACATCGACTAATATATATATATATATATATAGGGATGTATTCATTTCCTTTTCTCATATTTCCTCCTATTTCCTTCTTGATCTTAGCCGTTGATTTCCTGTATCCAATGGCCTAAATTAGTGTGTTTAATCATTTAATTTAATGATTAAAAAAAACGAAAAGGGCTTAATTGGTAATCAATAATTTGGTTGGTTATGGCAACTTCCTAAATTTACTCCAACTCAATCTTCACGGTTATTATTCCTTGCCAAACGCCATTGACGTGAATTTCTCCATTACATCTGTGCTTTATGAGAGGCAGCGACGGGGAACAGAGGTTGATGCGACGTCGGCTCTGTGCTGGATCGCGCACAGCCATGGCGGGAGGAAAACAGCAACATCCGTTCAATGGCGACCCTAGTGGTGGCAGCGGTGGCTGATCAACAGCGATGATGGAGAGTCACGGCTGCGACGAATCGCAGCGGCGCTGAGAGAATAAGATAGGCGGAGAGCTGAGCTTTCGAGCTCGCCGACGGTGACGACGGAGTACAGATCGGAGGGCAGAGAAAGCGAGGTTGGGAACATGGGTAGTAGCTGCGCGAAGGACAGCAGCCGTGCAGCAGTTCAGCGACGGAACGCCGACGAAGGAGGGAGAGCAGACCTAAACAATGGCTGACGGTGACGGAGAATTTTCTAAGAGAGAGGGAGCGCTGCGTGAAAGGAGATGCTATACTTTGTTGAATTCTGATATGTAGAGTATAATGCGCAGTTTAGTTTCTGTAATGCATCATATGTGATATGTAATGAACATTGATCTTGACCCGTTTAATTAAACTTATGCAGTGTTTCGATGTTTGGCTCACGTTTCCTGTTTTCCCTAAGGGTTTAACAAGCCTAGGGGCTAGGGTGTAGTACGTTCTAAGTCTAAATAACGTTGTCCAAATACACGAGATGCAGTATTTCATCTGGGGTCGCACATTCATAGCGTGTATGTTTTTTTAGTGATGTACATAATGTACATATTATATAGTATAATGCGCAGTTTAGTTTCTGTAATGCATTATTTGTGATATGTAATGAACATTTATCCTGGTCCGTTTGATTTAGTTGTGCAGTGTTTCGATGTTTGGTTCACGTTTCTTGTTTTCCCTTAGGGTTTAACAAGCCTAGGGGCTAGGGTGTAGTACATTCTAAGTCTAAATAACGTTGTCCAAATACACGAGCTGCAGTAATTCATCTGGGGTCGCACAGTCATAACGCGTAGGTTTTTTTTACTGATATACATAATGTACATATTATATAGTATAATGCGCATTTTAGTTTCTATAATGCATTATTTGTGATATGTAATGAACATTTATCCTGATCCGTTTAACTTATGTTGTGCCGTGTTTCTATGTTTGGTTCACGTTTCTTGTTTTCCCTAAGGGTTTAACAAGCCTAGGGGCTAGGGTGTAGTACGTTCTAAGTCTACATAGCGTTGTCCAAATACACGAGCTGCAGTAATTCGTCTGGGTTGTAGAGTATAATGCGTAGTTTAGTTTCTGTAATGCATGTTTTGTGATATGTAATTCACATTTATCCTGCCCCGTTTAATTTAAGTTGGGCTGTGTTTAGATGTTTGGCGCACGTTTCTTGTTTTCCCTAAGGGTTTAACAAGCCCAGGGGCTAGGGTCTAGTAAGTACACATTAATAACAACGTTAACAAAGACCATTAGTTTGATTTATAAAACTAGTATTTAGTTATAATCGCGGATATGCACTAATTTTGACTGATTTACATAATGTACATATTATGTAAGAGACGAGGGCCCTTTCTTCCTCTACGGCTCTTCGGCTCACCCTTAGGGTCTAGGGTCTATTTATAAATCAAACTAATGGTCTTTTTTAACGTTGTTATTAATGTGTACTTACTAAACCCTAGCCCTTGGGCTTGTTAAACCCTTAGGGAAAACAAGAAACGTGCGCCAAACATCTAAACACGGCCCAACTTAAATTAAACGGGGCAGGATTAATATGAATTACATATCACAAAACATGCATTACAGAAACTAAACTACGCATTATACTCTACAACAAATGTACATTACGTACATCTGTTTTAAAAATGTCTACGCGCTATGAACGTGCAACCCCAGACGAATTACTGCAGCTCGTGTATTTGGACAACGTTATGTAGACTTAGAACGTACTACACCCTAGCCCCTAGGCTTGTTAAACCCTTAGGGAAAACAAGAAACGTGAACCAAATATAGAAACACGGCACAACTTAAGTTAAACGGATCAGGATAAATGTTCATTACATATCACAAATAATGCATTACAGAAACTAAAATGCGCAATTTCACAGTCATAGAGCATATTCTCAAATACACACAAAAAGTTATATAATGCATAATTCAGTACAAATAATGCAATGACATGCAGATATGATGCACAGGATTTTGATCCGTTTTCTGTATATGGATTAGTATAGTTATTGTGTAATGTACGAACACATTATTTGGTGTAGGCATTGCATTATGCACTTGGATTTGTAAATTATGTGGTTTATGTTAAGCAATATGAGAGTTAATCGTACACGTATATGGACAAATAACATAATGCACACTACATTGTAAAATAATGTGGACTGCATTTAAAATAAAGGCAATCCGAATAAACGACATGCACAAACTGTTCGGCTGCGTGTTTGAAATTTCACAGTCATAAAACATATTCTCAAAAACCGAGTACTGCCCCAAAACCAATCTCCGTAACCGCCCTTTTCTGTCTTGGATTTAACTGCTTCAAGTAGTTAAAAAATTCCAACGGTGGTCGTCTACAGTACAGCCGATTAGGCTTTCGTCCCTTTAGCTGTTTCTTTTCAGCATCACCTGCGACCGCACTGGGAGCGCCCTCTGCCAACCTATCCCTGAACCTCTTAGCCAAAGCAACTGGTATAACATCATCTACTGTATCATCTATTTCTGATTGTAGCCGCTTCTCTGAAATAGAACAAACAAAGAAAACTATCATAACATTTTCAATAAAGTCTATATAATACTTATAGATGTTCACATGATAATGCATTAAATATTACTGATAATGCATTGTCTCAACATGATAATGCATTAAATATTACTGATAATGCATTGTCTCAACATGATAATGCATTAAATATTACTGATAATGCATTGTCTCAACATGATACTGCATTAAATAATACTGATAATGCATTGTCTCAACATGATAATGCATATAATATTACTAATAATGCATTGTCTCAACATGATAATGCGCATGGGTTATACATAAAATATAGTAAACTGTATAAATGATACCATTCATATAATGTAGTCAATACTACAAAAAATGCAACATTATAGTTTCAAAATGCATTGCCCACACAACATAATAAAAGAAGCTCATTCAAACTGAGGATCTATGGCAACACATCCAAATCCCTGAATAATGCATAATTTAGTTAACTTAATGCATAAATAATGTTCTATACTGCATAGTCTACACTATTAAATGCACAAACGAACTGACAGTGCAGCGTCTCAACATGAAAACGCACATGTGTTACACACATAATGTTTGAAACTATATACATTATACAACTCATATAATGCATTCAATAGTAGAAAAAAAATCCAATTTTACTGTTTGCCAATGCATTGGCCACACAACATAATACAAAAAACACATCCAGACTGAGCAAATATGACAACACATCCAACACCCTTAATAATGCATAATGTAGTTACCATAATGCATAAAGTATGTTTCATAATGCATAGTTTACACTAAAATATGCACATACAAACTACTTCACGAGTTTAATCAACACAACACAAAACACACGACACTACGCACATTGCATAATTTACTGCACATAAAGAATACCAATCATATAATGCACAATATACTCCAAAAAATGTACAATTACAGTTTCATAATGCATTACCCACACAAATTGATAAACCTATTCCATCCGGACTGAGCACATATACACCAACAGATTAAAGAACATTGTAAAGTTATTCCTTTTTAAACTGGATAATGAGCAATCAACAGAGTTGCAAATACCCTTTCACGCAAGCAACAAATAAGATATTGAATAGCGTCGGAAATTTCACCTGCATCCTCTGATGCTTGAGAGAGTGGTCGACCTCTCGTAGGCATTTGCAAAGTTGAATGCTTTCCATTTACATACCTGCAAGATTTGTTGAATATTCGTCGAAACGAGTCAAGGCCGGTCGATTTGTGGCAGATGTAACCACGGTGGAGTGTAATCGCCGAAATATGTCACGGAGGCTGTCAAAATCGATTTGTGGGAGATGTAACTAGGGTTTTAGAGAGTGGAAGGAGTGGGGAGAGTCGAATCGTATGCTGGAGAGAAGTTGGAGAAAACTGAAGAGGCGTAAGATTGCAAATCGCTTAAAATTCGCTATTGCCAAAAATATGGCGGTTCCATTTTACTAACTTTACTATATTACCCCCATAATGCACAACTAAAGGTTCTATAATGCAACGCGGAAATCATTATTAAGGATTAACGTGGTCCGTTGATTGAAAAGATCTAACGGTTATTAGTAAGAAGAGAAAAGAATCTAAGAGTGGAAAAGGAGAATAGTGCTCCCCTATATATATATATATATATATATATATATATATATATATATATATATTTAACAGTACAAACTGTAGTTTTTTTTTGCAAAGTTTCAATTTCTCAATACAATGAATTGTAATAAAAATAAGTTTTTTTTGCATTATTGAACTAAAAAGAAAAGAATAATAAGTAGAGAAAAAATTATCTAACGCATTAATACTGCCAAACAGGCCAAGTTATTGAGTTTTTGTGGAATTTAATGGGAATTTTTTAAAAATAATATTTTATGTGAAGAAAGATGATTTGCATATAAACACTTAGAATTTTTTTTATTAAAATTAAGTTATGAATTTAAATTTTTTTACTTTAATCAATGCCATCTTTTATTGGTAAATGATTGCAATTCTATTTAAAATGATAAAAGGACTTCGTACACTTTTTGAAGTTAAGTACGCGTCACTTTTTAAAAGGAGTATTTATAATATAGTAATAATAGTATTATATTAGTAACGATTTTAAGTAGTCTTCTTCTTCCCGGCAGCTCGACGGCCATGGTTTTTCATTTTGCTCTGTAATTTTATAATTTCAGATTAAGGTCAGCCCTTCTATTCATTTAGTTTTTAGTAATTTGATCTTCAAAAGCATTGACATAGTAAGGGCTGAAGACAATTTTTACTTATTTTAGAAAAAAATATAAGTAGAAAAAATAAAAAATATCATTTTGGGCAAGGGCTTAAGCCCTACCCTCTCCTTGAGCGTGTCCGCCCCTGTATACGACGATCAATATATGTGATCTATAATTTATGCTTGGATATGCGACGCTCAGTGATTGTTTTGGAATTATTATCGGAACATTTCACTTGGTTTAAAGCTGCAGCGAGACCACTATTTTCGAGAGGATGAGGATTGATGGATAATGCCTTGATGTATGCTACTCGTTGCTTCTAATTTTTTTAAATTCCGTGCGATTTAGATAGAACGCTTACTTTGTTGTTGTTAATATTCTAAATTGATTATTTTGTACTGGTAGCTCGACATTGTTTTGGACTTGGGTAATTTATACTACATAAAAGAAACATACACCGATACACGTACATACACACACAAATACATACTCATATAAGCTCTTTTAAGGAATGTATAAATTGATGGGAAAATTTCAAAATTGAATTTTGTGATGAATAAATCAAAATGGCAATGTTAATTATACTGCAAATTGAAATGATGGATACATGCCAAAATAATTAACTGCTAAAATTTGCATAAATGGACCACAAAATGCCCATGCTAAAATAATAGCTCATCAAAGGGGTTTTCTTTCTTTTTCTTTGTCTTGCTCTTCTTATTTTGTAATTTCCTACTGTAATCACAATAAAAAAGGACAGTCACAGTTAAAACCCTAAAACCAAGAAAGTGACAAGTAGAACTGAAGCTATATTTGGAGGGAGAATACATCTATGGACCACCTTGTACATCATAGACATACTTATTCATTTTGTAAGAAATTACCATTACTTATTTTCAGGCTAGTTTTTGGGATAGTACCAAATTAATTTTAATCTTTGTTTTTGTATATTGTAGCTTGTTTATGTCAATGTGGTTGTACAAGGAATGATTATGATTTTAAAATTGGAGCCAATAAAATTAAATTTCAATCTTACGAGTTCTTGCATTTACATAGTTTTAGATTGTAAAGTACCCCATACCCAAATAGGTTTTATTCGTTCGGGCAATTAACGCATGCACGTATGTACGTACATACGTGTAGGGAGAGATTCAAATAAAAATTGAACATTTGATATTGAAGGAGATCCCTTCAGTTATTGGAGAAATACCAACACTTCAGTCAATCAAGTTGGTTGATTGCAGCACTTCTGCTGGCGTCTCTGCTAGAAAATTACAAGAAGATCAACAAGAGAACTATGTGAATGATGACCTTCAAGTTCAGATAGAAAGATCAACTGGGCGAACTAGCAAGGATGACCTTCAAGTTCTGCCGCAATGGAATATGTTTTCAGGTTTTTGGAAGATTGAATGGAGCAAGGATATATAATGGGTTCGTGTATATTAATGTTTTCCTGCCCTAACAGTTCTGGTGTAGTGATGGTTGGGCGAATTTTTGATGGTGATGAATGCTGGAAAATACAGATCACGACACAGAGATTTACGTGGTTCGATTTACTGAGGTAAATCTACGTCCACGGGAAGAAAAGAGGGCAGAGTTGTATTGCTTGATCTGTTTTCTACAGCTTACAATACAGACTTGCTATTTGATATTTGATCTCTCGAGAACTTCACCCCAGTCTATCTGATCTAAGTTCTATTTATACATTGAACTAAGATCGTGGCTTGCATCACCACTAATGATGGTTGTGGATGTCGTGGAGGTCATGGAGATCCTGCATGGGTCCACTACCTCTTTGTTTGGTCCGCTTATCCCGCATGAGATCCTGCATGATTTGACACCACTAAATAGATCGTGTAGTGGTCATGAGATCCTGCATGGGTCCACTATCTCCCAGTTCGGTCGAATACTGAGACCGAACTGCTGAACTATTGCCGAGCAGCTTTTGCCGATCTGAGAGTAGAGCTTGATTGGTCGGCTTTTACCGAGCTGTAGGCTGGGGCCGAACTCTTTGGTAATGCCGAACTGATTGGTCGGCTTTTACCGAGCTGTAGGCTGGGGCCGAACTCTTTGGTAATGCCGAACTGATACTCTTCCTTGGGCTTTGGGCTGATGGGCCGTCACTGCTATTGGGCTTGTTTAGTACGTACCCCATCAGGTGTTTATATGAAAAAATACATTTGATGATAGATTAATGAGTAGGTTTTACATGAATACCTCGTCATACTGCTTACAATTGATTCATGGTTTCTAACATCGTACTGTTGGTATTGGCAGTGATCACAAGTTTACAAATGGCAGTGATCACAAGTTTACAAATGCATGTTGAGAGGTGCAACCAATGATTGGAGGTGTCCTTGTCGAGAGAACAATCAGAGAAGTTCTCCCAGCCGTGCAGAGGAACAAGGAGGGTCTTGAAGAGGTGATTGCTCGGCTCAATGAAGCGTCCTATTAGAAATGGGCCACTCACCCCTTAAAAGGCCTCATAAGGGGGAGGGTTATCCATACTTATATAGATGAGCTAGGATCGTTACCAAGTCGATGTGGGACAAGAATTATGAATTTAACACGTCCGAGAAGAAGAAAAAGGAGCTGGCTGAATTCGAGTCCAAGTACAAATTCAGAATCCGGAAGGGCGATGGTGAAATGAGGGATGAAAATAAGAAGGAAGGGAACGCGCAGGGCGTCCTCATTGGCCCTGCCGGATCGGATCAATAGCTGTTGGAGGTTATATGCTTCTGTATCATCTTCTTTTTAATATCTATGGTGGTGGTGCTTGTTAAGGATTTTTGAAGCTTTTCTTGGATAAATAGCAGTTGGAGGTTTTTTTTTTTAAATTAACTTCATATGTTTATATCATATATATGAAGGAGGAAAGACAAATTACGTCACCCAGGATTCGAACTCGAGACCTACAGGATGGACGTGGTATCCAGCACCCTTTACCGCTAGGCCAAGGGGCTTGGATAAATAGCAGTTGGAGGTTATATGTTTCTTTTTTGATCTAATCACAGAACTGAGCTACCTTAGAAAGCCCAATTAATTTTATAGATGCAAATCTTAGCTAATGCTATAAAAAACAGCCCAACTTTATGGGCCTGCTAACAATATTAATTAAGCCCACATAACAAATTCAAGAGCAATATCCGCAAATCTCGTTGAAAATCAGTGCCATGCCATCTATTTTGCAATAGTTCAATAGGGGGATGATGATGTGGCGGAGAATTGTGGCGTGGCCAGAGGATATCCAATGTGGATGCTCTAAAGGGTCATTGTTCATTCCGCATAACCTAAACTTTTAATATTATTATTCGACTAAAGTTCAAAATTAGTCTCGTATGTTTGAGGAAAAAAAATTGATCCTACATTAAGTGTAATAGCTTTTGGTTCTGGATAATATGTTTTGATCAATATTTAATGGTTTCATAAAAAATTACGGTCAAATGTGTTTTGAGCCAAATAACGAGTTAAAGTAATGGAACAAAATAAACTATCTAGGACCAGAAACTAACACACACTTAACCTTTACAATGAAATTGATCATTAATATTTTATGGGACGGTTAAATATATACCAAAACAAATTATTTAAAGCCAAAAATAAACACACTTGATATATAAGACTAATTTTTATTTTTTTGAACAATATACTGGATCAATTTAAAATTTTAATATCATTATTATTTGAAATGTCTTAAACTTGTAGGACAGGTAATGCCCAATGCTTCATTCTCCATGATGTCTAATAGCCAACTTATTCCATTCCAATGCAAAAATCGACTAACTGAATACTCACTTTTACAATAAACAGTCGACACTATACTTTTTTTTAATTACTTATGTTTGTAGCCAAATTTATTAAGGCGTTAACAAATAAAACATGTGAGCATGTGACCAAATTTAAATTTAGCTACCAAATCAATAAAATATGATTAATGTCTATTAATGTTGATGACTTGGTTTCTGACTCAGTTAAATTAATCGTATCAACGATAAAAAATTCTCTAGTCTAGACATGCCAAATTTCATGATGAGTTGGTATGTCCAACAAGTAGTTACTTGACAAATGAAACTCTAAAAAAGTCATATTCCAACTATACATACCTATACATGGAAACTAATGAATATAAATCCTAAACTCATTCATTATTTTCAAATATGCAGATTTCTACAAAATATATTAAACCTTCCTTACATACACTCCGACTGCATATTGAATTTAAGAGCATCCACAACGGTGGCGTCCGTCTCCACGGCCGTCCGTGCCAGCGAGCAGCTGACGTGGCGCGCCTTCATTCGTCAACGGCATAGCCGTTGTGTTTAAATATTTTAAAAAAAAAAAATCGGTTTTTAATTAAAAAACCGATAAAAAAAAATCACTTCCCAAAAAAATTATATCCGTTTATAACCGTTTTTTCCCACTTTTTAATTTTTTTAAAAATTTTGTTTACCCCTAAAATACACACTTTCATCTATAAATACCCCCAATTTCACTCCCAAAAATTCACATCAAACTCCACAATTCTCATCATCATTCTCTCATCTCCATTCTCATCTTCAATCTCTCATATCCATTTTCATCTTCATTCTCTCACACCCTACAACATCACTATGTCCGACCAAGACGATAACCCTTCGGGCTCCCACGGTTGGAACCCCGAATGGTTCGGTTCACAACTGTTTCCTAGTCCGGAAACGGACTATTCGGCCCCGCCTCTCACCCTAGATTCGGGCGTTCCGGGTGGCTACCGGCCATACCCGGTCGACGACCAAGGTGGCTCCGATGGGCGCTACGGGTGGACACCGGAGCCTAGGCCTCCCGTCCCTTCCCAAACTCCAACTCCTCCATCTCGCGCCGGTGTCCGCACACTGTACTCACCGGCGGAGATGGATAGATTGTTCAAGGCGTACTTGGAAATATCCGAATATGCGGTGGTTGGCACGAACCAATCCGGCGATCACTTTTGGTGGCGCGTCTCTCGCCGGTACAATGCAAACCGGCCGCCGGGAACGATCGAGCGCAACGAGAGTATGGTGCGCAACTGCATCGGCCGAGCCAACGACGAAATTGGCTAGTTCAATGGCTATTTCCTCCAGGAGTCGCTGCCGGGAGCGGCCGGAGCGAGGTCGACATCATCAATGCGGCGCTGAGCACCTACCAATCCATGAACGGTAAGTTGTTCAAGTACCTAAATGTTTGGCAGGAAACGAGGACGCACCCGAAGTATCTGGGAGGCGTAACATCCTCCTCTAGCGGCTTCTCCAAACGGTCACGGTCGGCATCCCTATCCGACGCCGGCGAAGAAGTGGCTAGCCAACTCGCCGAAGCTAACTTGGGTAGCCCCGACGCCGGACCAAGCGGTTCCCGACGCCGACCGAAAGGAAGGAAGAAGGCGGCGGCCGAACGCCGTCGCGCCGCGACTCCATCTGCCCCCGCTCCCGAACCCGCACCCTATGTTCCACCTCCACCCCCGAACAACTCGTTGTGGACCCTTTTGGCCCAACTCAATATGGCCGATAGGTCATCTATGACCCCCACGCAACTTCAAACGCACGAGACCATGATATTGGGTCTCCAAAAACAATTGGGGTTGGTGCCGCCGGATGCGTAGTCTTCCTCGGGTTTTTAGTATTTTAATTATGTAATTTTTAATTTTTAGGATTTTAATTATGTAATTTTTAATTTTTAGGATTTTAATTATGTAATTTTTAATTTTTAGGATTTTAATTATGTCTTTTTTATTTTATTTGTAATTTGTAATATTTATTGTGGTTTTTTAATGAATTTTAGTATTATGAAAATGTTTTTGTGTAATTGAATTTTAAATTAATTATGCTCGTCTTTGCGGAAGAGCACAGCTGTGGGTGTTGTACTCTTGCCAGAGAGCAGGCAGAAAAAGTGGGGCCGGGCCCACAACCGTGCCGCTGGCAAGAGCACGGTTGTCGATGCTCTAATGGGATAGTGCAATTATAAGTGCCTTTGCTATTTTATTTTTTTTTATTTTCAAATTTCTTGAATTTTACATGTCATAAAAAATGCTAGTAAAATTTGGAAATAATTAATAATATGTTAACAAAATTTAAGTTACCCACACTTCATTGTTTGTTATATAATTTATAAACGTATATTCTACATAAAATATAAAGTTTGACTATTAATTTAAATTTTGTTGATATATTATTAATTATTTCAGTTTTTTTTTTACTTTTTTGACAGCATGCAAAAATTATTTTCAGCTTTTTAAAAAAAAAAAATTGATAGCATGTAAAAAATTATGATTGTACGCATATATTACTCACATTAGTGATTGGAACTTTTGACTTAATCATTTTTTTCTGGTGTTTTGGACCTTGTGGTTGAGTTATGATCATGGGTTGAGTAGTTTATCAAAATTACTACACTTGTTATTCTTTTTTTTTCCTTTTTATAAAAATAGTGAATTTCAAAAATAGTCCATGAACTATAGGTTTATTTCGCTCATAGTCCATGGACTTTAAAACTATCCCCAGACAACCCTGGACTAAGGGTTTATCTCGAAAATGGTCATTTTGGCTTTTTTTTCAGTCGAAAATATCCTTTTGGGGTTTAGACAATTCAGTCATTTCAAAAATTTATTAAATATAATCTTTAATGGGGATTAGTGGAGTCCACATCTTAATTGGGGTTCGTTTACTCTACTAATTAAGACTAAATGTTATGTGATCAAGGTTTTCAACTAAATTATTAAATATTCGTAATTTATTTATTTTACATATAATAGATTAAATTAAGGGTATTTTGTGATCTAAATATACATTAGTCGTATTGCATATTTTATCAACATATACGGATAGATAGCAAATTAGTAATTGTCGGTTATAACTTGTTTGTGTAGCTAATTTTTCTCTCATTTTCCAGTGTTACCCATGAAATAAATTATTCCAACTATTTACCTATGTATAATATTATTGTTTTCATACTTTCATTTCTTCAATTTTTTTAGATTGTAATGGGGTCAACACAGATTTTCCTCCTGGCTCAAGAAATTTTATGTCAACCAAGAAATAATTTATAATTCTATAGTATATACTCCCTCAGATCCACAAAATAATCTCTTTTTTTTGTATTTTGATACGTTTTATAAAATTAGTTTATTTCTGTTTATGAAATTCTTTTGCAAACTAATAATGTAAATCTCATTATCTACTAATGCTACTTTATCTAATATTTTTCTTTTTGTTTTTCCTACACTTTTTCAATTTAGCATTAAAAGATAGATCGTCAACAAAGTTTCTATTTTTAGAAGGTTTAAGAGTATTTGCAAGCCCCATAACATACTATAGTATTAGAATAATTTTGTATCCATAGAGGGATCGTTGTTTGATTATTAATTAATTGTTGTTGTGTCAATGGGCTTATGAACAAAGCCCTTGTCATGAAATCGAGGAATGCAAGAGACTCAGAATTTTGAATAATTGAACTTATTTTGTTTGTTTGTACACCCAAATCATAGAAATGTGCCGTCTTTTAAAGCCCAATCTATCTTCAAAATGGGTTACTCAAATGTTGAGACTAGAGATTAACAGGTTCAACTATACCCTAACGACGGATTAATTAAAACTTATCAATTATTAATCAATAGAGTTCGAAATAATTACAATTCCGAATATAAAAATTTGAACAGATTTAAATACAGTTTGTAATGAAATATACTTATAATTGCATATATATGGTTTTGTAAATTTAGATGGAGCCTTAAAAAAACAAAGAAACTCTTTTTAAAAGAGAAATAGAAAATCTAAGTATTGCAACTTCAAATTTAATTACAACTTGCATGTAACAGCCTCAAAATTCTATATATGAACTTATTAATGAAATGTTTGAAAATATGGTCTTGGATTTCAACAAATATAACACGACAAAAATCTAAAGGTTTGCTGCCCCCACAGACAACTTTGCAGTGAACGTTATCTTGACACTCCAAAAGATGGAAAATGGAATCAATAATTGCATTAAAGCTGAAAATAAAGATGATGGTTTGATTTCCACCTTTAAACCAAGATAAGAAAATATAAGGGAAAAATACTTTAATTGTTCTAAATTTTGTGTGTTGTTGTCCTCTGCAGCACCTCCCGGACGCTCGTTGCCACCGTCAACGACCGCTACACAACCATAGTTTGCCAGCCCTGCAGGTTAAGTCACGCTCTCTTATTGCTCTTTTCAGTCTTTTAATTAAACTCTCAAGTTTATTAAATAAAGATTCCAAAACCTAAAACTATAAAAACTTCTTAAATCTTATTTGTTGATATAAAAAAAATAGAAAATAACCTAACGAAATAAAGTTTGTTTTAAATTAAATGTTATATTTGCCCAGAATAAATTAAAATTTAATAAATATGAAAGCGTTAAAAAATGATTCAGATTAGATTTAGGCGTAGCAGTTGATAAAAATATAATTACTGTCTAATGATGCTCTAATTAATTAATTAATTAATGTGTCTCTTTATTCAGCCAGCCTTAAACTTAATCTCTATCAGCCAGCAACGATTTAGTCTACCGTGCAGGTAAGTCGCGCTCTCTCATTGATTGCTCTTTTCTGTGTTCAATTTTTATATTAATTTTATCTGTACTGAATTTGATAAAATCATGTCTTAATATTTAAAGATTACATTCATGGTATTAGGTATAAGTATATGAGTATAGGTGCAAGAATTTATTTTATTGATAAATTGCTCATAAATGTTGTTTTGTACAGTAGTTAGTGTTGATTGATTCAATGATAGTCAACAAATGATGATAGAGACAATGGTTGACCGTTGACCAATGTGTTGGATGAACCATAACCATAACCATAACCGCAAACACCAACTATTTTGTCCGGTTTTGGTTCCACTTCTAAATATTTTAGTCCAAAGACAAAATCTCTGAATTATGGCCATCACTGTAGCCGAGACCAAATCGAAGCCGATGCTTCACAAAATTATTCATCTCTCTTTCTCTAAAGTTGTATACTTGTCATTTCTCAAGCTTCCTAAATCTTTTTTACTTCACTCAGACTATATATGCATGCCTTGAATCATCTCTAACATGCATCAAACTCTACACCTAGCTTCTACACTTGCCCATTTATTTAATCTTCTTCCTTTATTCCATGTACCTACAAAATTCTGGCTAATTTATTCTTCGATACTCCTTGTTCAGTTGCTCTTGTAGCTTCTGTAACTTTAGTACTGAGCTGTTCCGGAACATGTCCTCACATATATGGTTCTGATTCTCTAAATCAATCCATTCATTTCTAACGACAATTGCAATATTGCTTTTGTGTTTTAGCTTGTTCTTTTATTGCTGACTCAGCCTTGTCAATTTCTAGCAGCTCCAACCTTCCTTCTCACTTGAGCTTCATTACACTTGTTTTACCCAACACTTATCGCAACACACCAAACTCCATACTTTTTTTACTCTCTTAACTACAACTTCATCTTCTCTCCAATCTTCTCCGCACTCTTCAACCTTGCTCGTTATCTCCAATTCTCGCAAAAATGTTGATCTTCTCCATCGATTCTTTCATTTTTTGGGGTTTCTTTGTAACTTAACTTTCCAATCATTGAGACAATGTTGCATAGCCAAATTCGTCAAAAATTACAAAGTATATGTTCTAAGAAAACATAAGCATTCAATTATATTAATTAAAACGAAAAAAGATCTGAATGTTTGTCCCACATACTGCTCATCATGCAGTGAAGAGTGATCACGACTTTTCAAAAACTAAAAAACAGTTGTAGTAGTGTCACTTATCTAAATCCAACCATTTGGATTGATTTTCAGGATAAATAAAAAAAAACAGCTCCAAATAACATAAATGGCGGATGCTATAGTTTCAGAAGTGGTGGGGAGAATTGCAACTATGTTAGAAGATAAGATTCGGTATGAAGTCAATTTGGTTAGAGGCGTGAAGGACGAACTTCGTTATCTTTCCGAGAAGCTCAACACTATCCGACAGGTGTTGGATGATGCAGAAAAGAGAGGAGTGAAAGATGAAAGTGTCAAAAGATGGTTGAAGAAGCTCGAAGCTACGGCCTATGAAATGGAGGATATTTTGGATGAATGGAACTACTATTCTCTTCTCAAAGATAAGATGTGATGGATCCGCGAATTTCTGATGTTAGTAAATGCAGGAAAATACAGATCACGACACAGAGAATTTACGTGGTTCGATTTACTGAGGTAAATCTACGTCCACGGGAAGAAAAGGGGGCAGAGTTGTATTGCTTGATCTGTTTTCTACAGCTTACAAATACAAACTTGCTATTTGCTATATGGTCTTTTATCTCTAGAGAGCTTCTAACCCCTTTCTATCAGATCTAAGTTCTATTTATACATTGAACTAAGATCGTGGCTTACATCATCACTCTAGGTCGTGGAGGTCGTGTAGGTCATGGCCTAAGATCGTGGCCTGAGTTGACGCCACGTGGTAGTGGGTGTGTTGGAAGTTGTGGAAATCCTGCATGGGTCCACTAACTCCTTGTTCGGTCGAAAACTGAGACCGAACTGCTTTGGTTGCCGATCTGAGAGTAGAGCTTGGTTGGCTTTTACCGAGCTGTAGGCTGAGGCCGAACTCTTTGGTAATGCCGAACTCGCAGAGCTTGATTGGTCGGCTTTTACCGAGCTGTAGGCTGAGGCCGAACTCTTTGGTAATGCCGAACTCATACTCTTCCTTGGGCTTTGGGCTGATGGGCCGTCATTGCTGTCGGGCTTGTTTAGTACGCACCCCATCACTACCCCCCCGAAAGACGAAGTGAATCACTTCGGCGAAGCGAGTCACTTCGGCATTCTGGATAAAGGTACGGGGGAGGCTGACGTCAGGGGACGTGCCTTGCATGTGGCTGCATTAAATGCGACAGTAAAATCCGGCCGTTGAATCCTGAAAAGGTGGGATTCGAAACGGTGCGACGATTTTGAAATCTTCGCCGAATCTGATAAATACCTCCCTTCTTCATCATTGAAGCACTTTTGCGACTGCTTCTTCTGCACTCTATCTCCTTTGCGAAAAAGATTTTCTTCCGCTTTCAAAAATTTCCTCAGATTTTGCAAAGAGTAAGGACCATGTCTGCTTCTTCTTCGTCTGAGTCTGGTAGCGGTGGTGAAGGGGGTAAGGGGTCTTCTAGCCGGAAAGAATCCGGGGAGAAGACCGTAGAGTATTTTCACAGTATCTTGAGTAAGGATACTGTGATATCCCTTCACGAAAAATACTCTTTTCCTGGGGGGAAGGTTGCGATTCCCGACGACCTTTATAGGGCGGACTCGCCGCCGGAAGGTTACGCCACCGTCTACGAAGCCAGCTTAGAATGCGGGCTTCGTTTCCCCCTTCCCCTTGCCTTTGTAGAGTTGCTAGATTTTTTTCAACTCCCTTTAGGTCAGGTGACTCCGAACTCTTGGAGGCACTTATCGGCTTTTGCTGCCGAACTGCGTAGGCTAGATAAGGATCTGTCTCTGAGGGCAATCCTTAATTTTTTCCAGTTTAAAAGGAAGGGATCTTGGTTTTACTTGGTCCCTTTACAGCCTTTTAGGGCCTTTTGTAAAACCAAATGGCCGAAATGGCAAAATCGCTTCTTTTTTTATAATAGGACCGCGGCTCCTAGTTTTCCCTGGAGAGGGCCGAAGTCCGTTATCCGTCATCCTCGGCCTGAACCGTTGGACGAGCTCGATGGCGAGCTCAACAAGATTCCCATAGTTAGGAAACAATACACGGAGTCTGAGCTCGTCAAGGGCGACGTCGTGTTCGACATCTCGTCTTCGGACGAAGAGGCCGAGGGTGAGGATTTCTCTTTATCTTTATGCTCTACTGCTTTAACGAAGAAAACTAACCTTGCTTTCTTGCTTTTTGGCAGTGTACATGCTGAACAAGGCTACCCGAAAATCTTCGGAGTCCAAGGAGCCGGAGAGAGAGAAGGCTACCAGCTCGGCGCCTGATGCCGAGAAGAATCCGAAGAGGCAAAAGACCTCTTCGGGTCCAAAGAAGCCGGAGTCGATTTCGGCAAGTAGGAAGGGGAAGACCCAGAAGCCCCCGAGAGCGCCAGAGAAAGACGTGGTCTTGGCGCCTCCTTCGGAGCATATCTGTGAGCCATTTTTATGGCCCACGGACTTCGCCGAGGTGAATTGTCTTCTTGATTCTTTGGCTTGGCTTCTGTCCTGTATTTTTGGTGCCCTCTGTTGACTTTTTTCCTTATCCATTTTCAGAGGAACGATATGCTCTCCAAGCTCGTCGCAGTCGAACTCTCCAAAGCGTCCAACGACTATGCTGAGATGCAGAGGAAATTGGCGGCTGCTTGTCACCGGGCCGAGCAGGCTGAGGCAAACTTTGAGAAAGCCAGAGCTGCTAGGATTTCGGCCCAGGATGAAGCTCAGTTTGCCAAAAACCAGCTCGTCATCCAGCGAGAGCAGACGAAACGGAGTGGTGCTGCCGCCGTGGTTGCCCAGGGGGAGGCTCTCCGTGTTTACACGGAGAAACTCTTTTTGAGCAGCCAGTTCTCGGCTTTTGTCGGTAGTCTGGTAAGGCTAATTGCCGATAAGGGCGAGCAGGGGGCCGACGTCGTGCTGCCTCTGTACAGCCGAGAGATAGCAGCTCGGCTTCAGAATCTGCCGCTCCTTGAGGAGCTCGCTTCATCCTCGGTCCTGCTTTCTGCAGACCGAGTCCGGAGTTGTCGAGCTGATCGGGACGAGAACCTGGAGGCTATCTTTGCCTCCGTGGGACCCGTTTCACCCGCTTCGACTTACAACGGAGAGGGTGAGGCCGAGCCGCTGGAGCTGGAGGCCGGCGATAAGCAGGCCGATCAGGAGGCGCAGCAGATCGGCTACGGTGGCGCCGAACAGGCTGGGGAGAGCAAGGAGGCAGAGGCTGAAGCTGAAGCAGATAAGGAGAAGGAAGCTGAACCTCACCGAGAAGGCGGAGACGAGGCTAGCGAAGTATGATTTCGTCTCCCTTCTCTTAGTTTAGTTTCTTCCTTTATGTAAAATGGCCTTGAAGCCCTCCTTGTATAGAAAAAATTTTTTCTTATGAATGAAAAAATTCTTCTTTCTGCTCTTGTGTCTTCGTTTAGCCTTTCGTACTCTCTTACTCCTGTTGTGGTTTACTACCTGCTCGGTAAGCTGAAATGCCGAACTGACGTAGCTGCTTTGTACTCAAGGAGATGGAGATACTTCACTGGAAACGGCTGTACTCTTCGGCTTTAGACGAAGCTGAGAAAAGAGCTATAGCCGATCAGACGAAGAATGACGAGCTTCTGGCTCGTTTAGTGAAGCTGGAGGCCGATAATAAGGACTTAGAGTCCGATAAGAATGATCTGGAGGCCGAGCTGAACACGACCATTGCTGAGAGGACTGCGTACGAGGATTACATCCGTGTGCGTGGGGGAATGACCATATCAGATGTTCAGAGTCGAGTTGACGAACTGTGGGAGGAATATAATGTACTCCGGAGGAACAATGCGCTGGAGAGCTCGGCTTGCCAACAAGTCGTGACATCATTGCGGCGCTGGGCCTCTCGGTACGACATAGTTCTTGCCCGGCGTCCCTCAATTGAGAGATTCCTCCGGCATTTCCCGCCAACAGATGCTAGTACTCCAGCTCAAACCTCTGATTCACTTGCTCAAAACCCTACTCCAAGTCAGCAACGAACTCAGGGACAACCGGAGACGTCAAGTCGAGGACGGACTGAAGTTCGCAGAGGAGCTGTGGTTATGAATGAGCAAGATCGGCAAATGCTTCGTGAAGAGACTCTTCGCCGCCGAGGTGCTAGGGCTTCCCGGGCTCAGAGAAGAGGTGGCAGGTCGATTAGAGCATCTCGTCGACCTGCTTATTCTGCGGCTGCCTGGAACGCCCGAACTCAGCTTCACGAGGATTTTGTGAATAGATGGCTCAACTTTAGCAACCCTGGACAGTAGAATAGTCCTTTGTAATAGCGTAACGCCATCTCGTAGGGTAGCGGAGTTGTGTGCCGAACAAGATTTGAAAAATGAAATTTTGTTTTCGCTTCTAACACTGTATTTACAGCTTAGCGAAAAATTTCATCGTACTTGTCCTCGGTCTTATGAAGTAAACTTCTTTGACCGGACTTGGTCCTTGGTCTGATGAAATAAACATCTTTGACCGGACTCGTCTTTGGTCTGATGAAATAAACATCTTTGACCGGACTCGTCTTGGGTCTGATGAAATAAACATCTTTGACCGGACTCGTCTTTGGTCTGATGAAATAAACATCTTTGACCGGACTCGTCTTTGGTCTGATGAAATAAACATCTTTGACCGGACTCGTCTTTGGTCTGATGAAATAAACATCTTTGACCGGACTCGTCTTTGGTCTGATGAAATAAACATCTTTGACCGGACTCGTCTTTGGTCTGATGAAATAAACATCTTTTGACCGGACTCGTCTTTGGTCTGTGTTCTAATTTGGCGATTTTTGTCGCCGGGATCGAACTTTCCCTTGTCCTAATTCGGCGAGTTTTATCGCGTGGATCGGACTTTCCCAGTTAACCGAAGTGGTCTTATGCAGTAAACCTCTTTGACTAGACATGGTCGTCCTCGGTCTTATGAGGTAAACTGCTTTGACCGAACTTGGTCGTCCTAATTCGGCGAGTTTTATCGCATGGATTGGACTTTCCCTTATCCTAATTCAGGCAAGTTTTATCGCGAGAATCGGACTTTTGTTGCAGTTCGTTTCAGACGAAGTGCTTGATTTTTAAGCAGAATTGTGGTCTTGTATCCTCTTTAGAAGCTTTGACACACAATCTTTGGCTTGTTGCAGCTCGTTTCGGACGAACTGCTTGTTTAAGCTGAATTGTGGTCTTGTATCCTCTTTAGAAGCTTTGACGCACAATCGTTGGCTTGTTGCAGCTCGTTTCGGACGAACTGCTTGTTTAAGCTGAATTGTGGTCTTGTATCCTCTTTAGAAGCTTTGACGCACAATCGTTGGCTTGTTGCAGCTCGTTTCGGACGAACTGCTTGTTTAAGCTGAATTGTGGTCTTGTATCCTCTTTAGAAGCTTTGACGCACAATCGTTGGCTTGTTGCAGCTCGTTTCGGACGAACTGCTTGTTTAAGCTGAATTGTGGTCTTGTATCCTCTTTAGAAGCTTTGACTCACAATCGTTGGCTTGTATATGTTCTAAGAAGGGGATCAGCCTTCGAAGAACAAGATACCTCAGTAACATTTGTAAGAGACGACACGCACATAGACAGACAAAACGCATATAGACAAAACGCACAGAGACAAACAAAGATCAAGCAAACCAAAGAAAGCACATTGACCGAACAGAACTCAAGACTGACTGACCGGACTGTCTCTTACAAATGAAACTTTTTGAGGTTGGAAACGTACCATGTTCGGGGTACTTGTGCTCCTGACACGTGAGTCAATTTGTAAGACCATTTGCCGAGGACTTCTGACACCCGATATGGACCTTCCCCTGTGGGTTCGAGCTCGCCCAGCTTTTCTGCTCGGCTTACTTCGTTGTTTCTCAAGACGAGATCTCCCACTTGAAATTGCAGCTTCTTCACCCTTTGGTTGTAATACCGGGCTACTTGCTCCTTGTACTTGGCTGCTTTTATGCAGGCCAATTCTCTTCTTTCTTCGGCAAGATCTAGTTCGGCTCTCAGTCCGTCACCATTCATTTCTGAGGAGAAATTGAGTTCGGGGACTGGGTATGCCGATCTAAACCGGAATCACGGCTTCAATGCCGTACACCATTGAGTTCGGCTCCGGTGTGACTTCGGTCATTTCGCCTGCTTCTGACTCCGGCTGCTGTGATTGCTATGCTTGATGGTGCCGAACTGATTGCTCGGCACTTTTAAGCGCAATCTGCGAACACACTTGCTCTTTTTCGATCACCTCGTATGACCGCTATCCCTCCTTTGGTGGGGAAGGTGTTCGGCGAGGAAGCCTCTGATCGCTATGATCGGGCTTCTTTTCGTCTCCTCTAGATGAGCTGTCTAAAGACCGTTTTCGACGGTCTGCCTCATCGGCTCGGGAGAACTGGTCCGCAATGTCCCACATCTCTTGAGCTGTTTGCGGACTGCATTCCACGAGCTTTCTGTAGAGAGCTCCGGGCAGGATTCCATTTTGGAATGCCGAAATGACAAGTAGATCATTGAGATTATCTACTTGTAGGCATTCCTTATGGAATCTCGTCAGGAAGTCGCTGATCTTTTCGTCGCGACCTTGACGTATAGAAAGCAGCTGAGCCGAAGTGCTTCGGGCTTCCGCTTTCTGAAAGAACCTCCTGTGGAAAGCATCCATTAGATCTCGGTAGGATCTAATGCTGCCTTGAGGAAGGCTGTCGAACCACCTTCTGGCGTTCCCGATGAGCAGCTCGGGGAACAGCTTGCACACATGGACCTCATTGAGACCTTGGTTCGCCATATTATACTGATAGCGTCCCAGGAAGTCATGAGGATCCACGAGTCCGTCATAGGTTATCGACGGAGTTCGGTAGTTCTGTGGAAGGGGAGTTCGGGTGATATCGTCCGAGAACGGAGTCTTCAATGCTCCGTACATGGCGAACCCGACATCTCTTCGGTATGGAGGAGATGGAGATCTCCTGTGATTCCGGTACCGAGGAGGAACAGGAATGTGTCGGGGTTGAGGATTCTTCTTCCTGGAAGACACGGCACTACTGCGGTAGTGACTTTCATGTCTGGATGAGGAAGGAGAATCTACCGTTTTCGTCTTCGGCTGTTGGCTCTTTTGCAGGAAGGCTAAGAACTCATCCTGCTTCTCAGCCAAGAACAGCTTGACAGCCTCATTCAAATCAGGCTGCTGGGAAGACTCGGTGTGTGGACCTTTCGAGCGGCTTGTTCCTCCGCCATGAGAACTGGTGGTGGATTTATCCCTAGGCTGTTTTCCAGACCTATGGGGTGGATTGGCTTCCTCCTGGTTCTCACGGGCAGGAATACGGGTACTCTGCGATCTGGTATGCATTTTTTGGGTTGAAAAAATGGTCAAAAATTCGCTTTATCACAAATTTGGTTCTCTGGTTCCCACAGACGGCGCCAGTGATGGATCCGCGAATTTCTGATGTTAGTAAATGCAGGAAAATACAGATCACGACACAGAGAATTTACGTGGTTCGATTTACTGAGGTAAATCTACGTCCACGGGAAGAAAAGGGGGCAGAGTTGTATTGCTTGATCTGTTTTCTACAGCTTACAAATACAAACTTGCTATTTGCTATATGGTCTTTTATCTCTAGAGAGCTTCTAACCCCTTTCTATCAGATCTAAGTTCTATTTATACATTGAACTAAGATCGTGGCTTACATCATCACTCTAGGTCGTGGAGGTCGTGTAGGTCATGGCCTAAGATCGTGGCCTGAGTTGACGCCACGTGGTAGTGGGTGTGTTGGAAGTTGTGGAAATCCTGCATGGGTCCACTAACTCCTTGTTCGGTCGAAAACTGAGACCGAACTGCTTTGGTTGCCGATCTGAGAGTAGAGCTTGGTTGGCTTTTACCGAGCTGTAGGCTGAGGCCGAACTCTTTGGTAATGCCGAACTCGCAGAGCTTGATTGGTCGGCTTTTACCGAGCTGTAGGCTGAGGCCGAACTCTTTGGTAATGCCGAACTCATACTCTTCCTTGGGCTTTGGGCTGATGGGCCGTCATTGCTGTCGGGCTTGTTTAGTACGCACCCCATCAAGATGGAACCTAAGCAAAAGATAGGATGCTCCTTCATCAGATCTTCTTGTTTAGGTTTCAAGAAAGTTTCAGTCCGTCGTGATATTGCCAAGAAAATTGAAAATGTGAAAGCTATGCTTGAACAGATTTACGAGGAGAGAAAGAAATTTGATTTTGTCATCGCTCCGCCTACAACTGATCCCGTGCCCACACCTTGGCGAGTGCAATCCACACCTTTTGTTGACTTGACGAAAGTTCACGGGGTGGATATACATAACAAAAAAGAAGACATAGTGAGCAAACTAATGCTTAATGGTGGTCATACCCAAGTTTTGTCTATTGTTGGAACCGGGGGACTTGGGAAAACAACTCTTGCCAAACTTGTTTATAATGATGAACGAGTGAAGGATTGTTTTGAATTAAGAATATGGATTTGTGTTTCTGACCCATTTGACGTGGCTGGGATCGCAATTGGAATTGTTAACAAAGTGGGAATACAAGAGATTCCTCCGAATTCCAACCAATTGGCACTGGTATTAGAAAAGCTAGAGGCATCCATTTCGGGAAAAAAGTTTCTTCTTGTGCTGGATGATGTTTGGACAGAAGACAACACCAAGTGGGATCCTCTGAAAATCAGTCTCCAATGTGGTGCAGCAGGCAGTAAAATTCTGGTGACAACGAGAAAGGAAACGGTAGCTAAGATGGTCGGTACCTTAAACGATGATATGTATCACCCAAATAAGCTTAGCGAAGAAGAATGTTGGTCTTTATTGTGTGACACATCTCTTCTTGGAAAGAGTGATGAAGAATGTGGAAAATTCGAGGTGTTCGGCAAAAAAATAGCTAGAAAGTGCAATGGATTGCCTCTTGCTGCAATTGTTTTGGGAACACTTTTGCAGTTCAAGGATTTGGAAGGGTGGGAACATGTAGAGAAGAATGAAATATGGGAATTGGAGAATGCAAAAGTAGAGCTTTTTCCTCATTTGGTTTTAAGCTACAATGATTTGTCCCCGGCTCTTAAGCGTTGTTTTTCATATTGTGCCGTCTATCCTAAAGATCACCAAATTCATGCGGAGACTCTGGTAGAAGAGTGGATGGCGCAAGGTTATCTAGGCTCTGATAGTGGAAATGGAGCACTGGAACTCAAAGGGCGAGAGAACTTGAGAAATTTAGCAATGCGTTGTTTGATTCAGGACATTCAGAAAAGTAAGTCGGGGGAGCAGATAGAAAGGTGTAAAATGCATGATATAGTACATGATTTTGCTATGTTTCTTAGGAAGAATGATGACAAAGAGAGAAGTTGTCAAGCTTGTGACTCTTCATTGGTTTCTCATGTCCAAGAATATCGGAGTCTTCCGTGGGACTATGAACCACCAGTAGATGAAAGAGACAGAAGTTTTCAAGTTTGTAATTGCATAAAAAGTCTTAGGGTGATGAGCATTTACAGATGTATTCCAGTAGGAATAGAAATGTTAATTCACTTGAGATGGTTGGAGGTTCGTGGTGTTGCATTGTCCAAGGATGGCCTTGAAATCATATGCAGGCTTTATTTCTTGCAAACTCTTCTCTTATCGAATTGCTACCTAACAGTGATACCACGAGAAATTGGAAATTTGAATCAATTAAGACGACTTGACTTAAGTCAGAATTTTATAATGGAGGAGTTACTAGGGAGCGTGTGTAGTTTGATTGAATTGCGATCTCTTTCCTTAGAAAGGTGCTTTCTAGAAATGATTCCACAAGAAATTGGGAATTTGGTGAAGTTAAGAGAACTTGACTTAAGTCAGAATTCTAGAATGAAGGAGTTACCAGAGAGCATTTGTAGTTTGGTTGAACTGCAAATCTTGAAGATAGAAGGCACTAGTATCAACTGTGTGCCTGAAGCATTAGGTGACTTAAGTAATCTCAGCACACTGCAACTGCGCAAAATTAAAGTTGGAAGTGAATACAACAAGTTGGGTTCTCTGAAAAAATTATACCGTCATCTTACCACCGAATATCTAGACTTGGAAATCTACTGGAGTAGTATGAGTGAAATGGAGGAATTGGTTGAGGATGCTCGACAAGCAGAGTTACAGACAGGCCTTCAAAAACTAGAATCACTCAATATATATTTCAGTGTTAAGATGAATGAAATGGAGCAATCATCATCATCATTACCATCAATGTGGATGGAGGTAGCAGAAGCTCTCGTGCCTCATCACAACTTGAAGAGATTGGCAATCGGGGGATATGAGGGCTCCAGGCTTCCGCATTTGATGTCATCATCCTTCAACTATATAAAAGAGATTTTTCTGTTTGTGTTGAGTGAGGTGTCATCATTGCCTGCGATGGGGAAACTACCTTTCTTGGAAATTCTAGAGTTTTTACATTTAGATGAATTGATGTTTGTGGGAAGGGAGTTTTTAGGAATAGAATCTTCATGCGATGATGTTGTTGTTGCATTTCCTAAACTCAAGGAGCTGAAATTTTATTATTGCTCCAAATGGGAGGAGTGGGAGGACATAAGGGAGGAGGAAGAAGAATCTGCGGCCATCTCCATCATGCCATGTCTCACAACATTGAGTATCAGGAATTGTGAGAGTTTGAAGAAACTGCCGCATCGCCTCCTGCATAAAGTCTCCATGTCTCAATTTAGTAGATGTTCCAAATGGGAGGAGTGGGAGGACATAACGGAGGAAGAAGAAGAATATGCGGCCATCTTCTCCATCATGCCACGTCACACAAAATTGAGTATCAGGGATTGTGAGAGTTTGAAGAAGCTGCCGCATGGCCACCTGCAGTTGTTGGATATCAATGGTTCAACAGAGCTAGTAAAAACATACGGAGAGGGCAAGGAAGGTTCAGCTTGGAGATCCATATCCCAACATAATCCCAAACTTCGACTTTACCCAGAGGACTAATGCAAATATTTATGCTTTTCTGTTTGTTTACCTTTTTTGAGATTGAATTTGGGATTATCATATGTATGTTATGCTTTAATCATAAATTTTTATTAGACGGGTACTCTTTTCCTTCATGGCATTTTTCCCTTTGGGTTTTTTGGCCATGGAGGTTTTAATGAGGTCCGGCCTTGAGTGATCGTTATGTGTTCTCCAAGGTTTAGGTTTTGTTTTGTATGACGTGATCCTTCCAATCGTGTAAATCAGTAATATTTTTATAATAGAGCTCTACTTAAACTGATGGCCAACTCAAAACTGTGTATCTTCTCTCTTAAACTCCCAATACATGTACTCATTGGCCGACACAGTAAGAGGGAGAGGCCCTTCCCAAAAATTTTATTTTTGTTCTTTTCTACTTTTAACTTCTTTTTTCTTAAATTTCAAAAACTCCCTTTAGCCCTTCCCAAATTAATATTGTAGAAGAGTAAATCATCGAAATTTGAAGGTAAAAAGGGGCTGAATCAAATATAGATATAAAATGTTTTTAGAGATGTGAAATAAAGAAATAATGGCGGTCATAGTTTTTGTTGAAGAAGAAGACTCCACATTTTGAAAAAAGTTTTATATAATAATTTAACAATATTATTGTAGTCCATAAAACTTCCTTGTAAGAAGTCACGTAGAAATATTGACATGTGTTCTTAAAATATTTTTCATAGAAATATTTTTCATAATAAAGGATTTTTGTTGGAACAAACCAAGAAGGAAAGTCAGTTATTTTCGTTGAGACTAAGTGATTAGCTAATGAAGCCCCTATCAATAATATTTTCTGCATCTGCCACTGCATGTAGTTAAATTTGATTGCTTGAATACCCATATAAAATGATCCATTCCTGCTTTGTGTCGAAGAAGAAGAACTAATGGAAAAAGAGAAGAAACGCAACGCATAACTAACAACTTCACTAAACGATGAGAGCTTTTTTTATAAAAATAAATACATACTAACACTCACGTTATCACAAATGTCTCAAATGGGCTTGATTCCAAGTTTGGGCCAATAGCCTTCTAAACTTTATATTTTCAGTCCAACTCCTACTTTAAAATTCAATAATACCCCCTATCCATTTAGTAACAAAAATTTCGTTTAATATCGAAACATACTTTTGAAACCAATCAAAATTTTGCATGTTACATATTCGTTATGATTCCATAAAAAAAAGAAATAGTTGCTGCTTAGATACTTCACTTTTTAAGAAGCCTCATTCAATTCTTTGGAAGGACCACAAAAATTCCATCTAAGTTAACATGTAAAAATTATGATTGCAAAATTGATGTATCATTAACAACACAATCATTCTTTCTCTTCTTAAATCCAAAAAAATGAGGGCCAGTTTTGGAAATTGGAGCCAAGGACTATTGAGTGCCTCTCTATTTAATTTCCATTTGTGTTTTGTAATTTGGACCTTTTATTTTGACATTTCTTGCTCATTTAGAGAAATGGATTCATCTCAAGGCAATAATTTGTTGCATGGCTTAAATCTTCCCTTCAAAATAAAAAGTCAACCTTGTTTAATTATTATACATGTCATGACATTTATTGGACCTTACTTTCCTTTCGTCCACCATTAAATATTTTGTTAGACTTAATTTTTAAAAATTAGTTGAATATAGGTGAAAAAGGACATGCGAAATACGAATCTCATTTTTACGTATGAATTTTAGAGTGAATCTAAGTACAATGAGAAAGTAGAAATTGAAGCTCATCTGTCATAAATAGTAAAAATAGAAATGAAATATTTTATGATGAATATCACAATATATACTAAAATAAAATATTTAATGGTGAACAAGTATTATTTCAAGAAAAGTAAATTATCCAACTTTCATGTCAAGGAAATTCGTTATTACGGTTTATGCTTGTTTTTCCTTTTCGTATGCTCCAAATATATAAGGCATATTTTCATAAATAATTATGCTTTTCTAATTTATTTGCTAGTGCATTGCTTAATAATTCTTTCATCAACTCTAGTATTAGTTTATTATAAAATGGACATACTATTCCATTCTCAATTTTTTGTAAAATACTCAATGATCGCCAATATAATTGAATTAAAGGAAAAGAGTATTAACTTTTTAAGGACAATCTCAAATTTATATGTTTTTTCCTATACTAGATTCTGGCTCTATAAACATTGCATAATTCAAATTATGACCACGATTCATAAATGATAGAAATTTCATTACCTTTGTCTTAATTTATTTTGAAATTTTCAGCTTCTATCCCTTAAATCACATGATAAACACATTATGATAAACACATAGTAGTATGTTATATTGATAATGTACTATTAGTAATGGAGGTAGAATTTTTAAAAAAAAATTCCTACATGAAAGTCTAACATAAAATTAAGGATAAATATTATCTCATTCATCCAATTATTAATGACACGTATTTCTAGCTATAAAATGTCTCTCTTTTCTACCACTTAAAATCCAAATTAAAGAAGCAAAATTGAGTTCAATGAGAATTAGGACCAAAAATCACCCTGGCTAACAAAATTTTAAATAAGAAACATGCCACCATAATCATTAATCATCATTATAGATTTCAATTGGCATTATTCTTGATGTTGAATATTCCTTGTTAGTGTGAAACCTTTAAGGAAAAAGCCGAGTTTAATGTGGTACTTATCCCTAATCAATATATTTATCCCTTTCAAGAATTTAAGACCTTAATTCTTAGTGTAGTGTACTGTTTTTTTTCACTATTGCAAAATCCATACCAGAAGAGGAAATATAAATAAATTGGTTCTTGTTTAGACCATTTTCTAACCAATTCCATATATATAGTCCGCAATACTTTGTTTGGGTATGCGAGTGTGCGACGATCAATATATGTGATCTATAATTTATGCTTGGATATGCGACGCCCAGTGATTGTTTAGGAATTATTATCGGAACATTTGACTTGGTTTAAAGCTGCAGCGAGACCACTATTTTCGAAAGGATGAGGATTGATGGATAATGCCTTGATGTATGCTACTCGTTGCTTCTATTTATTTTAAATTCTGTGCGATTTAGATAGAACGCTTACTTTGTTGTTTCATTGGTATCATTACTTTTGTTGTTGTTAATATTCTAAATTGATTCATTTGTACCGGTAGCTCGACATTGTTTTGGACATGAGTATTTTGTACTACATAAAAGAAACATACACCGATACACGTACATACACACACAAATACATACTCATATAAGCTCTTTTAAGGAATGTATAAATTGATGGGAAAATTTCAAAATTGAATTTTGTGATGAATAAATCAAAATGGCAATGTTAATTATACTGCAAATTGAAATGATGAATACATGCCAAAATAATTAATTGCTAAAATTTGCATAAATGGACCACAAAATGCCCATGCTTAAAAAATTGCTCATCAAAGGGGTTTTCTTTCTTTTTCTTTGTCTTCCTCTTCTTATTTTGTAATTTCCTGCAGTAATCACAATAAAAAAGGACAGTCACAGTTAAAACCTTAAAACCAAGAAAGTGACAAGTAGAACTGAAGCTATATTTGGAGGGAGAATACATCTATGGACCACCTTGTACATCATAGACATACTTATTCATTTTGTAAGAAATTACCATTACTTATTTTCAGGCTAGTTTTTGGGATAGTACCAAATTAATTTTAATCTTTGTTTTTGTATATCGTAGCTTGTTTATGTCAATGTGGCTGTACAAGGAATGATTATGATTTTAAAATTGGAGCCAATAAAATTAAATTTCAATCTTACGAGTTCTTGCATTTACATAGTTTTAGATTGCAAAGTACCCCATACCCAAATAGGTTTTATTCCTTCGGACAATTAACGCATGCACGTATGTACGTACGTGTAGGGAGAGATTCAAATAAAAATTGCGAGAATGGAGAATCATTTTAAACATTAGATCGAAAAAATATACAATTGATGCATCTTCTTTGTTGGGTGAATGTAACACTAGAGTTTAGATTTCATGAGCGGCAAAAATTTCTTTTTTTATGAAATGCAGTTAATTTTCATTGTAATGCATCCCATGTTTAGTTCTTACTATTAAAAAAATGCTCTATATATTAATGATACAGTGTCCCGTTTGACTATGTGTGAATTTTAAGAAATCAATGTAAAGAAAAATGAGTGGAAATAAGCGTGAATACGAGTCTCACTTCTATATAAGTGTATTAATTGATTTGGTGGGGATTGGGGTGTTGGCCCACTTACCCAAAATGCAAAAAACATATAAGACTTTTAGTTGTGAAGATACCATAATGGAAAATGAGATTCATAATGAAAAATGAGATATTATATTAATTGTGAATGGGCGAAATAGTTTTTACGCCACTCAAGTTTTTTTTATTTGTTCTAACAATTTAAAACCCTTGAGTTGTGAATAGATATTGTGGATGCATCATCTTTGCTAAATGAAATTTATTTTTCCAAAAAAAGTTAATTTTGCTATGCAATATTTTAGTTCTTACAGTAAAAAGATAGTACTAGTTGTTATATTACCCCTAATATACCTATGTATATTTATCGTGTTTGAACTAAATCATTTCTACGTTTAACGAGCTTAGTTTTCTTGTATTTCCTATATGTGATATTGGTAAATAAAAGTGGCATTTCAAAATATCTGGAATAGATCTGTCTAATAAATGTAGTTTGCTTATTTCATAAACCAACCAATTTTTCCCTCAAAGATCCCTTCCCATCCCTCGATTTAAGTGGTGAGTGTGTGCACACTCACATCGTTTAATGTTAGTTTCTGTTTTTAAAAATTAAATTACACCCCCAATACACATAAACATATTAGTCCTCAAAACATATAAATTTATCATTTTAGTCCATCTATCAAAATGGACACTTTTCATTTAAAGTAATTATTAGTAAAATGGGATATATTCTCGACTCACACTCTTAGACTATAATATAGTACTTTTTTTAATAATTACTAATACTATAATTAAGGTGAGATCTATTATCGACTCACACTCTTTATATAATTTTTAATAATTACTTACGCTATCTTTAAGCTGATTAGACTCACTCTCGTCTCCCGACAAACAATACAATTGTAAGCGTGTGTGCGCGCGCACACACATTCACATCTTTTTAATGTATTTTTCCAATTTCAAAATCTAAATCACACACACAATACACATACTCTATTAGTCTCAAAAGGTAGATAATTTATCATTTTAATCCCTCTAAAAAATGGTTTTTTTCATTTATAGTATTAATTATCATTTAGGTGAGATCTATTCTCGTCTCACACTCTTCCACTATAGTAGACTTTTTTTAGTTATTACTAATACTATTTTTAAGGTGAGATCTATTGTCGACTCACACTCTTCAGTTACAATACGTACAATTCTTAATAACCACTAACACTATCTTTAAGCTGATTAGACTCACTCCCGTTTCTCGACACATAATACTATAAACCCCTTTTTACTAAACTATGTGCCTTGTCCACTATATCTATTTTTAGTGGACAGAGATACCTGGTATCTCTAATTATGTACATTCTAACTTAGTATGGGTAGTATGGGTGAGGATTATGAAAAATTAGTTAGGTAAGTTACCCACACCCACACACACTTATATATGTATGTATATGTTTATAGATTTGAAGAAGAAGGTAACAGGTGGGAGTAGAGAAAAATTGCATGGGTGACTCGTGGACTATAAGCCAATTCACAGCCATAAAACCCTCGGATCAATTCTTTTTTTGGTAAAGGATTTTAATGGAATTCCATTTTAATGAAGAGCATTAGTCGTATTCCACCTCAGGGAGTGACGCATAACTCTTATGCGTCACTAACAAAAAGACGCATAATCCTTATGCGTCGCTATTAAACGACGCATAATCATTGTGCGTCGTTAGTTAATGACGCATAATCATTGTGCGTCGTTGATTAATGACGCATAACCATTGTGCGTCGTTTATTAGAGACGCATAACACTTATGCGTCGTTTAATAGCGACGCATAACAATTATGCGTCTTTATTTATCGACGCATAATACTTATGCGTCGTTGGTTGAGTTTTAAAACGGGCAGAAGGCAGAATCAGGCAGAAACGCGACGCAAGAGGCGAAGCAGGCGAGGCAGGCGATTTCCGACGAATCCGAGCAAAATCCGGCGAATTACCACCATTTTGCAACCATTTTCCGGTAATTGTTCTTCAATTTGGCTAAATACATCCTTTAATGTTTAATTTGGGCAGGTTTTCCGTTATTTAGTAAAAGTAGGGTTTTTGATTAAATTGATGGATTTTTGGTATTTTTGTGTTGTTTTGTTGCATATAAGTAGCGATTATGATGAAATTATGGGTTATGATGAAATTGATGGAATTTTTGGACGACTTTCCGTAATTTGTGTATTTCATATGGATTTAATTTAGCAAAATTAGGGTTTATGATGAAATTGTTGGATTTGTTGGTCGATTTTCCGTAATTTGGGTATTTCATATGCATATAATTGAATGGGTAGAAGCAATTGATTAAGTTTTTGTAATTGTGCCCCTTTTGGTGGGCGATTTTATGCATATATTGTGCCCCTAAGTTGCAATTTAGTTAGCTTGTTGATTGTTGAGTTGTTACGAAAAAAATTTGAAGCATGGGTGAATGTTTTGAAGTAGATGGCATCTGCAAGTTCCGAACAACAGTTATGCTATGGACCTGAGGATCCATCACTACTGTTTCATCAGAGTGAACACATTTCAAGCTCGTTGTTGGCGAATGGCACAACAAATGTGTTGAGAAGTCGTAGGACGGAGAGTAAGGTGTGGGCATTGCCTATACATGAAAATGTGATGTATTGGCTAGGTGTATGGGGGTTCAGAGGCGTGGTTGAATGTGGAAGACCGATGAGGATGGACAATGAGCTAATAACTGCCTTGATCGAGCGCTGGAGGCCTGAGACACACTGTTTCCACCTTCCAGTTGGGGAAGTTACTGTTACCTTACAGGATGTGCAAAGCCTGTGGGGTTTGAGAGCAGACGGTAGTGCTTTCACTGGCCGTGACTACCCTGTTGGATTTGAAGATTGGTCCAGCAAGTGTAGAGATTTGTTGGGATGGATACCTGACTCAGAAACCGAAACGAAGCACGGTGGTTTGTTGATGACGTCTCTGATCCACCAAGCGACGATGCCGTTGGGTGATGGGCTGCCTGTGTATGCATACATTCAAAGAGCACGCATACATGCTCTGATCCTGTTAGGGGGGCTTATTTTACCGGACACCACAGGGTGCAAGGTCCCCTTTATGTGGTTAAATGCCTTAGACGATCCGGAAGATGTGGCTAATATCAGTTGGGGTAGTGCTGCGTTAGCATACCTGTATCATTATTTGTGCGAGGCTTCTGTAGGCAGACAGAGAAGAGATGTGGGTGGACCTATGGTTCTCTTGCAGCTGTGGGCTGGGAAAGAATGCCTACATTGAGGCCAGCCTTCTTGATATCGCCTATGCACACGCCGTATACCCCGTGCGGAGCCAAGTAATGTTTTTGTTTAAATTAACTCACATAATTATGTGTTTTGTTGATAACTTTTGACATTAATATTATGTATAGGTGGCACGGAGTTACTGAAATTGGAAATGCGCCCCGACATTCAGTAGCTCATTATCGTGATCAGTTATCACTGATCCGTCCTGGCCAGGTGAAATTTATTTGTGTTGTCTTAATTAATGAATTTACTTACTATAGTATGAAATTAATTGTGTTTTTTATTTTATTTGTTTGTAGTTTCTGTGGACACCCTATGCAGACTGTATCCTCCCTGAGTACTGCATTGATTCGACTGCATCCTACTTGTGCGATACTTATTTGGTGTGCTGGTCATTTGTCGAGGCACACGAGGCTGGACGCGTTTGTCGACAATTTAACCGCTACCAGCGTATTCCTCAGTACTGTGATAGGATGCTACATAGCTCCGGCCATTTGAGTAAAAGTCATCGCCGTGGGAGGAAGGGCGCTGATTGGGCTAAGGTACATAAGTTCTTCATTGATGAATGGGACTTGCGCCACGACAGGTTCCAAGCAACTTTTGACCACGCAACGGCGACACTAGATGGTCACATTAATCCGGGTTATATGGCGTGGTACAATAGGATCACCGTGTCGTACCTAGTTCAACCTGGGACACAGTCAACTGACGGGATGAACGAGGCAGCCTCTTCTAATTTATTGGCGGTATGTGATGTTTTTGTATATAAAAACTTTTTAGTTTAAAGTTTGTATTGCTCCACGTGGTATGATGTCATTTGTATTTTTGTTATCTAGGTTGAGACCCTTCAGGGGATATGGCATTTGACCTCTGAGCATGACACAGACCCTCGGTTCAGGCAGATTCGAGACATGGCTGCTTCGGCACTTCGTGCGATGAACCATGCTGATGCGATGGAGTATCCATCTTCTCAACGGCAAAATGTGGTCGTGCCGCCACGCCCACCAACTTCTCTTCGTCATGGACTGCCGGGTGTCCGGACGGGTGGGCACGGGATTACACGACAGCATAGGTTGGCGCAGCAGCAGCAACCGCAACCTGAGTATGCGGTACCAGAGCCCTTGAGTCCGGAGTACGATCCCCCAGGATGGTCTCAGTTGAGTGGTGCAAGCATTGAGCCCTCGCAATGGGGAGCACGCGCGTCATGTGATTCATTCTTTGGAGGTGTGTCTGATTGGGATGCATCTCAACAAGGACGTGACACGTACTTTCAGAATTATCAATTTATGGATCGTGTGGGGGAAGAAGAGGGTCCGGAAGAAGAGGGAGGGGAAGAAGAGGGTCAGGAAGACGAGGGTCCGGAAGAAGAGGGCGGGGAGGAACATGACGAAGTAATATTCCGACCACCGACCGCGGGATCCTCACGATCATCAAGTACGATTGGCCGGGCTATGCAGAATGTATTCAGGGGCTTCTCAACAAGGAAGAACAAAGGGAAGGCTCCGACAAAGTTCACGCCTCCATCTAGATAGATTTCGGTCATATGTCAGTATTTGTGTCTATTGAAACAGGTTGTGGTCGTCAGTTGATTTTTGAACATTTTTTATGTGATGAAAAATAGGATCAAGCTCTATTGAAATTCGGTTACAAATATAAACGAATACCAAATATAAACCGTATTATGAAACAAATATAAAATTTTGAAACATAAAATCACCCGATCGGGCGTTTTAGGCACGTAAATCGCCCGACCGGGCGAAGTTTCTGGACTAAACAGTGCTGAACGAAATTGGTTTTGTGACGCATAACTATTATGCGTCTTTACTTGGTGACGCATAACTCTTATGCGTCGTTACTTGGTAACGCATAATAGTTATGCGTCGTTCTTTGGTAACGCATAAGTGTTATGCGTCGTTTATTGGTGACGCATAATGCTTATGCGTCACCAAGTGAATTTCGTTTCTGCACTGAATTCACATTTTTGAACATTTTTTCCGGGTTGTGTGTGGATTTTTGAAACACATAATGTTACAAAATTTTTAGTCTAGACATAATAAAACACATCATAAATGTCGACAACATCTCACAAATGTTGATACATACATAACATCTCAAATACACAAGTTCAGATGCAAATGGCTACCATGACTTTACTGAACGGCACCGGCTGAGCAATTTCTTCGGTCATGCCCCTCTATCCCGCAATTTCTGCAATGACGGGGAGCTCTCGGTTCATCCTCCTCCTGGACATCCATTTGATTAAGTATCCTCCTTCTTCTAACTCGGCCACGCGTTCTAGGAATCAACTGCTGAGGGGTGATGCACAATTTCCATGAAGGTGCAACCCAATACTCTTCATGTCTTGGTGCATCAAATGAAACTGCACTATAGTACTGTGATCTCCATGTACCTAGGTAGTACTTCTCATCTATGAGGTCAATCATAACATGACCTCTGTCTCTAGCAACCGCACAAGCATGCGAACAAGGGATTCTCCACATCTGCCACTTACCACAACTGCAACTCGATTCCAAATACCTGACTATTTGAACATTGTTGCCCTTTGACACTCCTTGTACGATTCTTCCTCGAGTTCGGACATGGTACTTCCCTAGATCTCGGTCAATGACAGTGATGTAATGTTTTCGCCCCTTTGAGTCATTCTTAGCAAGTCTGTCCCTCGCCCATGGGGTTAATTCACCTTCGGTGTGTTCTATTGTTGTCTTCTTCTCCGCCCACCATTTTACCGTCCTCCAAAATGTCAAATCAACCAAGGCTCTAATCGGCAACTCTCTCACACCCCTCAAGACGTTATTGTAGCACTCCGACATGTTTGTGGTGGCCACCCCCCACCTAAGTCCACCATCGTAGCACAGTGACCAACATTCTTTTGTAATCCTATTCAGCATTCGAACCGCACCACTGTTGACATCATATAGTGCTCGACGTCTTCTGGCAAATTTACGTTCCTGAGAACTGACCCCCAACTTCCATATAATGGCCTTCACATTGGGGCCCTTGTGCTTCTTCAACACATTTGCCCTCACATGAAGCAAACAAAATTTGTGGTGTATCTGCGGGGCCCTAGTCATGATTTCAGACTCCATTGCATTCAAGAGTCCTTTATGCCTGTCTGATATAATGCACACCTCCCTCTCGTATTTCACTACATGAGTTCTGATATGATCCAAAAACCACGACCAACTGTCATTGGTTTCTTCATCCACCACAGCATATGCAATAGGCAAGCATGTCTTGTTAGCATCAAAACCACAAGCAACAAGCAACTTACCTTTAAATCTTCCTCGAAGGTGAGTCCCGTCCACTGTTAACATCGGTGCGGCCTTCTGGAACGCATGTATTGCAGGCCCAAATGCCCAGAAAACATAGTTGAACACCATTGTACGCCTCTGACTCAACACATCGTTATGCTTCCACTCAACAATTGTGCCCATATTCTGTGACTGGAGTTCAAACATGTAGCTTGGCAACTGCCTAAACGACTCCTCCCATCCACCGTATACAAACTCTATAGCCTTTCTCTTTGCATACCACGCCTTCTTATAACTGATTAACACACCAAATCTGTCTTGAATATCAGCTATTATTGAGAAGACCTTGAAATCGGCACATTGTCGCACATGATGTCGAATCAACAGAGCTATCATTGGGGCTGAAAAGTTAGCATGATCTCTATTAGCACGATGGCCTATACAGGTATGTCGATTCTTCCACTTCCTAACTTCCCACATATCGTCATGCGACCTTTGTGTAACTGAAACCTCCCACTTACATTCCCTCGCCTTTTCAGCGTCGGTGGTGCTGATGATGCCTGCCCCTGTGACTGTCGTTCCTGCTGGAAATTTGCATACAGCATGCCACCTTCTTAATTTGCTCTCGACAACCTTAAACTGTTTTTCATTCCATAAACTCCACATAGTTATAGCAGTTTTCACATGTAGCTTGGAATCAAATTTTGTTCCCAACACAATCCGATGCGGCTCATTCTCATTCCAATACAAAAGGCTGTGTTCATTACCACCCACATCATCCGATACTCCAGAAGGACGACTTGGTAATTCACGAAAGAATCTAAACCCATTAGGATTGTATTCCGGAAGTGGTTGTTCACCTTGCATAACAGGTTTACATTGTACTATCTCATCATCAGAACTAGCACCGACATCATCAGCACCATCACCATCACTGAGATCGGGGTCTGGCTCTGTCTCGGATAGTGGCCTTGGCTCATCAAGATCATCTGCATCATCTACCTCATCATTCAATCCAACACCAACATCAGCAACATCTACAACATCTACAACATCTCTCTGCTCATTCATTTGGTCCACCCTCGCAGATGATCCAATACCACACTCAAAACTCATTTGTTCAAACCTCGCAGATGCTCCAATACCATAATCAACAACTGGTGGGATTTCTTCACTCCTCACAGGTGAATACTCGACAAATAATTCAATACACCCACTTGAATTTTGAGCATTGTTGAACATAAACATTACACTATCATCATTGCGAATCACAGAACATGTATAACTCATACCGGAACCATAGACTATACATTGTCTCCATAATAATTCAATTGTGTGTTGGTTCATATCTATTCCCATCGCATCACAAATCATTGCTACCAACTCATAATAGGAAACACCTGAATTTAATATAATGGAGCTCCTCGCACGAGGTGGGTCATAACCAATACCCATATGTGGTAGTTGAACTACTCTACCACCCCAATACAAACTCACAAATACTTGCATGATTTCTGCATCAAAAACATATAAACCAACGACAATTATGGACATTTTCCTACAAGCCCTAATTTGTATAAATTGGGTAAAACTAACAAATGAAAGCACAATAAACATGAATAATGATGAATGTAGCTAAATTGATTAACAAATTACCGGATCTTATGGAGAAATCGCCGGAAATCGCCAGAAAACGCCGGAAATCGCCGAGATAGAGGAATTGAAAGTGTATGAAGGTGCGTTCTGTGATCTGCGTGTGGGTGGAGGCAGATAAAAGCCGCCTTAACGACGCATAACCAATGTGCGTCGTTCATGAGCGACGCACAACTCTTATGCGTCGTTAAGCGACGCATAATTATTATGCGTCATTAATTAACGACGCATAATGGTTGTGCGTTTCATTAAGAACGACGCACAATCATTATGCGTCACTCCCTCAATTAGAATGAATCTATTCTCCTTCATTAAATTGGAATTCCATTACTCTCTTGGCACAAAAGAAGAAAGACCTCTAAAACCCTCACTATAAATCATCTTCAACGCCTGCTTTTCACTCTCAATTCTCTCTCTCTCTCTCTCATTTCTCTCCACTAATATTCCCTCTGCACTCAACTGATGCAGAAAGCTGTCTGAACTCAGCAGCAGCAGCAGTTGTAGTTCGGAGAAATTAAGGTAACATAGATATAATCATGTCGCATCACAATTGCTGCAATAAACAGAAGGTGAAGAGAGGGCTTTGGTCTCCTGAGGAAGATGAGAAACTCACCAACTACATCTCCACCTATGGCCATGGCTGCTGGAGCACTGTTCCTAGACTCGCAGGTCTCTCTCTTTTCCTCTTTCCCTCTCTCTTAGGGTTTAGTTTAGATGATTTCATGTGTGTTTTTGTGTGTGTGTAGGATTGCAAAGATGTGGAAAAAGCTGCAGGCTGAGATGGATCAACTACCTGAGGCCTGATCTCAAGAGAGGCAATTTCACTCCACAAGAAGCTGCTCTCATTATCGAGCTCCATCGATTCTTGGGAAACAGGTCTTCATCATCTCCGTTGTCTTATTTAATCTTATTTTTGTGTTCTTAAACTTAAAAAGAGTGTTTTTTGGGATAAATTCTCTTGAATTGTTATTTTTTTTTTCTCTTGGAATTTGTGAAAAGTTTGATTTATGTCAGACCTGACATGTTCTGATGACGGGATGAGACCCGGATTCTTGGGTTCAGTCATCGGAATATGTGAGATGGGATGTAAATCAAATTTTTTTAGAGACCCTTGATTTAATTTGAAAACAAACAAAAAATTACAAATGTTATTTGTATGAGTTGTTGATCTCGCAAGTTTGACTCATTATTTTGTCATCGAAATATATGTCAAGTGAGATAAAAATCAACCTTGTTTCAAAGTTTGTGTTTTCAAATTATGATTTTGAGAAAAATGTTTAAAATTGGGGAGATAGAAATATAATGAAGCTTGATCTGCATTGTTGAATTTGAAATGAAACAAAAAAAATTCAAATCTTTTTTGGTGTAGATGGGCTCAAATAGCGAGGTATCTTCCGGGAAGAACAGACAACGAGGTGAAGAATTTCTGGAACTCGAGCGTCAAGAAAAAAATCATGACCCATCACAACATGGTACTCGCTAACTCAAACCCCCAAAATCCCAATTCCACCCCCCCCAAATCCCCAAATCGAGCAAACAAACCCTAATTCCCAAATCGAGCAAGCCTTCCCAATCGACCAATTGGCGAGCTACCACCCCAATTTAGCCCTAATTCACCATCACTCAGCCCCAATTCCACTCGATCCCTCACCTTCCGAGCTCCACCCATGGCCAATCCCATTCAATCAAGCCATGAGACAAGATCACAGCGCCGCCGCATTGTTCGGATTCGCCTACGGCGGCGGCTACGATCACGATGCGGCCGTGATGGAAGCTTTGATGCCGGAGGTGGCGAGAGGGTATGAATTTGGGGTTTCTGCAAATAATGCTGCTGCTGTTTGGCAAGAGCAAGGCATTGGTGGGGTTGATTCGGGCATCGGGCCGCTCTACCCCAACCATATCAGGAACATATCGACTATCATGGAGACGTTCGTGCCTCCGCCGGAGCCGGCCTCCGCGTTGGTACGGCCGGTGTCGTACCTGCCGCCGCTTCCGGGATATCGGATGGCGGATCTGCCATGATCAGAATTGAAGCTCAGAAAATTTATAAACTTGTTTTATTGTTCTATGATTTGGTCATGAATTATGTATATTTATGTTTTCAATAATCGACTCTTTTTTTATGCATATTTTGATGGGATTATGATCGATGTTGAAAACAATTTCTAGTACCGAACCATCGAACCCTTCATTATTAGTTCGTTCTAGTTCATTTTTGGATCGGTTTAGTTTATTCTAGAAACAATGAACTAAAACGGTCTTAAAATGAACTTTGTGTTGGTTCGACGATTCGGTATTAGGAATTAATTCTGCATGTATCACAACCTATTTTGATGTGCTTTAATAAATGATAAGTATGCATAAAAACATAGTTTATGTTGATAATCGGTTTAATTAATTAGGTATGATTATGTTTCGTGGTCTCGTGGATATTATTGGATTGAATAGATTGAGTCTGATATTTAATTTCGGGATTATTATTAGTCTTGATTTATGACTCTCGGCCTTGTCGTGTAACAAAATTATGGTATTGTAATTTAATCAGAGCGTGTTAGGTTTGCTATTTAATCTTGGAATATTTATGTAGGATTGATTAGTCTTGGATTAAATATATGAAGTTTAGAGTCAATTCACTTTCTGGCAATCCGTATAAGTTAATCTTAAATAATTGAATATGGAACATCTATAGAAAATATGAACCATTAAACTAGAAACAAATAAAAGATTTTTTCTTTAAAATTATAGTGAAGTCTAAAGTGTAGCAACTCACTTAAATTTGGATGCTTACCATTAAATTATATTCATGCAAATATATGTTTACCACAAAGTATGACATACAAAAATAAACAAAGCTCTAAAATAAAGTTTTCATAAGGGAAATATCCAAAATAAACTAGCATTCCTTTTTTCTGACATCTCTAAACATACACCGCAAGTCCATTTCTTTTTAGTAATTTTAGAGGCAACTGACCACATTTTATTTTCTACTACTATCATTATGTAATTCAAATTTGTTTCATTTCCCCCTTTTTTCCTATATTCTCTTTTCCCTTTATCACTCCTTTAAAAGACAAATTGCATTTAATTTCTTTAATTGGAAAGATAGGAAAGTGTAAGAGCCAACTACTTTCTAATTTAAATCCTTAAAAGTCAAATCTAATTTTCCAATATTTCATAACTTTGAACCCAAGAATCATATAATTAAGTCTACGCCCACATGACATTATTACAAATTACACTTACACTTGCACATGACAACATTTTACAATTGTACTCTTATCATTTTAATTGGGTTAGGATGAAGATAGTATGTAGGTCTTCTTGAAATAAAAGCATGGGCTTTTCAAATATTTGAGCTTTGGTTGGGTCACTGTAATGCCATGCTTTTGGATTAGATATCTCGGCCCAACAGATATGGGCTTTACTAATAAAAACATTACGGGAGTTTGTTATTTCGTACTCTATTTGTCCCATAATAATAAACAATTTTGATGTGCCACAGATTTTGATACATAATAGATGGAGTAAGAGTGATCTAGAAAAAAAGTAATTGTAAATATTTGAAAAATGAAGAATAAAGCTCATCTTATTAGAGAAAAAAAGTTATCAAAATTAAAAATAGTTATTATGGGACGGACTAAAATGTCTAAGATCGTCTATTTTTATGACAAGAGGAAGTACGATAAAATAATTTTAAAAGGATGATTTACCTCCATAATGAACATTTTACACAAGAGTAATAGAGCTTGTAAGACTAGATCTTGGGCGTCCAAATCTTAATCTAATACATTAGATTAGTTTTGCGTTATCCACTAAGAGTGTGTTTTGATTATAAAGCACCTCTATCAAGCCATGCGCATTTTCATCAATATTAGCTCTTTATTTATTAATATTGCTATCACTAGAATCATTACAATTAATATTACTTGGTAAAAACTGAATCGTATTTAACACATAACAAATTCAATTCAATTAATTAAATGATAATAAAACTGAGATCATTAAATAATCAAGCAATTTATTATAACATTGGCCGAAACAACGTGTCAATACTTGGTGTGGCCAAAGTGCGCAATATTAATTTATTAAATGAAAAGTTCAAAAGCCATAACTTTAAAAAAAGGTGTGATTATTGTAGCATGCACCAAACAATTTTTAATAGTAGTAGTAATAGTTTATTAGCTAGTGGCAATAATTGATCAAAGTGATGTCCATTCATTTTCACATATTCTTCCTTCGTTTTCTTTCTACATTCTCAAAAAAAAGATTTTACTATCTAATTATCAATGGCGGCTTATGCAGCTCTGGTTTCTGTTATGCAGACCATCCATCAGATCGAGCACCATCCTTCCCCTCCGATTTCTATGGACAAAAAACAAGTTGAATCTCTCACTGAAATTGTTATGTTTTTGCAGGAATTTCTTGAAAGTTACAAGTCTCCTTATGCTGACGGCGATGAAGCAGATCCCTTGGAGATGTGTATCGCTGATGCAGCTTATGCAGCTGAAGATGCCATCGAATTGCGCATAGTTGATCAACTTGTTCCTGCTGCCTCAGCATCAGCTGGTTCATCAACTTCTGCAGACTTGTATGAAACTCTGGTGAAGGTGATAGAGAATATGTATTTGATCAAGAAAGAAGTGATGGAGATCAAAGATCAGCAGACACAAGTCTCTGCAGCATCTTCATCTTCATCTTCATCTACCAAGTCATCTTCTCCCTTTGGGGTGAAAAGCACAGCCATGGTGGGGTTTGATCATGTCAAGATTCAACTCATGGAGAAGCTCGTTTATGGAGAACACAGACGCGAAGTCATCCCAATCACAGGGATGGGAGGAATTGGTAAGACCACTCTTGCCAAAAATGTTTATGCACATCCATCTGTTAGTCACCATTTTGATATATGTGCTTGGGTTACCATTTCTCAACAATATAACACGAAAGAACTTCTTCGTGAAATTCTATCCCAAGCCAATAAACAAGGGTCGAGTCAAATGAGTGAAGAAGATGAAATAGGAGTAGCACTCCACAAATGTTTAACATATAGAAGGTATCTAGTTGTGTTGGATGATATGTGGAGTATTGAGGCATGGGACGTGATACAACGCTATTTACCTGACAATAGTAATGGTAGTCGAATAATGGTGACAACTAGGCTATCGAATTTGGGATCTCAATTGGATAACAGTTATGGCCATGGAATGAGATTTTTGAATGAGGAAAGTAGTTGGAATTTGTTTTGCAAAATTGTGTTTGGTGGGAAAAGTTGCCCATTGGAATTGGAGAAAATTGGGAAGAAAATTGTGAAGAGTTGCAGAGGACTTCCATTATCAATTGTTGTGATGGGAGGTCTTTTGGAAAAAATGGAACAAACAAAAGAATGTTGGAAATCTATTAGGAGAAGCATGAGTTCATTAGTGAATTTGGAGAATGATAAGCATTGCTTAAAAATACTGAAGTTGAGCTACAACCATTTGCCAGTTTATCTTAAGCCATGCTTTCTATATCTGGGAATGTTTGAGGAGGATAGTAAAATTCGAGTATCAAGAGTCATCGAGCTATGGGTTTCTGAAGGGTTTATAAAGCCAATACGTGGCAAGAGCTTGGAAACAATTGCGAAAGAGTACATGGATGAACTAGTTGATAGAAATCTAATACTTGTTCATGAGCTTGGGAAAACTGGAAACATGAAGCAGTGCAAAATCCATGATTTGTTGAGAGACCTTTGCTTGAAAGAAGCTGAAAAGGAGAGGTTTTATGATGTGATCGGGCAGCATAGTCCTCAAGGCACTTGTACCCAACGACGTGTAGCTATTATGGGAAGTACTTCAAAGGAGAAAGTGGTTGATGCCATGAAATCTAGACCATATGCCCGTACATGTATAAGTGATCGTGAAAGAGTTCGACTGTTGCCCAATTTAAAATTGGTGAGGACATTGAGATTATGCGGTGATGGTTACATCACTGAGTATTCCCTCAGAAGAGTGTTTGAGTTGGTTAATTTGAGACTTGTTGCCGTTCATTTTGACGGGGACTCTAGCCAAGTTCCTTCTTCCATGAATCTCCTCTGGAGTCTGCAGACATTAATTGTTTCTTCTTCTCAAAAAATAGTTAATGCACCTGTTGACATTTGGAACATGTCTCAACTGAGGCATGTTAAGGTCAGGAATGAAGGATGGCATCTCCCAGCTCCTCCTCCTCCTCCTCCGAGTGACAACATTGTGATCATGGAGAATCTACAGACCTTGAAAGGAGTAATTAATTTCAAGTGTGATGAGATGATGCTTCATAGAATTCCCAACATCAAAAAATTGGGACTTTATTTTGACAATGGTATGAGAATTGAGTGTCTTGATAATTTAAAACATCTGCAAAAGCTTGAATCTCTTAGCTGCTCTTGGTTACCAGTATGTGGTTTGTTGCGAAAGGTCAACTTTCCGCACTCTCTTAAGAGCCTGAGCCTGAGAATGCCCATGGGTAGAATGGAAGACATCATGGAGAAGGTAAGTACATTACCCCTTCTTCAAAAGCTCAAGCTGTATCGTGGAGTTTTCACAACAAGAAAATGGGAGACAGTTGAAGGCCAGTTCCCGAGTCTCAAATATTTGTCACTAACCGAAACTAATTTGGAATGTTGGACGATGGAAAGCTCTCACTTCCCATGTCTCGAGCACCTTTTACTTTATTACTTGAAAGATTTGAAGGAGTTCCCTGCAGAAGTTGGTGAAATTCCGACACTGAAATCTGTGGTGTTGAGTACGTGCAGCAAATCAGCGGTGAAGAGCGCGAAGAGAATGATAGAGGAACAAGAGGAATTGCAGGGACAAGAACAACTATCCTTTCAACTTACTGCTTACTAAGACAAGCTGCAGAGCTTGATAGTAAGATCCCTTTGATTGTCAATAACAATCAAAGTTTTTTGTTTTTCATGTTGCTCATGACATCCATATGATAGACAATCTCATAATTGCATCTACACACTATTACTAATGTGGTTTTGGGATTTCATTTATTGTTGATAAGATTTTTCAATTATTCAGATTTTAAAGTTATTTAAAATTTGTTTGAATTCCGACTCCCCCTTTTTTTGCCCCTGTATTCTCCTCTATCTCCTTTAATAGTCCTTTAAAAAAGCCAAATTGCAATTAAATCCAGTAATTCAACAGAGATAGGAGAATGTAAGACCCAACTACTTTCTAATGTGCAATCCTTCCAAGTCAAATCTATTTTTCCAATATTTCATAACATTGACCCCAATAATCATATACTTTACCCCCACGTAACGAATTAGCTACTACAAATATACACACAATTAAGTTGTATCATCATTCCCACTTCACAATTCTCCAATTTTTCATAATTACAAATATATAAGCAGATTTCCAATTGTAGCAAACAACTAATGCTAAACCATCATATCGCTCAAAACTAAAATGCAAGAAAATTTCATCATCAAAAAAACCCTATTTTTTCTGTTAAAACAGAGAGTTTATACCACAAACCAATACACCAACCTCAAAAACCAGAATTTGAGGATACACAAAAAAAACATAAAATCAAGAACCAAAAAACCAACCTATGATCCATTTTTGAGTAGTAAGAAACTGGTAGAGAAAAAAAAAGCTAGCAGCTGAAGCGTTTGCCTCACAAAATATGGGAAATAAACTAGTTGCTGCAGAAGAAATGAAGGAAAAATAAATAAATAAATAAATAAATAAATACAGCCACATGGTATTAGAAAAATACATGTGACAGACGATTAAGGCCCGAGGCTTCAAATGTACAAATAAGTTCCGACAGCTCGCCTCTTCGTCTAGTCTTCCTCCTATTGTCCCTCTAGAACTGCAGACTTTATCCAGTTCAGAGCTTCAGCATCGGCCTCTGAATCCACGGAGGCGTAGGAAGGAGTGAGTGAAACCTGTTTCGAGATATGCAGAAATCGTTAACTCCCAATAATCCGATTTTCAATCACTGTGGAAAAGAGATGTTGTCGTTTGCCAGACGCAGATTTAGCAATAAAAGAGACTTACAAAGCCATTCTCAACGGCCTTGAAATCCAGATCCTCGCCCTCTTCCTTGTTGTCCTTGGGGAGCATCTGAACAATAAAATAGTCGAGTCATTCATCAAGCTAGTCAAGAGAACAGTGCTCGGTGAATTTTTTGTCTCAAACCCGATATAGATTTTGAGTAGAGGCAAAGAAAATGAGTAGTAATCACCTTGACGGAAAATGATTAGAGATAATAGGAAAGACATAACGACACTGCCACACTATCTAATTCGAAACATAGGAAATTTTACCTCTGCACGGAAGTACTTGACTGTCTTTTTGAAGTGAGCTTTCGGTGATGAACCAACCGATTCCACAACCTCAATATCCTTTTTCTGAGTTGTCAGACGACGAGCAGCACCCTGGGGATTAAAGCATCAAAGTAACTGTCACATCGAGCACAAGTAAAAGATAAACAACATGTTGGCGATATATAGACTACCCACAGCAGCAGATGCGTCACGGCTGAGTTGGGCAATATTCAGTCCCATGGCTGGCTGACCGCCGGTGAAACGTGTAGCAGCCTGGGCTCGGGTGTTTGAAATGGCTTGCCAGTTAAGGTTGGACCTCCAGTGGCTTCTCTTGGTAACTTTGACTCCCTGTGGAATTATATAGCAACGATGCCATACGTTTTGCACCCAAACAAAATATTCAATCAGTTTTCACTATAAAACAGAACATTATTATCAAAGTAGTGCAAAGAGAAATCAGAATCCGTGAACCACCATTGACTATTCACATGAGCTGCGAAATAGCGATTCTTTTTCAGGTCCAAGGTTTTTACAATAGGGGGATATCTTACAACCTCAAACAGTTTGGAGTGGCGAAAAGGATAGTGTAAATTAGTTCCCCACAACAATCATGTGCTTCAATGGGACCAGTGTTGTTAGGGTCGCGGGGCGCACCGGGTCAATGGGGTGAAAATTCTGGTAGCGGGTCGACGAGTCGACGGGGTCGAGAGACCCACAAAGCTAGGTTAATTTTTTTGCCTTTTAATATTAAATAAAATAAATATATTGCTCTAATGTTTATAATATATCAAATAATATAAATGTAGACGCAATTCATGTGAATAGAGATAAAATGGAAAATAGAAATGATCAAAATATCAAAACAATTCATAAGTCATAACACAATAAATAATTGAAACCATTGTCTGAAAATATCAAAACAAGAGAATATATGAAGGGTGGCGGCAACAGATCTTTGAATTGTTTATTTGTTTAGGAGTGAAGAGGCCGAATTCTAAAGTGTAGAAAGTAGGTTTGAAAAGTTTGATGTAGTGCATGCATATATATAGAGAATTGTGATTGAGAGAGTAAGAAAACATGTGAGAGATTTGAGAAAATCAGAGATAGCATGTGTTTAGGGCGACCCAGGCGACTCACTCGACCCATGCGACCCACTCGACCCAGCGGCGACCCTGTATCTCGATCGACCCACCCATGTTGGGGCGGTGATGGTCTCGACCCAGGCGACCCGAGCGACCCGAACGACATTTTGACAACACTGAATGGGACGCAATTATAAACTATAAAGCGCTAATGTGATTACGATAGTTTCACACAATGAACCAAATCGTTCAACATCAAATATCAAGAAACAAAGACAGCATTAAGAACAGTAATACTTTCGCTACCATTTCAGTAATACTTCATCCAAATCCCAAGCAAGCTTTATATTTTATGAAAGAAACAATTAACCAAACAATGCTAATATAACCAAGTATGGCAACCGTTTATCTAGCATTTCAAAGAGAATAGAAATTCAGCAAGATCTATCATCCCAGTTCGTGTCACCTATAAAATGAAAGAGAATAACTAGCACAAGTACTATTACAATAATCCTTGTAAGAAATTCAAACAGTACTTTTACAGGACGCATGATACAGAGATAAGAAGGCCTAACCGTAAAAATTGAGAAGCCACGAGCATGAAATTAGTGAAAAAAACATAAATATGAGGCTTATAAAGTAAAAAAAGGGGAGGTCTTTTAGTTAGTTCTTTCTACAGATTAACATGAAAAATTAACATTTCAGTACCATGTATCATACACATCCAAAAACTGAAACTTTTATCAGTGTGAATAAGATACTAATACCGAACCTTGTTTGCAGAGGGTGACGTCGGAAGTTCCAAATCCAACGAGAAACCTTTTGGGAATACCCCCTTCTCTATATCTCTCATGGCTGCCTTTATTATCGGTAAGCAAACAGTCACAGCATCTTTGAAGTCACTCTCCTGACTTACATCCTTCTGCCTGCAATAGTTTGCCATCAAATCAACCACACACAGTGGGAGCGTAACATTAAAAAAATACTTGCAAGAATAAGAACAAACCAGTTAAGCGATATTGAGATGGACGGCACGCCATAAACCAGGGCTTCCCTAGCTCCAGCAACAACGCTCGAATAATACCTAGATCAACATATTGTCCTTACAATACAGTTCTTACAAATATCAATGCAACAACACATAAGCATAAAGGCACCAACTTACATGTGGTGTCCAAAGCTCGAACCCTTGTTGATACCACTTACAACCTACACGAAAGAAACAAGATGACATCTTTAATAGACAAGCAACACCTAAATTAACCTACGGACTTAAGGCAGGATGAATACCAAAAGAGGCTTTGTCCATGAAAACAGTGCACCGGATAACGCTAGCGATACACAATCCACCGGAGTTCCTGAAAGTGGCATACAGCACAACGGTTGCTTCAATACTACACACCCCCATAAAATTCAACCTTAAACAACATTAAAACAAATCGAACCAAAGCCGTACCAGAAATTTCATATGCCGTGGCTCCCTTAACCTGCACTGAAGCCACCTCAATAGTCTCCTTGAGCGACACCGAATGCCCTGATGTCGATTTATCCCTACATTTGCCCTCTTATGAAAATCAGCAAAAACTCCAAAAAAAATCAACATAGCAAAAAAAAATCAAACAAAAATATTCAGTATTTCACCCCCAAATATCAATGGAAAACGCAAAGATGCATTCAATCAAATGACAATATTGACAAATAAACATTAGAAAAACACCCTTCCACAAAGCCAATACTGAAATAAAAACCATTTTCCGAAATCAATTTCAGCTCAAAACCATAATCATAAGCTATTAAACGATCTATAGAAAAAGGGATACATACAAATTGACGGCGCACTGAGACATAAAATGCATCAAAATATTAAATAACTACGCAAAATCAATATATTACAATAAAATTGAATATGAAAAAAACGGGGGAAAGGAAAAGGAAAAGGATAATTACGATTGAGGGACGATGACGTTGACATTGTAAGCGCCTTCCTCAACGAGCGCATTGACCAGAAAAGAGAGCCCGGGGGATTCAATCCCATCGCTATTAGTGATAAAAATCACGGGCTTCGAGTTATCCTCGTCCTCCGAGAGCGAGGGGAGGGCGGAATCGTCGTCTTCGCCCGGCTTGCGATTCGCGAGAGCATCCTGGAGATTGGAAACGAGGCCGGGGGGGAGGAGGTTGTTCATTTTGGGAGTGAAATAGGGGGGAAAGCGAAAAAGGAAGTGGAATCTGACTGGAATTTGTGATGATGAGGAGATGGTAAAAAGGGGTGGATTAGTGAATGGGGGGATTTGGAAAATCAAAGCTACTGTAGAGAGAAAGGGAGAGGGGCTATTATGAGGTAAGGTTGGGAGAGAGAGGGCGCGATTCAACCGGTGGTAATTTTGGGAGTTTTAGAGAGAGAGAGGGGGAAATTGAGGGCTGCCATTGGCGCGTGGTGAGCAGTCGCTTGAGCTTGTAGTTGGGATTTTAATTACCGGTGATTTTATTTTCCTTTGTCGGTTTTGAATAATTTAAGTACCAAGTACTATTCAATTATAATTTTCCCTAGTTCTATTATGCGATAGTATTTTTTACATATTAAAATTAAAAAAACTACTGTATAATATTTAGTGTACGGTTTATTTCGTACAACAATAAATGAGATATTGAAACAATATAGTTCTAAAGGGAGCAAAATCATGTTGCAGCAAAAATGTATGATGAAGCGTTTGAGATTCAATAGACTATTAATTACTCTCTTAAATGTTGCGGATTATACATTCAATTACTTATTTATTGAAGTAAATAAACAATATAAAGGAAAACGACCATTTAAATAGACAATAAATCACTACACATTAATATTAATTCACAAACTACTATACATACCTACATGATAACATAGTATATTTATTTAGCATGTGTAAGTTTCATTCTTATCATGTAACGCTCAAAAATTGTAAAGAGTACATGACATAAACATTGCAAGTTGTAACCGTCAAAATAAGAATAAAAAACTATTTGTTGTAAAAAAAATTAATACTACTACTTGTTTTTTCCTCGAGCCATTTTATTTTAATACATACAATTAAAAAATATTATCCTCTAAATAAAATAATGAGAAAACAAATTGTTTAAATTTGACGGTGGCGTCCGGTGGGTCCCACGTCCCGAATCTCTAGTGAACAAAACTTTTTGACTGGAGCGTGAATACGACCGCTAAAGACAGCGCGTGAGGCCGTCATAGGATGATTCTACTGCAGCAAACCACGTGGCGGAGACCCATTAGGTGTCTATTTCATGATGTTTTGTTGGGATATTTATATAATCATCAATCAATATGCCAATTTTGATCATAATCAAATTTTATACTGCTAGTGATGTTTAATTTAGAAATTTTATATACTAATAGTATGGCTATGTCTCTGACTTTTGTAACACATAATAATGATTTGGTTCTTAATTTCACAAAGTATAAGGTTGCTTCGCTCTCTCTATGGATGATTCTTAATCAAGATTGGTTTTTATGCTTATCTTTTGAAAGAGTGTATACTAAAACAAAGAAATAATTTATGTTAAGCACAACAATAATCATAAAATAACATGAAGCGCGAACTTAGTCAAAAAGACGTTTCCACTCTAACGAATAAGTCGAACATTCAAGTCACCACATAGAGAATCATTATTGATCCTCTCTTTCAAAAAAAATCTTGTAAAGATGACAAGCTTTTACAATGTGCTGAATAATTATCCGAGGATCAGAATTACAAGCATAGAGTGGAACCATAATTTGACTATAAAGAAAAACACTACTCATTTAAAACGATAGACATAAAAAATTTCTTAGCAGATCAGTCCTACACTTCGAAAAATCGAGACATCTACCTCTAGAAGTCCAGCATGGCTCATTTCCGGTAGGGGTGGAACCGGCCGCTTGTGCCGTTGCCATTGCCATATCCTTTGCCACCTCCGTATCCACCAGCACTCGCTCCTCCACCACCTGCGCCTGCACTGCCACTGCCTCCACCAGCACCGCCTCCATAGCCTTTCACAGAGCCACCATACCCTCCATTGCCGCTGCTGCTGCCTCCAAAGCCTTTACCGCCATCGTATCCACCACCTGGGCCGCCACCATAGCCTTTACCTACACCGTATCCAGCAGCTCCCCCGTAACCAACGGGAGCCCCATAGCCACCACTTGCATATGCACCACCACCGTACATTGGTCCACCAAATCCGTAACCATAGCCATATCCACCATACCCTGCAGCTGCTGCTGCGTAAAATCCTGAAGCTCCACCGGCGTAATTTCCAGGGTAGTTTCCGTAACCACCATAGCCGCCATAGCTTCCATAACCACCATAGCCTCCTCTGCCCATTTTTCCACCATAGCCACCGCCAAAACCTTCTGAACCACCACCAAAATTGCCAGAAGATCTAGAACTGCTACTTCCACGATGAAACCGACCTTCATTTGAATTATCGAATCCTGATCTCTTTGGCTCAGCCCTCTTTATTTCAACCTGTCATTATTAATATAAGATTATCAGTCACCTTACCATACCATAAGTGCAATAATACAGGAGATTATAAGACTCACTTGCTTTCCACCAAGTTCATGCATACGACCATCAGAGAATATTTTTTCAACAGAGTCTTCGCTTTCAAAGGTTACAAATCCAAAGCCCCTTGACCGATTAGTTTTGTGGTCCAGCATAATTTGGTGCTCAACAATGTTACCATAGGAAGAGAAATAATCCCTCAAATCATCTACAAAATACAATACAGTATTATCAGATATTTAAACATAAGTTTGACATTCTACAGAAAGAACAAGAAGAAATTATGCCATGCAAGAATTACCTTCAGTTAATGACAATGGAAGGCCACCCACAAATATTTTCCTTGTCTTTGACACTCCTCCTCTACCTTGCATGCCACCCTCTCTAGGGACCGTTCTTTTTACCTCAACCTGTTTTGTAAGTGCAAAAGTAAGTCACACGGTGACTGTTTTCCATGAAAACAAATACTAATATGCAATAAAAATATAATTTCTCAGTCTAATTAAAAAGAAATTCTTACCGCTCTACCATCAATGATATGTTCTTCCTGTAAAACCTTGTCTGCAACTTCTGGATCGGCAAAAGTTACAAACCCAAAACCACGAGGTCTTCCTGAGATTTTGTCCAACATTATCACAGAATCTGTAATTTCCCCATACTTGCTAAAATACCTGTTGAAAGACTCTGCAAAGGATAGTACCCAAAATATATAAGCATAAATAGTCTTCTGGGATTCTACTTGAGACATTACGCATTTGAAATTAGCAAATCCAACAACACCAGTTAATAGAAAGACTGCTTTGCCCACCACAATAAAAATCCAAGCATGAGTAAGTAACAAGAACATAATGACCTCACCGGAAGTGGTGGGTATAACCTGAGTGCTATGTGCCATTTCTGAACTTTGAATTCTTGCTATTGTGCATCTACATCTAATTAGCATGGTAGCAGAACCACTAGCATAACAGTGAACATAGTATTCCCAATATACAAAGATCTAAACATGTGTATGAGCTACTAGCCTACTTGCAGTACAATAAAAGAAGACCTTTAATGAACCACCGAATTAACTGAAGAATTTAATACATGTCCATTGATCCTGTTCATTAACAACAATGCATTAACAAGCACACACTCTCTCTAATAATGAAACTTAAAATCCTTAAACACGTAAAACAAAATGGAGATAAGCAGATACGCATTCTAACCTTCAGAAGTCTCCCAAGCAATGCCACCGACGAAAAGTTTTCTATCACAACAAAAAAAACCAACAGTTACTACAATTTCTTCACATCCTCTTTATTTTTTTTCTTGGGGATCTCACCCAAACCCTCGATCTCACCCCTCATAATACAGCAACAATACCAAACTAATCAAAGCATTTTCAATTTTCTAACATGTTTCGACACCTAACACGGACACAATGCTAAGCTAACACAAACTAACCCTGCAGACGACGAAGAATCGTGCTTTATCCCTGCACTATCATCTATGTTATCAATTGAACCGTAGTTCCCCTCGTCTGCGCGGTAATGCCCTTCATACTGCGGCTCATCTTCGCCGTAAACGGCGACGTTTTGGTCGGGCACACCGTAATCCATTCTGTTCTATTTCCTACCTATACAAAAGGAGAAGAATTTAAAAACACCTGCAAATAAATAGAGAGCATTTTTTTTCTTCCGTAATTTCTTCACCCGTTTTTACATTTTGCCTCTTTTTTGAGGAAACCTAAACAAAGACCTGAACAAATTACCTAACTCGAAAGCTAGCTAGAAATTTACTAATCGTTGAAGCTGCAGAAGATCGAGATGGAGAAGGAGTTCCAGCTGCGGTGTCGTTTACTCGTTTTCGTGAAAATTTTGGGGGTTGTTGAAACCCTAACTGCTTTCTTTCTCTTCTTTCTACGGAATTCAATTTTTTTCCCGTCCTGATTTTACAGAGAATAAATTTTTTTTCCGTTAATTCTTTTTTCTCCATTTTATAGTAAGCGTAGATTTTATTGGGCTTTCTTATTGGGTGATTTTTGTTAGGACAGTTATTTCCATCTCTCTTTTTTTGGCCCATCTCTCATTTTTTCTCTCATGAAATCATACTACTATTGAATATATAAAACAGTAAATTACCAAAAAAAATTATAAATTGAGGTTAAAATCTTAATTTGTTTGCAGTTTAAAAAAATCAATTGAAAAATAATGTAATTTAACAATAGTTGTCGAGCGCATACGTCATGGTTAGAAATAATTTCTGATCTTATAAAATTTTAGTTTGAATAACTCCCAACTCAAGTAATGTATAGTAATATATTATCGATCATATAAGGTCATGGTTAGAATTTTTTGATCTTATAAAATTTCAGTTCGAATAGCTCCCAACTTTAGTAATGTAGTACTGTATAATATATTATTGAACATATAAGTTCATGGTTCACCTATCCTAAACTCGGTGAACAGACCATATTGACATACATAGTTAAAAAGAATATGAAACAGTACGACACATTAAAATTGATTTAACTTATCATTTCATACCATGACAATCTTATTGATTCATCTACAAGAATGCACATGCTAAGATTATTCATTTTTGGATGGCATAAAAAGATTGAACTACATCAAAAGTCCCTAACTATTCGGTTTGTGACACTGTAGGTCCCTAACAAAAAAAATGTCAGATAACTCTAACGTTAAATATAATTACGAATCATGTTTTTAGCCACTTTTCGGACGAAAATGTCCAAATGGCTTGAAGGGCATTTTTGGCAATCCCTAAATTCGCTGATATATGAATTCTGTCACATCTATGGCAGCAACTTCTTATGTGATATCCTAATAAGTTCTGATACTTCATACGTGATTAAAGTTTCGTTAATATTTGTATACAAAAAAAAATTCTTATATTCCTCTTTTTCTAGTTAGTGGTAACAATATACTAGGTATATCATATAAGAAATTCATTGAGAAAAAACAAAAATATGGAAAAGTGAAGTTATTTATGAAATAAAATATGAATCAATAATACACAGAATAAAAAATATTTTATATTTAATTAAATGATACAATATTATTTTCTTGAAACAATGACATTTAAAATATTTTTTCATTATATATCATCGAATTAATTTGTTAATGTAAGCCTAACTTTAAGACGATTTTATATTTATTAATATTTTATTAAGAATTATAATTTAGCTCAAACTGAAATTTTTAACATGATACGAATATTCAATCTTTATATATAAATTTGCATAGTTTCTTGTCATTCATGATGAAATTAAAACATGAGTAATATTTTGAAAATATTCAAGCATGTGACATTAGCTATTTAATCCTTGTAGATTTTTTTTATTAATAATAGTATCTGAAATTAAGACAATGTAATTTTATAAATTAATACTGCAAAATTGGGATACTATCATAATAAATATAATCGATCGATAAATCAAGGTAAAAAACAAATAAAAATTAGTGGAAATAGAAAACATCGAAAAATACCTGAAAGTGTGTTTTATAAGGAAGAAAGGGTCTCATTTTATGTACTATATTGTAAAAAATTTAGAAAATGTAAATAATGACAAAATTTTAATTACGTATAAAGTACTAGAATTTATTAGAAAATTACATAAGAAGTTGCTAACAAAAATGTGGCAGAAATCACATGTCAACAATATAATGGAGTGACAAAAATGCATTTTTAGGGCCTAAGGGTATTTTGATCCGAAAAAATATGATTCGTGATTATATTTAACGTTAGAGTCCTCTGATGCTTTTTTTTATTAGGGACCTGTAGTGTCACAAATTGAAAAATTAGTGACTTTTGACGTAGTTCACTCTCATAAAAAATAGTGAAGGAATGGCATATGTAGTTGAACAACAAGAAATTTCATTTGTTTACATCATCATCTTTGCTTGTTATTCTATCAATTGACCTGAGCTGCCTTCATGCTCCAAGCAGCCAATTTTGAGATCTTGATGTCGTATGTCCCGTTGTTGAAGGCAAACAAATGTGCTCCTCCATCAATGGCGACGGAAGGATAAACTCTAGCTGTGATGCAAGCTTTTCCGTCGCCACCAAAACTCTCCACAATCGAATGATCAATCTGCAAAACAAAGTTACAAAAATTCAATCAATATTCAAGATTTCTTCCCCAAAAGACTAGCCTATCGGGACAGAACTCACCAAAGTTCTTAGAGACAATTTCTCCTTCACAGGGTCCACATCAACGAAAGCTCCATACGTGGGCTTATCGTAATCTAGGCTCAACGAAGACCTATTAATCGAATCAAAATGAATTAAAACATAACTCAAAAATCTTGATGCAATGTTCATAAAGTAATATAGATAGCACCTTCTTTGGTCACTGCACATGATCACAACATATCTAGTTTTAGCTCTGAACACTCTAAAGTAAACTGCTGTGTATTCTTGCAAATCCTTTGATGCCAACACCAATAGACCAAATGGTCCCACCCCACCTTTGCTTGCTCCATAGCTACAAATTGCTTGTGGATCAGTCAAGCTTGGGTCAATCTCCTCTGCCTTCTCCAATGTAGGGATCTCAAATGAACTCTCCACATCAGCCTACAAGAAAAACACCATTTCTCACTCTTTGTATGTGTATATGATTGTATGAGAAAGAGATAGAGTTTAACTGAGAAGCTGTCACTCCTGATATTTCAAGAACTGATCCTCCTTTTAGCTCTTTGGTGGGACATATCACTCTCCCTTCTCTCAACTTTTCAATTTCCTTAACTGGCCATTGCACCAATTGCTTTCCTGATTTGTGAAGCCAAATCTTCCTAGGAATTGCCTAAAATGTGGAAACTAGACCATTTGAAAACACACTTGCATATGTGAAATAAAACTTAAAATAACTTATACTAATCAAGAATCAACCTGAAGGCCAGACCAGCCCTTGCTGGTTTCAGTGGCAGCATCTGTAGATTCATTGATCCAACCCCACAAGACCCTCCTCTTCATTGAGCTATCAAAGAAGGTCTTTGAAGCATAGAACTTCCCATGATCATATCTCATCTCCGAGTCGAGCCTCAACGAGCCTCTCTCCGGAACACACACATCCCTCCCAACATCATAACTCCCAATAGCATAAGTGTCAAAGAATCCATCATTCATGCTAGCTTTCAGCACATGCTTCACCCCTCTCCCGACCGCGGCTGTCTCGACCCCACCCTCGCCTCCAGTTGAGACAGGGTAGAAATCCGGGCACTCCCACATGCCGGTATCCCTCCTTGCGTACAATGGCTGCCTACTTTGAAACCAGTGCACAAAATCCCTACTCATAAACATAAGCATTCTCCCATTTTGGCCAATTTTGTTGCCAACTATCAACCTCCAGAGCCCATCACGGCCCAGCTAGGCCGTGGTGGGGTCCTTGAACGAGGTGGCGTTGATCATGTTCTGCTGCTTTGGCGCGATGACAGGATTGTACGGTGGCTTGAACCACTCTATGAGGTTTGGATCAGAGGGATTTTTTGGGATTGCAAGATTTTGTACTTGTTGGTTGTGTGTGTTGACACCTGTGTAGACAAGGACCGGTTCGCCATTGGGGAGGAGCGTGGCTGAGCCTGACCAGCACCCGTTGGTGTCGTGTGGGGTGTCCCGGGAGAGAGCCGGGGGGTGAGGTGTCCAGTTGATGAGATCCCTAAATGTGGAGTGTGCCCAAACTATGTTTCCTGGCACTGCTCCTGTGGGGTTGTATTGGTTAGAATAAGTGGTAGATTCCTTTGTATATCATTGGCCTTGCATAAGGGTTGAAAACCGAATATTAAATCACAAAGTTACCATTTTTCTCAATCGTATCATTTGTGTACAAAACGACATCTTCTGGTGCTCAAACAACGTCTTTTCATGTCAAAAAGAAATTAAAAGACAATTATTTTGATGAGAAATAACGTTGTTTTGAAAATTATCAAAAGATGTCGTTTTGTTCACAAATAAGATTAAAAGTTCGTGATTTAGTATATTTTAAATGACTATTGCAATATAGTTGTGCAACTCACCATTAGGATCTGAGATTCCAAAGATGTCAATACAAGGCATGTTCCAAAAAAGATGAAGAAGATTAGGCAAAAGTTAAAGAAATGCAAATTTTATAAAATGATGAATAAAGTAGTGTGATTGTAATAGTTGCTACCATTCATCCAATTCTTGGGAGGTTGGAAGTGATATGCAGTTCTGTAGGGTTGATCATCATCTCTTTGAGTATCAATACAACAAATTATCAGATACTGAATTTGAAGAAGTGAGATGCAGCAAATTATCAGCCAAAACTTTAGATAATATGCCATTTTTTCAACTGAATTCTACAATGAGCAGTGCAAGTTTATATATAGTTCTATCTCACAGCATTAGATACGTATATATTTTACAGACAATGGTCCCTGAATTATGGGTTTATCTCGCCCATAGCTCCTAGACTTTAAAAATATCGCCAGACATCCATAGACTAAGAGTTTATCTCGAAATTAGTCCTTTTGCCATTTTTTGATACGAAAATACCCTTTTGAGGGTTTGGCCAATTTAGTCTTTTTATACTTTTAACATTTTAAATTTGATATTATTTTAGTGAAGTAGTAAATCTGATATTATTTCAAACTTATCATTCTTCTTCCCTTTTGTCATCCTTCACATTGTTTCTTTATTTCAATATTAGATTTAATTTTATAAAATTAAATTTTAAATTTAGATTTTTAAATATCAATAAATTTTTATTAATTATTAAAAATTATTAAATAACAAAAATTAATACTAGTTTTAATCAATATTTGATAGTGTCTAATATTTAATCAATAAGGTATGTCGACACCAACTTAGTTTTAATCAATATTTAATAGTTTTAATCATAAATAGATCATATAAAACGATTATTCTGAAATAAATATGCATCCAATGTAAGACTAATATAATTTTCGTTTATTTATTTGTAAACAATCAAAATTAACTACAAAATTTAAGCAAAATACTTATATATAAAATTTTTAGTAGTATCAAATTTTTAGTCAACCTCATAATATATAATTACAATCTATTATAACAACCGAACAAAGGCAAAATAGAATAGCTCTAGTTTTTCTATCATGATTAATATTATTTTTCTGTACTTCTTCGATTCAACTGAATACTATATTAAATAACAAAAATTAATAGTTTTAATCAATATTTATAGTGTCCATGAATTAATAATTTTAATTATTTAAAATTTATTGATATTTAAAAATCTAAATTTTAAATTTAATTTTATAAAATTAAATCTAATATTGAAATAAAGAAACAAAGTGAAGGATGACAACATGAAATAATAATGATAATTTTGAAATAATATCAGAATTAATACATCACAGAAATAATATCAGATTTAAAATATTAAAAGTGTAAAAAGATAAAATTGCCCAAACCCTCAAAAGGGTATTTTCTCTTAAAAAATGGCAAAAGGATCAATTTCGAGATAAACCCTTAGTTCAGGGATGTCTGACGATATTTTTAAAGTCCAAGGACTATTAGCGAGATAAACTCATAATCCAGGACCATTTTTGTAGTTCACTCAATTTATTAACCTATTAAACAAATGAAAATAGGGATATTATTTTCAGTTTGATACTATAACTATTAATCTAAATGCATTTGTTGAGCACGTATGACTTTAGACTCGAACTTAAAACTTTATTTAGACATTAACCACTCTATCGTTAACAAGTGTGTTCTTTTTACTTTAATTTTGGCTCTAATTTTAATCAAGTATTGATTATTTCTTAATAGGGTAATAATACCAAATTAAATTGAAATAGTTGACTAATATACATCGCACTGCAATTAGAGCTTAGAGTGTAGAAATCTGTAATTAACAAAACTTTAGGGACTAATCTGAAAAAAGTCACTCTAGTCGCCTCTCTCCTCTTCTCCGCAGCTGAGTATCTTTCAGTAACACAACAGAGAAAGATGGTTGTACATATCTGCTTTGGAGTTGTACGTACCTCTCTACGGCTCCGATTGACCCGTTTTCCCTCTCCAGGAAGGGACAATTTGCCAATCCAGTAAACAGCTCATCTCGCTTGACCCGCATCGTCCAAGTTTCGCTTCGTTCCAATCAGTAATTTCATCCCGTTACTAATTTCTAAGAGGATTTTGTTTCTGATTTTAATTTGGTGCTTTAATTGTTGCGTGAAAGTAATTTTCGTAAAAATTGTCACTTTTGGTTGGTTTTGTGAGTATCGGTTTTAAATTTATCGAAAAAGTTTTCGACGATAGCAGAAATGCGGGTTTTTAGTGGAGATCAAAGCAAATCAGTTTCCTGTTTTGAACGTCTTGTTTTCCCTCTTTCTCATGTTGCATTTAGGAGTGATCACTGTATAATAATGTTGATTGATCTAATAAGGGTAGAGCTCGATTTGTTGTGAGTGTTTTGAGGCTTATCTATGATTTGTGAAAGTGAGTTTGTATGTTATGAGAAAACAATGAAAGAGGTGAATCATTGCTCATGCTTTAGAGCTTCTCTATTTTATCAGTTGTAAAGATGTTAATTGACCATTCGTGATATGTAATTAGCTTAGTTGGCTTGATTTATTAAAACTGTTTGAATTATGATGTTCAAGTTTCTATTAATTGTTGCAAACAGATCTATTACTACATAAGTGCAATACAATGGAGGACCTCTCTGCATCGTAGTTAAGAGACCGAATGCCATGATGAGCAGAAAGTAGCTGGTGAATTGCCATATGCATGTTCTAATAACCTATGCATTTTCACATGTATGGATAAAATTGTGATAGCTGTTCGGTTTGAGTGATCACAATAACAAGACGTGTGTACGGATGTGTTGCTTAATGCTTGGTCTAAATTGATGTTCCCTCTGCCAATCGTACAGGTTCTATACCTGATTCGATGGAGTGCAGGTTTAGCCTCCGGTGAACAATCTGAACTCACTTTAATGAAACCGGGACTAGGAAAGGGATTCAACGTGTGAGCTGCCTCACTAATCCTATCAAGACATGTCCAATAAGCAAAAGTCTTCCATTACATCCATGAAGCTACATAATTGTTTCAGCTGATTTTGTGGCTATGTGTTTAAGGATTTCAGTATGCAACTTCTTAGGTTTTCTCAGAGGCTACAGAGCTGGGTAGCAAAAATAGGAGACTCAACACAAGCCTCCTTGTTCGCTGGCAAGTATGTTATAGATTCTCTCTACTCTGACCCGTAGTGAACAATGGTTTCTCGTTTCTTATGTCTGCACATGTCTGGTCATTGTAGGTGAAATGCTAATGTTCCAGTAACTATTTTGAGGCCAATAAGTAACACCTTATTATCGATTTTTTTTTTCTTGCTTCAAATTTTCCAGTGGTTCCATAATCAATTAGTTCAATCATCATGGAAAAAACAACTACACTAGAATAGCCTTTATGATAGAATGCCTTGCAAAATTTGTTGGTGGTTAGTGATCAGCTAGTTAAGGGTCAATGACTAGCATGTCTGTCTGCTATTCATTGACCCTTAACCGTGTGTTGTGTTGGTCCGTGTAACCGTGTTTCTTGAGAATTTCCTTCCATTTTTATGCCTTTTGCTACATCTTCCCAATACATGTGTGTGTAAGGTCTGTTGTGTACATCATCTATAGCTATCCGAGTGCATCCCAACTAGACGTCTTAGTTGCATTGATGTGATTTCAGGTAATGAAGACAACTTGTTATTATTTGGTCGATTAAAGTGGCGTTACATAACATAATACAAGAAGAACCATTTTCAGTATGTGATCTCAAGGTAAGAACGTGCGGTGCATTTTCTACTTTTGGTAAGTTTAGGCGTTCCGTCACATACATTGGAAGTAATTCCAGTGCAACCACAGGGTGATAGTGAGGTCCTCGAATCGTTCATCTTTTTCACACAAGGATGGCCAAAGACCAGATCGATCTTCTTCAACTCATTTCAGACTTCCAAGAGTAAGTCATTTATTCACTACAATATGCAGTCCCTTTTTAAGTGAACTCTCTTACTACTGATACAAATTCATTCAAGCCTACTATTCATCTGATAAATACTTCTAAAACATCTCAGGCGCTGGACGAAGTTAGGGAAATCCGACCAAAAATAACTCTGTTAACCGGTATGCTTACTAATTACTATTGGTTCAACAATAAAATAAATCTCACTGCAGAATAGTTTTCATAGTTCAAATCATTCCATTGATATGATTCCGGTTCTTGTCTCAACCGTGCTCGTTAATTTTTTTTCCACTTATCTGAAGGTATGATGCACCTGATGGATCACGACAAAATAAAAAAAGATCGCGTGAAGTCGAAGGAGACAGAATGCCTCGACATCCAACTGAGCTACGATGATGATCTTCGTGTTCGAGTAACTCTATAGCCTCTCTCAAGTTTCATCATTCAATATGAAGCCATTTTGTTTCATGAATCCCTTTGTCACACATAGCCATTTTTGCTGAAAAAAAAGAAGAAAATTTACCAATTTCTTCATCATTTTAGTCAGTTGCAGATTCTTGTTAGAAAATCATTAGTTTTTGAAGATTCAAAACTCCTTAGTTTAGTTGGAAGGAATAATTTGACATTTTGCCACCGCCCTTTTCACTTCTTGATTCATTAGTTACACCAAACTTTAAATGCAAATTAAATTAGTCCAGCATTTAAAGAATTTGGATTTGAATGATCTTGAATGTGATGTGACATAATTATAAAAATAAAATATCCATAAAGCATGATTTGCATTATGCAAGAAACAGATATATATACTATACATTTTTATACATGTGAATTTTATTTTCTCGTGTCCTGTTATTTTTGTCTTTTGTATGTATGTGTCCCTTCCAAAAATTAATTACAACTCATGCAAATCAATCTTTTAACGGAAATTTGTTATTATTGACATTGAGCATTATTTATTTTCTCTCTTATTTTAGGTCCACAAATTTCTCAATCAATTATTATGCCTATGACCCTTTGCAGTTTTTGCCCCCACCTCCTCCTTACTTCATTGACTTTTATAAATTTCTATAATTTTGATAACTTTAATCAGATATTTTTATTAAATTATTATTTATCCAATCCTCGAAACCAACAAATTCTGTGAATTCTTTTATAATAATCCCTCGAGTGAAAAAAGTGGAGCACCCCTCAATTATTTTCCTGATTCCCCCACTGAAAATAACTACAGATCTATCAATAAAAAATGGGAATTATTGAAAGAAAAGAATTTTGGTATTTTGAGTGTTAGCAAATTATTGGTTGATTTATCTCCCTATAGTAGAAAGCTAATTATTCTTTCACATACAAATAATAGCAACTCATAAAATCAAAGTATTGATAATGCTACTATAGATAAAGTATATCACAATTGCTACTTATAGTTACACAAATGGTTTAGAGAATGAGCTGGAATTTGAACAACATGTTGATACTTGGGTTCAGCAATATCCCATTTAAAAAACAAGAATAAAACAGGATACTGACAAAACAAATTTATATTTACTATGTATATCAAAATCCAAGATTATTAAATTTGTACATGAACAACTAGAAAGATGCCAATTTTAATGTATTATTTTTATGTCATTTACAATGTATATATACTCCATGTAACTGCCTATTTTATTTTAATACAGAGAAAAAGCAATTTAGATAGATATGTATTGTTATGTGACATATGTCCAAAGCTTTTGTAGTAGCTGTACAAGTAGGACCAAATTCATACTAATAATTTGATTTTGACTTACCTATTAAATTCTAGAAACCAAACTTTAAATATCTAATTATCTCTATATTCTAGTGACATTTCGATTTTTTCTTGAGCTCGATTCACATCGTACAGAGTAATAAAATACTTCCTTAGTCCTATTATAAATAGCTCATTATTTTCAACATATAAATTAAGAAATAGTGTCTCATATTTAAAGTGTTTTTTGAAGAAAATCTATTTTTAGGATAAGTAATTAATAATGGGACAATTGTGAATTATAAATAGCATGAAGAAACGTGTATACTTTGTCAAGAAGTAGTGGCTAGTGGGAATAATTATAACCCTTTTTAAGGCATGAGTTTTATATCCAAATAGATTAATCAATGACTCAATCATGTAGAATTGTATAAAACTATGTAAAGCATGAAAGGGATCTATTTTCAAGAAAATGATTTTTTACAATTATACAAGATGAAAGTCTCCATCTTTGCCTACAAATTGAACTCTTTTTATAATCATGGTGGGCTCTCTTTTGAGTCACTTTTTTACAATATGAGTGAAAATAGAAAAAGTGAATTTATCATTTTCATTTCCTTGTTTTTGAAAATTTGAATCATGTAAAAGCAAGAATCAGTGTGGTGTAAAAAAGATTAGATTTTGATGGGGTTTAGGCTTTGGAGAAGAGAACAAAATTAGACAGAAAGTGCACGTCAGAGTTAGCCGTAGGAGATGTGTATTTTTTTGAGGTGATCCTTTCTTTCTCATCCACACCATCTCTGTGTTTTCTCTCTCATAAAAACACACACAAAAAGAGAGTTTGTAGAAGAAGAAGAAGACCCTCTCTCTCTCTCTCTTCTTTTGTTCTTACATGCATGCCTATAATTGGATTTTCTTGATTTTAGCAAGAAATCAAAAGCAAGAAAAACCCCATTGCCAAACCTTCAACCAAAAAGTTGTCTGGTGGGGTGAAGCCAAACATGAAGAAGAAGGCAGTTTTGAAGCTTTGTGAGAGAGAGAGTTTCAATCTTTCATTCAAGAACCCCAAAAAAGAGGCTTAAAAACACTCAGTTTGTCCAAATTTTTTTCACCTACTTTAATTTAGCCTTTCTAAAATAGGTCAGTGTATTTTTTTTGTCTCCAGATCTAAAAAATTCCTGTCTTATTCCCAACAACAACAACTTAGTTAAAGATCTATGTCCTCGTCCCACTTCCCATGATGCAAGATTAATTTTTTTCCCTCTCTCTCATCACCAAAAAATTCAAGTTGCCACAGCTGAAAACAAACCATGATTAAAATCTCAGCCATCCAAGAAGAGAACATCTCCAACCTCACCACCGCCTCCACCGACGCCAGCGCCTCCTCCACCGGCGGCGAAATGTACCCTCCGCCGTATTTCCCAGCACAAACCACCCCACCTCCGCCGCCAAAGAAAAAGAGAAGCCAGCCAGGCCATCCAGGTAAAAATCAAATCTTTCCACAACCCATTTCATCAAATCTCCAAAAAACACAACAAATTCAGCATAAAAAATCAAATCTTGATTTCATTTTTTCTTCTCCCACAGACCCTGATTCAGAAGTGATATCTCTCTCTCCGAGAACTCTCATGGCGACGAACAGATTCGTGTGTGAAATCTGCAGCAAAGGGTTTCAGAGGGACCAGAATCTGCAGCTGCATCGAAGAGGGCACAATCTGCCATGGAAGCTGAAGCAGAGAAGCAGCAAGGATGTGATGAGGAAAAAGGTCTATGTCTGCCCCGAGGCAAGCTGCGTCCACCACGATCCATCGAGGGCTTTGGGAGATCTCACAGGAATCAAGAAACACTTTTTCAGAAAGCATGGTGAGAAGAAATGGAAATGTGAGAAGTGCTCAAAGAAGTATGCTGTTCAATCAGACTGGAAAGCTCACTCCAAAACATGTGGCACTAGGGAATACAGATGTGACTGTGGCACCCTTTTTTCAAGGTATGATTAGTGCTAATTATAATCAAGTTTAAGATTGGTTTAATCAATCTTGGTGAAAAATGGAGTTAATTAGTTGGATTTTGGCAAATTTGTTCTTTAGTTTCTTGATTGTTCATTTTTTGAAGTGTTTTGTGGGGATGAATTGAGGGATGAAAATAATTTTTTTCTTTAATTAGTTCCAATTCTTGAACTAAAGGAATGAAGTTGATTAATATTGGATTTCGGTTCCAATTTGATCTTTAGTTTCTTGATGTCTTGAAGTGTTTTGTGATCTAAAAAATGTGGGGGTCGATGGAATGGAATCCTTTTTTTTCTTGAATTTTCTATGATTTGATTAATGAAGTTAATTAATCATGTTAGTGAAAAATGAAGTTAGATGATATTTGCTCTTTAGTTTCTTGATTGTTCATTTTATAAGTGTTTTGTGGTCTAAAATCATTTCCTAGGTGTTTTGTGTGGATGAAATAATCTTCTAAAGAAATGAAGCTGATTAATATTTAGTTTTTTGTTCAAATTTGATCTTTAGTTTCTTGATTGTGCATTCTTGAACTGTCTAGTGGTCTAAAATGTGGGGATGGAATCTTTTTTCTTGAATTTTCTGTGATTTGATTTGCTTGTTTTTGGTGGTCTAATTAATCAATCCATAGATGTTTTTTTTTTCAAATTCAAACTTGAGCAAGTCAATTTGATGAGGACATGCTTGATTGTTTATTCATTTAATCACACATAATATAGCATCCTAATCCCCAAATCACTGTCAATTAGTCAGAAAACACATACACAGGCACATTTTTTTATTTAATCACACCATACATTATTATATAAATCCCAATCCCCAAATCTCTGTCAATAGTGTCAGAAAACAGTCATACAGTCACATGACAACCCTTAAAAAACAAACTAGCCAGTCTCATTTTTCACTGTGTGAAGTGTGTTTTCCTTTTACCCTTTGATTATTAAACCTCACATGCAACCATTTCTTTCACCAGGAGAGACAGCTTCATCACACACAGAGCCTTCTGTGATGCTCTAGCAGAAGAAAGTGCCAAATCCATCACCACCACAATCATCCCATCCCTCCAAAATGCTCCAAACTCACTCTCCCACCACATAAACCTCCAACAGATCCAATCCCAACTCCCATTCCCAATCAAGAAAGAGCACCAAGCCTTCACCCTAAGGCCACCTTGGCTACCACCCCAATTCCAAGATTTTCAAGAAAACCCCCAAACTCACCATAACCCAAACCCTAACCCTAACCCTAACACCAGCATGGGCCCCACCCCCTTCCACCACCACCACCTTCCAACTCCACACATCTCAGCCACTGCATTGTTGCAGAAAGCAACAGAGATGGGCTCCAAAAGCAGCGGGGCCCACCACGCTGCTGGGGAAACCCCAACAACAGCTGGTTTCGGCCTAAAGCTGGCCTCACGTGACCACCACCAGTTCATCAATGGCATGGCTCCATTCAGCAATAATAAAGCTGCTTCTCCTCCAAATTCCCATTCCATGCTCCACGATATGATGATGATCAGCGCCTCCGGATTCGACCATCAAGAATCAGCCTTTGAAGACGAAGATCTGTCATTTGCTGGGATCTTGAACAATAACGCCTCGTCATCCTCTTCGTCGAAGAGGGTCGACGAAAGTTTGGATTTTGATGCGACCCTCAATCAGTTTGGAGCCTCTAACGGCGGAAACCACGACGATGGGATGACGAGGGATTTTCTAGGGCTGAGGCCCTTGTCTCAGAGCGACATTCTAAGCTTTGCAGGTTTGAGTAATTGCATCACTACTACTTCTTGTGTGGAGCATCAAACCCAAACTCAAAGATCTTGGCAAGGTTAGAGCTTAGGTGTAGGGGGTGAGATAAAATTAGAGTCTTGAATATTGTTCAATGTATGTATGGTTTCTTTAGTTTATTACTCTCCAAATAAAAAAGGTAAATCCTAAATGATATTATGTCTCAAGACTCACAACTACTTTTGATCAATTAATATATATACTATTGCAAAAGCATTAATTGAAGTGAATTAGAGAATGGGGATTTGCCAGTTCAAATTTATTGTGTGTGGAATGTATTGAATGCTGATTTGTGTAAGCATTTATGGGTAGAATATATGGTATTGAAGTGTGCATATGATTAAAATTGAATGCTTTGGACCATATATACATGACATGAATGAGTCCATCTTTTCTTGCACTCCTCCCTAAATTGATTTTATGAAATTGGAAAACTTCAATGATATAGTATGTCTGTCAAAGAGAATCAACCCATTTTTGGGGTGGTGACATACCTATTTATGTGTATAGAGTTAAGTGAAAATAAAAATATTGTAATTGCAAGAATATTAGTGATATCAAACAAAAAAAATGTACTAGTACTATACATATAGTACTCCATACAGGTAGTATATAATTCAAATCAGTAGTATTGATTATGTCAAATACTATCTGATTAATTAAATGGTACTACATGCATATCCATTTGTACCTTGTCTTGTAAAAGAGGTCAAAATGTGAAACATTAGATGTATATATGAAATCTAAAGATGGTCAACATGTTGTGCATATATATATATGAACCTACATTGCGTGTGTGTGTGTGTGTGTGTGTGTGAGAGAGAGAGAGAGAGAGAGAGAGAGAGAGAGAGAGAGAGAGAGAGAGAGAGATTATTTGCATTACAAAAGCATAGGATTCTTTGGTGAGAGTAAAAGATTCTTGAAATGTGAAAGTTGAAAACATTTTATTACTGTAAGAGATTGCAGAGAGAGATGAGAGAGAAATATAATTTGACTCGGATTTTGGGTTCAATTGGGAGTCAATCCCAAGATTGCCCTTTCTTGTCCTTCCTCAAATTAAAAAAATAATAAAAAAATCTTGATTTTTATGTCGATTACATAAGGGCCATCCACAACGCTGTTCCTATACCGTTCCTAAACCGTTTCTTAAACTGCTATTTGCGGGCCCCACTGTACTTTTTTACTCCATTCCTTAACTAATGAACGGAACATGCAACCCTCCGTTCCTTAACCGTTCCTTAAATTACTATTCATTCAATTTCATTTTTTATTTTTATTTCCAACTCAATTCAATTAAAAAAAACACACTTTAATAAAAAACAAACACACTTTATTAAAAAATACACAACATTAAAACAAAGTTACAACTTAAACTTAAAAAAATTAAAAAGCACACAATTAAAATCCTAAAAAAATAAAAGTACACAATTTTAATAATTTCATCCGCCAAAGTTTGCCCAAATGTGCTCAATTAGATCCTGTTGGAGTTGGGTGTGGGCGCTAGAGTCGCGTGTCCTTGCACGAATAGATAATCGTTCTTGTATAGACGGATGCGCTCCACTTCGAGGCGGACTACTTGCGGTTGAGCTTCCGGGGGATTCGGGGTCGAACCAATTTCCCGCCTCGGGTACTTCGTCTTGGACAATCATGTTGTGCAAGATTATGCACGTATACATGATGTCGACCATGTTCTCCATGAACCACGTACGAGCCGGGGCTTTGATGATGTTGAAGCGCGCTTGGAGAACCCCGAACGCCCTCTCCACATCCTTGCTAGCAGCCTCCTGCTTCTGCGCAAAAAGAGCCTGCTTTGGGTTCGCAGACCCACTGCACGTCTTCACGAAGGTAGGCCACTTCGGGTAGATGCCATCGGCGAGATAGTACCCCATTTTATAAAGCCGATTGTTGGCGACGAAGTTGATGGCCGACGCTTTACCATCCAAAACTTCGGTCAAGAGGTCGGACTGTTGGAGCACGTTTACGTCGTTGTTCGACCCAGGGATCCCGAAGTACGCGTGCCAGATCCAAAGGCGGTAGTCGGCAACAGCCTCGAGTATAACGGTTGGGTGGGTGCCTTTGTGGCCGCTCGTGTAGGACCCCTTCCATTGCCAGTGCATGCAATCGACACTGCCGAGCATCCCGGGGAATCCGTGCACTGTTTCGTGAAGGTTGAGCAGGAACTGACAATCGGTCGTGCTTGGCCTCCGGAGAAATTCGTCGGTGAAGGATGCCCGGACGCCTTTGCAGAATTTGAGCAAGCACATTCGCCCAGTGCTGTCTCCGATGTGGAGGTATTCGTCGAACATGTCGGCCGTTTGTCCAGTCGCAAGCTGGCGGATTGCTGCAGTACATTTCTGCAGCGTCGTGTGGCTGGGACGGCCGACCGCGTCGAACCCTTCCTGGAAGAACTCTTCCCGGGCTGCCAAAGTATTCGCGATGTGGAGAAATAACGGTTTCCCCATGCGAAACGGCGACGGAAGTACGTATCTCCCTAAACCGGGTTATCGCATAAGTAGTCGCGTACTAACCTTGAGGCGGCTTCCTCCCGGTTACGATGGATGTACGTACGGGAGCGTCGTTGGGGAGGCGCGACTTCTTCCGCCTCCCGTCGTCGATCTTCTTCAAGTGATTGTTCCAATATTTGACGCATTTGTTCAAAAGGATCCATTAGTTTGATTAAATTTGGGAGAAGAAAAACAGAGTTGATTTGAGATGAAAATTGGGGTGGAAATAGATAGGATTTGAGAGGAATAGATGTGTGTTTGTGAGTGAAATGAGTATGAAATAGGAGTATTTATAGAGTAAATAAATTTAAAAAAATAAATAAAAAAATAAAAAACGGATAAAAATAAACGGTCATATTACCGTTGCAAATTTTTTTTTAATTAAATTCGATTTTTTTTTAAAAAAAAAGAATTATTGCGTCACCGTGACGAAGCCCACTCGCGGGTCAGCGAGTGGGCATCACGCGTGCGCTGAGAGCCCGCCACGTCACCTCAGCGAGTGGCGGAACGTGTCGTGCCGTGTGCCGACGCAACGGAACCCGGAACGGCATAGGCACGGAACCGCGACGACACGGAGGCTGCAACGCGTGCCGCCGCGGAACCGTTCCTCCGGAACGGCATAGGCACCGCAACGGCACAGCGTTGCGGGTGCTCTAAGGCATATCGAATTGAATAGGAGTATAAAAGATAAAAAGAAATAGTTTTACAGTCGACGAGTTTGACTAGCATATTTATCAAATGAAGAATTATTCAAAGTCCATAAGTTTAAAAATGTAGTTAAAAAATATACAATTAATTATTTGTAGATTTTATATTTAAACATTTGAAGCTAGTCAAGTAGAGTAAATTACGTGAATTAAAACATCAGACCGTTAGTTGTCGTGAAGTTGGTCGAGGGCACAAATTTATTTACTTTTGGCCTAACTAGAAAATAAAAAATTTGTCAAACCCAAATAAATTATTTCATTGTCTATTTGTCCATGATATTACTATTAAATAGTACCATACATACTTAATAGTTTATACACTCCCAATAAGATGTCCTAGTTTGTACCTCATTTTTTAATAGTCTTACGTAGTCATAATTTGGTCGAAAAACATAATAGGCCGACTGTATTTTTTTGTTTTAATACAATTGAGAATAAATCCAAATTTCATGATGTTATTTTAATTAATTTTTAAAGTTAGAAAACAGTTTGAATTTTAATAAATTTTGTAAGATTTTAAGAAATTGTCCATTTATATTAATAGTGTAAAAATGTTATTTAATTTTTTAAATAATCATCCAAACACTTTCTATTAGTAAAAGGTTGATTTCGTCTAAAGGATCAATAATAACTCATCACTTATCTGATATCTCTGTGATCATGGTGTAACGAACTCCTAATATATATTGATTAGAGGAGAAATATCTAAATAATATCAATTAATAATGGGGCAATGCTAAATTAGTTATGAAATTAATACTTGTAGGTTTCATAGTCAAAAAAAGAAAAAGAATAAAATGGTTCACATGCAAAATGCAGTAGGTGGGAGCAAGCTTAGCTAGAATGAAAGTGACATGCCCTAGGCCCATTGTATTGTCACTATATTATTCAGTAGCATATACAACCATTTTTTTATAGCCATTCATAATAAATTTAATGATATATATTTAGATACTAGTAAATTTGTAATTAATTATTCTAGTATTACTTATCAGTTGTAAGCATGATATGTTTGATTTCCCACAGTATTCTACAATTAATTGAAAAATGAATAATGCCACATATTTTCATCGTCTATTATTAATACTTTATCTCCATTTACTTAACATAGAAACAACACTCTATAAAAATCTAGTATAACAACTTAACATACATTTTACATTTATTTTCTAATTAAATAGACATAAATTTTGTGAACAATTTTAATTTTATCTTTAGACTGAATTTGTAATAAGATTCCTATGTCCGAAAACATAGTTTATATACATAACAAAATGTAATACTACACTAATTGGTGGACACAAAAAATATTTCTCCCAATAATGAAAAGTGGGTGCCCTTGTGACATATTTTACTAGATGTATGAAAAAAGATGTCAGGATAAAAATGATTGGTTACTTTTTATTGCTAATCATGTTCATATTTGGGGAGGATTATGTCTCAAGCAAGTATGCCATTTCCTTTATGGTGAAAAAAGTGTACTGTGTTTTTTGAAAATGGTACATAACTCTTTAGTGCTGCACAATTCATCATAGTCCTTTTTGTTTCATACAAATCATTAATTTGGTGCTACTTTTCATTGTCACTGCTACGTCGTCACGATATTATTAATCTCTTTATTTTGAATAACAAATTAACTCCATATTTTGTTCAATTAATTTATGCAGGCTGAAAAAATCGAATTTAATAAAGCATTCCGACCCTCATGGATCAGCGATGGAATTGGCCGAACCCCTTCTTATGTTTTGGTGCGAGTAAGAGAGCTGATTTTATTAGTAGTAATTTAAATTTAGTAAATAAAGCGAAATTGTTTACTAATAGTGGATAGATTAACTCTTTTCAAAAATTATATTAATTCGACAACAAAATATCGATATATTAATTTTACAAAATCTTACATGATTTTTCTTTTTATAGATCAAAACCACAAGTTAAATTTGTCTAAAAATATATGGGATATAGCTTGATAAAATTTTGGCAGGGCCCAAATAGACTGGCCATATTGTGTTTACAATATTATATGAGTCCAGCCCAAATATATTGGGCCATATTGTGTTTACAATAGTATATGGATCCAGCCCAAATAGATTGGGCTATATTGTGTTTAAGATAATAACAACAATTTTTCATAGAGAATGGAACTACCATTTTATATTTTAATTAAGATAATATATAAATGTATAGGAGTCGATAATTGAACTTTCAAAGCTCAATCCATGTAGAAAATGAAATTAGATATTTAGAACACGAAACTAGAGAAATCACACATAGTAAAATCCCTTGCCGACTCACTGTTTAAGCTCAACCCATTAATCAATTTTCAAACTTCAAACAATCTATTTCGTGGTTAGTCAAATTCTTGAAAATTCATATATAATCAACAGTTCTATTAAGAAGCTCGATATGAGATGAAAGTCTCACGCACGAGTCAAAGTCAACAAGACGCTTCGAATATTTTTCTATCGAATCTGATCTCATAGAAAGAAAGAGACTTCCATTTATCTCGCCCACTCTTCATCTCACTAGTCCCAATCCTTCGCGACATTATTTTATCCCTCGCCTCGCTTCTGGATAACACAAGATAATTAAAAGTTAGATAGGCTTTTGATGAATCGGCGAATTTTTGATGGTGATGAATGCTCGTAAAAATAAAAGAAGATCAACACACAGAGATTTACGTGGTTCGATTTACTGAGGTAAATCTACGTCCACGGGAAGAAAAGAGGGCAGAGTTGTATTGCTTGATCTGTTTTCTACAGCTAACAATACAGACTTGCTATTTGCTATTTTCTCTCTAGAGAGCTTAACAGAAGTTAACAGAAGAGAATTATCTATCTGACCTAGGTTCTATTTATACATTGAACCAAGATCGTGGCATGCAGCATTTATTAGGTAGTGGATGTCGTGGAGGTCGTGGCGACCTTGCATGGGTCCACTATCCTGCATGAGTTAATGACTGCTTGACACCACTAAATAGATCGTCGGTGTAGCGGAGGTGGAAATCTTGTATGAGTCCACTATCTCCTAGTTCGGTCGAATACTGAGACCGGACTGCTGAATTATTGCCGAGCAGCTTTTGCCGATCTGAGAGTAGAGCTTGATGCCGACCTGAGAGCAGAGTTTGATTGGTTGGCTTTTACCGAGCTGTAGGCTGGGGCCGAACTCTGTGGTTGTGCCGAACTGAACTCTTGAGTCATGCCGGACTGATACTCTTTAGCCATGCCGAACTGATACTCTTTCTTGGGCTTTACTGCTGTTGGGCTTGTTTAGTATTTGTTTAGTGCGTACTCCATCACTACCCCCCCTGAAAAGTGAAGTGAATCACTTCGGCATTCTGGATAAAGGTACGGGGTAAGTTGATGTTTGTCCTCGGTCTGATGAAGTGAACTCTTCTTTGACCGGACTTGGTTTGTGTCCTAATTTGGCGAGTTTTATCGCTCGGATCGAACTTTCCGTTGTCCTAATTTGGGGATCGAACTTTCCCTTGTCCTAATTCGGCGAGTTTTATCGCGTGGATCGGACTTTCCCTAGTCCTAATTCAGGCAAGTTTTATCGCGAGAATCAGACTTTTGTTGCAGTTCGTTTCAGACGAAGTGCTTGATTCTTAAGCTGAATTGTGGTCTTGTATCTTCTGTAGAAGCTTGGACTTCACAATCGTTGGCTTATTGCAGCTCGTTTCAGACGAACTGCTTGTTTAAGCTGAATTGTGGTCTTGTATCTTCTGTAGAAGCTTTGACTCACAATCGTGGGCTTGTTGCAGCTCGTTTCAGACGAACTGCTTGTTTAAGCTGAATTGTGGTCTTGTATCTTCTGTAGAAGCTTTGACTCACAATCGTGTGCTTGTATATGTTCTAAGAAGGGGATCAGCCTTCGAAGAACAAGATACCTCAGTAACATTTGTAAGAGACGACACGCACAGAGACAGACAAAACACATAGACAAAACGCATAGAGGCAAATAAAAAGCACATAGAGAAACAAAGATCAAGCAAACCAAATAAAGCACATTGACCGGACAGGACTCAAGACTGACTGACCGGACTGTCTCTTACAAATGAAACTTCTTGAGGTTGGAAATGTGCCATGTTCGGGGTACCTGTTCTCCTGACATGTGAGCCAATTTGTAAGACCCTTTGCCGAGGACTTCTGACACCCGATACGGACCTTCCCATGTGGGTTCGAGCTTGCCCAGCTTTTCTGCTCGGCTTACTTCGTTGTTTCTCAGGACGAGATCTCCCACTTGAAATTGCAGCTTCTTCACCCTTTGGTTGTAATACCGGGCTACTTGCTCCTTGTACTTGGCTGCTTTTATGCATGCCAATTCTCTTCTTTCTTCGGCAAGATCTAGCTCAGCTCTCAGTCCGTCGTCATTCATTTCTGAGGAGAAATTTAGAGTTCGGGGACTGGGTACGCCGATCTCCACCGGAATTACGGCTTCAGTGCCGTACACAAGGCTGTACGGAGTTTCACCGTTGGAGGTTGTGGGTGTAGTTCGGTAGGACCATAGGACTTGAGGGAGATTTTCTACCCATTGTCCTTTGGCTTGTTCTAACCGAGCTTTTAACCCTTTCACCAGGATACGATTTGTTACCTCCGTTTGTCCGTTTGCTTGTGGATGAGAGACCGAAGTGAACCGCTGTTGAATATTCAGCTCTTGGCACCAATTCTTGAACGTCTTGTCGGTGAACTGAGTCCCGTTATCCGAGATGAGGATGTGGGGTATGCCAAATCGGCACACTATGTTCTTCCAGACGAAGTCCAATGCCTTTGAGCTCGTTATCGCAGCTAATGGTTCAGCTTCCACCCACTTCGTAAAGTAGTCCACGGCAACGATTAGGAATTTCATTTGCCGAGGAGCTTGAGGAAGTGGTCCCACTATGTCTATGCCCCATTGCATGAAAGGCCAAGGGCTCTGCATAGTGGATAGATCGGTTTGCGGCATCCTTGGGATATTTGCATGGATTTGGCACTTCGGGCAGGTCTTGACGAGCTGCACTGCTTCTTGTACCAAGGTTGGCCAATAATATCCCCATCTTAGAACTTTTTTAGCTAAAGCTCTAGCTCCGATGTGGCTGCCGCACGATCCTTCATGAACTTCTCTGAGGATGTAGTCCGTCTCTTCTGGCCCTACGCACCGCAATAACGGCTGGAGGTAAGACTTTCTAAAGAGGACTCCTTCATGAAGTTCGTACCGAAGTGCTCGGCACGTGATCTTCCGAGCTTCTCTCTTATCCTCGGGCAATTGTCCTTGATCCGGATACTGCAAGATCGGCGTCATCCAGTTCGGCGAGCTGGATACTGAATGTACCTCGGCTTCATCAATGCTTCGATGCATTAATTCTTCCGCCTTTGAGCTCGGATCTGAGGCCAACTTACTTAAGGTATCTGCTCGGCTATTTTCCGCTCTGGGAACGCGGATTATCCGAAAATAGGAGAAACTTCGGCTGATGCTTTGCGCTTTGTCCAAATACTTCTTCATTCTCTCGTCACGAGCTTCACTTGTACCCAACATGTGATTTACTATGACTTGTGAATCACAATGGACTTTGAGAGATTTGACGAGCAGACTTTGCGCTAACTGGAGTCCGGCCAGGAGGGCTTCGTACTCGGCTTCATTATTAGTAGTGGAGAATAGGAACCGAAGTGAGTAGGTTACCTCGTGTCCGTCGGGAGCGACGAGTAAAATACCAGCTCCACTTCCCATCTTGTTTGAAGCTCCATCTACGAATCCGCTCCAGCAGTCTGGCGGCTCTACTTCGGATTCCAAGGGCTGTGCTAGTTCGGCATTGGCAGACTTTTTCTGTTCGGCAATGATAGGGATTGCTTGATCGAACTTGGCTTCTGTAAGAAAATCTGCCAAGGCTTGTCCCTTGATGGCTTTCCGAGGTAGGTACTCGATTGAGTGTTCTCCCAGCTCTATGGCCCATTTGGCGATTCTGCCTGATGCTTCTGGCTTGGTCAAAACTTGCCGAAGAGGCAGATCGGTTAAGACGCATACCTTGTGAGCATAGAAGTATGGCCGCAGTCTCCTTGCTGCATTTACTAACGCCAGAGCAATTTTTTCCAGAGGTTGATACCTTGTTTCTGGACCTCTTAATGCTCGGCTTGTAAAGTAGATGGGAAACTGCTTTAGGCCTTCTTCTCGTACAAGCACCGCGCTGATGGTTTGATCTGATGCCGCTAAGTATAAGAATATTACTTCGGCTTCGGTTGGAGCAGAGAGAATAGGAAGCTCGGCTAGATAACTTTTGAGCTCGTCAAAGGCCTTTTTCTGCTCGGCTCCCCACTCGAACTTGGGTGCCTTTTTCAACACCTTGAAGAACGGCAGTTGCTTTTCGGCTGCTTGGGAAAGGAATCGATTCAGTGCGGCTAGACATCCGGTTAGCCTTTGCACGTCATGTATGGACTTCGGCATCGCCATGTGCTGAACGACTTGAACTTTTGAGGGATTTGCCTTGAGTCCGTCCTTTGAAACCCAACAACCCAGAAATTTTCCTGAATCTACCAAAAAGGTACATTTTTGGGGGTTGAGTTTGAGGTTGGCTTTTCGGAGCACGCCGAGAGTGGATTTGAGGTTGCCTTCGTACTCCGAAGTGCTTTTGCTTTTGACAACTATGTCGTCGACATACACTTCAACCTGTTTCCCGATTAGGTGCCGAAAAAGCTTGTCTACCATCCTTTGATAAGTGGCTCCGGCATTCTTTAAACCGAATGGCATCTTTTTATAGGCGAAAATGCCGAAATCGGTAATGAAAGCTGTTTTCGGAGCGTCACTCTCATCCATCAACACTTGGTGATATCCTTTGTATAAATCAAGAAAACAGAAAATTTCGAAGCCGATCAAAGCTTCTACTTTTTTATCTATATTCGGAAGGGGATAGCAATCTTTTGGACAGTGCTTGTTTAGATCGGTAAAATCTATGCACATCCGCCATCCTCCTCCTTTTTTCTTGATCATCACAGGATTGGCCACCCAAGAAGGATATTTCACCTCGAATAGTACATCCGCTTTTAGTAATTGGCGGACTTCGTCATGGATGACTTGGCTTCTTTCTGCCGCAAAGAGTCTTTGCTTCTGTTTTACTGGCCGGATTGAAGGATCAATATTTAACCGATGAGTGATTACCTCGGGGGGCACTCCGGTCATGTCCAACGGAGACCATGCAAAGACATCTTTGTACTCCTTGAGGAGCTGAATGGTCTTTTCCCGGAGTAGAGGCGTTCCTGCGAAGCCGACCTTGACCGTTCTGGATGGATCATCTTCGTATAACTGAACGGTCATTGAGTTCGGCTCTGAAGTGACTTCGGTCATCTCGCTTGCCTTTGACTCCGGTTGCTGTGATTGCTATGCTTGATGGTGCCGAACTGATTGCTCGGCACTTTTAAGCGCAATCTGCAGACATTCTTTTGCTCTCTTTTGATCACCTCGGATGACCGCTATCCCTCCTTTAGTAGGGATCTTGATGGTGAGGTGATAAGTAGAGCAAACGGCCCGAACTGTGTTGAGCCAGTCTCTCCCCAGGATGATGTTGTACGGGGACCGAGCTTTCACCACAAAGAACTCGATCATCGTATTGGAGCTTGTAGGCGCTTTTCCCACCGTGATCGGAAGGCTGATAATACCTTCAGGGCGGGTGTCCTCCTGGGCGAAACTTTTCAGAGGAAGTGGAGCCGGACTGAGCCGAGCTGGATCCACTTCCATTTTATCGAAACATTCTTTAAAAAGAATGCTGACTGACGCTCCTGTATCCACAAATACTCTGTGGATCAGTTTGTTTGCCACTCCGGCGTGAATGACAATAGCGTCTTGGTGAGGAGAGATGGCTGGGACGGGATCGGCATCTGAAAATGTAATCACTTCGTCTTTCTTCAGCCTTTTATGTGTTGGCTCCTCTTGATTGGAACCTCTGCGTTCTGCTTTTAGGGACGACTTAGTCTTCCCGGCAGGGAGAGCATCAATAGTCTGGATTACTCCATCATATTGCGGCTCGTCGTCGTCTTCGGAATCCTCATGCCTTTTCGGATCCTGAGGATTGCAGTTCGCACCTCTCTGCCTTTTGTTCTTTTTCGGCTGCTTGCTTTGGTATTTTTTTAACGTTCCTGTTTTCACAAGAACATCAATACCTGCAGCCAAATCTCGGCACTCCTCGGTATCGTGTCCGTGGGCTTGATGGAAGGAGCAATATTGATCCTGAGGTCGCCGCACGGCTGATTTCGTCATCCGCTTTGGTCTTTCGAACATATCGGAATGTAGTTCGAAAATTTCCGCTCTTGACTTGTTCAGCGGTACTAACTGAGCAGGCGGCTTCTCGGGGTTGAGACGGGGTCCCAATCTGTCTCGCACCGGAGCCCTTTGAATTCTTTCAAATGGAGTCCGGCGAGGATGCCCCCGATCGCTATGATCGGGCTTCCTTCTGTCTTCTCGGGACGATGAGCTGTCTAACGACCGTTTGCGACGGTCTGCCTCATCGGCCCGGGAGTACTGGTCCGCAATGTCCCACATTTCCTGAGCTGTCTGCGGTCCGCACTCAACGAGCTTCCTGTAGAGAGCTCCGGGCAGGATTCCATTTTGGAATGCCGAGATGATAAGCAGATCGTTGAGATCGTCTACTTGCAGGCATTCCTTGTGGAATCTTGTCATAAAGTCGCTGATTTTTTCGTCGCGACCTTGACGAATGGAAAGCAGCTGAGCCGAAGTGATCCGGGCTTCCGCTTTCTGAAAGAACCTCCGGTGGAAAGCATCCATTAGATCTCGGTAGGATCTAATGCTGCCTTGAGGAAGGCTGTCGAACCACCTTCTGGCGTTCCCAATGAGCAGCTCGGGGAACAGCTTGCACATATGGACCTCATTGAGACCCTGGTTCGCCATATTATATTGATAGCGTCCCAAGAAGTCATGAGGATCCTCTAGCCCGTCATAAGTCATTGACGGTGTCCGGTAGTTCCGCGGCAAAGGAGTTCGGGTGATGTCGTCTGAGAACGGAGTCTTTAATGCTCCGTACATGGCGAACCCGACATCTCTTCGGTACGGAGGAGATGGAGTTCTCCTGTGGTTCCGGTACCGAGGAGGAACAGGAACATGTCGGGGTTGAGGATTCTTTCTCCTGGAAGACACGTCACTACTGCGGTAGTGACTTTCATGCCTAGATGAGGAGGGAGAATCCGTCGTTGTCTTCTCCGGCTGTTGGCTCTTCTGCAGGAAGGTTAAGAACTCCTCCTGCTTCTCGGCCAAGAACAGCTTGACAGCTTCATTTAAATCGGGCTGCTGGGAAGACTCGGTGCGATGACTCCTGGAGCGGCTTGTTCCTTCTTCGTGAGAACCGGAGGTAGATGTCTCCCGAGGCCGTTTTTCAGACCTGCGAGCTGGACTAGCTTCCTCACGGTTATCACGAACGGTATTATGGGTGTTATGTGATCTGGTATGCATTTTTTTTTTTTGGGGTGGAAAAAGGGTCAAAAATTCGCTTTATCACAAATTTGGTTCTCTGTTTCCCACAGACGGCGCCAGTGATGAATCGGCGAATTTTTGATGGTGATGAATGCTCGTAAAAATAAAGGAAGATCAACACACAGAGATTTACGTGGTTCGATTTACTGAGGTAAATCTACGTCCACGGGAAGAAAAGAGGGCAGAGTTGTATTGCTTGATCTGTTTTCTACAGCTAACAATACAGACTTGCTATTTGCTATTTTCTCTCTAGAGAGCTTAACAGAAGTTAACAGAAGAGAATTATCTATCTGACCTAGGTTCTATTTATACATTGAACCAAGATCGTGGCATGCAGCATTTATTAGGTAGTGGATGTCGTGGAGGTCGTGGCGACCTTGCATGGGTCCACTATCCTGCATGAGTTAATGACTGCTTGACACCACTAAATAGATCGTCGGTGTAGCGGAGGTGGAAATCTTGTATGAGTCCACTATCTCCTAGTTCGGTCGAATACTGAGACCGGACTGCTGAATTATTGCCGAGCAGCTTTTGCCGATCTGAGAGTAGAGCTTGATGCCGACCTGAGAGCAGAGTTTGATTGGTTGGCTTTTACCGAGCTGTAGGCTGGGGCCGAACTCTGTGGTTGTGCCGAACTGAACTCTTGAGTCATGCCGGACTGATACTCTTTAGCCATGCCGAACTGATACTCTTTCTTGGGCTTTACTGCTGTTGGGCTTGTTTAGTATTTGTTTAGTGCGTACTCCATCATAAGATAAGAATCGAGATAAAATTATAGATACTGGGCTTAGATGCTAACCCAACCGGACAAATGAATTAGCTCACTGCAGGCCTTGGCGGGCTGCGATGGGCCCAAACATGACAATAAGCCATTTTATTCACCAAACACTACAATAAACCTCGATAACTATACTACCCCCGTCCCAACTTAAGAGTCCTAATTAGTAAGGGCACGGGTTTTAAGAAATGTAAAGAAAAGCAGGTTGAATAAGTTAGTGGAATATGAGTCCCACCTATATATATATATATTACTTTTATAATAAAATGTGAGTGGAATAAGTTGTTGGAATGTGAGGCCTACTTATTATTTATGGTAAAAGTGAAATAGGACTCTAAGTAGGACGGATGGAAATGGCAAAACTATGGACTCTTAAGTTGGGACAGAGGGAGTATATCAGGAGTTATCTAGGCTACCGAACAGACACTAAGGATATGCGATATCCTCCCTATCCCAAAAGATATTCCTATCATTCTCATCTGATGTTGAGATCTTCTATACTTTAAAGTTAGAGATATTTCATCATCAACAACCCCCAAAATTAAAGTTAGTAGAGAGATTCACAGATATTGGAGTTAGGATCACGACACGTGTACAGCTAAGATGCTTCTGCAAATATTCTTTTAATACTATTATTTAAGCAAATTTTGGCGGAGTGTATATTTGAAGAGTATATCCGAAGGAAGTGTCACGTGATTTTGATTTGGTAAAACACCATCTATATATTAGTATTAAAATAAAGTAGAAAAATAAGAGTAAAAATATTACAAATTTTTTTTTGCTAAAAAATAAGTTTATCTCTTATAATGGACAGCCAAAAAATACATACTCCTGTAAATAACTTATAACGAGACAAAGAAAGTATATATATATTTTTATACTATAAGAAATACAGTATATGCTGTGCTGAGTAGTATTCGTGTGCATTATTTTTGTAAATTATTATTAATTAACGTCAAATGAATTGATGAAATAATAAATCAAATATTAGTAATTTGTAAAATTAGAAAGTGAACGATAACTTTTAGAGTATTCCAATAAACTAATTTTAAATGTATAATGACAAAAAATGGTTGTAGTTGTCGCACAACCTTGTTGTGATTTTGAAATATGTTACTTTAACTGGAAACGTGACAGGTTGCTTTAACAGAACATGTAGAAAGGGAACGGTTGAGTTTCCAATTCAAATTATATTACTCCTCCGTCCCATAGAAATAGATCATAGGGTCATCTTCTATTGTTTATAGCATCATAATCTTAAAATCAAGACCAAATCTCCACCCTTAGATTTTGAATGAGTGGATGAGATTAAATCTTTCGAATCTCAATAAAACAGACAAAATATCAACACAGTTTTATTGAGATTTCACATGCATAATATTGAGATTTTACATGTAATATATTGAGATTTTACATGCATTATATTGAGATTTTTTTATGTATTTGTAGATAAAAATATGTTTATCAACATATACGAAAACTTAAATTTTTTTATCAAATTTCATCATCCGAACGTTGTCGGAACATATGCAAGTGAGATCTCGTTAGAATCCTTATGAAATTCCTTTAATTTGATACTTTTTGTGAAAAAAAAAATTAAATCGAGAGAGTTACGTGAATTTAAAGTTTTAGGATAATTTTAATAAGAGAGAATTGACATTAATGCCCTTTAATTTTATTTAATACTTATGTAAATTTAAAATATAATCCACTTGACATTATATCAACCACTAGATCTCCTAATCTAATGGTTAAAAATTGATCTTAGTTTTGGATTGCTAATTAGTTAGCAATTGATCACATCCCATAGACACCATATTTCCTTTTTCGTCCGTCCGTTACGTACAAATAGTTCGTATCCATTTATAATAACTTTTTTCCCCTTCTCTTTTACTTTATCATTTATGAGTCCCACTATCCACTTTACATATTCACTTTCTTTCTTACTTTACCAATTATACATTAAATGGTCAGTTTCTATGGGACGGAGGGAGTATACATGAATTAAACAAGCATATCAATGTAGCCAAACTCCTTATAGAAAGGTGTCAATAAAGTTTCTTCAAGTTTTACTATATTTAAAATTGAGATATTCCGTAGTAATATAGTCATTTCTTTTTTTTGTTTTTAAGTAAAAGTCAACACATTTCTTCTCCGTTATTTTACTATCTCTTACTCCCTCCGTCCCAAGATATTAGACTCGCTTCTTTTTCGCACTCATTTTGGAAAATAATATTAAATAGTTGAAGTGGAGAAAAAGTAAAATAAGAGAAAGAATTATGTAGAGAAGAGTATTAATTTTATAAATTAATTTCAATGAATGGAAAAAATAATAAATCAAATACGGAGTATTGGTTTTAGACAGTATTTGTTATCAAAATTAATAATGTAAATAGTAGTAATTTTTAGAGTATTCGACTAACATAGTGTTTATTTTAAATGTATAATGTCAATATATGGTTGTTGTTACACGTCCTTTTTTGTGATTTTGAAGTATGTTTACTTTAATTGGAAACGTAAGAGGTTGCTTTACAGAATATGTTGAGTTTCCAATTTAAATTAGAATATGAATTGAACAAGATCAGTGTAGCCAAACTGTTTGTAGAAAGGGGTCAATACAATTTCTTCAATTTTTACTGTATTTAATATTGAGAAATAGAGTACACGTAAAACTACAAGTTCATATCCGTCTAGATATCAACTACTTCCAATTTAAATTTGGAGCTATTTTATTCATAACAAAAACCTTGGTTAACAAAATACAACCAAGATTAAACACATATTTTGATGTCAATTGACTTGCAAAGATGATCGAACCACACGAGAATTCCGAAATTCAGTGGGACAATTCAAACTATCACACCCTAGCATCTGAAACCGAAATCACGGAAATGAAAATAAAATTCGGAAAAACAATAGATTGATATCACTCTCGCGATCCGAGACTTTCATTTTTTTAATATTCGGCTTCCATCTTCGCAAAGTCTCTATTGAAGGTGTAGAGATGATAGGCCGTTTGACCAGCACCAAAAATCACATTTGCAGTTAAAAACATCATCATTGCCTTTGGAAGTGGCTTATTGTAGTTTGATTTCATATAACGAGAGAAACCATACGATAAACCTGCGTCAAAGCCATACATCCCATGAGCTGGGTTGGAATGATAACGCTATGTTCCCCGAAACCAACACCAACAGCCTTTAATTTCAGTATGATTACCACAGCCTGCAAAAAAACATAATGCAAATATCTCCTAATAACGGTATTGAATTTTCATATTAAAAAAAACACACACACACACAAAAAAAAGAGAGAGACTATTGTGACAATTCTACAAACAGTTTGGCTACATGTTGAGGCAAAACAATGAAAAACTGAAACGCAGATCTGATAAAAGGAGTCGATCTCCGCGGAGTACAGAAGAGAATGAAGAAAATTTAGTATTGAATCGGAATCAAATCAGAAATAAACAAAGAAGAAGGTTTTACCTCGTGAAACTAGTTTCCTGTTGCAAATTTTGGTGATTTGTTGTTTCTGCCAAATTTGGTGGAGAGCTGGTTTATAATCAATCTGCATTATACATGCAACACGTGTGCGGCTAAGATGGGTCTGACTTGGTCAAACCCTTCTCGTTAAAAATGACGCTATTTAAACGGATTTTTACCAGATTTTTGGTAAAAAAAAATCAAGATACGGTATTGTTGTCAATTTGTTTGTTAAAATGTCTAACTAAATATTGAAGTTTTCTTCTTTGTGCAGAAAACTTTGAATTAAATCGGAATCAAATCAAATAAACAACGAACATGGCGACAGTTTGTAGTTTTCTGTTGCAAAATTTGGTTGATTTGTTGTTTCAGCAAAGAGAATTAGAGAGAGATGTTTATTAAGACAGTAAAGATTGGTGAAAATCTGTTTTAATCTCTGCATGGTTTAAGCAAGTATAAATAGAACCAAAAAAGAACCCCATATTTTCCAGCAACCCCCAAAATTCAGTAGCATTTGACAACCAATATTTAAATACAAGGAACTTTTTGACCTGCTTGAACAGATCTTGGTTACTAGACAAAATTACAATCAGCAAAAATTAATCAGATTGAATAGCCAAATTTCATAATCAGAAAATTTATCTGAATCTAAACAACAATTTAGCTTTAAAATAGCACTACAACAATCAATCTACTGACATCTGGCTACATTGATCTGTTCAAGTGAGCTAACCAAAAAGGTTTCTTTTTTCTTATTGTGAAAGTGAATGGCTGAGATATTCTATATTTCCATTTCAAATTTAGATGGATTCATAACTGTTGAACTAAATGCCTAATTTTGATAATGAACACCAAATACTTTCACTAATCGATAGCTAAACTCATGCCTACTCCACTCATAACTTATCGCGTAATAGGGTCCGGATAGCTAGCCTAGGGTCGTTGCAAGGCTTGGTCACGTAGTGAATGGTCTAGATATTCAATATCTCATATTTTGTGATAGTTAATAGCTAGAAAGATTGAAAGTAACATAGTGTAAGTACCATCTCCATATTGATGTCAATTGACTTGCAAAGATGATCGAATCAAACGAGAATTCAAAGAAAACATACTTGGAAACCGATTGCAGAACAATTATTCATACCCTAGCAACTGAAAAGGAAAATAAAATTTGGAAAAACAAGAAAATAAAAAGTACCTCAATCCGAGACTCAAGACTTTTTCAACTTTTCATTTTCTTTGATGGTTTCATATTGTTCGGCAATGGAAAAGACTCCACCAAGCCCGAACATAAGGTATGCAGTCAAAAACAATACTAATGGCTTTGGAATCTTCTCAGTTCTCATCTTTCTCAACTTCGCAAGCTTCTTATTAAACTCCTCCATATCCATGTCTCTCATCCTCGCAATGTTCTTATTAAAGTCATACGAGTCAAACGCCAGGGATCCAGCCATCAGCATCGCAGTTCCATTCATAAACCTCATAGTCCTATCCGGAAGTTTCACACCGTACTGAGAAGTCAAAATTTTCGAACTACCATAGAATGCACAACAGGTCAATCCAGTCGTAGCCGTGATGACCTTGAACACGTTTGGAATAGCGACGCCACCAACAACAGTATAGTACTTGTTTGCCATTATAATTCACAGCCTGCACCATTACCACAATGTTATCACAAAAATCCCAATCTCAACTTCCTATACACAAACATACACTTCTTCTTATTAAAGAAAAATCACTACATTTTCAACATAGATTTAATACACCCAGATTTTAAAATATCCTTCAAAACGGCATAGAATTTGAATATAAATCAAAGTGACAAATCTAGGCTACAAGCTGAGGAAGCTAACCAAGAAACCTTCAATTTCAGTAGAAATTTAAAATTTCTGTAAAGACGGTATAGAATTTAAATACACACAAACACATAGAGAGATCAAAGCGACGAATCGGCGAATGTCATTATGAAATCACATCTCAACCTCTTACACACAAAAATTATGCAAGTATTAGAGCAAAACCACTTTATTTTCAACAGAAAACTATAATCTCTAAAGCCTGTATAGAATTCGAATATAAAAAAAAAACACAAATAGAGAAATCTAAGTGACAAATCTACGAACAGTTTGGCTACAATAAACTAACCAAAAAACCAGATCTAATCAAAAAGTCGATCTCCGCGGAAAACAAAAGAAAGTGCAGGAAACTCTGAATTAAATCGGAATCAAATCAAATAAACAAAGAACATGGCGAAACTTAGTAGAATCGAAGAAAACGGTGCTACTGTTACCTCGATTCTTTTGCAAAATTTGGTTGATTTGCTGTGTCTGTAAAATTTTGTAGAGAGAATAGAGAGCTATAAAATGTAGTATTTTTTAATTTCAAACGATCAGCAGGTTTAAGCGACACGTGTATGGCTGAGATTGTGGTTCTGCAAGTAGAGAGAAATATGGTTAGGTACACTTACGATTTACATGGTCTATATTCACAAACAGTTGAGATTATTTTGGCATGATATTTTAAATATTTATTATACTAGTGCTATCTAATTATGTATATCCCAAACTTATAAAATATTTTTTTTAAATAGCCCGCTAATTTATTTAAAATTATCCCATCTTAAATTAATATCAATAATATGTTATCCACGTAACTTTTTTTATATATAAGAAAATAAAGAATATCAACAACTCACACTTCCTGGGATTATTCATGAGATTCAATCTCACAATTTAATCCTATATTGATATTGATAATTAGTTATAGCCATCCACCTTAAAATAGATAATTTTACATTATTTTACTCCATTCGTTCCATAAAAATAAAAAATTTGAAAATAATATACTCAGTTTCATTGCGAAATTAATAAAATATGAGAAATAGAAAAAAGGTTATTAGAGCGTCCACTATAACGAGGACGCGGCTATAGCCGCGTTTGGGGCGGGAGCGTGGCGGAAGCTCGGCGGATTATAGTGGAGGGCGTGTCCGGCGCGGGGGTGGACGCGGCTGGGGTGGCGAGACGCGGCGGACGTGCGATAGCCGGGAGCGCGGCGTGGACGCGGCTGAAGGGGGTGGACGCGGCTGAAGGGCGCGGCGCCTATAGTGGCGGCACCGACCGCCGCGGCGGAGGGGGCGGACGCGTATTTTTAATTTTTTTTTTTTTACATTTCAATTCACCTATAAATACACCCCACTCCATTCATTATTTTCACACCATTTCATCTCTACATCTTTAAAATTTTCTCTCACTACAATTTGGGGTCGGAAATGAACAATTTGTGGAGAGACAACCCTAATTTTAATTTTAATTTTAATTTTAAAATGAAAGTTGATTATAAAATTTTGGGGCTATTGGAGGTGTCCACTATAGTAGCGGACACAAAATTTTGGGGCTATGGACAACAAAACTGGGGCTATTGACAAAAACTGGGGCGGGGCTATTGGGCTTGTCCACCTTATAGTGGACACCCTTAAAGTTTGTTGATAGGAAATGAGACCCGTCTTATTCAAAAGAAATTTTTTGTTAAGTAGACTGACTTTTGTATATAAGAATAATGATATTAGGTGAGTATAAGTTTGTCTTTTTGTACATTAACAAACAAGCTAGTGAGTGTTTTTACTTTTTACGGGAACATAACCTTTTTTGAAGTGAAAGCGAGTGGTTGAGTTTCCTTTTATTCTATCAAACATTTTCAGTTCAATTTAAAAAATATTTCTACCCAAATTAATTATTCCTATCCATCCATCATGATATACTGTCATTAGGGATGAATTTGGTTTCAGACATAAATGAATATTGTTGACGTAAAAATTATGAATTTTTATCAAATTTTGGTCCTTCATATGACTTAAAACAATGGATTTTAATCTTTTTTTCTCAATTTCTAAATTGGATGACTTATAATAGATATTCTACATCTCATATTTTGTGATTGTTAATAGCAGGAAAGATCGAAAGCAACATAGTATAAGTATCAACTGACTTGCAAAGATTATCGAATCACACGAGAATTCAAACAAACCATAGTTTCTTGAAAACGTAAATTTTATTCAATAATGAAAACCGATTACAAATCAACTATTCATAGCCTAGCAACTGAAAAGGAAACCACGGAAATGAAAATAAAATTTGGAAAAACAATAAAATGAATATCTCAGACTGCGACTTTTCCAGCTTCGTTGTCGTCTTAAGAAGGTCTTTCTCGAAGGAACTAAGACGAGAGGCCACCAACATCACATTTCCAGCCGTATACATTAAAAATGTGGTTGGAGACTTCCTAATTGTTAGCGCCGCAAGCGCCTTCTTATCCATGTCTCCCACCAGAGCAAGGTTCTTATTAATGACATACAATAGATGCGCCGTGGCTCCAGCCGCAAATGCCACATGTCCAGTCATGAACGTCGTAAAAGTATCCGGATATTTCTCACCATACTTTGATTTCATGTCATGATAAAACCAATAGGAAGAGCCCCCGGTCAATCCAGTCAAAGCCGCAAGGCACTTGACATAGTTTTGAATAGCGACGGCCATTACAATTCACAGCCTGCACCATTGCCACAATGTTATCACAAAAATCCCAATCTCAACCTATACACAAACATACACTTTTTTAAAGCAAAAACACTACATTTTCAACATAGATTTAAAATATGGTATAGAATTCAAACATCAAACATTATTGGCAAAAAACACATAAGAGAGATCTAAGTGACAAATCTACAAACAGTTTGGCTACAAGCTGAGCAAACTAACCAAGAAGCCTTCAATTTCAGCAGAAATACATAAAATTTCTGTAGAGACGGTATACAATTTAAATACACACAAATACAGAGAAGATCAAAGCGACGAATCGGCAAATGTCATCATGAAATCACATCTCAAATTCTTACACACACAAATTATGCAACGCAAACCTAAAATACAAATTGATTGTCATCTCTTTAAACATTATTAGAGCAAAAACACTTTATTTTCAGCAGATTTAAAAGCTCCTTGAAGCCAGTATAGAATTCAAATAAAAAAACACATAAGAGAGATCTAAGTGACAAATCTACGAACAGTCTGGCTACATTTAACTAACCAAAAAACATAGAGGCAGATCTAATTAAAAAAAGCCGATCTTCGCGGAAAACAAAAGAAAGAGCAGAAAATATTGAATTAAATCGGAATGAAATTACATAAACAAAGAACATGGCGACAGTTTGTATAATCGAAGAAGACGGTGTTACTGTTGTTACCTCGATGTATTTGGTTGATTTGTTGTTTCTGCAATTTTTTTTTTTTGAGAGACTCAATCATCAGAGATGTGTTTTAATCTCACGCGATCTGCATGGTTTAAGCGGCACGTGTACGGTTGAGATGCTTTTGAATATATTGCATTTGGGAGAGATATGTACCATTTTTTATTTGGTAAAACCGTCTACATTATTACGGGATAAGAATGAATGAATCAAAGTAATCAAACACATTGTCACATTGACACGACATAAATCTAATTTGCCCATTGAATGAGGTAGGAAAAAGATAGCAAGGGAGATTGAAAGCAACATAGTGTAGAATGAGTAAAGAAGAAGAGTGGAGAGAGTTTACCATTCTCAAAACAGAGAGTTTTCCTTTTCTTCTCAAAGTCCATGTGAAAATCATAGGCAGTTACCATCGTCAACAACATTGCTCCAGTTAACAAAAGCATCGAATAAACTCTAAACTATCGATGCTTCCCAGCTCTCATCTTCTCAAACTCCATCCTCTCAAGCGACTTATTAAAGTAATACAAATCATACGCCGTTTGACCAGCCAATATAGCCGACATTCCAGGCACAAACCCCGTCAACTGCTTCGGGAGTTTCACACCATACTTTGAATCCATACTTACATGATTAATGTCATTACAAATTTGAAGAAATGTTGTTTATATATTTATTTTATTTTATATTTATTGAAGCAGCTTGATAACTAAGAGAAAAGACAACTAAAAATATCAATTTTAATGTTATATTTTCTTCTTCTTTGAGAGCTACTTATGGAAATGAATAATGATATACATGTGTCTCATTAAGTAGCTGGTCAGTTTCCCTTTTTATAAATGCAATTGAAGTTTTTTATATCGATCAACTAATAACATAAACAAAGATAGATCAATCAATTTGAAGTAAAGCCTATGTTGGTGTTATTATTTTATCATTATTCGTACTTAATTCTTTATGAAAAATAAAAATCATAAGTATCTTACATAAATTATTATTAAAATGATAAATATATTGAGATCTTGATGAGTTGATTTTTACTCATTCCGTACCATTTTCGTTTATCCTCCATTAATTGTTCACTTTCATTTTTACTATAAATGGGAAGTAGACCCTACATTCCACTAATTCATTCCACTCAAATTTTATTATAAAACTAATATATTAAGTGAGATCCATATTCCATTAATTTTTTCAACTCACTTTCTTTTACATATTTAAAACTCGTGTTGGAATCAAAGTGGACAAATATTGGGGGATATAGAGAGTAATTTTGTCTTGATTGAATTTAGTGGTGATAAGACAATAGTTGCAGATGATGGGACAGTGGAATAATGAGTCGATATGTAATTTGAAAGTTGATAGTGTGGTATCGAGTGGAAAAGTGTAGAATTAAGATTAAAGAAAACTAATGATTGTATTTGTGCCACATGAAATTAAAAATATTGGAAACACCTAAAACTTAATATATTTAATTAAAAGTTGCAATCTGTCGACCCGCAACCTGTTCAGGCCAACACGTTTAACCTGCCAACCTTAACGGGCTAACTCATTTAGCCTGTTTTGTATTCGGGTTACAAAATTAATGCCCTAACCGGCTAATTTTATCGGGCTATTCGAGTTAGACTGACAACCACAAGTAGGGGTAGTGACTGAACCAGAAACTGAAAGAAACTAACACTGAAACTTAACTATAAATATGTCAGCGGTGCACCGGTATCCTAATTATCTTCGAGAGTGGATAGCCTTTTTTTAATAGTGTCATAGTCTCGGATTTGTCAATTAATAAATTTAAAATAAATATTACTATGTCCATCAACCAAAACCTGAAATGTTTTGTTATTTTGGGTTGTCAGCCATTTTAAGACACGTACCTAGTAATATACAGTATATACTTAATTTCTTAGTACTAAGATCCAACTAATACACGTACCTAGTAATATACAGTATATACTTAATTTCTTAGTACTAAGATCCAACTAATTAATGGACATTATGTCCATTTTCTTATATACTCTACATAGTGACCATAAAATTATAAAACAAAAATAAATAATGTATAATAAAAAATGGATTAAAATGATTATATCAATCGCATTCATCAATATTATTAAATAATTCTAATGATTATTATAAAAATGATTAGATGTATACTAGTACATAATTTATTTTAGTTTATTAATCCAACTAAATGACGATTACTATGTCAATTACAAAAATACTTTATTACTTTAATTTTTGTTTCATATATTAAATTATTTCATTGTAACAATAGATGATTTATATCGCATAATAAATTGGAATATAAAATTAAAAAAATTCGAACAAGTAATGAAAAAATCATACAAATGACAAAAAAAGATAGATAATAAACTATAAAATAATCAAATATAAAAGTCTTTAAAAAAATAATTTTAGTACTTTAATTGTTTTATAATTAAGTATAGTAGTAATTTAATTATGTAGTGAGTTAATTAATATTACCATTAATAATTCATAATCAATGATATTTTCGTAAAACAATAGAGTTAAAAATATCCAACATTAAATGTTATGGATAAATTAATCATTAAATTATAGGACTGTATTAAGATGACAATCACTTTTAAAATGACAACATACCACCAATTATAACCCTTAAATTTATGAGCAGATTCAATCTTAGCTTGTCACGTGGCAGATTTGCTTACCTATGTATCATATATTGTTTGATTATCTTTGATTTCGTATCACATATTGCTTGAAACCATATGACTAGTTATTTGTCTATGTATCGCAAATTGCTTGCATAGGTTGTCATTTTAACTATGGTGTCACGATAGTGCTTTGATTTCGTATCTCGTACTGTTTGTAACCATATGCCGAATTGTTTGCCTATGTATCACATATTGATTGCTTATGCATTACAGATTGCATGTTACTTGTTGTCACATTATCACTGTAAGAGTGGTGTCACCATAACGCACCCCATTAATTATATCCTAAAAATAAGAATAAATTAAAGGGTATTTTGTAGTAGTATATGTATATTTGTTAATTTATCTTTTCTCATATGAAAAATATAGAAAATTCAGAAATATGGAAAATATGAAAATTTCCCATTAAATTAGGAAAATCGCATTAAAAAATTGTTATTAGCTTTTGAAACTAGTGTATAAATAGTGGGTTAAATATAAGAAAAATACTTGGTCTACCCAAAATTTCAATGGAACGATTTGATGAGTTATTCTCTCTATATCACTCCTTCCCTCTGTGTGATAACCCTCATATCCTTGGAAAACGCAATCGCGATCCACCTTCTTCCCAAATCCGCCTCCATACTCGTAAATTCGATGGCAACGATCCCCCTGGCCTCTACAACATCGACGAATACTTCGAATTCTACGCCACTCCTCCCGACGAGCGAATGCGATTAATGGGTCTACTCATGGAAGGCGAAGCTTCAAAGTGGTTCCGGTGGATGCGGAACACCGTCCTTCTGCCGGTGGTTGCTTCAGTCTCAGTCGCTGCCTCTACGCCGCCGCCGCCATGGATCGAACTGCCTAGCGATGTAACGGCCAATATACTGCAGAGGCTGGGGGCGGAGGGGATTCTGACAAGTGCACAGCAAGTATGTACGGCATGGTGGAAGGTTTCCAAGGATCCCTCCTTGTGGCGAGTAATCGATTTCTCCAACCCTAGGCAGGGGCTTTTCAATGACCGCTACGATGCTATGTGCCGCCGCGCGGTGTATCGTAGTCAAGGACAATTGGTCGACCTCACCATCCAGTACTTCGGCGACGATGCACTCATGGACTACATCGCCGATCGGTGAAATTCTTACTCTTAATTATTTTTAATTGGAGATTTGCTTTGGTTTAAATCTAAAATTGTTCAAACGACTTGTTCTATGAGTCTGCTACTGTCATTGGGCAGTGCAATAAGCCTTGGAAATTGGCATATTGTATTGGCATTGTTACTCACTTATCGGTACATCATAGTACATTTTTGCTTCTGTTTCCTTCCTCTTGTTTATAGTATTACTATGTTTGGTCGCTCATATAATTAAAGCTTGAACTGTTTTTAACCTTTTCTCTCGATTTTATTATTATCTCATTTGTTGTTTAACAGATCACCGAACCTCAAACGCCTTAAACTTGGAACTTGCTTTTTCATATCAGGAGATTGTGCAGTTAGAATAGTTGCAAAACTTCTTCAACTGGAAGAATTGCACTTTACTATTAGGCCCGGGCTTGGTGCTGCACACATTGAACGTATTGGCAATTCTTGTCCAACGTTAAAATCATTCTCATTCAATGGATTTCAGTCCAAGCTGCAGAGATGTGAACATAATAGTATAAATGATCGACTCTTTCGGAATTTGCATGTTGGTGCAATCAGCAGAAGCATGCCTAATCTGCAACATCTTCAAGTTTTTGCACATTGGATGGGGAATAAAGGACTTGAACTCATTCTTGATGGTTGTCCACGTCTTGAATCACTTGACATCAGGCGATGTTTTGATCTGGATCTTCATGGGGATTTGGGAAAAAGATGCCGCCAACAAATAAAATATCTTAAACTCCCTACTGACTCTGTCAGTGATGTACCGTGGCCTAATTGCGACAGTGGCGATCCGTTTAGTACTTCTGCCTTCTGCTTTGAACATTACGAGTACGACTTTTATAAAGAGTGCATACTCTACTGTCATAAACATCATATTGATCCAATGAGTATTTTACAACGACTTCATTAGACGGTAAAGCTATCTTTCTTCAATAGAATTTTAGCTTATATATATGGACAATTAACACTCACCATTTATTTAGATTAGTTGCGGTTACTCTACTCTATTTCTATTTTCTATTTTCAGTTTATCAATTGGGCTTGTCTTTTACAACTCTTTATTATCAATCGATCTTTATATCTTTATCTTACTTGTTTTGTAAACTGCTTGAGTTCCTTTCTCTAACTCACTATGGGCAAGGGATGGAATCTCGGGTGAGAGGACAGATTGTAGCTACGTAACTTCATGCATAATGTGTATCTATATGATCGTTGATTGATATGTGTCATTCTACTATGTATTAACTGTTGGGATTACGAGGTTGAATGTGGTTGGTCCACATTGCATATTAATGAAGAAAGAGTTCCCATAATGAAGGATGGAGTTCCCAGGAGGAGTTCCAAGTCTCTTGAGATGGATGAAATACATTTATTGTACGAATCCCCAACTCAGCTATAAATATGTGGGTGTTTGGATCGTGAGTTGATAGAGGACTGCGCAGATTGAAAAACTGACAGATTTGTGCTTATCACTCAAAATGTCTTTTCTTCCTCTCCTCTCTCTTGGACGAATTTTGCACTCTCTATGGCGTATTTCTCTTTTCTCTTGTTGTGTCTACTTTGCATCCAAAAATCCACATATTTATAGGTGAGTTGGGGATTCATACAATAAATATGTGGGTGTTTGGATGCAAAGTAGACACAACAAGAGAAGAGAAATACGCCATAGAGAGTGCAAAATTTGTCCAAGAGAGAGGAGAGGAAGAAAAGACATTTTGAGTGATAAGCGCCAATCTGTAACAAAGTTTTTCACTCTGCGCAGTCCTCTATCAACTCATGGTCAAACCCGGGCTGAAATTTTACGGAGAGTTCCCAGACACGTTGAACTTCGTTCAGGGCGGTTGGATTAAGGATTGGAGGGTACGATGATTGTATACATATTTTTCAGTTTCTGCCACTGTTTGGTTGAGGTTGTTCTATTTTTCTCTTTTATATACCAACAACATTCCGTTCTTGACAGATGATTGTTGTATCCCCTTAGCGTTGGTCGATAGGGAAGAGGTTGTATCCCTCTAGCGTTGGTAGATAGGAAAGAGGTTGTATCCCCCTAGCTAGCGTTGGTCGATAGGCAAAAGTTGTATCCCCAATATCATTGTTATAGTAGAAGTTGTTTGGAGGTTGGTCCCGTGGTTTTTCCCCGCATTGGGGTTTTCCACGTAAATCTTGGTGTCATTTTTGTTTATTGTTTTTGGGTATTCTCTTCTTGATTGGTTCGGGTTGGGTGAACTAGGGGAGACGTGAATATCTTGGGTTTATTGTTTCATTATTTTTGTTTTCGTTGCGAGAAAAAATTTCCTAGTCTAGACATACCACATGACATAATGAGTTGGTGTGTCCAACAAATAGTTATTTGACAAATGTAACTCTAAAAAAGTCATATTCCAAGTATACATAACTAGACATGGAAATTAATGGATATAAATACAAAACTCATTTATTATTTTAAAATATGGAAATTTCTCAATAATATTTTGAACCTTCCTTACATACTCTCAATTGCATATTGAATCTGATAGGAGTAATATATACGTACAATTATACATATCTGTGCTTTTTTTTTAAAAAAAATTACATGCTACAAAAAATATAAAATTCGAAAATAATTAATCATAACAAAATTTAAGTTTATGGCCACACTTCATTATTTATATACTATAATTTACATTTATATATGTAATAACTAAATAAAAAATACTAAAGGTATATCATAAATTTTCAATTTCGTGACAATAGAAGGGTGAATTTTGTGTATTGACATGAAACAATGCATAGATGGAAGTTCCTTTACATATATGATATACACATGATATTATATATAAAAACGTATATTCTACATAATTCATTAATAAAGTTTTGGCTATAAAACGTATATTCTACATAATTCATTAATAAAGTTTTGGCTATTAAATTAAATTTTGTTGATTTCGTATTATATTACTAGTTATTTATATATTTTTTTACTTTTTATAACTGTACGTTTATAATATTCTCATTAAATACAATATACAACTGGGAGTATGTATACGATGTCCAAAATTTGGGAAAATTTTCCTTAATTTAAAGTACTAATTGAATTTTGATTACATTTATAAGTTTCTATGTGCAAGTTGGAATATAACCTTTTTAGAGTTCCACTTGTCAAATAAGTACTTGTTGGACATACTAACTTATTATGCCATGTGGTATGTCTAGGAGTGGCAAAATGGGTAGCGGGTAACGGGTAATTCTCATCTCGACCCGCTACCCGATGGGTATCGGATACCAGTTACCCGACGATAACGGGAAACGGGGCGGGATCGTGTAGTGTTTTTTAGAGTTTTGTGGGTAGCGAGTATACTCGCTACCCATGCGGGTATACCCGTTTATCCCGACAATACCCGATAATATAAGTATTAGACATATACCATCTTTAATACTTATATAGAATCTAAGTTCTTTTGAAACATTTTTATATTCCAACGAAAATACAATTGAAAACTCATCGGAACTAGCTATAGAGTGTCCTCTCACCTTTATTGTCAATCTATTCAAAGCTTACCATCGATATTAATACTATAAATTAGGGAACATTGACGGTTAGGGGTGGCGAAACGGGTTACCCGCTGGTTCTCGGACCCGAAAAGTCGGGTACTCGTACCCGATTTTAGCCAAATTTGTTGTCCCAATACCCGTCCCGCAACATGTCGGGATTACCCGCTACCCGTGTCGGGTATCCCGTACCCGACATTGCGGGTACCCGTACCCGACTAGAAACCCATATTGAAAATTTGAAAACCCTACTAGGGAAGTTTTTCTCCACTAGGACTCCTTCCCCAACATTAATTGTGTACTAAACTTTTAATCCATTGACGTTAAATTTGGAGGCATTAGCCATTTAAACCTATCCGTCAGCGTTAAATTTGGACTGGGAGTCGTTTTATTTGGAAACGATAGCATCATTAATGTCGGCGCGCTAGCATGGACATAAGTAATAATTTATTTTTTATTAAACTTTCTACAATTAATTAATATACTATATTGGTTAAATTATATCAAGTTTAAAATTGTACTAATAATAAATTAATGGTGCATGCAATTCACAGGTGTTACATTGTTGATATCTTTTCTCAAAATGAACTAACCTAACAGGCTATTATTCTTATCCCATGCAAATAATAGGACAATTGCTGAATATGAAATACATTCTCTCATCAGAAAGAGAGATCTGAAAGCATAGATAATTATTAATAATAAAAAATCAGAAAACTACATGTGAATATTAACAATGGCGTATCCAGAGATTTTGATTGGGGTAACGAATTTTATGACAAATAATTATGATATAAATAAAATAAGTATTGATTATAAAAATAATTTAAATAGTAAGAACTTTTTTATATGAAGTACGCGTTGTACCAACAATATTTCCTACGTCCCACTTTAGGAGTCTCAATTTACCATTAGTTCGTCCCACATTAGGAGTTCCGGTTAGAATATTCTATAATGATAATAGGTCAGAAATTCCACTTACCTTATTTCATTCACATTTTATTATAAAATTAATATATAAAAATGATACTCACAATCCAATATCTTTTTTTATCAATTTTTCTTTACGTTTTTCAAAATGCGTGTCAAACTCAAGTGAGACTTCTAAATTGAGACGGAGGGATATTACCTAAAATGTTAAAAATAAGAATTTCATATTAAAAAAATTAAAGCAATAAAATGATAAAAAAAGGAGAGTATAAATAAAGCAATTAAAATAAATAAAATAACAAACATAATAGGGAAAATCAAAATGATTAAAGTAAAGTAAACAATCCTAATGTCTATAAAATAAAATATTAGTGCAAATTTTTACCCAACTAAAGAAATTAATTACCGGAGTACTACATTACAAAAACGAAAATGTTAGTAGGAGTGCAAATAATTAACTAACTAAAAAAAACTAATCACAACATATTGTAACAAAAATGAAAATGTTAGTACAGAAATAAAAAAAACATTCAAACATAAACATAATTAAAAAAAAAATGAAAAGGAGAATGCATAACAAAAATGAAAATGTGAGTATAGAAATAAAAAAGTATTCAAACATAGTAATGAAAAAGAAAAAGAAAGGAAAATGAAAGGAGAATAAAAATTAAATGGTTCGCCTCCAGGCAGTGGATCGAACTCGGAGGCAGTGGGAAGCCATTTTCAGCAGTTTACCACTAGAACACCAAGGTTTTATGTAAATTCTCACTAAATGTAGTATTAATACCAAATATTTTGGGGGTTTACCCCTTGTTCCCACTTGCATACGCCACTGATGATTAATGAACAAATTTAATAGCCACGCAAAGAGTTGTGTTGCAAGGACTGTAGAAGAAAATCTAAACAAAATACGGTGATGATGAGTTCCACTGGACTAGCAAAGCTTATGCTAATTAATAGCCTTTTAACAAAGTGTCGCCCCCACCTCGTTCATTTACGTCGAGTTGTCGTGACATATAGTATTCAGCTAGTCCCTGTATCGGGCCGGCATCACTCTAGCCCGCTTAGGTCGTGAAGGGGGCTCCGGAGCCGGAGGCTCCTCTTGCTCAGCCAACTCCGGAGGCTCCTCTTGCTCAGCCAAATCCGGAGGCTCCTCTTGCTCAGCTGTGGCGGCCATGTCAGGAAAATCACCCTGTTTTTGAAAATTGGATAATGAGAGTAGTGAACATGTATTTCATGAAAAAAAAATAGTAGAATACCTCTTCCAAAACGGCTAAGTCTACTTCAGGAAATTCTTCATCAATGTCTTCCAAGTTCGAGTTTGTGTCTATTCCTAAAATAGGAATATCATCCAAAAAATTGTAAACGTCAAGTGCTCCTCCCATCACAGGGCCACGTTGAGGCTGTAAATGAAAACAAAAAACAAGTATGATTAATCATTAAGAAGGAAAAGTTAGTAGAGAATATATCACAGAACCTTTACTGTAGGTTGACCTCCCTCCTGTTGTGCTATTGAAGCCCCAGCATTTGGTCCTCTAGACTGCCCTGCATTTCTAGTGAACGTCTCGTGCATAACGCACCATAGGTGCATGAGACGTCCCTCAGGAGGACCATCGTCAACTGCCGAAAAAAGTACCCATTTAGTAATATCTCAGATCCATTTGATATACTACATAATAGGCATCGATAAAAAACCACTACTCAAAAGAAACAGAGCCATAGACAGCCCAGAAATGTAATTGATGGGGTGCGTACTAAACAAGCCCAACAGCAATGACGGCCCATCAGCCCAAAGCCCAAGGAAGAGTATGAGTTCGGCATTACCAAAGAGTTCGGCCTCAGCCTTCGCATAAATAAATTTGTTCTTTATTATATTCCGATTTTTCCTAACTCTCCCAATTGATCTCCCTCTCTCTCTCTCTTCAAACTACTTCCTCTCACCTATGTCTCTCGATTTTGCCTAAAAAAGCAGCCAACTAAAGTACTAATTCTTTCAAGAAAAAACTGACATTCATGGTGGGCTGAAAATCGGCTTCTGTCACAAAAATGTGGCACATCCCAGTAAAAAATCAATTAGCAGAATCAAACAAGTCTGCGGTGAAAATTGAAACAGAATGAACTGGTTCAAGAACACAGAATGAAGGCTTACAAATGGTTGGCTGAAACTTGGCTTCTGTCACGAAGCTGTTGGCAGTACCAGTCAGCTCTCTCTTCATCAAGTACTCATAAACCGAGAGTTCCAACCTAAACCAAGAAAGCCCCAATTAATGATATCAACAACACATACTAAGAAAGAAACCCTAATACTTACTCCTTTTTTGCCATGATTAAGTAAAAGAATGACAATTGAGACGAGATCCAGAAATTGATTTGCAGAGATTGAAGGGTTTAGTGGGGGGTGATAGAGCAAGGAACCATGCAGGAATTCAAAATTAAAATGTTTGGGAATAACCGTTTGCATTCACTCATTTATATTATTATTTTAGGCGTGTAGAGATTAATATATGAGTCTCCAGCGGGTTGGTTTACTTTGTTGACTATCAACTGATGGGCCGCGAGTTCGACTCCCATGGGCCGCAAGTTCGATTCCCTATATTCCGTTATATAATTTTTCAACTTATAGTTTTAGTTTTCCTTATTTTAATCGCATTAAACATGTGCCATTTTTATTTTATGATTTTCAATTTTCTTAGATTTTTTTTTCGATATTTTTATTGATTAACTTTCCATATTTTTTTAGAATTTAGATTATATTAACATTTTAAAGAACTGATCCTCCTTTTAGCTCTTTGGTGGGAAATATCACTCTCCCTTCTCTCAACTTTTCAATTTCCTTAACTGGCCATTGCACCAATTGCTTTCCTGATTTGTGAAGCCAAATCTTCCTAGGAATTGCCTAAAATGTGGAAACTAGACCATTTTAAAACACACTTGCATATGTGAAATAAAAACTTAAAATAACTTATACTAATCAAGAATCAACCTGAAGGCCAGACCAGCCCTTGCTGGTATCAGTGGCAGCATCAGTAGATTCATTGATCCAACCCCACAAGACCCTCCTCTTCATTGAGCTATCAAAGAAGGTCTTTGAAGCATAGAACTTCCCATGATCATATCTCATCTCCGAGTCGAGCCTCAACGAGCCTCTCTCCGGAACAAACACATCCCTCCCAACATCATAACTCCCAATAGCATAAGTGTCAAAGAATCCATCATTCATGCTAGCTTTCAGCACATGCTTCACCCCTCTCCCGACCGCGGATGTCTCGACCCCACCCTCGCCTTCAGTCGAGACAGGGTAGAAATCTGGGCACTCCCACATGCCGGTATCCCTCCTTGAGTACAATGGCTGCCTACTTTGAAACCAGTGCACAAAATCCCTACTCATAAACATAAGCATTCTCCCATTTTGGCCTATTTTGTTGCCAACTATCAACCTCCAGAGCCCATCACGGCCCAGCCAGGCCGTGGTGGGGTCCCTGAACGAGGTGGCGTTGATCATGTTCTGCTGCGTTGGCGCGATGACAGGATTGTACGGTGGCTTGAACCACTCTATGAGGTTTGGATCAGAGGGATTTTTTGGGATTGCAAGATTTTGTACTTGTTGGTTGTGTGTGTTGACACCTGTGTAGACAAGGACCGGTTCGCCATTGGGGAGGAGCGTGGCTGAGCCTGACCAGCAACCGTTGGTGTCGTGTGGGGTGTCCCGGGAGAGAGCCAGGGGGTGAGGTGTCCAGTTGATGAGATCCCTTGATGTGGAGTGTGCCCAAACTATGTTTCCTGGCACTGCTCCTGTGGGGTTGTATTGGTAGAATAAGTGGTAGATTCCTTTGTATATCATTGGCCCTGCATAAGGTTTGAAAACCGAATATTAAATCACAAAGTTACCATTTTTCTCAATCGTATCATTCGTGTACAAAACGACGTCTTATGGTGCTCAAACAACGCTTTTCATGTAAAAAAGAAAGTAAAAGACAATTATTTTGATGAGAAAGAACGTTGTTTTGAAAATTATCAAAAGATGACGTTTTGTTCACAAATAAGTTTAAAAGTTCGTGATTTAGTATATTTTAAATGACTATTGCAATATAGTTGTGCAACTCACCATTAGGATCTGAGATTCCAAAGATGTCAAGACAAGGCATGTTCCAAAAAAGATGAAGAAGATTAGGCAAAAGTTAAAGAAATGCAAATTTTATAAAATGATGAATAAAGTAGTGTGATTGTAAGAGTTGCTATCATTCATCCAATTCTTGGGAGGTTGGAAGTGATATGCAGTTCTGTAGGGTTGGTCATCATCTCTTTGAGTATTAATACAACAAATTATCAGATACTGAATTTGAAGAAGTGAGATGCAGCAAATTATCAGCCAAAACTTTAGATAATATGCCATTTTTTCAACTTAATTCTACAATGCAAGCTCATTGACTTGTGTGAAATTTATTAGAGTGAACTATAAAATTGATCCCTGGACTATGGGTTTATCTCGCTCATAGTCCTTAGACTTTAAAAATATCGTCAGACATTCCTGGACTAAGGGTTTACTCGATATTGGTCCTTTTGCCATTTTTTGATACGAAAATACCCTTTTGAGGGTTTGAGCAATTTAGTCTTTTTATACTTTTACATTTTAAATCTGATATTATTTCAGTGAAGTACTAAATCTAATATTATTTCAAATTTATCATTTTTCTTCCTTTTGTCATCCTTCACATTGTTTCTTTATTTCAATATTAGATTTAATTTTATAAAATTAAATTTTAAATTTAGATTTTTAAATATCAATAAATTTTTATTAATTATTAAAATTATTAAATAACAAAAATTAATGCTAGTTTTAATCAATATTTGTTAGTGTCTAATATTTAATCAATAAGGTATGCCGACGCCAACTTAGTTTTAATCAATATTTAATAGTTTTAATCATAAATATATCATATAAAACGATTATTCTAAAATAAATATGCATCCAATGTAAGACTAATATAATTTTCGTTTATTTATTTGTAAACAATCAAAATTAACTAGAAAATTTAAGCAAAATACTCCTGTATAAAATTTTTAGTAGTATCAAATTTTTAGTCAACCTCATAATATATAATCACAAGCAATTATACCAACCGAACAAAGGCTAAGTAGAATAGCTCTTGTTTTTCTATCATGATTAATATTATTTTTCCGTACTTCTTCGATTCAACTGAATACTATATTAAATAACAAAAATTAATAGTTTTAATCAATATTTATAGTGTCCATGAATTAATAAATTTAAATAATTAAAATTTATTGATATTTAAAAATCTAAAATTTAAATTTAGTTTTATAAAATTAAATCTAATATTGAAATAAAGTGAAAATGACAAAATGGAAGAATAATGATAATTTTGAAATAATATCAGATTTAATACATCACTGAAATAATATCATATTTAAAATGTTACAAGTGTAAAAAGACCAAATTGTCCACACCCTCAAAAGGGTATTTTCGTATAAAAAAATGGCAAAATGACCAATTTCGAGAAAACTCTTAGTCTAGGGATGTCTGATAATATTTTTAAAGTCCACGAACTATGAGCGAGATAAACTCATAGTCCAGTGACATTTTTGTAGTTTACTCAATTTATTAACCTATTAAACAAATGAAAATAGGGATATTAGTTTCAGTTTGATACTATAACTATTAATCTAAATGCATTTGTTGAGCACGTCTGACTTTAGACTCGAACTTAAAACTTTATTTAGACATGAACCACTCTATCGTTAACAAGTGTGTTCTTTTTTACTTTAATTTTGGCTCTAATTTTAATCAAGCATTTATTATTTCTTAATAGGGTATTAATACCAAATTAAATTGAAATAGTTGACTAATATACATCGCACTGCAATTAGCTAGAGCTTAGAGTGTAGAAATCTGTAATTAACAAAACTTTAGTGACTAATCTGAAAAAAGTCACTCTAGTCGCCTCTCTCCTCCTCTCCGCAGCTGAGTATCTTTCAGTAACACAACAGAGAAAATGGTTGTACATCTCTGCTTTGGAGTTGTACGTACCTCTCCACGGCTCCGATTGACCCGTTTTCCCTCTCCAGGAAGGGACAATTTGCCAATCCAGTAAACAGCTCATCTCGCTTGACCCGCATCGTCCAAGTTTCGCTTCGTTCCAGTCAGTAATTTCATCCTGTTACTAATTTCTAAGAGGATTTTGTTTCTGATTTTAATTTGGTGATTTAATTGTTGCGTGAAATTAATTTTCGTAAAAATTGTCACTTTTTGTTGGTTTTGTGGGTATCGGTTTTAAATTTATCGAAAAAGTTTTCGACGATAGCAGAAATGCGGTTTTTGAGTGGAGATCAAAGCAAATCAGTTTCCTGTTTTGAACCTCTTGTTTTCCCTCTTTCTCATGTTGCATTTAGGAGTGATCACTGTATAATAATGTTGATTGATCTAATAAGGGTAGAGCTCGTTTTGTTGTGAGTGTTTTGAGGCTTATCTATGATTTGTGAAAGTGAGTTTGTATGTTATGAGAAAACAATGAAAGAGGTGAATCATTGCTCATGCTTTAGAGCTTCTCTATTTTATCAGTTGTAAAGATGTTAATTGACCATTCGTGATATGTAATTAGCTTAGTTGGCTTGATTTATTAAAACTGTCTGAATTATGATGTTCAAGTTTCTATTAATTGTTGCAAACAGATCTATTACTACATAAGTGCAATACATTGGAGGACTTCTCTGCATCGTAGTTAAGAGACCGAATGCCATGATGAGCAGAAAGTAGCTGGTGAATTGTCATATGCATGTTCTAATAACCTATGCATTTTCACATGTATGGATAAAATTGTGATAGCTGTTCGGTTTGAGTGATCACAATAACAAGACGTGTGTACGGATGTGTTGCTTAATGCTTGGTCTAAATTGATGTTCCCTCTGCCAATCGTACAGGTTCTATACCTGATTCGATGGAGTGCAGGTTTAGCCTCCGGTGAACAATCTGAACTCACTTTAATGAAACCGGGACTAGGAAAGGGATTCAACGTGTGAGCTGCCTCACTAATCATATCAAGACATGTCCAATAAGCAAAAGTCTTCCATTACATCCATGAAGCTACATAATTGTTTCAGCTGATTTTGTGGCTATGTGTTTAAGGATTTCAGTATGCAACTTCTTAGGTTTTCTCAGAGGCTACGGAGCTGGGTAGCAAAAATAGGAGACTCAACACAAGCCTCCTTGTTCGCTGGCAAGTATGTTATAGATTCTCTCTACGGTTTCTCGTGTCTTATATCTGCACATGTCTGGTCATTGTAGGTGAAATGCTAATGTTCCAGTAACTATTTTGAGGCCAATAATTAACACCTTATTATCGATTTTTTTGTCTTGCTTCAAATTTTCCAGTGGTTCCATAATCAATTAGTTCAATCTTCATGGAAAAAACAACTACACTAGAATAGCCTTTATGATAGAATGCCTTGCAAAATTTGTTGGTGGTTAGTGATCAGCTAGTTAAGGGTCAATGACTAGCATGTCTGTCTGCTAGTCATTGACCCTTAACTGTGTGTTGTGTTGGTCCGTGTAACCGTGTTTCTTGAGAATTTCCTTCCATTTTTATGCCTTTTGCTACATCTTCCCAATACATGTGTGTGTGAGGTCTGTTGTGTACATCATCTATAGCTATCCGAGTGCATCCCAACTAGACGTCTTAGTTGCATCGATGTGATTTCAGGTAATGAAGACAACTCGTTATTATATGGTCGATTAAAGTGGCGTTACATAACATAATACAAGAAGAACCATTTGCAGTATGTGATCTCAAGGTAAGAACGTGCGGAGCATTTTCTACTTTTGGTAAGTTTAGGCGTTCCGTCACATACATTGGAAGTAATTCCAGTGCAACCACAGGGTGATAGTGAGGTCCTCGAATCGTTCATCTTTTTCACACAAGGATGACCAAAGACCAGATCGATCTTCTTCAACTCATTTCAGACTTCCAAGAGTAAGTCATTTATTCACTACAATATGCAGTCCCTTTTTAAGTGAACTCTCTTACTACTGATACAAATTCATTCAAGCCTACTATTCATCTGATAAATACTTCTAAAACATCTCAGGCGCTGGACGAAGTTAGGGAAATCCGACCAAAAATAACTCTGTTAACCGGTATGCTTACTAATTACTATTGGTTCAACAATAAAATAAATCTCACTGCAGAATAGTTTTCATAGTTCAAAATCATTCCATTGATATGATTCCGGTTCTTGTCTCAACCGTGCTCGTAATTTTTTTTCCGCGTATCTGAAGGTATGATGCACCTGATGGATCACGACAAAATAAAAAAAGATCGCGTGAAGTCGAAGGAGACAGAATGCCTCGACATCCAACTGAGCTACGATGATCTTCGTGTTCGAGTAACTCTATAGCCTCTCTCAAGTTTCATCATTCAATATGAAGCCATTTTGTTTCATGAATCCCTTTGTCGCACATAGCCATTTTTGCTGAAAAAAAAAGAAAATTTACCAATTTCTTCATCATTTTAGTCAGTTGCAGATTCTTGTTAGAAAATCATTAGTTTTTGAAGATTCAAAACTCCTTAGTTTAGTTGGAAGGAATAATTTGACATTGTGCCACCGCCCTTTTCACTTCTTGATTCATTAGTTACACCAAACTTTAAATGCAAATTAAATTAGTCCAGCATTTAAAGAATTTGGATTTGAATGATCTTGAATGTGATATGACATAATTTTAAAAATAAAATATCCATAAAGCATGATTTGCATTATGCAAGAAACAGATCTAGCATATATACTACACAGTTTTTTATACATGTGAATTTCATTTTCTCGTGTCCTGTTATTTTTGTCTTTTGTATGTGTCCCTTCCAAAAATTAATTACAACTCATACAAATCAATCTTTTAACGGAAATTTGTTATTATTGACATTGGGCATTATTTATTTTCTCTCTTATTTTAGGTCCACATATTTCTAAATCAATTATTATGCCTATGACCCTTTGCAGTTTTTGCCCCCACCTCCTCCTTACTTCATTGACTTTTATAAATTTCTATAATTTTGACAACTTTAATCAGATATTTTTATTAAATTATTATTTATCCAATCCTCGAAATCAACAAATTCTGTGAATTCTTTTATAATAATCCCTCGAGTGAAAAAAGTGGAGCACCCCTCAATTATTTTCCTGATTCCCCCACTGAAAATAGCTACAGATCTATCAATAAAAATGGGAATTATTGAAGGAAAGAATTTTGGTATTTTGAGTGTTAGCAAATTATTGGTTGATTTATCTCCCTATAGTAGAAAGCTAATTATTTTTTCACATACAAATAATAGCAACTCATAAAATCAAATTATTGTTAATGCTACTATAGATAAAGTATATCACAATTGCTACTTATAGTTACACAAATGGTTTAGAGAATGAGCTGGAATTTGAAGAACATGTTGATACTTGGGTTCAGCAATATCCCATTTAAAAAACAAGAATAAAACAGGATACTGACAAAACAAATTTATACTCCCTCCGTCCCCTAATAGGAGTCGTTATTTGACCGGGTACGAGTTTTAATAAATGTAAAGAAAAGTTTGTTGAAAAAGTTAGTGGAATGTGTGACCCACTTTTTTATATTGGTTTTATAATAAAATGTGAATGGAGTGAGTGAGTGTAATATGAGACCTATTACCATTTATGGTAAAAAATGAAGAGTGACTCTTAATGGGAGACGACCCAAAAAGGAAATTAGCGACTCTTATTCGGGGACGGAGGGAGTATTTACTATGTATATCAATAATCCAAGATTATTAAATTTGTACATGAAAAACTAGAAAGATGCCAATTTTAATGTATTATTTTTATGTCATTTACAATGTATATATACTCCATGTAACTTCCTATTTTATTTTAATACAGAGAAAAAGCAATTTAGATAGATATGTATTGTTATGTGACATATGTCCAAAGCTTTTAGTAGCTGTACAAGTAGGACCAAATTCATACTAATAATTTGATTTTGACTTGCCTATTAAATTCTAGAAACCAAACTTTAAATATCTAATTATCTCTCTATTCTAGTGACATTTCGATTTTTTCTTGAGCTCGATTCACATCGTACAGAGTAATAAAATACTTCCTTAATCCTATTATAAATAGCTCATTATTTTCAACATATAAATTAAGAAATTGTGTCTCATATTTAAAGTCTTTTTTAAAAGAAAATCTATTTTTAGGATATGTAATTAATAATGGGACAATTGTGAATTATAAATAGCATGAAGAAACGTGTGTACTTTGTCAAGAAGTAGTGGCTAGTGGGAATAATTATAACCCTTTTTAAGGCATGAGTTTTATATCCAAATAGATTAATCAATGACTCAATCATGTAGAATTGTATAAAACTATGCAAAGCATGAAAGGGATCTACTTTCAAGAAAAGGATTTTTTACAATTATACAAGATGAAAGTCTCCATCTTTGCCTACAAATTGAACTCTTTTTATAATCATGGTGGGCTCTCTTTTGAGTCACTTTTTTACAATATGAGTGAAAATAGAAAAAGTGAATTTATCATTTTCATTTCCTTGTTTTTGAAAATTTGAATCATGTAAAAGCAAGAATCAGTGAGGTGTAAAAAAGATTAGATTTTGATGGGGGTGAGAACAAAATTAGACAGAAAGTGCACGTCAGAGTTAGCCGTAGGAGATGTGTATTTTTTTGAGGTGATCCTTTCTTTCTCATCCACACCATCTCTGTGTTTTCTCTCTCATAAAAACACACACAAAAAGAGAGTTCGTAGGAGAAGAAGAAGACCCTCTCTCTCTCTCTTCTTTTGTTCTTACATGCATGCCTATAATTGGATTTTCTTGATTTTAGCAAGAAATCAAAAACAAGAAAAACCCCATTGCCAAACCTTCAACCAAAAAGTTGTCTGGTGGGGTGAAGCCAAACATGAAGAAGAAGCCATAATCAAGGCAAGAGGCAGTTTGGAAGCTTTGTGAGAGAGAAAGTTTCAATCTTTCATTCAAGAACGCCAAAAAAGAGGCTTAAAAACACTCAGTTTGTCCAAAAAATTTTTACCTACTTTAATTTTAGCTTTTCTCAACTAGGTCAGTGTATTTTTTTGTCTCCAGATCTCAAAAATTCCTGTCTTATTCCCAACAACAACAACTTAGTTAAAGATCTATGTCCTCATCCCACTTCCCATGATGCAAGATTAATTTTTTTTCCCTCCCTCTCTCTCATCACCAAAAAATTCAAGTTGCCACAGCTGAAAACAAACCATGATGAAAACCTCAGCCATCCAAGAAGAGAACATCTCCAACCTCACCACCGCCTCCACCGACGCCAGCGCCTCCTCCACCGGCGGCGAAATGTACCCTCCGCCGTGTTTCCCAGCACAAACCACCCCACCTCCGCCGCCCAAGAAAAAGAGAAGCCAGCCAGGCCATCCAGGTAAAAATTAAATCTTTCCACAACCCATTTCATCAAATCTCCAAAAAACACAACAAATTCAGCATAAAAATCAAATCTTGATTTCATTTTTTCTTCTCCCACAGACCCTGGTTCAGAAGTGATATCTCTCTCTCCGAGAACTCTCATGGCGACGAACAGATTCGTGTGTGAAATCTGCAGCAAAGGGTTTCAGAGGGACCAGAATCTGCAGCTGCATCGAAGAGGGCACAATCTGCCGTGGAAGCTGAAGCAGAGAAGCAGCAAAGATGTGATGAGGAGAAAGGTCTATGTCTGCCCCGAGGCAAGCTGCGTCCACCACGATCCATCGAGGGCTTTGGGAGATCTCACAGGAATCAAGAAACACTTTTTCAGAAAGCATGGTGAGAAGAAATGGAAATGTGAGAAGTGCTCAAAGAAGTATGCTGTTCAATCAGACTGGAAAGCTCACTCCAAAACATGTGGCACTAGGGAATACAGATGTGACTGTGGCACCCTTTTTTCAAGGTATGATTAGTGCTAATGGGTTTAATCAATCTTGGTGAAAATGGAGTTAATTAGTTGGATTTTGGTGAATTTGTTCTTTAGTTTCTTGATTGTTCATTTTTTGGAGTGTTTTGTGGGGATGAATTGAGGGATGAAAATAATTTTTCTCTTTAATTAGTTCCAATTCTTCAACTAAAGGAATGAAGTTGATTAATATTGGATTTCGGTTCCAATTTGATCTTTAGTTTCTTGATGTCTTGAAGTGTTTTGTGATCTAAAAAATGTGGGGATCGATGGAATGGAATCCTTTTTTTTCTTGAATTTTCTGTGATTTGATTAATGAAGTTAATTAATCATGTTCAAGAATGGTTAATTAATCCTAGTGAAAAATTAAGTGTTTTGTGGTCTAAAATTATTTCCTAAGTGTTTTGTGTGGATGAAATAATCTTTTAAAGAAATGAAGCTGATTAATATTTAGTTTTTTGTTCAAATTTGATCTTTAGTTTCTTGATTGTGCATTCTTGAACTGTCTAGTGGTCTAAAAATGTGGGGATGGAATCTTTTTTTCTTGAATTTTCTGGGATTTGATTTGCTTGTTTTTGGTGGTCTAATTAATCAATCCATAGATGTTTTTTTTCAATTTCAAACTTGAGCAAGTCAATTTGATGAGGACATGCTTGATTGTTTATTCATTTAATCACACATAATATGACATCCTAATCCCCAAATCACTGTCAATACAGTCAGAAAACAGACATACACAGGCACATTTTTTTATTTAATCACACCATACATTATTATATAAATCCCAATCCCCAAATCTCTGTCAATAAAGTCAGAAAACAGTCATACAGTCACATGACACACATCCACAACCATTAAAAAACAAACTAGCCAGTCTCATTTTTCACTGTGTGAAGTGTGTTTTCCTTTTCCCCTTTGATTATTAAACCTCACATGCAACCATTTATTTCACCAGGAGAGACAGCTTCATCACACACAGAGCCTTCTGTGATGCTCTAGCAGAAGAAAGTGCCAAATCCCTCACCACCACAATCATCCCATCCCTCCAAAATGCTCCAAACTCACTCTCCCACCACATAAATCTCCAACAGATCCAATCCCAACTCCCATTCCCAATCAAGAAAGAGCACCAAACCTTCACCCTAAGGCCACCTTGGCTACCACCCCAATTCCAAGATTTTCAAGAAAACCCCCAAAATCACCCTAACCCAAACCCAAACCCAAACCCTAACCCTAACACCAGCATGGGTCCCACCCCCTTCCACCACCACCACCTTCCAACTCCATACATCTCAGCCACTGCATTGCTGCAGAAAGCAACAGAGATGGGCTCCAAAAGCAGCGGGGCCCACCACGCTGCCGGGGAAACCCCAACAACAGCTGGTTTCGGCCTAAAGCTGGCCTCATGTGACCACCACCAGTTCATCAATGGCTTGGCTCCATTCAGCAATAATAAAGCTGCTTCTCCTCCTAATTCCCATTCCATGCTCCACGATATGATGATGATCAGCGCCTCCGGATTCGACCATCAAGAATCAGCCTTTGAAGACGAAGATCTGTCTTTTGCTGGGATTTTGAACAACAACACCTCGTCATCCTCTTCGTCGAAGAGGGTCGACGAAAGTTTGGATTTTGATGCGACCTTCAATCAGTTTGGAGCCTCTAACGGCGGAAACCACGACGATGGGATGACGAGGGATTTTCTAGGGCTGAGGCCCTTGTCTCAGAGCGACATTCTAAGCTTTGCAGGTTTGAGTAATTGCATCACTACTACTTCTTGTGTGGAGCATCAAACCCAAACTCAAAGATCTTGGCAAGGTTAGAGCTTAGGTGTAGGGGGTGAGATAAAATTAGAGTCTTGAATCTTTTTCAATGTATGTATGGTTTCTTTAGTTTATTACTCTCCAAATAAAAAAGGTAAATCCTAAATGATATTATGTCTCAAGACTCACAGCTACTTTTGATCAATTAATATACTCCCTCCGTCCCATTAAAGATGACTCACTTTCCTTTTTCATCCGTCCCAACCAAGATGACTCATTACTTAAAATGGAAACACATTTATCTCTACTTTATACCCTCTCTCTTATTGTACTTTCTCCACTCAACACACAAACTAAAATTGCATAAAATCCCGCCGCCCAAGGAAGGGGTCATCTTCCTTGGGATAGAGGGAGTACTATATACTATTGCAAAAGCATTAATTGAAGTGAATTAGAGAATGGGGATTTGCCAGTTCAAATTTATTGTGTGTGGAATGTATTGAATGCTGATTTGTGTAAGCATTTATGGGTAGAATATATGGTATTGAAGTGTGCATATGATTAATATTGAATGCTTTGGACCATATATACATGACATGAATGAGTCCATCTTTTCTTGCACTCCTCCCTAAATTGATTTTATGAAATTGGAAAACTTCAATGATATTATAGTATGTCTGTCAAAGAGAATCAACCCATTTTTGGGATGGTGACATACCTATTTATATGTATAGAGTTAAGTGAAAATAAAAATATTGTAATTGCAAGAATATTAGTGATATCAAACAAAAAAAAATGTACTAGTACTATACATATAGTACTCCATACAGGTAGTATATAATTCATATCAGTAGTATTGATTATGTCAAATACTATCTATTTAATTAAATGGTACTACATGCATATCCATTTGTACCTTATCTTGTAAAAGAGGTCAAAATGTGAAACATTAGCTGTATATATCAAATCTAAAGATGGTCAACATGCTGTCCATATATATAGTAGTATATTGCAGTACAAAAGCATAGGATTCTTTGGTGAGAGTAAAAGATTCTTGAAATGTGAAAGTTGAAAACATTTTATTACTGTAAGAGATTGCAGAAAGAGATGAGAGAGAAGTATAATTTGACTCGGATTTTGGGTACAATTGGGAGTCAATCCCAAGATTGCCCTTTCTTGTCCTTCCTCAAATTAAAAAAAATAATAATAAAATCTTGATTTACATAAGGCATATCGAATTGAATAGGAGTATAAAAAATAAAAAGAAATAGTTTTACGGTCGTCGAGTTTGACTAGCATATTTATCAAATGAGGAATTATTCAAAGTTCATAAGTTTAAAAATGTAGTTAAAAAATATACAATTAAGAAATAGTTTTACGGTCGTCGAGTTTGACTAGCATATTTATCAAATGAGGAATTATTCAAAGTTCATAAGTTTAAAAATGTAGTTAAAAAATATACAATTAATTATTTGTAGATTTAATATTTAAACATTTGAAGCTAGTCAAGTAGAGTAAATTACGTGAATTAAAACATCAGACCGTTAGTTGTCGTGAAGTTGGTCGAGGCACAAATTTATTTATTTTTGGCCTAACTAGAAAATAAAAAATTTGTCAAACCCAAATAAATTATTTCATTGTCTATTTTTCCATGATATTACTATTAAATAGTACCCTACATACTTAATAGTTTATACACTCCCAATAAGATGTCCTAGTTTGTACCTCATTTTTTATTAGTCTTACGTAGTCATAATTTGGTCGAAAAACAAAATAGGCCGACAATATTTTTTTGTTTTAATACAATTGAGAATAAATCCAAATTTCATGATGTCATTTTAATAAATTTAAAGTTAGAAAACAGTTTGAATTTGAATAAATTTTGTAAAATTTTAAGAAATTGTCGATTTATATTAATAGTGTAAAAATGTTATTTAATTTTTTAAATAATCATCCAAACACTTTCTATTAGTAAAAGGTTGATTTCGTCTAAAGGATCAATAATAACTCATCACTTATCTGATATCTCTGTGATCATGGTGCAACGAACTCCTAATATATATTGATTATAGGAGAAATATCTAAATAATATCAATTAATAATGGGGCAATGCTAAATTAATTATGAAATTAATACTTGTAGGTTTCATAGTCAAAAAAAGAAAAATAGAATAAAATGGTTCACATGCAAAATGTAGTAGGTGGGAGCAAGCTTAGCTAGAATGAAAGTGACATGCCCTATGCCCATTGTATTGTCACTATATTATTCAGTAGCATATACATCCATTTTTTTATAGCCATTCATAATAAATTTAATGATATATATTTATATACTTGTAAATTTGTAATTAATTATTCTAGTATTACTTATCAGTTGTAAGCATGATATGTTTGATTTCTCCCAATAATGAAAAGTGGATGCCCTTGTGACATATTTTACTAGATGTATGAATAAAGATGTCAGGATAAAAATGATTGGTTACTTTTTTATTGCTAATAATGTTCATATTTGGGGAGGATTATGTCTCAAGCAAGCATCCCATTTCCTTTTATGGTGAAAAAAAGTGTACTGTGTTTTTTGAAAATGGTAAATAACTCTTTAGTGCTGCACAATTCATCATAGTCCTTTTTGTTTCATACAAATCATTAATTTGGTGCTACTTTTCATTGTAACTGCTACGTCGTCACGATATTATTATTCTCTTTATTTTGAATAACAAATTAAATCTAAAATTTGTTAAATTAATTTATGCAGGCTGCAAAAATCGAATTTAATAAAGCATTCGACCTCAATGGATCGGCAGTGGAATTGGCCGAACCCCTTTTTATGTGTAGGCGTGAGTAAGAGAGCTGATTTTATTAGTAGTATTTTAAATTTAGTAAATAAAATGAAATTGTTTTTAAATTTTAAACACATTAAAGTTTATATATTTATAGTATCTCAATTTTATGGATATAGGAAAACCATAATTTTACTAATAGTGGATATTTTAACTCTTTTCAAAATTATATTAATTCGACAGCAAAATATCGATGTATTATTGTCTGTTACTAAATCTTACATAAGTTTTCTTGTTATTAATAAAAACTATAAGTTAAATTTGTCTTTAAATATATGGGGTATAGATTGATAAAGTTTTGGCAGGGCCCAATTCCAGCCCAAATAGATTGGGCCATATTGTGTTTATATACACTTTTGTGAGCATTTATATTTTTTAACTATTTACATCCCAACCTTAAAAAACAATAGTAATTTTTATATTTTAAATGGCCCGGTAATTTATTTAAACTTATGACATCTTAAACTAACCTGAAAAAATGGTTTTTGTTACACAGCCTTTTTGTTATTTTGAAACATGTTACTTCAACTAGAAATACTCCATTCGTCCGTCCCAGTTTAAGAGTCTCATTTTATCATTTTCATCCGTCCCAGTTTAAGAGTCTCATTTAGAATTTAAAATATTTAGACATAAAATTTAACCTTATTGTTGATGAAATTTACACTAAAAATGCCATTACTTTCATTAAAATAAAACAAAACAAAATCCTAAACATACAAAGAGATAATAGGGTCATACTTTCCACTACCTCACTTTAATTATTACACACTCCAACAAACTATTACCTCACTTTAATTATCACACACTCCAATAATTTTTTAAGACTCGTACTCTAACTAAATTGCACTCCTAAACCGGGACGGAGGAAGTATAAGCTTTAAAGAAATATGTAGAAATAGTTTTCATATGAAACAACTCAATTTGAAAAATAAGCAAGAAATTAACCAGTCTCACAAATTCTAAAATGAGTAAATAATCAATTAGTACTTAATATACTTATCAATTAACACGAACGTAGCCTAACTGGGCTTCAAGAACTCAAAGCCCGAATGCAGAAAGCCCTTTAAGTCAAAAAGGAAGGTTACGGCGTCGTTTTGTCTTCGTTTCTTTTAGAAAAACTGAAAAAGCTTATGAACAGCGTTGCAGAAACAGAGAAGAAGAGATGGATCATTTTGGGGGAGGAGGGAACTGGTCAATGATCCCCAACATTCAGCCCCACAGTAATCCCGCTACTCCCTCCAACTCCAATCCGGATCATCTGTTCCTTCAGCAACAGCAATTCAATCCACAACAGCAGTTTCACCAGCAATTCAACCAACCTCAGCCGCCGCGTTTCCAACAACAACAGCAATCGACGCCGCCGCCGCAGCAGCATCAGTCTCTCGCCTCTCATTTTCACCTGCTCCATGTAATTATCCGTTCTTTTTTCTCAATTAATAGTTTTTTTAGGGTATAATATTAGGGTTATATTTGGGGATTTTTCATTTTATTTGTATTAAATTTGTAGCTGGTGGAGAATTTAGCTGAAGTGACTGAAAACGGGACGAGGGATCAGCAAACTGATGCTCTGGTTAGTTGAATTCATTTTTTATTGTTCAATTGAATTTGGTTTAGTGTTTTGATTGTGTTAGGAATGTGTAGTTGAATACTAGTTTGTAGAATGAATAGAAATGTAGCATGCTACTGATTTGGGTATTGTTTATGTGTGTTTACTGTGAAGGTTAGTGAGTTGAACAATCAGTTTGAGAAGTGCCAGCAGCTTCTGAACTCCATTGCTGGTACAATCAAAACTAAATCAACTGTAAGTTTCATTTTTTATAATGTTTGTTAATACCTTTTGTCCATGTTTTGGGGAAAATAGTATCTCAAAGTGAGTATGTTTCGAAACTGATGATGATGTGTGGATTGAATGTAATTCTTGTGAAGTTGAAAAGTTAAATTTCAAGTGTTGGTTTTGATTCTTCTAAACTATGGTACTATCAAAATGGGATGAAAGTTAAGGGATTCAATCCCCTAACAACAGCTTCTGTATAAAAGTCTCTGATTGATGATTCTTAGAGAAGAATCTTTGACGAACAATCCGTGCCTCACGAACTTATCTTGTTGGTGGCGACAGACTGGGAGAACAAAAGCGCAGACTAGAGGAAACCGACAACCTTCTGTCCGAACGAAGGTTTGTGTCTTATAACAAGCTTTCATTGTACAATCAAAGAACGGTTCTTGTTAACTTGCTGAATGATGAATCTATACAGATATAGACAAATGCGGAAGTAAGATATAGACCTGATATTCTGAGTTTTGCTTGTCATTTTGGTGTTTAATTTCAGGGATCTCATTTCAAAGTATAGGAATTCGGTCGAGGAGATCATTAATTCTCAGATATGAGCTCTATGTGGGAAAGGGCTTATTTCTTGACTGGATATTTGATGGTTTTTCACGCTATTGATGAGTTTCATGTATTGAGCACGTAGAAAATTGTAATAAGCTAACTTTTATCTGTAAATTTTGGGATATTTGTTGGATTTTTTTCGTGAAGGGAATGCATTTGGTTGGCTATACTCCATTATACTAAATACCGTTAGCAATCATTTTTATATAACATTGTTGGGGAGTGATCAATTGCTAACTCACTCTCTAGTTGCTAACTATAACTAATTTAAGACCTTAGGATTTTAGAAATCTAGTGATCTAAAATTTGCCACGTGTAATTTTCATTTTTATTAATTAAATCAAAAATATATAAAAAAACTACCAAATTAAGGTTTTGGATGAAAATGTCAATATAGTATTTTGAAAATATTATCACAATGCTATGATAATGTCAACACATTGCTTTAAGAATGACATTTTACATGTATTATATTGATATATTTTATATAGTATGTTGACATTTGTTGTACGAAAAATTGAAAATTTTTGAAATTTTTTTCAAATTTTGACATCGGAACATATGTAAGTGAGATCTCGTTGGAATTCTTATGAAATTATCTTTAATTTGATATATGTTGTGCGAAGATATAATTTAAATCAAGAAAGTTATATGCATTTTAAAGTTATGTGATATTTTCAAAAGTTAGTTACAACTAATTTATTGTAAATTGACCTTAATATCCTTATTGACTTTTTTTTATCATATTGGCATTTCGGGACTGATGATCTAGGTCCTTGATTTGAATATCTAAGAGTTATTATTTAATTATAATTAGCAATTAAATATTGAATTAACAATATAGCACTCCCCTAATATTGTTTTAAAGATGGAAAAGTTTTATATTGGCCCATCACTTAAGAAATTATCCTTCAATGTGCATCTAACTTTTCCACTTAAACAAAAAAATAAAATGAATCTATTGAAATACTATAATCAAATTGGAAACTTTTGCATTACAATGAAAAGAACAAATGTGGAGTAAAATTAAGACCAAAAGTAAAGAAATATGGAAATGCTCGATGTTTTATTTGATGTTGCGGCTATATTTCGTAGTTTAGTGATTTCAAACAATTCCTCTGCTAACTTCCTAGAATAATAAATTCATTAATATCTTTATTTTTTTTTATTTTGTGACTACGAAATGAATTAATCACAAATTTTATATTACAGCTGTCCCTCACTCCTTGAATTTCTCCCCACGCCCCATTCAACTCTCCCCATTTTCCAAAGAGAAAATATGGGAGAAAAACACCAAAAAGAAAGCCACAATTCAATCAAGAAACGTAAAAATACCCTCCCCCATTTTCCATACCCGCCGGAGCCGCATCACCCCCACTCATATAATAAGCCATGCAATCCCCCAACCACATTTTGCACACCACCAAAACTCCCATAAAAAACAACAAGACCCTCACGCCTAGACCTACCAACCCCGCAGCCGCCCCGTCTCAGCCTCGCAGCCACGGCTCCACCACCCAGGCCTGCGCCGCCTGCAAGTACCAGCGCCGCAAGTGCGCCTCCGACTGTATCCTCGCCCCCTACTTCCCCCACGACCGCCAGCCCCAGTTCCTCAACGCCCACCGCCTCTTCGGCGTCAGCAACATCGTCAAGATCGTCGCCGGCCTCAACCAGCCCGAGAAGGACCACGCCATGCGCACCATCATCTTCCAGTCCGACGCCCGCGCCTCCGACCCAGTCGGCGGATGCTACCGGATCATACGCAACCTCGAGCACCAGATAAGCCTCGCCAAGGCCGAGCTCGAGATCGTCCTCCACCACCTCACCCTCTGCCGGGCCGCCGCCCAGCAAGAGGGCCCCCCACCAGAGGACGACGACCAGGGGTGGAGGGAGCCGTACGGAGCGGAGGAGGAGGTCGCGCCGGTCGAGGATTTGAACTCGTGGGGCTGCATGGGCGGCGCCGACGCCCATGCACATGCGGAATCTACGCCATCCTCGTTTCCTCACGACGATCATCGCCATGCGAGAAAATGCTCTCTGGAGGAATGCAACGACGACGATATGATCAGACCCATCTTCGATCGCTTGGTCTGCGACGACGTGAGAGACGACGAGTTCGAACTCGACTCCGATGGGAACATCATACCGAGGTTCGTTTTACTCATAACGATAAACTCACACACGTGTGATGCATTGATGAAGTAAAATACGAGATGCATTCCATGATACGAATTCTCAACGTATGACTGCTGCAGAAACATTACGAACTCACCCGATAAGGCTGCGATCAAGGAAGACGACGACGAGTGTTTCTCGTACATTCAAGACCACCAAGATTTGAAGGCTGCAGCCACAATCTTCAGCCTCACAAATTGTGATCTATGATGAAACTCCCAAACAACCAGTTATGTAGGTATAGTTAGCAGCAAATATGTACAGTACTATGTTTCTTTCTCTTCAATTAAAGCAATGAAATTCAGATATAATATGCTGCACCATTTTCCATATCCCCAAAAAAATTTCAATAATGTGTAAAGTAGTAATTTGCTGCTGAAAAACACAAAGGGGCTGTTTTTCAAGTTCATCTAACTACAAAGGATGAACATTGACCCCCTAACCCTCACTCCATCTAGCACAATGTCCGAAAAGAAAAGAAGAAATATATAATAAGAACGATTCCCAGCAGTGTTCGACCTGGGTTGCTTGAATCGCTGAATGAATGTACCATTTGGTGTTTCTGGCAAGGACACACCAATCAGTTTAGTACATTGCATCCATATTTGGGACGCGGTTTTTAAGTGGGTTTTCCGTTCCTTGGGCATCGATAACGGCTGCCTCAGTTGTGGTCAACAGCAACGATACACTGCGTGGATGTAGGAATGGGTTAGTGAAACAACAAACAATTTGAAAGGGAATAAAAACATGATAACTGATATTGACCTGGCCGCATCTTGCAAAGCCGTTCTAATAACTTTTACAGGATCTATAATTCCAGCTTTCACCATGTCGACGTACTGACCTGCTCAGGATAAAGAGAGGAAAGTAGAGAATGAGTGGGACTTGTATGTTGTAAACTCATGCATATGGTCATGGTGGGTAAAAGACTAAAAGCTAACATCCTAAAGATTGTAATACTGAAGCAAAAGTGAGAGGCAAATGAAGCTTGCACCATAAAAACTGTTTTCTATCGTCGAATTTACATAGCCAATCCCTAACATAAATGAACTGGAGTTGCAAGTGCCACCAAACTAAGGATACAGACTAATATCATTGCTTAGGGCTGCAGAACAATACTCCTTCCGTTCCACAGTAGTGGAGTCATTTTGCCATTTTGGTACGTTCCATAGTAGTGGAGTCATTTCCCTTTTTAGTAAAAGTTAACACATTTCTTCTCACTTACTTTACTCTCTCTTACTTTATTCTCTCTTCATCTCTCTACTTTCTTAATCTACGTGTCGAAAAGAAATGCCCCCACTACTATGGAACGGAGGGAGTATAAAGCTATATGTTCACATAGGCAACCAGACAATAACATGGTGGCAGAGCTCATCCTTTAAAATTTCAAAAGATTAGGAGCCATTGGAGACAAACCTTTAGCAGCATCATAGCCGAAACTGGGATCATTCTGTTCCAGTAGTTTTCCAATAACTAGTGCCCCGTCAGCACCGGCATTTGAGGCAATGGTCAAAGTTGGTGCCTGTTAACCAAAAGATATCACGAAAAAAATTAAATCTTTGTAGTAGTAACAAGGAATGCATGCAAACAATTAGAGAAAGAGAGATTAAGAGGCTACACCTTAAGAGCATTCTCTATTATTTCGACTCCTCTTTTTTCATCTTCGTTCTTGGTTTGCAGATCTTTAAGAATTCGTGTGGCATACAAAATGGCAACACCACCCCCTGCAGAATCATGAATCATTGGTGTTCAGATGAAAGGCTATCTACCTGAACTTCCGATTCCACCTTCAAAACTTATTATAAGAAATTTACCAGGAATGATGCCCTCTTCTACAGCTGCCCTGGTTGCATTCAGAGCATCCGTCACTCTATCTTTCCTTTCTCCAACTTCTGTTTCACTAGCTCCTCCAACCTGTGAGAGGAAAATGAGGACTGGAAAAAGAAAAGCATAGACTAGAAGCCTGCATATGCAGCAGCCTCTGGATTATATGGCAATGAAGTATGAAATGTACCTTGAATACTGCAACACCACCAGACAACTTTGACAATCTTTCTTGTGCTTTCTCCTTATCAAACATTGCACTACTCTTCTCAACGGCAGTTCTTAACTGTATGATAGAAACAGTTGGTAGAGCTTTAATAGTGTATGCAGTAGAATGTTGTTATTCTTCAAACCATACATAGTCTATTTTGTGCTATTATCATTTGACTCCATTATGCATTAAGGAGGCAACATGTGATAAGTTTTTCAATTGCAAATAGATCAATAATGCTTGACTTAGCAAAAGTATACAGTCAAGAGGTTCCAGTAATTATGTGGTAAAAATGCAGGTAATAAGGGGCAGTTGAGGTTTCAAACAAGTAAACATGGACCTTCCTACATCATTAGAATAGAAAAAAAAATGTAAGTACAGAGTTATCTGAGTTATCAATAACTTGATGAATACCTGCTCACACCTCTCCTCTATCAATTTCTTGTCCCCACCCCCATGTAGAATTAAAGTGTCGTCAAGAGATACTGTGACCTGCTCCAACGAAATAGAACACGTCAAATAGAATTCTAATCACCAGAAGTGAACATGCAATCTCCAATACTTCATGTGACTTAGCCAACCTGTTTAGCAGAACCAAGCATATCAATCTGAATTTTCTCTAGACTCATTCCCTGTTCTTCACTAATGACCTGCAGCAATCAAATCAAGTAGACATAATAAGCAAATTTAACCAAAAACATTATAGGTGTGACAGCTTGCCTCACCTCCGCTCCAGTTAGAATGGCAAGATCTTCTAAATTTGCTCTTTTGTTATCTCCAAAACCAGAAGCTTTCACAGCACAAACCTAAAATACACGTGGAATATAATTTATGACATGAATAATGCAACTAGTCAGCAAAATATGAGAGCTATGTGAAATCTACTCTAAGATGAGAAATGTGAAGCGGACTTGCCTTTAATCCTGCACGATGTTTGTTGATTATAAGCATAGAAAGTGCCTCACTTTCCACATCTTCTGCAACTATCAGCAAAGGGCGACTTCTCTGTCAAAAGAAAAGTCCCATGATGAAATCTTCAATCAGAAAATTTCCTCAATAGAACAATTATTGTAATTAATTACTACATTTATCATTTGTCTTCTACATCTAAATTCTTTTCATATAGGCAACATAAATTTCAACTACATCTGATTTTATTACCTTTAAAGCAAGCTCCAAAACTCTCACAAGTGCGGTCATGTCTGAAATTTTCTTCTCATGAATTAGAATCAAGGGATTTTCAAGCTCCTGTTTACATAAAAAATAACTTATACGTCCACTTAGCAAATAAGAGTAGCAAAAGAAATATGTATCCACATATTTGCGGGATAAATTATTACTTATCTGTACTTACACATTTCCGGGTCTTTGAGTCCGTAATAAAATAAGGAGATATGTATCCACGGGCAAGCTTCATCCCCTCTACCACTTCTAATTCATTATCCATGGTATTCCCGTCCTGCAGACGTCATATATTATACCTCACTATCCATCCACCCACTGAAAGAAATATCTGACATGAAGAGTAAAGCATACTGACAGAGACGGTAATAACGCCTTCCTTCCCAACTTTCTCCATAGCCCTAGCTAAGAGCTCACCAATCTCACGCTCACCATTTGCAGAGATCGTGCCCACCTTAAATTAGATTACACCAGTTAGCAAGACAATATAAGAGGAAACAACATTTGTACAGTGAAAACCAAAATAAACATAATCTGATAACTTTTACCTTCATTGCTAGAAATTCGTGAAAAACATATAAGTTGGAAAGATGTGCATACATAACTCATGCATGTCCCATTAAACATTGTTACCCTAAACCTTTGGAGGGCCGAGGGCTAAATGAATGAAAGTTAGACAATACACTCAAGCTGGTGTGGATGTACTGATAGCCTATGCACTAGTACATTTGAGCATTAAAACTAGTTGAGCTTAGCTACACACCATTCCAGATATATTCATTATGCAATCACCTGTGTAATTTCTTCGGGTGTGCTAATCATGATTGCTCTGCTCTTCAAGTCAGCAATAACAGCCTCAACAGCCATGTTTATACCCTTGCGTAAGTCCATCACACTTACACCAGCAGCTACTGATTTGCAGCCTTCTCTGAAAATTGCCTGAGCCAAGACAGTCGCACAAGTAGTACCTGACAATACCAGAAAAGAACTCAGCTCTCAAGACATCTGGTGTTTAATAAGATCAGCTTGATTCATCACCATAAGGATCATTCACACATAGAGCTAAAACGAAAACACCATATATCTGATTAGCTAGGATCACAATGAAGTATTCAACAAGGACCTAAGGAGGAAGCAATCAGCATGCATATTGCAAAGCAGCTGAGATCACGCACTAGTTGTTAAATGGAAAACATCAGAGTAACAAAATTAGAAACATATACAAAAACATAATTATTTTGTAACATTAAGGCAAGAGATTACCATCGCCAGCAACACTATTAGTTGCTTTCGCAACCTGCTTCACAAGATTTGCTCCAAGATTTTTGGCATTATCAGAAAATTCAATGCTTTTGGCTACCGTGACACCATCCTTTGTGACCTTGGGGTTTCCTTTTGTCTCAATAATTACATTGCGCCCCTGCATAAGATTTGCAGCACAATTAGCCACACCATGTTGTCAATGTTCTATGCATGATCTTACAAGATCAGTCACACACAACATCAGAGTAACGCATGAATGTTGTAGTTAAGGACATAGACTGCCATAACAGTATGAGATAGTACTTCATACCTAGATTAGCACATGTAGAAATTCACATAGCAACATGATTTTCCCTTTCATTCAATTTTAGCTAAACCATAGTTACCTTCGGCCCCATTGTCACTTTTACAGCATCGGCAAGTTCATTAACTCCGGCAAGCATTGCTGCCCGAGCTCCATCACCGAAACAAACATCCTTGGCAGCATAATTTCTGCTATAGATAACCCCACTCCGTACCTTCCCACCCAATCATTACACCATAAAAGTTAATACTACCTATAACAGTAACAAATACTCCCTCCGTCCCAGAAAGATTGTCCCATTTCCTTTTCACACTCGTTTTGCAAAAATAATAATAAATAGTTAAAGTAGAGAGAGCAAAGTAAAAGAGAGAATAATGTAGATAATAGTCTTACCTACATTATTCTTTCTCTTATTTTACTCTCTTTCAACTTTATCTATTTATTATTATTTTTGCTAAGCGAGTGCAAAAAATGAATTGGAACAATCTTTCTAGGACGGAGGGAGTAATCAATAAAACACTGAAACCCCAAAAATTATTCACATTTACCAGATTTCTCGAAGCAGATGACCTGTAAACAAAATCGTTAAGCAAGTATCATCAGTAAGAGTGAGAACATATTTCAAATTTCTGAAAAAAAAGCGGTAACAATTTCTGCTTGCGTCTAACCTTATTGATGAAGCAACAGCAGCTGCACCGATCCTGTACATGACGGTTCTAGCAAAATTCGAAGGAATTTTAGGCCGGAGAGAAAGACGTCTCGGTAAAAATGGCAGCTTGGAGATTTTGGGGTCTAGGGTTTAAGCTTCAATTAATTAGAAAAGGCATAAACCTCTATATCTTTTTACCTTTCCTTTTTATTTGGTCTGATTATTTTTATTGTTTGAAGGATCTTTTCATGAATTTATAAATCTTTGCATTTGTATATATGTATCTTTGGAAATAATAAAATTACTCCACAAACTATTGACTTAGGTCATCTTTGCACGAGTTTTAATCATTATTTAAGTGTATTATGTTGAAATGAGGTGAGGTCCCAATTTTAGTAATTTAATATGAGTAATAGTATTAATTTATCTAATTATCTATATGTAACAAACTAAAGTATTCAATGTAATTTCATTTCAAGTTAACCACACACAAGTTCAAAATTAGCAAGTAAAATCGTCACTATCTTTTGGAGAGAAAAAATGATGGTGATGTTAAAAAATAAGTACGTTTATATCATAAAATTATTAAATTAACATTTTCTTTATGAGGCACGGAACGAGATAACCGAGAATTTTTGGGTCTGAATGGTAATATAATAAATTAAGGACTTGTTAATAGCTATTTTCAGAATTTAATGTTCTCGAAATTGAAAATCTTCTGACCCTTTCAATTCAATTTACTTTCACCATTTTGGTGCGAGAAACACAAACACCTTTTAATAAGTGCGAATTGGACGGGAGCTAAATAAGTGTTGCGTGGGTGCATGCAACACGTGAGAAGTAGAGGATCAAATTTACCATACGCGCAGCTCGTGGATCATGAATCATGAAGTTAGTTAGATTGTTATCGTGATGGTTATTCCGTACATGCAGCATATATAAGCTGCTTCCTTCATTGTATTTGGATTATTATTGATGAATTAATGCAATTTACTTCCCCCTCATCTCTCTCGTCTTCTCCTAGTAGCTCTCTGCGTATAGGTGCGATCTCGGTCACCGTTCCGGTCATCGGAGACCCCGGTCTTGCACCAAGTGTATTTGGATTATTATTGATGAATTAATGCAATTTACTTCCCCCTCATCTCTCTCGTCTTCTCCTAGTAGCTCTCTGCGTATAGGTGCGATCTCGGTCACCGTTCCGGTCATCGGAGACCCCGGTCTTGCACCAAGTGGTATCAGTTTTTCAGATCCTGTTCCTGTGATGATTGAGACTCGCTCCGGCGACATGCGTCGTTTGGAGGAGATGCTCGCGGCCTCCATGGCTGACCTCTCCAATCGCCTTGCCGATTCTGATCGGAGACGTGAAGAGCTTGACAAGCTCCGAGACACCTCTGATGGCTCTCGCGAGATGGCGATGAAGGAACTTCGCGAAGGTCTCATTGCTCTGCAATTATTATTTCTATTAGAATTGGAGGAGGGATGGGAAGAAGCTGATTCTGATGCTACTGATAATTCCCCTGATGAAGGTGTTGAGGATGATAACCCTTTAATCTCTATTCATGCCATTAGTGGCTCGGTTTCTAGAGGATTTCGAACCATGAGAATCACAGGAAGGGTGGGCAAGAAGGCTGTGCATATCTTAATTGATTCAGGCAGCACACACAATTTCTTGGACTTACAGTTAGCCAAACGCTTGGGCCTTCCCCTAACACAGGTCAGACCAGTCATGGTTGATGTGGCTGATGGGAATCGATTGAAGTGCAACTCCATGTGCAAGGGCTTGAAATGGGTGCTGAGGAACACTACATTTATCACGGATGTTTTGTTGTTGCCCTTGGGCAGCTGTGATATGGTTTTAGGAATTCAATGGTTGGAGACTTTGGGAGTTATTCACTGGGATTTTAAACACTTAGTGATGGAGTTTAGCTTGCAGGGAAGGAAACATGTGCTACGTGGGGGCCAATCAGACCACATGGTTCAAACTGTCTCTGAGAAAGAAATGAACAAGCTCATTTCTCACAGCCACGATGTTCAGCTCTGCTGTATCAGAGTTACTGAAGAGAACCATCCTTCTTTGCTGTCTCTGGAAGGGGGTGAAGCATTAGATGGAGTTTCTAATGATATTCGGCAGTTCTTGGATGGTCAGGAGGCTGTTTTTGCTGAGCCAACTGCCCTCCCTCCCATGCGTTCTCACAACCACCAGATTGTGCTCACTAATGGAAGCTCACCAGTCAACTCTAGACCATATAGACACAAGGCCCTACAGAAGAATATCATTGAGAAGATGGTTACTGATCTACTGAGGCAGGGGTTCATTCAACCAAGCACTAGCCCCTTTTCTTCCCCGGTGGTGTTGGTTAAGAAGAAGGACGGGTCATGGCGAATGTGTGTTGACTATCGGAGGCTAAATAAGATCACTGTGAAAGACAAATACCCTATTCCATTGATTGATGAACTCCTAGAGGAGTTACATGGGGCTGCTATATTTTCCAAAATCGACTTGAAGGCCGGCTATCACCAGATACGGATGAAGTTGGAAGACATTCCCAAGACAGCTTTTAAGACGCATGATGGCCACTACGAATTCACGGTGATGCCTTTTGGACTCACAAATGCTCCGGCAACCTTTCAAGGTCTTATGAATGACATCTTCCGGCCCTACTTGAGGAAGTTTGTTTTGGTTTTTTTTGATGACATCTTAATTTACAGTAAGGATGAGGAAGCACACCTAGCTCACTTGAAATTGGTTTTTGAGAAACTAAGGGACCATTCTTTGTTTGCTAAGAGGAGCAAATGTGACTTCTCGAGGGAGAGAATTGAATACTTAGGGCACATCATCTCTAAGGAAGGAGTAGCCACTGATCCAAGGAAGCTGCAGGCAATGCAAGAATGGCCGGTCCCCTCTGACATTACCAAGCTAAGAGGTTTTTTGGGGCTTACTGGTTACTACAGGAAATTCATTAGGAACTATGGAATTATTTGCAAACCACTCACTGATCTTTTGAAGAAAGATGCATTCAAATGGAGTGATGAGGCAGAGTCAGCTTTTCTGGAATTAAAAAGAGCCATGATGAGCCCCCCGGTGTTATCCTTACCTGACTTTTCATTACCCTTTATCGTGGAGACTGATGCATCCAGTTACGGTATTGGGGCAGTTCTGATGCAAAAAGGGCATCCCCTTGCTTTCATCAGCAAGACCCTCTCCTCAAAACATAAGCAGCTGTCAGTGTATGATAAAGAGCTTTTGGCCATTGTGTTTGCTGTCACACATTGGAGTCACTACTTAGGGAATCATCCGTTTGAAGTTCGAACTGACCACAAGACTTTAGCTCATCTTATGAAGCAGAAACTCTCCACTCCTGGCCAGCTGAGTTGGCTATCTAAATTGATGGCTTTTGATTTCGAAATCACCTATAAGAAAGGGGCTGAGAATGTGGTAGCGGATGCCCTGTCTAGAGTGCATTCTTCTGATATTTTGTGTATGGCCATAACCTCTGTTTCTACAGATTTGTACCCACTGGTTGAGGCTACATGGACCTCTGATCCTCAGCTGCAAAAAGTGATATGTGAGCTGCAACAGAATCCGCAGCAACACTCCAAATATTCATGGATTGGGGACCAGTTGAGACGAAAAGGCAGATTGGTTGTGGGCAATGATGAGGCCCTCCGGTTGAGAATTATTCATCTCTTCCATAACTCAAGCTCGGGGGGCATTCGGGAGTGCTAGCTACCTATAAACGGCTCTCTTCTTTATTTTATTGGACCAACATGGAGAAGCAAATCAGGAATTATATCCGGGAGTGTGATACTTGCCAGAGGTTTAAATATGATAATAGTGCTTACCCCGGGCTGCTGCAACCCCTTCCAATTCCAGCTGAAGCATGGACTCAGGTCAGTTTGGACTTTATTGAGGGCCTACCCCTGTCCCATGGCAAATCAACTATTCTGGTGGTGGTAGACCGGCTCACTAAATATGCTCACTTCATGAGTTTGACTCACCCGTTCACAGCTATGACTGTTGCTCAAGCCTTCTTGGACCCGTTGCTTGGAAACTTATCTCAGATGTATGTGCGGGGATCAACCAACTGAGTGGAGTAAATGGTTGAGTTTAGCGGAGTTCTGGTATAATACATCATTTCATTCAGCCATTGAATCCACTCCTGTTGAAGCTCTTTATGGCTACTCCCCACCCCTTCATATTCCATACTTTAAGGGTGATTCTACTGTCCATGATGTTAATGAGAGTCTCATGTCTCGGGATGCTATGATGGAAGTATTAAAACATCATCTGAGTCGTGCTCAGCAGCGTATGAAAACTCAGCACGATAAACACAGATCAGAGAGGAAGTTTGTGATAGGGGATTGGGTTTACTTGAAGCTGCAACCCTACAGACAGAATACACTGAGGGATAGGCAATTTCAGAAGCTTAGCCCACGCTATTTTGGGCCATTCAAGGTGGTGGATAAGTTTGGCGAGGCTGCGTATAAACTGCAGCTCCCTTCGGACTGCAAGATACACCCCGTGTTCCATGTTTCCCAGTTGAAAAAGAAGATGGGGCCCTTGGTTCAGCTGCACGGGACCTTACCTACGGTGGGCAATTCTACATTCTTGGAGCCGGCACAAATCTTGGGAAGGCGTTTAGTGAAGCGGGGTAACAGACCGGCAACTCAGGTTCTTGTTCACTGGGCGAACTCATTTCCAGAAGATGCTACTTGAGAGTTCTTGCATGACATACAAGAGAGGTTTCCTCATTTCAAACCTTGAGGTCAAGGTTTATGTAAAGGGGGAGATTTGGTGCGAGAAACACAAACACCTTTTAATAAGTGCGAATTGGATGGGAGCTAAATAAGTGTTGTGTGGGTGCATGCAACACGTGAGAAGTAGAGGATCAAATTTACCATACGCGCAGCACGTGGATCATGAATCATGAAGTTAGTTAGATTGTTATCGTGATGGTTATTCCGTACATGCAGCATATATAAGCTGCTTCCTTCATTGTATTTGGATTATTATTGATGAATTAATGCAATTTACTTCCCCCTCATCTCTCTCGTCTTCTCCTAGTAGCTCTCTGCGTATAGGTGCGATCTCGGTCACCGTTCCGGTCATCGGAGACCCCGGTCTTGCACCACATTTTTTGCCGAAAAATTTCATCTTTATTTGTATGCAATCAAACGAAGCTCCCAGAACCTTCCACCACCTCTGGCAAGTAAGCAAACCATCTTTTGCCAATTTACGGTAACAATTCTTGTTCCGAATTCCGCAAATTTAATTTGGGCATTACCCAATCCTCGAGCTTTAATCGGTTTTCTTTCAATTGGGTATTTACATTTCTGTTAAACTCTAATTGTAGGTGAATCTCATGTTAATTTTTAGCCGTTGGTAGAGAATTTTGATTATAGCTTTAGTATTTGTTGAAAAATAAGGAAATGGAGGCGAGTAGCAGTAGTGTTCTAGTGAATTCCAACTTAGAGCCTAGGGATGATCTTGAATTCGACACACACGAAGCAGCGTACGCGTATTACAAAGAATACGCGAAATCTGTAGGGTTCGGTACAGCTAAATTGAGCAGCCGTCGCTCAAGGGCTTCGAAAGAATTCATCGATGCCAAATTTTCGTGCATTAGGTACGGGAATAAGCAGCAATCAGATGATGCTATTAACCCGAGGCCTTCTCCGAAGATAGGGTGTAAAGCTAGCTTGCACGTGAAGCGTAGGCCTAATGGGAAGTGGCACGTTCATAGCTTCGTGAAGGAGCATAATCACGAGCTTTTACCGGCTCAATCGCACTTTTTTAGAAGCCATAGGATTGCTGATTCTGTCAATGATGCGAAAGTGAGGAAGAGGAAAGTCCCTGCGTCTGTGTTGAAACAGTATGGCGCCTATCAGTTTTTCGACAATGTGATCCGGAATCAGCATGACAGGGGGCGGTTTTTGAGCTTGGAAGAGGGCGGTGCTCAGGTTTTACTTGAGTTTTGTTCACAAATGCATGAAGAGAATCCGAAATTTTTCTATGCGTTGGACTTCAATGAAGAGCATCGGTTGAGAAATGTGTTTTGGGTTGATGCCAAAGGCGTGGAGGATTTCACTTACTTTGGTGATGTGGTCTCACTCGACACGGCCTATTTCACAAGCAAGTATAGAGTTCCTTTGGTTCTTTTTGTGGGAGTGAACCGTCACATCCAGCCCACGTTGCTTGGTTGTGGGTTGATAGCAGATGAGACGTTATATACATTTATTTGGTGATGCAATCGTGGTGTTTGGCAATGGGGGGACGAAGCCCTAAAGTGCTACTCACCGACCATAATGAGGCTATCAAAGCTGCTGTAACTCTCTCCTTCCCAGAAACTCGACATTATTTCCATTTGTGGCACATTCTGGAAAGGTTACTAACTGCTGGCATGAATCTTTCATGGGGAAACTGAACAAATGTTTATATAGATCGTGGAATGAAGAAAAATTTGAAAAAAGATGGTGGAAGTTGACTGAAAGATTCAATGTTCAAGAAGATGAATGGTTTCGGTCCTTATACGAAGATCGGAAACTCTGGGTGCCTGCGTTTACAAAGGATGTTTCTTTTGCTGGGTTGTCTGCAACTTCAAGGTCTGAAAGCTTGAACTCTTTCTTTGATAGATACATCAATGAGGAAACTTCTTTGAGAGATTTTATCGGGAAATATGAATCGATTCTTGCAGACAGATACGAAGAGGAGGCTAAAGCAAATTTTGACGCGTGGCATGAAACGCCAGAGCTGAAGTCACCTTCGCCCTTCGAGAAACAAATGCTGCTTGTTTACAGTCATGAGATATTCCGGAAATTTCAAACGGAGGTTCTCGGAGCAGCAGCTTGCCATCTGAAAAAAGAAAACGAAGATGGTCCAACTGTAGTATATGGAGTGAAAGACTTCGAAAATAATCTTGATTATTTGGTGGAATGGAATGAACTGAAATCCGACGTATACTGTTCTTGTCGTACATTTCAATCTAAAGGATATCTTTGTAGGCATTGTATCGTAGTTCTCCAAATGTCTGGTGTCTTTAGCATACCGTTTAAGTACATACTGCAACGTTGGACAAATGCTGCCACAAGCAGAATTCCACTTAGTGAAAAATTTGATGAAGTGCAAGCTAAGGTCCGCCGCTACAATGACCTTTGTCGACGAGCTATAATACTGGGGGAAGAGGGTTCGTTGTCGGATGAGAGTTATAACAATGCAGTTGTTGCAATAAATGAAGCCCTCAAACAATGCACTATTGCAAATCCACCCAGCGTTTCTGCACCTCTCGCCATACTAGGTGTTGGAGGGGCGGACCATAACGTCACCATCACATCTGGACAGCAGGTGCTGCCTACTGCTAAAGTGATCGATACAAGTAAAGGTTCGAAGAGGGTGGATTTTGGGAAGGAGGCTGCAAGCAATGGCGGGATGACTGGTAAAAAGGGGAAGGTTGGTATCCTATCCATTTGTCTGCTACTCTTTTTTGTGATGGTCACTTACTAATCTTGCTTTTCTTTATGCACGGATCAGGTGCCGTTGGAGCCTCCAATTACTAATAGCGGAACTCATGGCATTTTCCAGCATATGGTACACTTCATCTCTTAATCGTGATTTTGTAATTATATTCCTTTTGTTCGTGAAAAAGAAGCGCTCCTCTCTTCTGCTAATGTTCAATACTTTATTGCTCAATTAAGTATATTCGTACTTTCCTCCGTTGATCAGGTGTAAGCATGCCTCGAATTTATCATAGTGTTCGTTTCCTGTTCTTGCCTGCTTTCTGACTGAAGTTTTAAGGATAAAATTTCGATTTTCTGTCCAGGATATGCCCGGTCCCCTGGATTATTCTGCTCTGTACCCAAGATTCCTCACAACGTTATTAAAAGGCGACGAGATGTCCAAGAGAGGCATGGAGATGCTGGGCGAGATGTTGGAGGAACCAAACTGAAGGTACGAAGGTCATCTAGAAGACATTTGGAAACGAAGACTAAGGTTTTTCGTGCTCAAATGTACAGAGGTATTTCATATTTCTATCAGTCGAACTTGCTACAAATCGATTTAGATGAATTCCTTGAACACGTTCCATCCGATGTTCATAACCTTGAAGGCATCCTACCTTCATAATATAATTTACAAAGATAGTTTGTTACATCATAGGTGCAATTTTTGTGTTTAGAAAAGCTATTTGTTGATAGCTGTGTTCTTCTTTGAACAGTCCCGTAGCTCGCGGATAGCTTCTCCTTTCGTTTCTGATTGAGAGGAAGGCCATGTATTGTTCGCTCCAGCACGCCTCTGACCCTATGGATGCTGAGACGACATCCGTTAGATGCAAATTCCGCTCGCTGCAAAAACCAGAAAGGGGATGCTGCTGCTTCGTCGTGGCTAGACCGAGCCCAGGTTTGAAAACGGGTCGTCTGCTGCTAGAAAGAGGCATTTCGGCACTTTCAGAAAGTGGCATGGCGCACTCTGCTTGTTGTCGTTGCATATATGCTTGTAACGTATATGAACGAAGGTGAAGTGTATTACCAACTGAGATGTGCTTCATTGTCGATTAATTTTGATTAGTTGGAATTTGGAAGATTATCTGTCCAATGGATCAATGGCGCACACACTCACTCACTAATTCACACATCACACACACATGACAACGAATGTAAATATGTTTATATAATTATATTTTTCAATATAATTATTGTGCATTTACGTATATACATTTGTCTTTTCAATCGATGGGACTCTATGCATACTTTTTTTTATAAGTACATTTTAACTAAAAGAAATACAATAAAAGCCCATTTGATGAGAGTGGTAAAAGTTACTACCACATTAGGCTTCGTACCCACGTTTGAAGAAAATGCCTAAAATCGCAAACCCAAAATCAGGTCTTTTCAGTCGGCAGAAGCAATCGACCGCAATACTCAAGGTGTAGTGATCTACAGGAGCACCCCCTTCGAAGCATTTCGTCGAACAGGTGAAGGGCGACAGAGAATTCACGCATCTTGACCACAGCACTCAATAACTTGGTGAATTCAATAACGGGGGGGGGGGGGGGGCGGCATTCTCATCATATTCCGGAATCGATCAACGGCATCATCGGGATCACTTATACAGCTGAAATCAAATTGGGGATAAGCTCGAATTTGGTGGCTGGCGTTGATGAATGAGCGATATTGGAGGGGTTTCAACCAACAATTTGACAAAAATCTTCTGAAGATCTGGAAATTCATGGGTTAAATTTTGGGTGGATTTCTCCTTCTGCTGGAATTTGGGGGTGTTTTTTATCTCCTTCTGTTTTCTGTATTGGGAATTTGGGAATCTTTGATTTATTGGGGTGTTTTTTTTTTAATTTATTAAAATGGTTTGTGGGGGAATCTTTTGCAATTCAGAAAGATAATATTATTAATATCATCATGTAATTGTAAGACATTAACAACATCTATATTTGACATATTATTCACCTATCAATTATTGTTCTCTTTTGCACATATGTAAGACATTAACAACATCTATATTTGACATTATTTACTTATCAATTATTGTTCTCTTTTGCACATATGTAAGACATTAACAACATCTATATTTGACATTATTCACCTATCAATTATTGTTCTCTTTTTCACATTACAACTTTACACATCTTTAGTAACATAAAATCAACGTTGAATCGATCAGATCTATTTTTAAAAACAAAAGGTCTTATTTTTATATAAAGGAAAAATTAATTACAAAAGGTTTATTATATTATTTTTTACTAATTACTTTTACCATTATTTTCTGGTCTATATTTGGAAATAGTATATCGAAATTTGACTTAAGTTTGTAGATAGATAATAATAAATTTAACAGAAATATCAAAATAGCCATTTAGATTTAGACTAGTGCTAAATTTTGAGTTAGTGAAAAATTATTGTTAAAGTGACTAATTTTGTTTTATCTTTGTATCTGTTTATTATTTATAAACATCAAAATGATTGTTTTATATTTTTAGTATATCTAGATGCCAATTTCGTTAGTTGTGCATGTTTAAACTTCAAACAAAATTATAGCAAATTAGATTAAAACAAAATAATATCGCAAATAAACCTATGCCGGCCCCTCCAAAAAATATCGAATGAAAAAACTTTATAATTTATTAAAAAATTTGGCACCGACATTATGTGGGACATTAAATTAATATCAAGCTGTAATAATTTAGGTCTAAGTGACTTATTTCAGATTCACCATTCCATACACAAGAAATGTTAAAGCTATATTTGTAAACATCACCCTCATTTAGTATATACGTTAGTTTTTCATTTAATTTAAAAATGATTGTAAATGTAATTAATTCTACAAATTACATAAAAATTAAAGTTCGATTAATCTATTTTCACAACAACTTTAAATCATCAAGCTATATTTTTTTATTTTATAAAACTAATGATATTAATAAAAAAATTCTAAGATACTAGAATCCTAATAAATGAATCAAATGAGAAATTAAGTACTTACATAGATAATAGATTATATAACATGTGGGGTCATTGGATACTCTCACTACCCCACAAGAAATTAATGTCACTAATTAAATAAAATAAAAGAAAGTTGATCCTTTTTCCATATCCATCCCCCAAAATGTAACAGAAACATGTGCATGTATGGCCCTTTCAAAAGTTTGGTTGATGAATTGAACCAATATTTTACTATTTGAAAGCCATTTCAGATTTTTTTTAAAATTTATCCTTTTCTTTTACTAATCACTAAAATAAAAACACAAAATGGCATTTTGAGTATGAATGACCATAATTAGAATTACATTCTACTTTAGCAATAATTAATTTAAATTTTGCCTCTAAATTGAATGAGCTTTCAGTCTTCACTATGTCTGCTTCAAAACCATATCAAACTAAATCATTGGCATTTTAAGTAGTCATAATCACTAAATTAGGTTTGATTACTTTATTGAATTCCACCTCAGAAAAAGGGTGACTGTTTAATTAAATTAGATTGAAAATTTGCAGCATACTTTGACAAAAACAGGAGGCACTGTTGTCATGCTAGTGGTCTGTAACTGATTTAATGGAATGTTGAATTTTGCAGCTTAAATCCAAAAGAATTTAGGCCATTTTCTCCATTTATTCAAACAGCAAAGACTTCAAAGCCTCAACCAACACATTATTATTAATTTTTTATTTATGTTTTTTCCTGCAAGAATCATTTTTTTTTCCTTTTAATCTTCTTGGTTTCTGCAGCTTCTCTTTGATCCCCACCATCAGCCTTTAATCCCTTTTGCAAAAGTGATTTATGAAAGACTGTAATGTTATTTTCCCTTTTCTTGATCAGTTTATTTTTTTAGTGACCAAATTCAGGAAAAGAAGTGATACTATTTCACTACCAGCACTCAAGCTCTGTAATAGTAATTTTCTAGCTCTTGCAGAGAGTTAAAAAACTACCAAAAATAAGAAAAACACACATATAATATGATTTTTTTCCCCTATGTTTTGTCTGCATCAGTAGTACTATATGTGGGACTGAGGCCAAGGCAAATATATTCTGCTTTTTTGTGTAAAGATTGATTTTTTATTGAAATGGGAGGTGAATGATTGATGGTTCTTGACTTGGGAAGTCTGTATTTTTTCCTTCTTCTTGGGAGATATGGAGCTGCTGCAGTTGAGCTTTGTGATTCTCTGCACTTTCTTGTTTCAAGAATCTACAGGTGAAATGGGCTCTCTTTATTTAGCTGTATCAGAATTTAGATCCATGAAAAATTTCATTTTTTGGTGAAAATTATGCTAAATTGCCATTGATGTGTTAGAGAAGCCTATTCTTGATTGATCAAATGTTTCACCAAGAATCTTCTTTTTTCCTTGAACTTGTTAAACTGTTTGATAAATATGTTACATTAGTTTAATGTATACAGATTAATAAGTAAATAGATATAATCTTTTTTCCAACACATTTTAGCAGGTCTTGATTTCCCATCATCTAAATGGGCTCTTGATCTTAGTGTCTATGGAGGCAGCAACCGATTTCTAGTTCAACTAAACGGTACTCCACGGTTCACCTCTTCTCGTTTCTCGTTTGAGTCGCTGTTAGTTAATGAAATTTCTCAATGCAGTTCCTCATCCCAAAAGCCTTCATGCTCAACCACCTCTGCATAATCCATCAAGTAGAGGTTAGGAAATTAATACATTGTCAATTTCTGCTCTGAGAAAAAATATTGAAATCCTCCAGCAATGCAGATGCGCCTTCCGCGCCATCTCCCAGCATAGAATCCTCGAGTTCATTGCCAGTTTCATCTCATCACAAACACCATTTAAGGAAAAAAGTCCATCACATTTCCCTTGCACCTCACCAAGGTTAGAGCCTGGCTGCTCCAAGTGCCTGTCTTGTCTTTGATTCTTTAGGTTTTGATGATCGCTCGTTGTTTTCGTGCAGGGCCGACTGCATCTCCGGTAAGGTGGAGTTGGAAAGGGCCTCTTCCTTTGCCTGCATTTCCAACAATCATTTAAAAGGTCAGTTTCCACATCACACATCTTTCAATCTGAAAATGGTTCCTATTTATACTAAATCTTCGCCTTCGTCTACAAGGGTCATCCCATTCGCCTACTGTTTCTCCAACGAGCTCCCCTGCAGTGAGCAACGTGAAATCACTACCACCATTACCAAGTATGGCACTCCCACCTCCTCCTCCCAATAAAGGTACCTGTTTTTCTTGCTCAAATCTTCTCTTTCTCGAGAAAACAAGAAAAACGAGATGTATTTGTTATCGATCTTGTAGGATGTGTATCTGTCACGTGCACTGAGCCACTGACCTTCACACCACCCGGAGCAACGTGTGCCTGTGTTTGGCCTATTCAAGTCAGGCTCCAATTCAGCATCTCTCTGTATGCATTTTTCCCAATGGTGTCCGAGCTTGGTGAGCAAATCGCTGAGGCTGTCGCGTTGAATCAATCCCAAGTTCGTATAATGGGAGCAGACGCAGCAGATCCAGAGCTACAGAAAACAACTGTACTCATCAATTTGGTACCTTTATCTGAGGCGTTCACATCTGGTACCGCCTTCTCGATTTACAAAAAGTTCTGGAGCAAAGAGCTCTCCATCAACACTTCCACTTTTGGTGCTTATGATGTGCTCTATGTTCACTATCCAGGTACCATAAATGGTTCAAACACTGATCATTTTCTCTGTTTTGATGCATATTTGTGAGGTGAAATTTTGTGCAGGCCTACCTCCATCACCGCCAGCATGGCCATCTACCTCTGCTACAGTCGATGTGCAGCCTTATCCTCGTGGAACGGATGGAAATGGCCCAATAAAGCCTCTGGGAGTAGACGTGCCGAGGGGGAGGAAAAACAAGTCAGGCAAAAACATGATCATTGTAATTGTCCTGTCATCTGTAACAGCTTTTGTAGTGTGTATGGGATTTATGTTACTGATTCTATCAAAATGGCGCAACTGCGTTTTCCAACGCGGACAAAGTTATCAGCAAGAGCTAATACCACAGGATGGAAAGCAATCAGGTTTGGCTTCAGATAATGATGAATTGATCACATACTTTTTTGTTCTTTGATTGTCATGGATATGGATTGGCAGGTGGTGGCCAACTAATGCTGGCGTTGAGGAGCAGGCCGAGCTCAGCCTCAGTGTCGTTGAGCTCGAGCCTCATTGCATACACAGGGGCCTCTAAAGTCTTTAGCATTGAGGATTTGGAGAGGGCCACAGGTAACTTTGATGGTTCAAGAATTGTAGGGGAAGGAGGCTTTGGGCTTGTATACGGCGGCACTCTTGACGATGGCAGGAAAGTGGCTGTGAAAGTTCTCAAGAGGGACGACAAGCAAGGCGGCCGCGAGTTTCTTGCAGAAGTCGAGATGCTTGGCAGGCTCCACCACAGAAACTTGGTGAAGCTGATAGGCATATGCCCTGATGAACACTCTAGATACCTAGTCTACGAGCTAGTTCCCAACGGGAGCCTCGAGTCTCATTTACACGGTCAGTTCCGATTCAACATTGCAATGAATACTCAAAAGGCTGCATAAGTTTTGCCAAGACATATGGTGTTCTTGTTTTGTGCAGGGGTAGATAAGGAGATTGCTCCTCTTGATTGGGCAGCTAGGATGAAAATCGCCCTCGGTGCAGCAAGGGGTATGGCCTATTTGCACGAGGACTCGAGCCCACGTGTCATACACCGAGACTTCAAGTCGAGTAACATTTTGCTTGAGCATGACTACACACCCAAAGTCTCTGATTTTGGCTTGGCTAGATCAGCCATGGATGAAGCAAACAAGCATGTTTCAACTCATGTGATGGGAACTTTTGGGTAAGAATTTTTCCTCTGAAAAAACACTCAAGTCCATCTATATTGACAGCAAGAACTGCCTGATAAACTCACACCTCCTTGCTGCAGCTACTTAGCTCCGGAATACGCGATGACGGGCCATCTCCTTGTCAAGAGCGACGTCTACAGCTATGGCGTGGTTCTCCTCGAGCTCCTAACCGGGAGAAAGCCAGTCGATCTATCTCAGCCTGCAGGGCAGGAGAATCTAGTGGCTTGGGCCCGGCCTCTCCTTGCAACGAGCGAAGGCCTTGAAACGATCATCGATCCATCTCTAAAACCAGCTGTGAGGTTGGACAGTGTGGCCAGAGTTGCAGCCATAGCATCAATGTGTGTCCAGCCTGAGGTCTCCCATCGCCCCTTCATGGGGGAGGTGGTCCAGGCTCTGAAGCTCGTATGCAATGAGCTCGATGAAACGAAGGAGGTCGTGTCCAGAAGTGCCAGCCGAGATGACCTCTCCATTGAGGTGGATGACCAATGTGAGTTGAACGTAGGGGCAAAGGTGGAGCTGCCGGGTGTGGATTTGTCGAGCGCATCGGCTGCTGTTCGAGGCCGGGAATCGGAGTCTTTTAGGAGGCAGTTTAACTCTGCTCCTTTGAAGATGGAGAGGAAGAGGAGATTTTGGGAGAGGCTGAGGAGAGTGTCAAGAGGGAGCATGAGCGAGCATGAGTATTCATTGCAACCATAGCTTATAATGTTAAATGTTTATAATGGACAATAAATAAACAATCCATGGTCTAATCAAGGGTGATTAATCAATTGGGCAGTTACCGGTTAACCGATAATCGAATCGAATAAAATTGGTTATTAATTAACCGATAACCATTTTTTTATATTTTGAGTAACATTTACGAAAAAAGTTCAATCATTGGTCATAACCATTCAGGCCAACCCACGAGTTTCGAACTGCCATAAGTGAAGAAAAGATGTGGCGGATGATCCATAAAGACCTAACACAAAAGCAGCATCAAGAGAGTTGATACTGTCAATACAACACAGAGACTAAAACTCCACAAACATTCTTCACACATCATCAGCTACCTCTTAACACTACCAAAAACAATCAAGATTAAAAGAATTACAAATCCTCCACGTCCTTACACCCGAGCTGCTTCCCCTAGCCTCTCTCTCAAAATCTTCACCCCAACGTACCTGCATTCGCCCAAAGTTTATTAGACCATAACGTGTTAACACGAGAGGGGCGTAGGCGAACTTACCGTCCCAACATCATGACCGTTGCCTGAGGATTAGTCCCCGGGGAGTCAAAAAAGGTCGAGCCATCCACCACCCGGAGCCTGTCAACACCAAGGACCCGGTAGTCCGGACCCACCACCTTCCCCACGTGGCAGCCCCCGTGGTAGTGCCATATAGTGATGACCGTGTCCTTGCAGAACTGCTCGAGCGACTTGGTGTCGTTGGTGTGCCGGGGTATGAGGTTGACGTTGGCCTCGATGCTCATGTTGAGGAGCTTCTCCACCACGTCGTCGTCGAGCTGCGTGTAGTTGGAGAAGGGCTTCGACTTGAGGAGCTTTTCGACTATGCGGATGCCCTCCACACACCGGGCTAGGTCGTCCGGGTGGCTGAAGTAGTTGAAGGTGATGGAAGGGTTCTCGTCGACATTGGTGTTGGAGAGCTTCACCTCGCCTTGGGAGAGCGGCCGGGCGATCTTTTCCAGGATGAAGCCTCCTTGGAAGGCTTCGACCGGGAGGTTCCGCTTCCGGTTCTTGAAGCCGTGGATCGCTGCGTGCGTCCGCTGCTTCGGGGGGATGGTGGAGAGCTGCCCTATCTGTTTTGTACAACAAACAGAGGACCTTAATGAATCCACAAATTGGAAACATGGCAATTTTCTACTAACTCATTTCACTTATATTTTATCATAAAACTAATTTATAAAAGTATAACTCACGTTCCCCTAACATTTAGTCATGGACAGAAGGTGAACAATTTCGTTTTTCTAAATAGGGACTAACCTCAGCAGAAGCAAGGCCATGGTCACAATGGATGCTACTTTTGTTCTGCCCAAAGCCACTGCTAGCTTCAATGTAGACTCCGGCCTTGGTGATTCCGACGGTTTGGATGAGGGACTGCTTCACGGGCGTCTTGCTCGGGACGAAGATCGTGTTCATCGGGTTGTCCGACATGTTCTTCCCCACGAACCGGTTGTCAAGCACCACCGGGATGTTGAACTTCTCGAGATCAGCCTTCGGCCCAATCCCGCTCAACAGCAGCAAGTGAGGGCTCCCGATTGCACCCGAGGACACGATGATCTCGCTCCTCGACCTCTTCGACAGCACCGCCCTATGCGTCTTCCCGTTCTCGTCCTTGAAGATCACTCCAACTGCCTTAGGCCTTTTCCCTGCCACTCACAAGTGTTAGATTGGCAATATCTGGATCAGGGGGCCAACAAGATAAATTCATCTAAGAATGTCGAATTTACCCGTTGTGTCGAACTCGATCCTCTGGACCGTAGCACGAACCAGGACATGGAGGTTATTGGGATTGGCGGAGGCGAGAAGCTCGGCAGCAGTGTGGCGGCGGCCGAAGCGGTCGAAGATGGTTCCTCCAACCTTGGTGCCAAACAAGTGATCATAGGTGAAGCCATTGAAAGGTGCGACCCCAACTTCTAAGAGGCTGTCTCTTATGGCTCGCTGCCAAGGCCCAAAATCAGGCCGATGGACGATCTGATTCTCGACCCAAGGGTAGGACTCATTCACGAGCTCAGCATCCCACCCTGCTTTCTCAATCTCACTGCACCACATCAATGGTGAAAACCATCAAATTGAGTAAAAAACTGAGATTCTTTAACATGATCTTTTTCATGATCTATATATTGTTATAACTAAGTTTAGATTACATTTCACAAAAAAAAAAGAACATTTTTTCATTATAGGTAACAACTAAAAGAAAAAAAGAAAAAAAAAAGTTATTTCATGATGATAGTTCGTAGTAGTTAAGTTGCTATAAATGTGATTCAATTTTCAGCCTTCTTTAGTGGTTATACTCCCATGTGACAATCTCTTCCTAAGTTTAATAAAAAAGTAATTGGAACAAACGCAACAATTTATTGAAAACAACAACAAAAACACACACATGTTATTTTTCACTTGTGTGGAGAGAAAATATTTGTCATAAATTCTTTATACGGAAGAACTACTCACTTAATAGTCCCACATGGAGTGCTTGATTCATTTGACATATTTCGATAAGACTATATAAAGTTGAAATATTAAATTATATTTATGAAAATAAAATAGTACTAGAAAATGAAGATCACTAAAACCGGTCGACTAGTAGACTAACCGATTTCATCAGTACTAGTTCCGGTTTTAATTTTGGAGCCATTTTTAAATCGGTTCAGTTATTAACCGAATCGACCGATTAACTAGCCCTAAATATGGTCAACCACGATTAGGACATGTCATAATTTGATAGTGATATAATAAAACAATAAATTTAATACTACATAGTATGCCATAATATGATCAAATAGAGTTGCTCGATCATAAATGCATCAAATCCTAAGTAGGTTTTGAGTAATGACACAAACCTAACACTCTCTCCATATGTGTGGAGTTGGTGGGTGCGACAATAACTCCTCACATGGAGCAAATTAGGCCACAAAATTTAGTGGTTTAAATTTATTGTTTTTTTCTTATCTCTCGTTTTCATTAAAATCGATTAAAAATACACTCGCACTATCCATTTTTGGGTATTTGGCTTTTCACTTTTAAAGAAATAATCACCATTTATGGGTTGATCAATAATTAGTAAATGCTTTACTAGAAATTGACCTACTACTTTTATACACTAGTAGTATGTTCCACTCTTTTTCATGAGTTTGAATTGATCACCAACTATAGAATGTCATTAAGCAAATACACACACTATGTGTGTAGGTATCCACTTAAACCAAATGTAGTTTTCATTCACTTTTGTTATATAGTAAGCAACTATTGTAAACGATTTTGACCTAAAAATATTATTAGTTGTTTATAAAATCACATGAATATGTCATTTTAATTTGTAAGTATCTTTCGAAATTTAAATGACAAATCATGAAAATTTAAAATTTCTGTCATGTAACAAATTTATTTTATTTTTTAGTTTCTTAGACTCAAAATAACATCGTTTAGCCGCTTAAATCATCACTTTAATACATGTTTATGCCACTATTCATCGATATTACTAAAACTTTACACGTGTGAATCAGTTTACCTCGCAATTGCTGGAAAAAACATTGTAGGACAACTAAGAATTTCTGAAATTTTGTAATTTGTCATTCAAATTTTAAAATCAACGAAACAAACTAGAATATTCTCTCAAATATTCGAGAGTTTCTATCTTTGTTACTCTCTATTTTATAATAATAATAACAATAATAACACTTGTTTAACTAGAACCTATAATGTCCCACTTGAATAAAGTCATATGTTGTCCTACACTATTAAGAAAAGTTAAAAAAAAGCACACAAAAAACAAAATAAATCAATACTACCAAAAAAGAAGATTTTGGGGGAAGAGGGAGTTGTACCTTGCGCTTGCCCGGGTGTAAAATCCAGCATTGATGCAAGTCCCACCGCCCAAAACCCTAGCCCTAGCATTGAACACCCCATCGGTGGAGATGAACATCTGCGACGCCGATTTCTCCGAGATGTCGGCCAGAGTGATGTGGAAATTCTGCATAAACGACACATTCGAGTTCGCGAACGGCGTCCCCCCTCTCTCCAGCAGCAGAACGGAATAATTCCGCGACAGCGTGGCGGCGAGGGGGCACCCCGCCGTGCCGCCGCCCACTATGATGTAGTCGTACGCGGCGGCGGGGTTCACCCACGCGGATGAGGACGGCACCGATGAGAACGAGCTGGCTGGCTTGATGAAGGGGTATCGGTATTGTGCTGGATGTTCATATTGAGCACCTGCAATTGCAGAATTTGTGATGAGAAGAAATTGGGGGAAGTTAGGGCAATCTAGGGGAAATTGGGGGAAGGAAATGATTGAGGGAAAGGGTGTTGGGAAATGCAGAAAATAGCTGATTTTGTTTTTTTCCTCCCTTTTTCTTGGCTTTGGATTTTGTTTGGAGAAAAAAGACTTCTTGTTGATGTGTGTGAAAAAGTTTCAATCTTTTTTATTAGAATGAATGAATTCAAATTTGTTTCTACTTCCTACATTCTTGCTCTTTTTCTATGTGTGTGTGTGTGTGTGTGTGTGAGAGAGAGAGAGAGAGAGAGAGAGAGAGAGAGAGAGATGAGGGAGAGAGTGTGAAGAAGATGAGGTAATTTAGTCCCTGATTTATTTGATGCAAACACAATAAGACCTCTAAAAAACACATCTAAAAATAAAACCCATTGTATTCCTAAAAATGTTAGATTTTCAAAGTATTCAAAGAGGCATAAACTAAAATCCCAAACAAGCAATTAGCAAAGAAATCCCACCTCCAAATCAAGAAAATCACACACAATGGAAGTGACAGTGTGTGTGTGTTTGATGTGCTAATTTAGTTGATGCAAAAACACAAAACAAAACCAATGTATTCATAAAAATGTTAAATTTCTGAAGATTCAAACATGCATAAACTAAAAATCCCAAACAAGGGCAATTTCAAAGAAATCCCACCTTAAAATCAAGAAAATAATACACAATGGAAGTGATAGTGTTTCAAATATCCAAAGAGGCAATATCAAAGAAACCCCACCTCCAAATCACACACAATGGAAGTGCCAGTGTGTGTGTTTGTGCAAGACAAGAGAAGGGAGAAGAGAAAGAAACCTTGGGAGAGAGAGAGCTGAGTAGTGATCCAAACAAGTGAACACCAGTAAACAACTGCACAACCAACCAAAGCCATAGTAATATAAAAAAAACACCCACAACACACACTAATTTCCTTCCAAAAACAAAGAATTCAATTCATATTCCACAATACACCCTTGACAAATTTCTTGACCTATGTGGCTATCACTGGTTGGCCATCCACTCTGCGTTTAAATCTCTCTCTATATATATATTATGCACAAACTTTCTGCAGAGAGAGAGAGAGAGAAGAGAGAGAGATGATTAAACTAAGGAAGGGGTATTGATGCATGCATTTATCAGAAAGGGTAAGTAAACTTATATATAAGTTAAAGAGTAATTAATTAGGACAATTATTTATTTTGGTGGGGATTATTTATAAACAGATGAAACAACAGAAGATGAAGAACAATGATGCATCTTTTCTTTGAATGTTACACAGAATTAATCCAACTGGGAAATTAAAAAAAAATGGGGCATTAATGGAGAAATGAATGGCACGGTTGGAGAAGCCATCAATGCATGCTGCCTTTTGGATTTATGAAATAGAATTTTAAATTTTTTTTATTATACTTTTCTTTTTTGATTGATTATTGTGTGTAATTTGACAGCTCAACAAAAGAAAATCCTGGCTGCACTTGGAATTCTTACAAATGTATGTGGTGATCTTAGGTGACATTTAATTCAAGCCACTCAATTGTGTCGATGTTTTGTGAGAGAGGGAGAGAGAAATTTGAATAATACTATGCTGTCATGTGATTAAATTGAACACTGGAAAAATATTTTCTTGGTTTGCACTTTGCAGTTATATGTCTTTATTTCTAGTCCTTGTGAAAATGGAATTTTCAAGGCCAATTGTGTTCATTAAAAAAAGTCATTCTTTTTAATTCTACAATTTTCTATTCAATTCGTGGTATGGATATTTCATCGATTTTAATTAAAATAATGTAGTTTTATAAAAAAAATTAAATAAGTTACTTCATTTATTTTTAAGTAAGTGTCATATTTAGATTTTTCTTGTTTTTTAATAAATGTCTCGTTTAAAAAATTTAGAGTATAATTACAACATTCTTTTCAATTTTCCCTATTCCATACTTTTTGGAATTTCGCAATTAGTTGAATATACACATTTATTATAAAGTTACATTTTTTCTATTTTTTAAGTAATATGTATAATTCCTAGATTAGTAGTATTTTTATTTTCTTGCGTATGAGGAAACACGTGTACCTCCTATTTTTTTTTTTAAATGCCACACATATTTATAATCGAATCCATCACCTTTGAACTTGATCACCAATTCACCCATAATAACATTAATTGATTTTAGGTCAAAATAGTAGTTTTATATATCAGAATCCAGCTAAACAAAATAAACCAGCTTCCAAATAGTATTAAAGGATCTATTCTCGTATTAAATTACGGTACCTCACCAAAATAAAGCAAGAGTGACCTATAGTATTAGCTTATAGATCAATGTACTAGCTACTCAATTATCATATAATAATAGCAAATGTAGGTATGGACTTATAAAAATTGTTGAATCGGTAAATTAAAAATTTAATAATTCGGTTGAGGATTAGTGAGATTTTCCCTTTCAAGAAAAAAAAAAGAAATACTACAAATAATTGTACTTGCAACACAAAATCTAGAGAGCCAACTACACCCCTTTTAAAATATTGTAATTATTTCCTAATCATTTTTAGATCCATTGATTTCTTGCCTCCAACTAATTTAATTTCAACAAAGAAGAGAATACATTTTTCTTTTTCTTTGTAAAAAAGCTAATTAAGGTTTGTTAATGTTGACTAAGTGGACGATCATGATTTTCACGCTGATCATTTTTTTATAAATTTAGAGAAAATTTTGTTATTTTTTTATATCCTCTATATAAATTACAACAATATTTTATGGTTCTATGTGATAATGTTTATTAATTATATAATAATATTAATTATTAATGTGTCTGGACCTCTCCAGTTGTCCATAAATGAATATTTTTAGACTTGATACTAATTAAATAGGTTCCCATCACTAATATTCCAGTAGAATCACGAAAGACAGCAACTCTTCCAATTTGAAGATATGAAAACAGCTCAATTTGGATGAATTCAAATTAAATAATTCATCAGTAAATAACAGCATTTAATAAATTTGAAACCATATTATAATGTTAGCAATATGGTGCCTCACTGCCTCATCCTATTAAACGTACCTCTTTGTTATTTTAATACATAAAATTGGGTAAATTTTCTATGAATACATAGGTCGAGCACATAGATCCACGTTCAACCACTGATATATCTATAAATTAGCCAATTAGGTAGGATAGGGCAAATATGGGAACAAAATTATACTAAGTGCTGTGTTAAATTATAGTAGGTTTCTATTAATTAGTGTGAGTGAGTGAGTGAGTGAGTGAAAATCAAGTTTAATTCTTTACTCACAAAAATAGAAGAAAATGATGTTGGGAATGTTTCCAATTAGAGCACCCGCAACGCGTCGCGCGGGTGTCTCGTATCTCGTCCCTCCGAGACGAGACGACAGCGAGACGCGTTGCAGTGTCCCGTCTCGTTTCGGTCTCGCAGAGACGCCCGTCCCACCGAGACAACTGGTGCGCCAGCTCACCACGCGCCCGCGCGACGTGGTGCTCCAGCGCTAGGCGTGACGCTCACTCGCCGGCCCATGAGTGAGCTTCGTCACACTAACGCAATAAACCATTTTTTAAAATTTGAATTTAATAAAAAAAATAAAAATTGAAACGGTAATGTTACCGTTTTCGGCCATTTTTTTTCTTTTTTACTCTATAAATACTCATATTTCATCCTCATTATACACACAAACAAACATCTATTCTTTCCAAATCATCTCCATTTCCTCTCCAATTTTCATCACAAAATGTCCGGCGACGGAAACTCTGGCGGCTCCGGCGGGTTTGACATCAACGCGTTTGGCGACTAGGGGGCATGTACAATGTCTTGGGTGGTTCCGGTTCCGGTTCGTCGACCCCGGGCACCCAAGGCTCGTCGACGCCGGCGGGGTACCAACCACCCCATTTTGATGTGGATGCATACGCTCGTCCCTCCACCCCGAGGTATTCGCAGGGATTATCCCAAATTAGGGAGGATTATCCGGATGAACCCAATCCGGAAGGAGGACGAGGCGATGGAAGCTCCAGGGCATTCGATGCCGTGGAGGAAGAGGAGGAGGCGGCCGAGGAGGAGGAGGATGTAGGCCGTCATCCGTACAGCCACAAGGACACAATGGCTCTGTACAACGCCTGGATCAGCGTCTCGTACGATCACATCATCGGGAATAAACAATCCCGGAAGTGCTTTTGGGAAAACGTCACCGACTCCTACAACGAGATTAAGCCGAAGGGGTCCCGTCGCCGCACATTGAAGATGCTCCGAAGTCATTTTGACCGAGTCGACAGAGAGGTCAAAAAATTCTGCGGCATCTACAATAATGAAGCGGCTCATTACCAAAGCGGAGCCACTGGAGCCGACATTCTGAGATCGGCTTTGCGAGTCTATTTCGACGACAATGGCAAAGAATTCAAACATGTCAATGTTTGGGAGGCCGTCAAAGACGTCAAAAGGTGGGCCGGTGGTGTCCAGTCCAGCACGGGCTCGACCTCGAAACGCACGAAGCACACGGCGGGTGACCAATACTCGTCTAGTGAGGGCGGTTCAGGCAGCGCCGCACAAGAGGTTGCCTTGCAGGAGGTTGAGGGCACGATAGACGATGCATGGGGTCCTCCCGTGGGCGCCGTCGGCCGCAAGAGAACAAGGCGGCGAAGGCGGCTAGAGGGAGGAGGGGCCGAGACGAATCAAGCCAGTCGGGTTCCCAAGGGCCGCCTGCCCAATATCAAGCCCATCATGCCAGCATTGTGTATCTGGCAGGACAACTTGGTATTCCGCCTCCATTCGGTGCACCGCCACCGCCTTCGGGTGATGATTCGCCGACAGAGTAGTTTTTATATTTTATATAAATTTGTATTTTAAATTATGTCTTTTTTTATTTATTTTGCCACGAATTTAATTATGTATTTTTTTTAGGATTTTAAGTTGTAATTTTATTTTATTTAATAAAGTGTGTTTTTATTAATTGAATTTGTTGGAAATAAAAATAAAAAATGAAATTGAATGAATAATTGATGGATGAGATGATTAAGAGACAGATAAGAGATGGAGGGTTGCAGGTGTTGTCTTTTAGTTAATAGATGGAGTGAAAAGTACAGTGGGCCTCATGAATAGTTAAGAGATGAGACGGTTAAGAAACGGATAAGAGACAACATCGGAGATAACCTCAATGTGTGGAGCCTTCCAATTTAATTTATGGTTAGTAATGAATCTTCGGAATGTCACAGATGGGAATACCACCAATTTATATTCGACTAATTTGGTTCACAAAATGGGTCATGGTTACTAATAAAATTAAGAGCGTGCTATTCGATCATGACGTCACTTGCCATTATTCAAAAATAAAAATCATCCATTTATAAGTAGTTTAACAAAATATCCACTTTAAACAAAAATACAAATTTTCTTGTAACTATTATGTAGGATTTTATTTGAATCAAATTATATTTGAGTATTAAATATTATTAATTCAATTTTACTTTTTTTGTTAATTTTTATTGCCATTCATAATATGACTACATGGATTTATTGTTAATTCAATTGCAAGAGATATAAAATATGGTATTACAATATTATAATTTGCACACGTGTGTATAATCTACTTATAAGGGCATCCATCGTCCGCCTGATACGAGTCTTTAGTTGTTTAATTTGTTGAGATATTTAGTTGTTAAGGATGTCGATCCTCAATGTTCGAATTCCACACACAATCAAGAAACGATTGCCGTCGTTGTCGAGTGCCCAAGCGTTTGGGTCGGCGACGTGAACTGTGTTGGGGGGCTGAGCGCGAGAACAGTCTCGTCGGCAGCCTTAGGAGATGTTTCTTGTTTGCTAATCAATTGTGCCAAAGTAATGATAATTTCATAGATTGATTGACTAAATATTATGGAAGATTCCACACATATTTATAATATGTGTGGATACAAAAAAGATATGACAATCCCTAAAATATCTCAACAAATTAAACAACTAAAGACTCGTATCACCGCCACTGTAGCCATGCGGAAGATGGCACATCCATCGTCCCCAGACGATAGGGCTTCGACCACGCATCGTCCGCGGTATCGTCCGCCCCACTGCGGGTCACGCGGACGATGCAACGCGTTTTTTTTTTTTTTTAAATTCTTCAAAATTTATTATATATATACACCCCAACTTCACTCTTCCATTCTCTCCACTCTTCCATACACTAAAAATGAATCCCGGTGATTATCCAAGTTCGAATAGTCTGATGTTAAGTGGTGGTGCACGGTGGCCGGGTACAGACCCTGATGAATACCGACACTTTGACTCTAATACCCAGTACGATCCCGATTTCAGTACGGATTCGTACGGGCTGTCATACATGGAACCGTCTCCCACTCGCGCCCACGCCCACGCCCCACCCCGCCGCCGGTGCCTCGAGCTCCGCCACCAAGAAGAAGCGGAACAGGCAAAGGGCCCAGAAGTTGCCGCCTCCGGAAAAGAATGAAGAGTTCGCCCCAGGGAGAACGAACTACAACCCGGATGAAACCATCGTCTTGGTTAGGTGTTGGATTGATATTTCGGAGGGCCCGGTGTTTGCCAACAACCAAAAGCAAATCGCGTACTGGGAGCGCATCGCTGATCGCTACAACGAGGCCAAGCCGGCGGCCGCCTACAAGCGCCATAGGGAGCAGCTTCGCAAGCACTGGGATCAGGTGAATGAGCAGGTCAATTTGTTCTCGGCGGAGTACGAGAAGTGCTTGAGGGAGCAGGGCAGCGACGAGAGTTTGACTGATGTACGCGATAAAGCGCTTGCGTCGTACATTTCATTGTACGGCGATTTCAAACATTACAACTCCTGACTCCTCTTGAAGGATAAGCAGAAGTTTCAAGGATGGATTATGCCCCTATCGGCTACGGCGAAGAGGACGAAGAACACCGCCGCCAGTGATTATACGAGCAACGACAGCAGCGCACCTCCGATTGACCTCAACCAGCCGATGTACGAGGATGAGAGTTCTGGCACACCGATGTCCTCCCGGCGTCCCATTTGCGTCACGGCTGCCAAGAACAAGGGCAAGGCGAAGGCGACATCCTCACAGGCCGCGGCCCCGGACCCGACCCTGACTTCGGCTGCGGGACATGCCTACTCGGAGTTGGTGGCGGCCGCCAACCGGAGGACGTTGTTGGACACGCACCACGCCCTCATGCAGTGCGAGGACCCGGGCAAAGCCGAATACCTCAAGTGGATGATCGATGATATGCGCCGCAAGCTGGGAATGAAGGATTAGTAATGTAGGATTTAGTGAACTTGTTTTTTATTTCTAACTCTTGTAATTTTTTTTAATTAGTAATGTAGGATTTGTCTTAATCGTAGTGTTTTTTTTTTATAATTTTGCATGACATATTTGAAAATATAAAAAATTAATTAACAAAATAGTAGTGAAAACTATAGGCCAGACTTTAGGGCATCCCAATGCAGGTGGAAGGGTAGGAGGATAGAATGCTGATGTGGGAGCATAGGGAGCCCTATAGGGTGGACTTTAGGGCGCCCCATTGTGGATGCTCTTAGTACTCTCGTACTAAGATTTGAAGATCACACTTGCACATCTGGTGATCACACTCGTACATGTGGCTGTGATCATTCCCGAACATTCGTTGATTACGCCTACACTTGATGCACATGAAAACATGTCTATAAGTGCACCGGTATTTGGGTCGGTTCGAATTGGATCCAGATTGATCCGACCCACATGCATAATGTTAAGATGAGCGCGTCGGGGTCTTTGTCTAAATTAGTACTCCATATTTGATCCGATTGTCCCTACTATCAATTTTGTGGTTCGCTTCTCTAATTACGTGGCAGACAATGCTGTTATTATTGTACGAATATACCACCAACCAAGTAGTAATGATATACTCATAATATATGCTGTCTTCAAATTTGAAAAAAATAAAAATGGCATCAACTAACTTTTACCATTAATACTTTCTTGGTTTGCATTACTCGGTACTTTCATTTATTGCATTAATCAATGTGCTGTAAAAGCTAGGCTGGAACAGCTCAAAATTGCAGAACAATGAGAAGACAACATACAATCACGTACATTATAGATGAAGAAGAACTCAGCAAAATATTCAATGCATTATTTAATTGGTGAATAATGTTGTATATAGTGGTAAGGTCAAATTAGTCATTTCATGATCACGGATCGATGAACATGCTGTAAGTTTTAAGGCATCACCAACGGAGTGTTGAATACTTCATGTAGTGCACAGATCAGCAAAGCATATCATTGTCAGAGCATTTCATATTGTGTTTTACACTTTGAGGAGTGTAAAAGTACTAAACAAAGTGGTTAAGCATCGCTCAGTTAGAGTCGACCGTGTGGTCTGACTTTTGTTGTTTTAATGAAATTTTAACATTTTTATTTACACATAAATTGATTAAATTAAAATAAATAAATAAGAAATGGAGAAAAAATAGTGTTGACATATTTGTTAATGCTAAAAAGATTATGATTGTGAAATTATAATAGCTTAAAAAAAGCTGTGAGAGCATAATTGAAATGTTTCTCAAGAATAAATTTATGACATCAACTATTAATTGTGATAATACCTAGATTTAGGTGATGTATAAATTTCAATTTCAAAATTTCTAGTTTTTGAAACATCAGCTTTATGGGAGGCGTACAAGGGACCATGTTTTAGATGGAAATCATAATGTTAATTTATAAAGAGTGACAATCAAATTTCTAGAAATGAGTAGAGTTGTCAAAAATATAATTTTCAGTTTATGATTGGGGGTACTAAAAGGGTAGTTGACAAATAGTTATATACATCAAATCCACAATAAATAAGTTCAAATCCCAACTGCCAAAACTGGTGCATTATGCATAACAATTTTTCCAAAAAATAGATTATTAGATCCTTCAAAGATTATTAAGTTAAAGTTTAGATTATTAAGTTAAGGCCCATTAAGCTATTCCCGGCTGAGCCCAATGATGAAATCCTCGCTCAAATCAAGCCCAATTAGCTTGCTACTAAGCCTACTTCATCTACGTCATACCTCCTCCGTCCACTATTAATGCCTCGTTTGATTTTGCATGAATTTTAAGATATTGAATATGTCATGATATAGGATATTTAAAATGAAAATGCAGCAAGAAAAAGGGGAAAAGAGAAACATACAGATCATGGCCTCAGTGGTTTGAAGCCAATTACTTCCAATTTAAATACAAAATGGATAGTGACCAAGTTTAAATTAATAACAAATAAAATTCAACTTCTAATAATACAAAACTGAAGGAGACTACGCCAGATAATCACATTGAGGATTATCACCAAAACAACAAAACATAGAAAAAAATGGGGCTGGGGCAGTTTTTTTTTTTTAAATAAACCACCCCCCAAAGTAAACTCTTCAATATTATGCATTTGTGATCAATACTAATAGATGGAGTCCTCAAACAAGAAGAAATGTCTGTTTCCTTACTGTGTTTTGTTATGTGCAGAGTCAGATGAAGTTACCCCAGAGGAAGCAGGGGAGCTCTTCGACTGACTAGACGCGTTTCGCTCTGGATTTGGAGTAGCAGCCGCTGTGCCCTCCTCGGCTAGCTTCTTCATAAGGTTCATTACAGTAGGTAGGAATTTGGTGGATATTGAGAGAAGCCCAGGTAGCTGTAGGTGTGAAAAAACAGATATCAGACCTCAAAAATGACTATGTTATAGTAACATATGTGATCATTTCAAGAAACTCATAACAATTTACAAACACATATATAGAGTTTGTTTAGAGTTAGAACTCTTCATGACTCTAAACAATATCCGAAAAGTTTGAGATCGGCTGCTTTGTCCGCAATATCATTTATGCGCCCAAAGTAGAACGAATGCTAGAAAAAAACACGAATCTGAGTTGAAACATTTTAAGGCAACAGAGTCATAGACAGTAGTAGTATTTTGTGAGCTAGAGAAGTGAGTATTCACTTACCACGCCAAGACGGAAGTCGTTGGAGACGTCTAATTGCACCCAGAGGGCTTTCGCGAGCAGAAATCCCATGAAAATTACCCCCAAGTACAAAGGATTTCTGTCAAGGATGCAGTGTCAAAATAAAATCCAAGCAGCCACAGATATAGAGTAAATGATGAGATAGTGAGTACCTCAAAAGGGTCATAAATTCGTTAAAACCCAAGATAAATAGCGCTACGATTGCCCATGGAGGCGGTAGCCAGTTGTTGCTTCTCTTGCTAGCCTCCTGATTTTGGAGAAATAAAGCAACATGAGAAATAGTGATCTCATTGGAAACTTTGATTGATATGAAGCCTCATTTTTCGACAAGTGTTGGTATGTCAAGTTTACCTGAGAAGAGATTGCCTGACCGACTGTATACTCCGTCTCAGATTTAAACTGCCTCCATAGAGATTTGCACTGGACCGGTGTTAGCAAGGTTCTGGTTGTTGGAATCTGGGCAGAGAATAAACAATGAGCAAGAGAGAAACGAAACGACTATAGTTAAGAATAATGCTTGGACTACCTTATCCCAACTGCTCGAGGCCAGAGGGTCCGCTGTAATACTCTTATTGGCAGAAGCTGCTGCTTTCGGGTCCATAAGAGCAAGGGACAAGAGATTCTCGATATTATCAGCATCATCTTCCAGCCGGATGGCAGCCATAATCGATAGCAACTTCAACGACTGAAACCACAAAGAAAACAAACATACAACAGAAATTATTGGAGAACTAATTGTCTCATGACAGATCTAAGTAGAGAATATCATACAGCAGCACGCGCAGTTTTAGTGATGCCTCGAATATCTTCTTTTCCACTCCAGACACGTGGCATCGAATCAGAATCATGGCTAAATAGCGTTGTGAACCTAGTTTTCATCCAGAAACAGTTATGAGATAAACCAGCAATATATATCATAGGTCATCATACAATTAGTACGACGAATACCTATCTTTCATACGGATCAAAACTCTTCCAGCTTCTTCTTTTGCCTTCGCTTCAACGATTCCTCTTGCATGAGTCTCCAACTTCGACACCATTTTATCCTTGGTTGAGTTATCCATTTCAAAACCAGAAAGCGCAGCGGAAAAGCCAGAAACAGATTTTTCTTTCTCTCGCTGGAGAAGTTTTCTGATTGCCAGCCATGTGTCACTGCTAGCTCCATCTAACAAAGCCTCAACGGGTGCAGACAATGCCTCATTTAACTTAGTCTGAAGATACGAGCTATTAGTACGAAGATCACAACAGGAATATACGACAAGATCGAATAAGACTGTTTCTCACCTCATATGTGCTTGTAAGCTCTGACAACTTGGCTGTCTGAACTGATTCAGTATGCGCATCAATGTCACGGATAAGTTTCTCTCTCACTTTAGAAGCGTCCCAGTTTGCTTGCTCAACATGAACGCCTGCAAAGCAGCGATAAATCGCAAGATAAACCAATTCTCATGATCATAAAAAACAAGGTTGCTGCAAACTTGTAGCACATTAAGGACAAAGCGAAAAACACGTTGGATACATCAAGTAGATAAACTATACCTTCAGCCTCTTCATCAAACTGAGACATACAGAGCTTAGTACAATCGCGTGCAGCTGCAGAGAATCCTTTTCCCTCATTTAAGGCTTTGTTAAATGATTCTTTGAACTTATCCAAGGTTCCTGTGCGTATATGTCCCAACATGGATTGGTACGCAGGTTGGACAAGCTAATAAAAACAAAGGAAAACTGTAAGTAAAAACAGCAGATGAAACAAAGCATTAATAGACAGGATAAATGCAACAATTCAGCCTGGTAGAAATACTCGTGTGCACGAAGAAGCATGATTCCTACAGTCAATGTATGCCAACAACGATATATGCAAAGATTTAAGGTTCTCGAAGAAACTTTCCGAACTGGGATAAGTAGCCTACATGACTAAATCCTTCATGGAAATTAATTCTACACAATTTCAACTTTCAAGTTTAGCACACACACAAAATATATCTTAACAACATTAAAGTCTCTTTGCTAGATTTGCTAGATTTCCACAAACAATTAACAAGTGTAATAGTAAATGAGTGGATATTTATAAATGATTGTCTGTTCCCATAGGAGTGAGATCTATGATATAAGACTAAGAAACATGCCTGTAAAAGCTTATCTTCCAACTGCTTCCGCTTTGCAGTTCTCACTCCTTCGTCAAAAAATGTGGCTTCATAATCATACCTAACATGGGAAAGAGGAAGATAATTTTTATGATTCCTTTGTGAACCTAATAGCATAATGGCATATCACATTTTATCATGTTTGTGGACAAATGGCCATAAATATACTCTTATAAATATGATTGACTTACTCTTTTATACAAACATCAATAATTGATGTAAGCTTCTTCCCGAACCCTCGTACTAGTTCAGTTTTTACCGTCTCTTCTAATTCACGCCATTCCTGGAAATATGAAAAGCAACTTAACAATTCATAAGTTTATCAGAAATAGAAAAGAACAGCTCTAATAATGTATGTACTTGTCATAAGATTAATACCGCATTTTCAGTGAAAGATGAGAACTTTTCATTAGCAATCTCATCACAACGGACGGTAGCAACCATAACCTATACACGAACAAGCAAACCTTTAAAATGTTTAGACGTCCAACAAAGTTTGTTCTAGTTCTAAAAATATGTATACGTCGCTACCTTGTGAGCAGGCAGGTCAAGGTCCTTGTTCTCCTTTATGACCTTCCATATTTGTTGTGCACTGAATGAAAAGCCTGAAGCTGGAACTACACCACGCCTATCACCGGCAAGCCCACCAGGTGCTATAGATTGGTGAAATCGCTTTCTTAGATCTGCCACCTATAATTAAAGAGAAAATGTTAACCAAATGAATGATTCCCGTCTTCAATATCTGGATCATCAGCCTTTTCCTAGAGAGGCTGAGAATAGTTAAATGATCAAACATTCAGCTTCTTCATAACATAAACTGACGAACATTTGACAATATATACCTGCTCTCTAAATTGATCTTCTCTCTCTTCAAAACTAGAGAGAGCCACAACTTGAACCTGCAATTTAATGATTCGAGAGAAACACTCATTCATCCTTTTATAACAAATGAGCAAGACTTGATTGAATTTATCAACATGTCTTCATCTTACATTGAAAAAATCGCTTAATGGAGTTTCCCGGTGAGCTTCCGGTTTCGGGACAGAATCCCATATCTACCCAAGTATAGGAAAAATATAAAGGAATATATTAGGGAGACATTGTAATGAAAACACCAAGTGTACAATGTGGAATTCCCCAAAATGTACCTTCTGAATGTCTTCTCGTAAAACTGGTTCCAGGTTTTCCAAAGGTGTCTACAATAACAAAAAGGACAAATGCAGCATCTAGATTAGACAGTTTTTTTTACACGTACACCTAAGAACTCAATTTAGAGGAGAGCATACCCTTGTCTTATCACGAATAACGAACAACAAAGTTGTCTTACGCGGACTAAATAATCTCATCATAACCTATACATAGCATTTTAAATCAACTTACATCATCGATATATTCCCCATCCGTATTAAAGACTTTCAAACATCATATTCAGACCAATAACTGACCTGAAACACAGTTTTTAGGAGAGGTTTATTTGCAGCTTGCTCACGGCCAATGTCATGACACCACCTGAATATTGTAATATATCAAAAATCCTAAAAACACTATAGTGATTAACATGGAACAAAAGCTAGTCCACATTTAATGCAGTTCAACAAACTTACATGTTTATCAAAACTATATCTGATACAGCAAGGGCAAAAAGAGAACTCTGTTTCTCAAATGCAGTATCATCCTGGAGAAGATCAAAATAACAACTGATTGGTTCCGAGGGAAAGAAAAACGGTAACATATTGCACGCACGCAAACTCATATGAGATATAGAATGCACAAAAGACCACAAGAATGTTAACAGTCACTTGGTAGAAATTGGTTAGACCTCTCCTCGTTCTCTTCCATCAGTACCCTCTAAATCCATAACAACGGTACAAGGTTCCATGCCGACGCACCTAGCCATCCATATACCTTTTGTGGTTTGGGACCTGATAGAGTTGAAAAGTATCGAAATCTGAAACAAATAACATAACAAATTACAATAGCAGAGTCAAAAAAATGCGTGCCTTCCCTTGAAAGCATCCATTTCTCTGAAATTAGTATTGAAAAGATGATTCATCAATGTACTCTTCCCTGTCAAAAAAGGAAACGTATTTCAGGAAACCCGGGCTAATAGTTGGCAAATGGCAATCACTAAGTATCAAAAACTATACCGCTGCTCTGCGGGCCCATGATGGCTACTACTGCATAAGAAAGCCCGCATTCTGTAAGTTTCACTTCTTTCATGAATATGTCGACCCCCTCAACGTTAAAGTTACCATCACCATCTATGAGGTGAGTTGAGCAACACTCTTTATCTGGATAATCAACCGTTGTTATGAAGAATCAAATACTTCAAGATAGTGATTTCATTATAAAACAATAAGCTTACAATACTTCAACATGGCATTGCACTATAATCTCAAATTCTCAACATGCAAGCACAAATGAATTCCCGACGAGAAGCCTCGTACAATATCATTTTTTATCAGCATTTTGTACACGAACTCGTGCGTACAATACAATAGGAAAGCTATCGAAGTACTACTCGCTCTCAACGAGGTGTAGCTAATTCGATATCTCCAATTCTTCCCGGGAAGAAAAATTATGTCTACATTTTATATGATTCCAAAAATTTAATTTCATGCAAATAAAAAATTAAACATAAATCAAAAGAAATCAAACAACCAAAACAAAGCAAATAAGCGCATTTATAATATCGCCATCCAATACAAAAATCATTGATAATTATTTTAGAAGATTATTTGATCAATGCATTTTTATAATAAAAACAAAAAAAAATATCCTGAAACTGTAATATAATGTCGTAGGCGTACCCATGGACGGAATAAAATTGAGAAATTCAGGTGAACGGCGGATAACTGCCGGAGATTGGGAGATCGGAGAAATATGCGAAGAAAGGAAGGATCCTAAATAGGCGAACGTGATTTTGTGTGTTTGTAAAATGTGACTCTGCGCCTTGAAAAAATTGAAGATGAGAGAAAAATATATTTTTATAGCTAAAAATAGAGTGGTTGTGTTGAATTCTCTTTATAACTAATTACCAAACTTTTTCGAAACCCAAAAATACTTTTCCCTCAAACTATTGTTTATATCGAACGGTAAGAATGATTGATTGTAGCCTTGTGCCATGAACCATTTGAAAAAAATCATTGTTATTATTGGGAGGAGAAGACATATTGGAGTTTGGTAGAAAAAATAAAAAGGTGAGAATTAATGTTCGTGTGTTGATCAAGTGTTAGAGTTATTTATGTCTGAAACCAAAGATTTCAGGTTCGAATTTCCTATGATGTGATCTTTAAATTTTTGTATATTTATTTATAAATAAAATAGCAAGAATGGAGTTGTTTATTGAGAGTGAAGTAATTAAAATATACGAATTAAAAAGGAAAAAGGGGAAAACGATCATTTGAACGGGAAAATACTAGTATCAATTTTATTGCTTTGTAAAAATTAATTTAAATAACCAAAATATTAGTCGTTCAACTAATGAACTGCACTGTCCGTTCTAATTAGCTAAGTGAGCTGCAGGCTTTGTAAGTGTGTAAGGCGATCAGGTCAGTACAATGCAGCTAACGATCGTCGTCTCGTCTCGTCTCGTCCCTTCATGACGGGGCAACAAACCTGCATTGCTAATGCCCTTATCAGCAGATGTATGGTAATTATCTCTAATTACTTAAATTGAAAACACACACAACATGAACCAAACATGTTTCTTTACCTATATAAAGTATAAAATCATTTTTCTTTCAATACAAGCTGTTTGCTCCATAAAATAAACAAACCGATTGATTTATTAATTACATTATCAGATAGCATATCACCAAATATTTACCAATAAATATCCATTTAATTACGACATTTCACCAAACCCCAATCAAGTCAGGACTCATAAGCAAAAAAAAGTCGTGAACAAATGCGACTTTCTGTATTTCACCTTATCTAATTAAATCTGATATAAATAGTAGCGACTATAAAAACACCTCTATTTGATCTACCGTTCAATTTCGTTTTACTTGTATTTCTCTCTCCTCACAGAAGGATCCGAATCGAGAGAGATGGGTCACCGAAACCCGGATCGGGTCGCCGCCATTGTTTCCTGCTTGCTCATCTTGTTCTCGTCGGCGCATTCCTTCTACCTCCCCGGTGTTGCGCCTCGTGATTTTGCAAGAGTAATGATACTCCTCTCTCTGAATTCTGAGTTCTAGATCGAGGTTTAGCTGGATAAACCTCGGTGATTAGATCTGTCGGTGGCGTGTTGGCTTATGTGAACTTTGTCCCTCTCTTCCTCTGTTGAACGGTGGAGATCTAGGGTTTATGCTTATCTGAACGGTTATTAGATGATTTTGGGGCGATCCGGGGTTTTAGGTGCCGTATTGAGTGTGAAAAGTGGTTTTTACTGTTTTATGTGTTTGGATAGGTGGCATTGGTGTATGTGATTAAAAAATTTGTTTTAATTATTTGTGATGCTTCATGTGAGCATTTGACTTCGGTGATCGGGGCTGCATGTGTTGCTTTTGTTCTGCTGTATTTCTAGGTTTGACTGCTAATGTTTGATTCATGATAATTATATGATTCCATTTATATTTCTCGTGATGGTTTTATGTTGATTTCAAGTCGCTAGTAGTAGCATTTGTGATCTCGATTTCATGATGACTGGATATCTTGTAGTAGTAAGAAGTGGTCAAAGTGGATCTAGAATTGGTAACTGTGCTGCATAAAGCCCATAATAGTGAAGCGTTTTTTGGTAGTATCTGACTATGGATTTTATAGGAAAATGCGAATTAGTTGATAACACTTATTTCTCAGCTCGGTCTGGTTCTCCATGTGCTAGTCGTGGATAAAGTGTTATTTTTGCTCCTTCAAGTTGGCCAGTGTTGATCTAATGCAGAAGCGTAACCCTTTTGACCCTTTTGTTAGATGCACATAATTTACTAGGAGTACCTGATTCCTCTTCTTGCTTGCCAAATGTTAGATTTCACCAGTTGCTTTCTTTTTAATAAATGAGTGCAAGTATTATGGCTCAGTGGTATTAGAGAGGGAACAAAGTTATTAGGTATATTATCATTATAGTTAATATAAGAGTTTATGAATTTACATATCTTTTGTTTAAGAATCATATTTTTTTCATACATCTCATGCTTGCTAGCTACCTATCTCACATCTAGATGTGAAGACGTCTTGCTTACTCAGAGTTTTATGCCTTCTCCAAGTGTAACGCTTTTCCTTCCCATTCATAACAGGGGGATGAACTTCCTGTGAAAGTGAACAAGCTGTCATCTACTAAGACACAACTTCCATATGACTATTATTTCTTGAAATACTGCAAGCCAACTAAGATTCAGAATGTAGCTGAAAACCTTGGCGAAGTGCTTCGAGGCGACCGTATAGAAAATTCAATTTATACGGTAAGCATTCACGACTGGATAAATACTCTTTACGCTGTTTACTCTGTTTCTTATCCCTCAGTTCCTAATATGAACTGCTATGATTTGCAATATTAGTTTAACATGAGGGAGGAAAAATCTTGTACGGTGGCTTGCAAAAGTCATCTTAATGCTCAAGCTGCAAAGGATTTCAAGGAAAAAATAGATGACGAGTACAGAGTCAATATGTAAGTGCAAACCAAGTACATCTGAGTTCTCTCTTGCTGCTGCCATTCTTTGTTGCTTTGTCTTTTTTTTTGCATTATCCATCTATTCCTCTACGGTAGAATGATATGCTGGTGATGATTTCTTTATTCATTCTTCATGCTAACATCTGAAACTGAAACTTGATGCAGGATTCTGGATAATCTTCCAGTAGCTGTACTTAGGCAAAGGAGAGATGGAATTCCATCTACAACTTATGAGCATGGTTATCGTGTAGGATTCAAGGGAAACTATGCTGGGGTTAGTTTGTCTCTTTTTTAATCTGTTAAAGATATCTTATTCAAATGTTATTGCATACACATCTAATTGCTTTAATGCATGTATTTATTTCCCAGAGCAAAGAGGAGAAATATTTTATTCATAACCACTTAAGCTTCAGAGTTAAGTATCATAAAGATCCTGATACTGACACTGCTCGAATTGTTGGATTTGAAGTATCCCCTGGAAGGTGTGTTACCTTTTTTTTATTATAACCGCAGTAGCTCAGATTACACTGCATGTAAAGAGTGGCTTTTGAATTTGTTTTTTTATGATAAAACAAATGATAATGGAAAGATTTTTCCACATCCACATATGGAATACCTGGGGTTTCATTTTGGGCCTCTACACTTAATTTCTTCTTGAAGTTATTTGTTTTCAATTTTCATTCCATTTCTCCAATATTCTTCCTGCAGCATTAACCATGAGTTCAAGGAGTGGGATGAAAAGAACCCTAACGTGTCAACATGCAACCAAAACACCAAAAATATGGTTCAGGGTAGTACTGTACCACAGGAAGTGGATAAAGACAAAGACATCGTATTTACTTACGATGTTACTTTCAAGGTAAGCCCCTGTAACCCCAAGAATTCAAATACCCTACTGATATCTTCTGTTGGTCCTCCAACAACAATAACACAAGATTTGTTGCAGGAGAGTGATATCAAGTGGGCATCCAGGTGGGATACTTACCTTCTCATGAACGATGATCAGATTCACTGGTTTTCAATCATTAACTCCTTGATGATTGTCCTCTTCCTTTCTGGTATGGTTGCTATGATAATGATGAGAACTCTGTACAAAGATATTGCCAACTATAATCAATTGGAAACCCAAGATGAAGCTCAAGAAGAAACTGGGTGGAAGCTGGTTCATGGAGATGTTTTTAGAGCACCATCAAACTATGGATTGCTGTGTGTTTACGTTGGTACCGGCATTCAGATCTTTGCAATGACACTTGTCACAATGATTTTTGCATTGCTTGGTTTCCTATCTCCTTCCAACCGTGGTGGGCTGATGACCGCTATGGTTCTCTTGTGGGTTTTTATGGGGTTGTTCGGTGGATACTCATCTGCCCGTCTTTACAAAATGTTCAAGGGAACTGAGTGGAAGAGGAATACCTTAAAAACAGCCTTCATGTTCCCCGGTATACTCTTTGCAGTTTTCTTTGTGTTGAATGCACTCATTTGGGGTGAAAAGTCATCTGGTGCTGTACCTTTTGGAACAATGTTTGCGCTTGTATGTCTGTGGTTTGGGATATCAGTACCATTGGTATTTGTTGGTAGTTATTTGGGATTTAAAAAGCCTGCCATTGAAGATCCTGTGAAGACAAATAAAATCCCGAGGCAGGTACCCGAACAGGCCTGGTACATGAAACCAATATTCTCTGTGCTCATCGGAGGCATTCTTCCATTCGGTGCAGTTTTCATCGAGTTATTCTTCATCTTGACTTCCATCTGGCTGAACCAGTTCTACTACATCTTCGGCTTCCTCTTCATCGTTTTCGTGATCTTGATAGTCACATCCGCAGAGATTACTATCGTCCTCTGCTATTTCCAGCTTTGCAGCGAAGACTATAACTGGTGGTGGAGAGCTTATCTGACAGCTGGCTCCTCCGCGCTGTACCTCTTCCTGTACTCAGCTTTCTACTTCTTCACCAAGCTGGAAATCACTAAGCTGGTTTCGGGAATTCTGTATTTCGGGTACATGCTCATCGCATCATATGCTTTCTTTGCCCTGACCGGAACTATCGGGTTCTATGCTTGCTTCTGGTTTGTCCGGAAGATATACTCCTCCGTGAAGATCGACTAAGCACAACATAGAAGCGAGAGATTCTGACAGTTTCACGGATGTTAAGAAGTCTTTGGGATGGAAGACAAGTGATATCAGGTACCTCCGATTTGCAGGATGAGCTTGAAACTGTGTAAATGTTTACTGCTGCAAAATCTCAATTTTCTGTTGCCTATGTAGGGCAGGGCTTGTCTTGTATTCTTAGTTTTTTCGTGTTTGTCGACGGTGACAGTAACTTTTCTGGAGTCTTTAAGATTTTGAAGAACTTTGATAGTAGACAGATCGTAGAACCAATTATACGAATTGTAGTTTATAATATATCATGCTCTTCATAGTTATTCTTCTATCTTGATTGATGAACATTCCCCTCTTTCTTGTGGATTTGCTGATATATTAATCTCTGCCTTCACCCATTTTTCTTTAGGCTCCCCAACCATTTATGCATAAATTAACATTTCCAATCATTATTTATGTATTCTAATTTGAGTACATTTCTAATTTACTTTCATTTGACAAAATAAATCTTGGATATAATTCAATCTGAATCCACTTTTAGCCATGTTGTTTACCAAAGTACTTTCTTTGTTCATAAAAAACAACCATATTTTTTCATTTTGGTTTGTTTACCACAAAATTAATCCCTCTGTACATGTAAACTCTCTTATTTTGCGTATTTTAACCATGTTTTCTCTTCTCATGGTTTATTAATTGTGCATTAAAATTCATGTCGTCCAACATCGAGACTATTTTTTCGTGGACTAGTGGAGTAAATAAGAATAAATAGACAGACAATAGATGGATATAGAGAAGGCTAGTATCAAACTGTGGTTGGTATAAATGACAAAAAAGTTATGCAGAAACTTGATTTACAGAAGATCTGTTTGCACTATGCTGGATGGATTACACTCCACTAACACAAAAACTGGATCAAAAAGTTGAACACCTCAAGATTCTGTTATGAAATGAATCCAAGAGAGCATAGTCAGCATCAGATTCCTGCAGCAGTGAGTGATTTTTGGATTTTGGATGTACATGTTATTACTGAATCACCTAAAATCAGTTTCCGCTATACTTCATCTCTCACCCCGAGCACGTTCTCAGCTTCCCGTTTCTCTGCCTGCAGCACACAACAAACACCATCACAATCACACCTCTCTCTACCGAAAATATACAAAAAAAGACTTCAAAACGTACCAAAACGCGTCCTTCTTCTCTTGTGCTAGTAGTTCTTCAAATGATATATCGCAGAAGCTGGCGTCTTCACTCTCTTCAGGGCTGCTGGACTTTGCTTTTGTCTCCATACACGCGCTGATTTCTAGCATCTTTCAAGATGAGGAGATATCAGAAAAATCGTCCCCCCAATCCAGTGGCCGGATAATATAAAGTAACACGTACCTTCTTGTATGCAGGAGAGACCTTAAGCTGCTGTTGAAGCCAGTTATAGACGAACGCGTCCTCTACTAGTCTCTTCTGCTCTAGTTCTAGCTTGTATATCTATGCATGACAAAAGATATCGAGATTCAGTAGATGGCGTGGACGAAAATGTGACTTTAGACTCGAGAGTGATTTTCCTGCACCTGCTGACGGAGGCGGTCAAAGGAGGATCTGTCGGCCTTAAACAGAAGGGCCTTGGTGATTGTGAATCTCCTCTTTATGACTTCGGATCTGATATTTAGGAACATACAGTTAAGAAACTTAATTTAACTCATAATTTAAAGGTATACAACAAACGTACTTGCTTTGCAGCTCGTTTCTCGCTTCGACCAGGCAATTGACGAATTGTCCAACCTGCAACATAAAACAGTAACACAGAATACTAAGTTTTCAGTTTCTAATTTTGGAAAACTTCAAATGTGCCAAGTGCTAGTAATTTTTTGCAGCATCAAATAGATTAAAGGCCACATATTGAAGGGGTTCTTAGATAATATGCAAGCTAAATATCAAGCTGTTTAACTACAGCATTTTCAAGTTTCTGTCACATTATTCACCACACCCCTCCTAATTTTCAAGTTTCTGTCACATTAATTGAATATAGCTTCTACTTTCTATACATCCTAAAATTTGCACTGTTGACTAAATTCATAATAAAATACTTCAAGAGGGGATCTTAAGCAGTACGACAGCTTTTCAGCCCGTTTTTTCCAACGTTGATCATCACGGTGTTCTAATCTATTTGATCAGCAGTTTAGCAATAATTGCTTCTAAAACCAACTTTCTTGTCCTCTATGATATCTCAAGATGTTGTGCCTGCGAATATTGAGATCTACTCTTCGATCGCATTGTTCTATACATCATGAATTTGATGATCCCCTGGATATTCAATTACACGGGCTTGTGAGTGCTCAAGAAACGATATGATCAGAATCAGTTGAAGCGTAAAGTAGAAACATGGAGTAAAACATTTAGAAGGACAACAGACTAGAAACTAGCAACGTGCAGAGATTCTTCCCTAAACTTTCATCTGCTCTGCTTAATCCGTTACACTACAGCTGCTTAACTACAACACAGCAGCAAGAAGGCATCTTGTTATCAGAGTCACCTGAGCTCATGTAAAGCTTTCAGGAGAGCGAAGAACTCAACGCCCCTTATCAAATACCACAGTTATAAACAGCACAAAATCTTGATAGGTTTCAGCAACAAAACCATTGTTTCAGCCTTAACTAGATAAAACCCAAACAAATGGGCCCCAAATCAAGAAACCAGCTACCTAGATCAACTATCAACAAATTATATGTATCTATAATTCTACATAGTCTCATTTCCCAAATTCAAACCTATCTGAAGGTGCACACAGCCTCAATAATCTTAGTTCAAATGCAGTATACATTCAGTCAAACTAACAGTATCTTCAAATACTAATGGCATTTCTCAATAGCCTAAAGCATTAAATAAAAGATTGAGTCTTTAACCACATTTACAAATCACAACCAACTAACTTATAATTAAAAAAATGGGTATAAATTGAAAAAAACCTGATCAAGAGTCAATCCATTTGATCCATGAGACTTGACAAGCTGATCATACTGCTGCTTGATCTTCCTCTGCGTAGCACTACAAGACTTTGTGAAAGGATACAAACACACCAACTCCTCCTTCCCTTTCCTCCCCTCCTCCTCCTCACTCGGCCCGGCCTTCTTCTTCCTGGCCCGCTTCTTCCTCCTCTTCTTATCCTCCCTGCCCGGCCCGCTCTCCTCACCCGGGCCCTCACCAGCATCCTCAAAAAGGGCCTCCCATTTCGGCGAGCTCGGCGGCAAGATCTCGAGAAGCAGGGACCGGGCCAAACTCCCCGGGCCGGGCTCTCGGCCCGTTTCCTGATTCGTCTTCTCGGCGGCGTTTTCGGATAAAGATTGGATTTTTACGGAGCCCTCTTCCTCCTTTCCGCCATTGCTGCTGCTGTGATTCTTGAAGATTGTGTAGAGGGTGAAGACGAGGATGGAGAGAGTGAGGAGGAGGAAGAAGGAGAGGCAGGAGGACATTGTAACGCGGAAGATTGAAGCTTGCTGCGGCGAATTGTGAGTGGTGATTAGGAGAAGAAGTGGGGTGGCCGCCATGGAGTAAGAGTAAGAGAAAGAGAAAGTGGTGCGTTTTCTCACTGTGTTCGTGTGTTTTTATCAAGGATATTATTTTTATAATAAAAAGTGGATTTGGGATTTTGCAATTTGAATCAGGTGAACTGAAACCGCTTCTTCTGAATCAATTTTTCTTTTTTGTTTGTATTTACCAAGTTTTTGCCTTTTCTAACTCTTCCAACTATCTTTTTTTGTTTTGTTCTAGGTTTAGAAATGAGATTATTTAAGAGGTAAATTAATGAGAAATCAAATTTTTGAATAAATTTGGGTCGATTTGATTCTGTTTAGTTAAAAATTAATGGAAGGCCCCATAAAGTTTTGGCTTGTCAACAATTATCTCGTGATTGTTTTAGCGAAATTAAATCTGATATAACATTCAGAAAGCTATATGTGAACGTCACCGGCAGTGAGCATCTATATCTAATGAAATAACGTCGTTTAATTAAAAATATCAACATTATTATATGTAGGTGACTATATTTTCACTATAAAAATATTACTATGAATATATGCAAACTTATTTTTTCTGTATGATTTTTAATATTGTGGGGTATACTAAAATTCGTGATTTTTTAGGTAATTTTTTCTTATTTATCATTTGTGAAGATTATTTGAATTCTTAGAAAAGGAAGCTCAAGGTTAGGTTTTCAGTTCTTGAAAATGGGGAGCTCAAGGTTTTATTCATATTGACCTAAGGTTTTATTAGGTTTTGTCATTTGTGAAAAAAATGAGATTCCTTTCTTCCAGAATGATTTGAATATATAAGGAAATCTTGGAAATTGGGCATCATAACATTTCTAATTAAGCTTTAAAAGTATTTATATTTATTCATTTATTGTGCTTTGGCTTGTGTGCTTGAAGAGTAAGTGTTTTGACCATATAGCAATTACATTACTAAATGTGTATTATTTGCATTTAAGAAGCTTACATTTTGTTGCAAATCATTGCAATTTGTGTCCAAATTTGTCATGGATTTTTGGTTGGCGACAAAAAGGGGGTTAATTTTTTTTAAAAAAAACAAATTAATTACGCCAATATCTTGTGTGGTTGATTTATTATTGGTGGTCTGATTTTCATTTAATCAGCCTAATTCTAATAATTGGGAAAATAAAAATAAAATTCCATGCATCCCATATTTTGCTAATTTGCAGGCTGCCTACTAATATTTGTTTGATCTAAATTAAAAAAGTGTATTAACATTATTATAGATATTGTATGTAGGTATTCTTTCATTTCTTTTCCCATCATATTACAGTTTTGGAAATATATTGCCTAATGAATTAAAGAATTTGGTAAATATCATTAGACCTTCCTATACATCTTAGTTTTTGGTCAATTCAGCTTTTACTCACAAAACAAATGCTATATTTTTCATGCTACAATGATGCTTCTTCTCAGAGTTATTTGCCTATAAATCACAAACTATCTCGCACTATTCAAAATTTAATAACAATACACGAAGTTTTAAAAAGCCTCATATGACCAAATTTGCTTTATCAGTATTTCATTTTTTTAGTTTCATAAACTCAAGATTACGTCGTTTAATAATTCACATTGTAACAGTAATGCATGTGTGCATGGATATTCATCAACATTTCCAAAATTTTACATATGTGCGCTAACTCAACATCACATTTGTTTGAGAAAAAAATCATGAAGAATTATTAGAAACATGATCATTTATTATTCAAATTTTGAAAAATAGGGAAAAGACTAAATTTTAATACATACACAATTAACCCTTGTTTTTATGTTGATTATTAATAATGAAAGATCAATTTTCCATATTTTTTTTATCACCCCCTATTTTCCTGACATTAAATCTAAATTAGCTCAATCTTGATTTGATCTACTATAGCAACAATGTATACTAATTGATCCTCTTAACTCAACACAAGATAATCCAAAAGCCAAGAAATCAAAATCAACAAACAACATTTTATCATCAAATCTTGATACTTGCAAAAGCATTTCTAACAAATTGATTTCTTCAACATGAGAAATACTACAATCTCACAAGTCATGAGACTGCACATGGACTCATTTCGTCGCCGTGATGTGCCTTACAACGCAACGATGCACGATGAACAATGACGAAAACTATCTATTTATACACGTTCTTCGGTCGAATCATCTTTTAAATCTACTGTGATTTTGGACTTAGATGGTGTGTGTTGCAAGTATGTACAACTTCTACCCAACATAGCCCAAATAAAAATGGTTGTCTCAAAATTGACTGTGGTGTAGGAGTACCTGCGTCGAAAGAAATAAACGAGCGCCTCTCATCAGCTGCAGATGGCCTCGACCGAGAGTTTCTTCATCACATTCGGACATGGATCTCCACCAAAGATCTCGGGTGTTATAGGCACCACGCAAGATTGTTGGCCGACGCAGTACTGTAAAGAGAAGGGGGTGGCCGAAATCAGACACGATGAGAGACGGTCATAAAACGCAGAAAGAGGTAAATGTGTGTTAGATAATGTAAGGTAATAATACCCTCTCAAAAACGTCGTAGGAATGGAATGCGTGGCAGCTCCCCTGTTGGAAGTTTCCGCAGGTACCTTCGGGTGTTCCAAAGCTAGCAAACTTGATGGATGAGATCTTCTGACCTGAAGCACATGAGAGGTGAGCTTTCGGCCTCAATGGTTTGTCGACTTTCCAATAAGACCGCAGCTCCCAGTTCACTAAGGTCGGCTGCCATTCAAATATATCAGCGCATACACTTGCTACTTCCCTCTTCACGAGAGTGATCCCGTAAGGATTTCCTCCCCATTCTTCAAACACAACCAACAAATTTCCCGATGGACGGAGCCAGGAGCGAGGAACGTGATACCTACAACATAAAAATCCGAGCTTTATCAAATTCGTGCTCTTATCTGAGTGAAAGAGGAGTAAATTGATTCGCATTACCATCTCTGAGAAGCTTCACCGCAGTTAGTTAGGCATTTTTTCTCGTTGAACCAACCCGTATAATTGCAGGGCGCGCAGCCATTAGACGCTTTGTACTGGGTCCAGTAGCGCCCGATGCTTTGACCATTTATCCACACCTGACCTTTACTCATGGTGTTCATATCCAACGCCAAAGGTTCGTCTCCTTCTGGAGCATTGAAAGTAGTCTGGAAAACGAAGAGAAAAATATTGCTTGTATATACACGAAAACTTATCAATAAAGAGAAATGACTTTAAAAGTTGAACTCAATCATTAATATACATCATTCTTATACTTGTTTTGTTGTATAGAGAAATAATCGATTGAAATACATTTACCTTGTACCACGTCAGTGGTTGCCTTTCACTGACGAGTGATCCTTCAACCCATTCTACCGAAGAGCTTCCACTGAGTGAATGAAGGCTAAGAGATTCTCCTTCTAGACCGACCTGTCCAGATTCCAGAATGAGGTCGAGTTAACAAACGGGAATGCAGGGAGGGAACGGGGATAGATAGTACACGGGTTATGTTAACTAACCGTATAAGACCATTTTTGCCATGTTAAGTCTCTTCTCCGCTCATTAAGACCAGTGAGTGAAACAGGACCAAGAACTCCGGCCTTCCATGTTTCAAAATGTGGGCCGATATTCTGCGCTTATGCAAATGAAGATGTGTTAACAAGAATCAAAAGATAAGACTTCCATAGTTCCATGTAGGCAGGAAAGGCGGAGAAGAGATAGAAAACATACTGGGAGACCAACAGCAATGCTCAGCAGTGAGATTTGGTTTACTCCGGCTTTCAGAGGCACGCTGTCACTAAAGGTTAATCTGGGATCTTCTAGACTTCCATAGGCAGTTCCTGTGAGAAATCATGTCCATATTTAAGTGGTAATCGAAAATAGTTTCTTGTTGTCGCCAGAATGCTTTGTGGTGACTGTCAATACTTGATATTATCCACTAGATCACCTACCTGAAAGTTGTCCGTTGATAAATACATGCAGGGCGTGTCCAGCAGACGATACTGTAAGAACGGGAGGCTTCCCACCTCTTAAAAATCCTTCGCTCGGGCTAATCTCCACTCTGAATAACAAAAAACAAACAAGAAACTGAGAAAGGAAAAGAATGGTCTAATTCTATTACAATGCTAGTTATATCACGCCGAATAGACTTACTCTGTTGTGTACCATAAATAGTCAGTGTTGTCTCTTGTGGTATTGACCTGCTCCACCAATCCAACCATCGTAAATGAGCTGGCCCCACGGGACGCAGCCTCTTCATTGTACGACGTCCAGTCAAATCCTTTGCTGACCGGGGTCATCTTCATTTGCGAGCTTTGGGCACCAATCTTCACCAAAAAAGTTTATATATTATCAAGATGCTCCACGAATACGTTCGCTCTCTCAATATAAACATGAGGCTAAAAAGCCATTTCTTACCCTTGCTGTATTGTAAACAGTATTCTTGCAGTCGGGAAGGATGCTGATGGACCAAGGAGGCAAGTTGTAGTGCTGGTCCGCAAACGCCACTTTAGCAAATGAATGCTGATCATAATTTCCAAGAAAAGCAGCACAAAGACCGGACTTCGATTTGTAAACATGAGCCTGCATGGAAGAATGTCACAGTTTTGTTGTAGTTGATGGAAACGATAAAGGAGGAATTGTAACTAAAACAGACCTCCTGATAGTTTCCGAGTGACGTTACTGTAAGATCTCCAGATAGTAGAGCTGGCTCACAGAGCTTGATGGCTCGATGCAAGTCTTTCAGATGACCATACTTTGGCTCCCTCGGTAGTCCTATACATGAAAAATTAAGATGTCAAGATTAGTCGAGCCACTAGAAATCTAGTCGTGCAGTCGGTAAAATGCTTAAATTGAAATGGAAGCCAATCACTAATGTCACATCAACAGAGAAAAATTCGTGTACGAACCATATTCATCAAGAGGCGCATCATAATCATAGCTAGTAGCGATAAACGGGCCGCCAGCAGTCCGCCCAAAGTTCGTACCTCCATGATACTGATAGAAAAGATGTCAAACACACTTAGTTAAAACAAATCTATCACCAGTTTTATTTAATCACCATGTTTAGGGAAAAAAACAGTTTACCATATAATAGTTTATGTAAGAACCTCCTTTTTGAATAAATTTGGCAACGGAATAGGCCATGTCTTCAACTGGCCGGTACGGAACTGGACCTCCGAATTCAGTAAACCTAGGACCGATATTGCAAGACGTTATAATCCTGTTACACATATTTCGCTCAAAATAAATCAGTTTCAGTAAGTACCAGCCGGTCCATGCTTCAGTCCACATCTTCGGTTTATAAGCCTTATTGGGTGAGAAGTAATCACAGTAGTAACCATTGCACGTATTAATCTGAAAAGGCAAAGTAAAAAAGCAAACTCAAAGCCTGTAGAGCTGATATAAAGATAGAAACCTTTGGATTATACAAATAATTCTTCCAAAAATAGGAGTGATGGTTGAAATTGAGCATGCTAATTTTATAATCAAGAAGGATATGCACATTATTAAATCAAGAGGCAGATTCCATAGTTCTGTGATTATTTAATTGAAGACAACCAGCCAGATTGGCATCATGGCATGATAGAATAACAAAGCGAAACCATGTGCAAGAGTGACAAGATCTCAAACAAGATTGATTACAATGAATGGGGACAAAAAACTGTACAACACTACGTAGCCCACCACTGAAACTCAGATGAGAAAAAGGAGCAATACTAACAATTGGGTCGGGGGCGTCGTCCTGCTTGCACATGATCCATGGGACACCAGTGCCGAGATCCACCGCCATTTTGGCCGCCCATTCTGAGTAAGCCACCGCTGGTGCACCTAGCTCGTATTCCATCGGTCCATACTCATTTTCAATCTGTCGAAAACAACACATTTTTAGAAAGGAAAGAAAATTAATGCTTTAGATATTTTCTTGATGGCATTTTGACTACCTGAGATAGTATGATCGGACCGCCCTGAGTTTCGTACAGCTTTTCAGTTCTCATCATGTCCACAATCATGGTTGTGAACTTTTGCATAGCAGCCTTTTGTCAACAAGCCATTTCAGAATACACAAACAAGAAAACCAATTAAAAGGGGCTCTGAAATATCAATCTATGGAACAAAACCTGCAAATGTCAAAATCAGTTTCAAACCTTGAAAGGCTCATTATCTGTCCTGAAACTAATGCCTGGGACATACTTCAACCAAACTGGGAAACCTCTGAAATAGGAAACAAACAAAACTTCAAAAACTATGCAAGAAAATAGACACATTTTTGTAAAAATCCTCAGCTTGTTTAGCATCATTACCCAAAATTCCACTCAGCACAAGCATAAGGGCCAATTCTGAGATGGACATATAGCCCAGCTTCCTTAATCAGCTTAATAAAGTTCACTAAATCATACCTCTCCTCAAAATAATACTGCAAAAATATTCATCGAAAAGAAACATTTCAGCCACTCAGAAAATCAGAAAATATAACCACAACTTAAACACACACACACAAACACACATTCAACCTTTCCAGGTTCAGGCTCATGCCCATTCCAAAAGACATAAGTCTGAATCACATCAACTCCACCTTCCTTTGCCTTGTGAATAAGATCTGGCCACATCTACACCTCCCAAAAAGGAAAAAAAATACTATTAAAAGAAATACTTCTTCAAACAAAATGCAATTAATGGGAAAGAAAAGGAAAGATTTGGGGCTACATTGCCAATAATATACCTCAGGAGTGCTTCTTGGATAGTGTATTGATCCAGAGATGAGAATCTTCCTCTCCCCATTAACAGAAATGGCCTTTGAATCATACGAAACAGAAGCTTCCACACTAGAAACCCATGAGCTCAATGTCGCCACAAAAATCACATTGCAAATTGCGATATTCAATTTCAAACCCATAATGCTGAGAAACCCTTCTCCAAGATTGAATATTTAGAGAGAAATGAGTTTTCTTTTCCTTTTTCTTGTTTGCTTATTCTCACTTCTCCACTATCTTTTGCAAAAGTGCTTTGATTCTTCCTAATCCTAACCCCTTTTCCCACTTTATTCTCTATGCTTGTTCCGATTAGAGAGAAGGAATTCAGCTCAAGAAAGTTGCAAAGTTTAGCAGCAAACAGTCAGGAAAAATGAGCTTTGGCCTGTGTTTTCTGTTGGTTTTATTATACATAAACGTACTTATATAAACGAGTTGCCTTTATCATATTTTTCTAATATTAAGCGAATTATTTCAGACAGAAACAAAATGATATAAATAAAATAAATTGTACTACTACTATTTATGTGTAACACGATTGAAATATAGAAAAATTTACTTATATATTTAATGAATATGGAAATAAATTCAATGCATATATTTTCATGTTTCTGATAGAATAGTTAAAATTTTGCTTTAATATGTGTAATATTTGGTTGATATGCATGGCATATATTTTTCTTGTAATATATCTAAAATTTGAATTAAAAGTATTTATTTTTTGGATGATTACCATTTAAATCATAAATTTTGATGATTTATAGTTAGTCGTATAATTTTTAAAACTAAAATATAAATTATACTAACTTTTTAATTTTTAACTATGATGTGACAAAATACAACATTATTTTAGACAAGATTACATTATTCTAGTTTTAGTGTAGATTAAAACGACACTAATCTATATGTATTTCGCATTATATTATTCACATCGTATTTAAGTAAATATAAGTGAAAATGGACTCAATTTTTTCTGACTTTTTGACCCATAGCTTCACCCGGGTAAAAAAATACTATTACGCCCCACAATTTGTATTCCATTTCGAATAATTGTGGAATAAGGCAATTTTTCATGGCTGGATCTTTGGATTGATCAATAATTTGGATTCCATAAATGAAAAAAAAATTATCACATTTTTTAATCCATTGGAACGATCTAAAATTCATTATCTATAAATGAAGTCCTACTCCAGTGTCCCCTAATTGTGCATTTATAGCTTTCACCTAATTTAAAACTTATTCATATATTTTTTGTTGGGTTTTTTCAGGCATTCACATTCAGTTCAATTAATTTTAAAACGATCTCCTTCTGCCAATGTGACCACATAGCATTTCCCATAATTATATCCTAAGTTTAATTGTTATAAGCGATTAAGACCAAACCCACCAAGAATCGGGTCCCACCGTTTCCCAATACTTCTATTTTTAAGCTTCAAATATTGAAATTAAATTTTACAAATATGGGGTTTCCTTTGTTTAAGTGATTGTTTAAGTGACATTTAGGAAAACTTTTCTCTTGTTCCCATTAAAGCAGAAAAAATGGTTAAGAAATTAAAATAATAAGGGGCTGTTTGGCTGTTGTGTATAAGACGCGCTTATTGATAATTTGATGTGCAAAGATTCTATATTGTCAATCCCAATGGGGTCGGTTGATCCGTTTTATCACGCCCGAAGTAGCGCGTTTTCTACACGCTCGGTTTTTATTGGTTTTGATCGGGAGGTGGATTGCACGTGATTATTTAATTAAGGTTATTAGAACATGGGTTTGTTTCATTAAATAAATGAAAATAAGACATCTGTTGAATTATAATATTGCAAAAAATTTTAAATTATTTACTAATAAGTTTGCAAATTGCAATGCACATGACCTCCATCCACTACTAACCAGCAACCCATTATTATTGAACCCCTATTTGATATTATTGTGTCTACCTATATAACCTACTATCCAAGCAAATCTTTATTATCATTATTATTGAACCCTATTTGATATTATTTCTTCAATCAAAATAGCATTATTAGCCTCAATTATATCATTATTTATTTAAATTACTCCGTGTGAGCCCGAATTAGTACCATCCCCTTAATATTAACTAAGTAACGATGTCAAAGCTCGATTTGTTTTATACTCCTTATTTAAACTAATAAAATAAATGTAAATCTAATATTGATATATTATGTGATTAGTAAAATAAAAAATGTTAATAGTAATATTTGATGTATTAGAACCAAAAGCATCTCATCTAGAATTCTATGTGAAATTTGCATAACTATATCAAGATCGAGAAGATGAGGGCCACTAAATAATTAATGTTTCATTATTCGAATCATGCACATGCCAGAAAATTAGTTGGTCCCAAGAAACTCAAAGACAATATTCATGCAATAAAAATTGCCGTGGATAAAAATGAAAAATGGAGGGACATACAAAAAAGTCGATGTGGGCACAAGTTTCGTTCAATCAAAATTTGGGTTCACTATTAGTTATACTAGGAAACATTAATATGAAATGATAAAGCTGGTTACAGTGAACAAATAATCATTTTAAAAGGTACATAATGTTTTTTTGTTTATTGTAGGTCACCCAATCACCCTCAAATTTAAGACTATTGTAGGGACAGATCTCGAAAACATATGTTTTCGTCTACATTATTGAAGTCATATGATTAATTGCATGTCAATTCAAATTCTTCAATTACTATTGTTAATTATATTAAAATTTATTCTTTTAGCTAAGAGAAATTAATAGACTCACACATGACATTGATTTCCGAATTTATTTTTCGTGTAATATGAAAATAGAAATGAAAATGTGACATTTTAAGGAATCAATGATAGTGTTAATGTTCTTGATAGTTTTTTTAAAAGATGGTCAATAGTGATACCCAATTTACGTTTATAACTATGTTGATTCCAACTCCCGACTTATTGATCGAAGCTAAAGCTTCGTACCAAGTTGCCATCTTTAAGATAGTTCCAACCCTAAAAGTTTCACCCTTCATCTCATTTATTGCGTGGGTTGAAAATGAGATGGGGCCAAATCCAAAAAAAATTCATCACAACTTGCAAATTTTGTAAGTACTTTATTATCCAACTTGTAGTTGTAGCTTTCTTTATGGGGCCAAAAAAACCCAGCAGCCTAAACCCCACAATGCTGTCACGCTTACCATCGACTTTTACGCAATAAATTAATTATCGTTTGCTCTTAAAAAAGAAATACTACTAACACTGAGATTATACATGTTTGTCAAGGGCAGAAAAGGGGCCAACCAACTGCACTTTCAAGCTGGACCTCTGCACTAAATGCAAGGTTTTTAAGTGGATTGAATTACCCCGAGTCCGTAATCGACTTCACGGTCAAGTCGACCTCACATGAGACCGCCTCATCCGTGAAACGGATAAAAACTTTTGGTCCTAAATTTAGGCATCTATAGTTGGGACCCTACTATATTTGTCTGAACCATTTATCTCGATTTCAACAAACACACTCACAGCTCGTGAAATTGCAAGTAGCAAGAAGTCTGTAAAAGAGTATAGATACAGGACAGAAGGTGAATTTAAGACTCATGTTGCCTAGGACATGTCGTGTGGATCATTCTAGAACAGGGCTACAAATCATCTCGATATATATACAAAGCAGTCGATGTCAATATATGAAAAGTTCCATAAAGCAATTGAGGAAAAGCTCAATCGACCATGTGACGGAATGAGACTTTTTAATCTGTCCATTTTTGTCATATATCTAGGTATCAATGCAAGGGGATAGTAACCAAGTACCTGATCAAGAATTCCGGACCAGTTACAGTCTTCACTTGTTCTCTTTAATTGGCCTTTTGATGCAAGGGACCTTTCGTTTACACATTGCAACGAGCAATCTGCGAGGAGCAACTGGAATTCACTCGGAGAACATGATGCATGAAGTTTACTCTTTACTCTAGGTGTGAAAAGCAAGTCCACTGGGGTAAGGTGTTTGATGTGAAACTGTACCTTGCTGGAGTTGCTTTCATGGGATAGTCATATCTTGGGAAGAACGGTGTTGTTAACATTTCCTTTCCCTTGTTCTAAGTCAGTAGAAGTATCAGTAGAAAAGCCTATTCTTTCCATGATCTCATCTAGCCGTTGAACATTTGTAAGATACAAGTAACCTACCTGAAATAGGAATTGTACACCACATTACCCTTCAAGACAACAAAAATTAAGCATCTTAACGTCTAACAGTTGCATGCACAGATCAATCATCCAATAAGACAAGGTAATTCAGTCCTTGAACAAGATCTATATCAGTGTGGAACTGCAAATTGACTGAGTGTGGAACATACTACTGTCACTGTGTACATAATCAGTATAGCAAGATTACATATGACCAAAGCATGATAAGAACATAGCGCAAGGAAAACACTGGAAAACCAAACACAGAAGACTAAATATTGCCACTCTTTTCTGCATGATAATGCTTAAGGATTTACAAAATTTAAAAGGACATTGGATGGGAAACGATACTAGTACTAGGAACTAGATGCAAGAGACACTTTAGGATTTATTGAAAGTAGAAGATAGAAGAAATTTACAAGTGTCTCCAATGAAGATGCTCTGTTGTAAACTGCCACACCTGCTCTCGTCTTCGTCTTGGTTTTGGAGGAACCAATATTTTTCCCCCAACGCAGCACATCCCTGGATATTAGATGCTTGTTTAGATCAGAAATATGCTACTAGATTCTACTAACATCACTAGCTAGACAAGAATGAGATGATGAATTTTTTTTATTTTTTTTATTTTTTAATTTGTAAGGTAAGAATTTGCAGGAAATGCATAATCTAGTATACAACCAAGGGCTAAAAAAGGACCATCGGCTCATTAGAGGATATATTTGAAATACACCCATCTTGAATTACACTACATACTGAAAGCTGAATGACTTTAAAAACAAGCCACACAATATTGTAGAGTATCTATCTTAGTCATTGCTCACAGAAACGAAAGCTAAAATTAAGCAAATGGAAAGAGCCAAGAAGGAAACTCGACAAACTACAAACCTCTCCTCTGGTGATAAGAAGTTATCACTCATAAGTTTTTGGAGCATTGCATCCTGAAACATGGAAAAATATTGATTTTTCAGAAAACTCAGAAAGTCAGATAATGAGTATAAGATAAATGTTTGTATACTATCAAAGCACATTTTTCCAGTTTTAATACCTTACAACACACTAATATGGCTATGAAAGAGGTATGCTTCAATGCTTGGTTAAAAATCATAGTGCCTCTATAACAATCCCTTTAATAAAATAATGAGTCAATTCATAAAACTAGCTAAAAGGAATGTAGATGTAACTATGGGCCATAGACAGATTAGCCCCATGTACATAGAAGAAACATGAAAGTATCATATATAGCTTCAATGAACGACCATTACAAATTATTATGTCCCTATAGTCAAAAGAATGGTGTGCATTGATGGAAATTTAGCTTTACAAGTTTAAGTAGCCAAAGCATATATGATGCCCTAAAAAAAAGGAACAAATAAGTACCTGGGCCTCACAACGTACTACAGCCATCACCCGGTCATTATATTCTTCAATATTTAGCGGGGGAAACAAAAAGTGCCTGCGAGCATAGAGCTGCGCCCAACCAATATAGCACCAACATCAAAATCTCAAAAACAATCTATCATTAGGATATGGAAATATCATGAATCATTAGGATACAGAAACATCATAATCAAAAGTGATGCAATACAATATGGTAGCACAAGGATTAGAAATTAAAACATGAGGATAATATGGAATGATTTCAAATATGCCAATCAAACTCATCTAAATAATAACATATATCAAGGTGGAGGGTGAAAGATATTACGTACTAACTTATATTGAAGCTATTCTTTTAAGTTTATCTTAGAGTATGCTGCATACTCAATAATAAGTTCCTGATATACTTCTAGATTCTAAAATGCCAAAAATGGCACATCAAACAGCTGCTCGGATAAGGGCACAAGTCATTTTAAGTTTTTAACCAACAATCATTTAGAAGAGAGGAGATAAGTAGTAAGTGCAAACCTCATAAATGCAGTCGCCTAAGTAAGCTAGTGATGCCGAATTGAAAGTAGAACGAGGCTTCTCCACTCTAGGCGGTTTGGGCGTCCATGTTTCATACCCCAAATATGAATCACTAGATTCACCTATATCAAAAGCATATACCAGGCAGGGGAATACGGTTAACATCAATATACTACAACTACATAAAAGCGAGATATCATTAAAGGCGTAGTTTACAGTTACATTCACAACAAAATTACGAAAACCCGAGGATAATTCAGTTCAATTGACTAATCGATTGTCTACCTTGAGTAGTTGATTTCAAAATGTTGCGATTGAGGAGATCTGAAATGGATATTTTCGCCTTTTTTTTGGCTGGAGTAGATGGTGATGCCGCCGTCAGAGCTTCTGGTTTCTTCGGATAAGTGCGCTGGCGGTTGTAAGGGAGGCGCTGTTCAGTGTCGACAGAGGAAGCTCGTACGGTGAATGATAGTGGAAATATTGGCAGCGCCACCGCCATTCGATTTCGCCGGCGAGATTATCTCCACCTGCTTCTGGATAAGTATTTGACTGCTGAGGTTTTATCTATTTTTATAATGTTTCATTATAAATTAAATTGTGCGCTAATTTAATTAAAATTTGATCGGATTACAAAATTCTATTTTTGAATTAGCTAGCGAGCTAATCATATCATAAGTTGAATATTATAATTAATAGTAGTATATATATTTTTTATTACAAATTGTTCTTCATTTATAATGCAAACATATCTGTACTAAAATCAAAACATTAATCGTTTGACAAGCATAAACAAAAAACCAATTAATTACTATTAGCATACAAATTTTAAAAATAACACTTGCTAAGAATGATATTTGATGAATTTGAATTGTTTAATGATTTAATGTGGAGTGGAGAATAGATAGAAATGAATATTAACATATTAAAAATCTAATTTAAGAAGTACTATAAATTAAAATTGGAACATATATCTATTTTGATAATTTTGAAGTAAGGATATATTAATATGAATTGGGGGTAAATCTTATTTTATTTTTGTTTATTTATTTATTTTATACAAATTGCGTTGAGTGGGCACATATTAATTATAGAACAAAGTGTGAGTGATATATTCTAATTAATGACCTCATTTACAATCAATTAAACCTCATTTTAATAAAAATGTTAAATTATCTATTGGTTTTACTCCAACCATTTATGCTAATCTCAAAACTAAAAAGAATATTATCTATCCAATCCCTATTTTTACTCACAAATTTAAAAAGTGAATTGGATTTGTTTTAATGTAAACCTGAATTTAGGTACTCTATTTTATTCAAAATCCAAAAATGAGATTTGCTTAGAACTATTGTCGAAGCAAATTGCATACTCCATTATATGTCTTAGAGGTCTAATTAAGAGAGGTAAAAAAGTGTTGGTCTTTTTCAAAAAAGAAATGCAGCACTTAGGTAAAAAAGTGTTGGTCTTTTTCAAAAAAGAAATGCAGCACTTTAGTTGGTACGACACAAAAAAGAATACGAATCACTTGAGATAGGACGAATGAAATATATTAGGCATTAGCAATGGGGCGCCCTATAGCGCGCCACGTCAGCAGTTTTATCCTCCTACCCCCCACCTGCAGTGGGGCGCCCTAAGGCGCGCCCTATGGCGCGCCACGTCATCATTTTTTTAATATTTACAAAATCCATATGAATTAAAAAAAAATAATACAATAAAATACGAATTTCAAAAACTGAATTTCATTTAATAAAAATTAATACATTACAATGCGAATTAAAAAAAACGCAAACTCAGGGACGGCGGTTACGAGCCCACACTTCTTCAATCATGTCGCTCATGAGCTGCGCATGCTCCTGTTGGTTGCGCATTGAGGCCTGTCTAGATAGAACCTCTTCGAAGCCTAACGGTAACCCTCTATCGGGTGTGTCGGTCGATGTGCCGGAAGAGCTAGATGCACGGTCGTCTTCATTCCAGTCGGTGATGCTTCCGCCTTCACTCTCGACTATCATGTTGTGCATGATTATGCATGCATATATGACATCGGCGATGACTTCCTTGTACCAGAAACGAGCCGTCCCTTTCACAATTGCCCACCGTGATTGGAGCACACCAAATGCCCGCTCGACATCCTTCCGCGCCGCCTCCTGCTTTTGCGCAAATAAAACCCTCTTCTCACCAATTGGGCAGCTGACCGTCTTTAGGAAAACTGGCCACCGTGGGTAGATGCCATCGGCCAAGTAGTACCCCATATGGTATTGGCGTCTGTTGGCAGTGAACTCGATGGCCGGGCCGTTGCCGTTACATTGGTCGGTGAAGAGGGTGGAGGAGTTGAGGACGTTGATGTCGTTGTTCGACCCGGCTACGCCGAAGTAAGCATGCCAGATCCAGAGCCGATGGTCAGCGACGGCTTCGAGGATCATCGTCGGGTGGCTGCCCTTATATCCACTTGTGAATTGGCCTCTCCACGCCGTCGGACAATTCTTCCACTCCCAGTGCATACAGTCAATGCTCCCAAGCATCCCGGGAAACCCGTGCGCCCTCTCGTGCATCTGCATCAGACCCTGGCAATCAGTGGCTGTCGGCTTGCGTAAATATGTGTCGCCATAGGCCTCTACTATCCCCCGACAAAAGCTCTTCAGACACTCGCGGCCTGTAGTCTCGCCACAGTGGAGGTACTCGTCAAAATAGTCTTCAACCAGACGTTTGTGAGCTTCCTGGTGGTCGCGTCGGACATACGACCTATGTCGAATAGGCCAATGGACTTGCTCAGCCGCAGCCTCCTTCTCGCGTTGCATTTGCGCATAGCATGCCGCCATGACCTCTTCAACAGCTGCATCTAATGCTTCGTCAAGCGAACCACCGGATTCAGACGAACTAGAACTATTGATGTCGTCGCCGAGATTCATGTTGGTTGGATGTAGAGAGAGAATATGTAAAGAGATAGTCGATATGTTCGTATGCACAACTGAATGAGAAACGGGATTTAAATAGAAAATCAAAACCGCGTGTCATCGTCCGCGTCGATCGTCGGCGACCTCCACAATGGGGCGGACGATGGCGCGGACGATGACCATCGTCCGCGGCGATCGTCCGCGACAGCCGCAATGGGGCGGACGATGGCGCGGCCGATGGCCATCGTCCGCGCTATCCTTCGCGACCGAAGTATAGGGCGCGACTATCGTCCGCGCCCTATGGCACGCACCCGCAATGGGTGCGGACGATGGATGGCGCGGACGATGCGCGCCATCGGGCTTGCCATCGTCCGCCCATTGCGGATGCTCTTAGTGTGAGAAAATTTATATTAAAAAAGAAATTGTGATATTTTTGGTGGGACATTCAAAAAGAAAGGGAGTATGAAATATTATATTAGTTCGTCCGTCGAAAAAAATAGTTAATTCGTACTGATTGAAAAATTACGAGAGTAAAAGAAAAAAATGAATAAAATATGAGAGAAAAAGAATGAAAATATTTGTTTTACATAAACAAATAGAGGAATAGTATTTATTTGTTAAACAAACATCCCAGTCAGATTGTTCAGGTTACAATTTAGCCGAATCATATGTTCTGATTTAGCCATACATCACTATCAGTGAATCAATGTTAATTACTGTACTAAATAAAAACAATAATATGCAGTTGAGTAACAAATAAGCATTTTAATAACCAAATTCTTGCAAATCATTAATTGCGCTATGCTTGTTAATTTTATATTCTTTGTCCACAAAAATTTATCTATTCTAATTTGTATAAAATTTTTTCTATCACACACTACATTACTAATGATATGTTCCAACTATCCACTAATATTATTTCAACAAAATTTTTCTTTCTCTCTCATAGTATTTTGCACTTTTTTCGAGCTATGATCAATGCGCTTTAATAGTTTAATGGAGGCAAAACTAATTTAATAGTTTGACGATTAAGAGATATAATGTGTTTGCTATAACATGGGTCAATTTGTATCTTAGTATTTTTACTTTTATGATAATATTTGTAATCTCTTTATCATTTTAATAATGGAAACATTGGATATAGAATGGGTTTTGATACAAATTTGTAATCTCTTTATCTTTACTAATAATAGAGATTTGGTTTTAGGTTAGGTGGAATGAACAAAGGTAGTCTCCGAAGCCATTCATCAACATTACTTAATCCAAGCATCATTACAAATTAACAAAGCGCACCATACGCTCCCTAATTAAAGCGGTACAATTAATTAATCAATAATTAATTATAAAATAACTTAATCGCGTACTGTATTAAATAGTCCACTAGCGGTTATTTGATTGATAGTGTTTTTACTATGCTCTCATTAAATAAGATTTGCATATATAATATTGATTGAGCTTCCTAGGATAGCCCAGTTCTGAGATTAGATCCAAAAAGAAGCCATATTAAAACTTTGTTTGATCAAATAAAATTTAAGTATTTCAATTAGACTAATCTTAACAGTTAACTAAATCTCTGCCTTCATTAGTTGCTTTCTGAATGTGTTTTTTGACATTCTCGAGTTTCATTTGGAATTTCATATGTTCATGATATGTCCCCAATGTTTTCGGCAAAATGTCAAGAAGAAATTATATCAAATAAATCTATCTATATGCATTCTGCCCATTAACTCACTGAAATGAATCTGTGATTTATATTCAAAGAACATAATTTTGTTGTGCGTATAATCAGTTCGACGAAATGTCCCACAAGCATTTTGTGATTAATACGCCCATAAAATGTTTGTCGAAATGCCGACTAAAGTTTTCCCCTTTGGGCTAAAGCCCAATTTTCGAACGGATTTATGTACAACAGCAACACACTATTCCGGGCCCTTATTTTAATCGGGCTTTTGGGCTGATTGACTTGCAAATTTTTTACTCAAACCATAAATACTTGTATTTCAAACTAGCCAACTAGCTAATCCGGTTAAAAATAGTATATATTAATAGGGTTGTGATCAATTGAGATTTTTTAGCCTAATTGAGAATTGAGATGCATTATAAGCCACTCATTTTTATTAAATGAGTGGTCCAGAATTTGCCACATGGAAAATATTTTTACATTAATTAATTGTGAAAGGGCATATTTGTAATTTCATCATATATTTTATTTAATAAATATTTTTTTTTATTTTTTTTTAAAAAATTATTTTTTTTTTCGATTTTTTATTTTTTTATTTTTTTTTATTTTTTGTCAACTACATATACAATTCATGTCAACTACACACATGTAATGTCAACTACATATACAATTCATGTCAACTACACACATATAATGTCAACTACATATACAATTCATGTCAACTACACATATATAATGTCAATTATAAGCTGTTGACATTTGATGTGCAGAGCTATTGACATTTGATGTGCAGACTACACATCGTAGTTGACATCGAGCGAAATTTTAAAAAAAAATTAAAAAAAATTAAAAAAAATTTAAAAAATTTAAAAAATTAAATTTTTTTTAGTTGTTGACATTTTAATACGAGTTGTTGACATTTGATATTCTGGCTATTGAAATGAAATGACGATAATACCCCTTAGTTGACATAATCTACTTGCAGTTGACATTTCAAAATGAGTGGCTGAAAATGCATCTCAATTCTCAATTAAGCTAAAAAATCTCAACCTAACAAGACCCTATATTAATATGTGTATTTGTTTTATTCCTAATAGTTCTTCATTTATAATACATGCAATATACTAAAATTAGTATACAAATTTAAAAAATAAATAAGAACGATATTTGACGAGTCTTGAGGAGTGATTTAATATAGTATAGAAATATTTTATGATTATTTAATATATTTGTGGTAATTAAAATGGAACATAGATCTATTTCGATAAAATTCTAAAGCAAATTTTACAATAAAAAAACTATTGTTTAAAAGAGATTAAATGTAAAATTATCAAAGAGATTTAAGTGTGTGGTCGTTGGTGCCGTATCGCAGCACTCAGCATTTAGTGAAGTTGTTAGTTAATTTCTTTTCTTCTCTTTGCATAGTTTGTTTTCTTCCGTTTACCTATTTTGTTGTTCTTCTTCTTCTTCAACACAAAGCAGGAATGGATCATTTTTTTAATCTATATTTAACAAACGAGTTTCACTCTATGTATTCGGAGAGTTTGAGAGAAGATATTGAGTTTTGAGTCGCCAATTAGTTTAAGTAGCTCTACTAAATATCCGTCTAATAAAAATTTATGATTAAACCAAAAAATACATATCATAATCCCAAATTCAATCTCAAAAAGGTAAACAAACAGAAAAGCATAAATATTTGCATTAGACTTTTGGGTAAAGTCGAAGTTGGGGATTATATTGGGATATGGATCTCCAAGCTGAACCTTCCTTGTCCTCTCCGTATGTTTTTATTAGCTCTGTTGAATCAATGATACTCAAGGACTGCAAAGACGAGGAGATTTTATGCAGGAGGCAATGCGGCAGCTGCTTCAAACTCTTACACCAATTGATACGCAACTTAGTGAGACATGGCATGATGGAGATGGCCGCAGAATCTTCTTCTTCCTCCGTTATGTCCTCCCACTCCTCCCATTTGGAGCAATCACTAAAACCCAATACCTTGAGTTTAGGAAATGCAACAACAACATCATCACATGAAGATTCTATTCCTAAAAACTCCCTTCCCACAAACATCAATTGCTCCACTTCACAAATAAAGAGAGTTTCCAAAAAAGGTAGTTTCCCCATAGCCGGCAATGATGACACCTCACTCAACCCTTCCAGACGAATCTCTTTTATAAAGTTGAAGGATGATGACATCAAATGCGGAAGCTTGGAGCCCTTATATCCCACGATTAACAATTTCTTCAAGTTGTGATGAGGCACGAGAGCTTCTGCTACCTCCATCCACATTGATGATGATGATGATTGCTCCATTTCATTCACCTTAACACTGAAATATATATTGAGTGATTCTAGTTTTGGAAGGACTGTCGGTAACTCTGCTTGTCGAGCATCCTCAACCAATTCCTCCATTTCACTCATACTACTCCAGTAGATTTCCAATTCTAGAGATTCGGTAAGATGACGGTATAATTTTTTCAGATAACCCAACTTGTTGTATTGACTTCCAACTTTAAATTCGCTCAGTTCCAGTGTGCGGAGATTACTTAACTCACCTAATGCTTCAGGCACACAGTTGATACGAGTGCCTTCTATCTTCAAGATTTGCAGTTCAACCAAACTACAAATGCTCTCTGGTAACTCCATTCTATAATTATGACTTAAGTCAAGTTCTCTTAACTTCACCAAATTCCCAATTTCTTGTGGAATCACTTCTAGAGAGCACCTTTCTAAGGAAAGAGATCGCAATTCAATCAAACTACACACGCTCCCTGGTAACTCCTCCATTCTATAATTCTCACTTAAGTCAAGTCGTCTTAATTGATTCAAATTTCCAATTTCTCGTGGTATCACTGTTAGGTCGCACTTTGATAAGAGAAGAGTTTGCAAGAAATAAAGCCTGCATATGATTTCGAGGTCATCCTTGGCCAATGCAACACCACGAACCTCCAACCATCTCAAGTGAATTAACATTTCTATTCCTACTAGAATAAGACTCTCAATTCTTAACACCCTAAGACTTTTCATGCAATCACAAACTTTATAACTTCCGTCTCTTTCATCAACAGGAGGTTCGTAGTCCCAGTCCCACGATACACTCCGATATTCTTGGACATTAGAAACCAATGAAGAATCACAAACTTGACAACTTCTCTCCTTGCAATCATTCTTCCTAAGAAATAGAGCAAAATCATGTACTATATCATGCATTTTACACCATTCTATCTGCTCCCCCGACTCACTTTCCTCAATGTCTTGAAACAAGCAACGCATTGCTAAATTCTTCAAGTTCTCTCGCCCTTTGAGCTCCAGTGCACTGTTTCCACTATCAGGGCCTAGATAACCTTGCGCCATCCACTCTTCTATCAGAGTCCTTGCATGAATTTGGCGATCTTTAGGATAGACGGAACAATATGAAAAACAACGCTTAAGAGCAGGGGACAAATCATTGTAGCTTAAAACCAAATGAGGAAAAAGCTCTACTTTTGCATTCTCCAATTGCCATATTTCACTCTTCTCTACATCTTTCCATCCTTCCAAATCCTTCAACTGCAAAAGTGTTCCCAAAACAATTGCAGCAAGAGGCAATCCATTGCACTTTCTAGCTATTTTCTTGCCGAACACCTCAAATTTTCCATATTCCTTATTACTCTTTCCTAGAAGAGATGTGTCACACAATAATGACCAACATTCTTCTTCACTAAGATTATTTGGGTGATACATATCATCGTTTAAGGTACCGACCATCTTAGCTACCGTTTCCTTTCTCGTTGTCACCAGAATTTTACTACCTGCTGCACCACATTGGAGACTGATTTTCAGAGGCTCCCACTTGGTGTTGTCTTCTGTCCAAACATCATCCAGCACAAGAAGAAACTTTTTTCCCGAAATGGATGCCTCTAGCTTTTTTAATACCAGTGCCAATTGGTTGGAATTTGGGGGAATCGTTTCTTTTCCCACTTCGTTAACAATTCCAATTGCGATCCCAGCCACGTCAAATGGGTCAGAAACACAAATCCATATTCTTAATTCAAAACAATCCTTCACTCGTTCATCATTATAAACAAGTTTGGCAAGAGTTGTTTTCCCAAGTCCCCCGGTTCCAACAATAGACAAAACTTGGGTATGACCACCATTAAGCATTAGTTTGCTCACTATGTCTTCTTTTTTGTTATGTATATCCACCCCGTGAACTTTCGTCAAGTCAACAAAAGGTGTGGATTGCACTCGCCAAGGTGTGGGCACGGGATCAGTTGTAGGCAGAGCGATGACAAAATCAAATTCCTTTCTCTCCTCGTAAATCTGTTCAAGCATAGCTTTCACATTTTCAATTTTCTTGGCAATATCACGACGGACTGAAACTTTCTTGAAACCTAAACAAGAAGATCTGATGAAGGAGCATCCTATCTTTTGCTCAGGCTCAGGCTCAGGCTCGGGCTCAGCCGAACCTTCCGCCTTATCTTTGAGAAGAGAATAGTTCCATTCATCCAAAATATCATCCATCTCATAGGCCGTAGCTTCGAGCTTCTTCAACCATCTTTTGACACTTTCATCTTTCACTCCTTTCTTTTCTGCATCATCCAACACCTGTCGGATAGTGTTGAGCTTCTTGGAAAGATAACGAAGTTCGTCCTTCACGCCTCTAACCAAATTGACTTCATACCGAATCTTATCTTCTAACATAGTTGCAATTCTCCCCACCACTTCTGAAACTATAGCATCCGCCATTTATGTTATTTGGAGCTGTTTTTTTTTTTTTGATTTATCCTGAAAATCAATCCAAATGGTTGGATTTAGATAAGTGACACTACTACTACAACTGTTTTTTATTTTTTGAAAAGTCGTGATCACTCTTCACTGCATGATGAGCAGTATGTGGGACAAACATTCAGATCTTTTTGTCGTTTTAATTAATATAATTGAATTCTTATGTTTTCTTATAACATGTACTTTGTAATTATTGACGAATTTGGGTCTCAATGATTGGAAAGTAAAGTTACAAAGAAACCCCAAAAATGAAAGAATCGATGGAGAAGATCAACATTTTTGCGAGAACATTATATATTGGAGATAAAGAGCATGGTTGAAGAGTGCAGACGATTGGAGAGAAGATGAAGTTGTAGTTAAGAGACTGAAAAAAGTATAGAGTTTGGTGTGTTGCGATAAGTCTTGGGTAAAACAAGTGTAATGAAGCTCAAGTGAGAAGGAAGGTTGGAGCTGCTAGAAATTGACAAGGCTGAGTCAGCAATAAAAGAACAAGCTAAAACACAAAAGCAATATTGCAATTGTCGTTGGAAATGAGAATGAGAAGCATATATGTGAGGACATGTTCCGGAAGAGCTCAGTACTAAAGTTAGAGAAGCTACAAGAGCAATTGAACAAGGAGTATTGAATAATAAATTAGCCAGAATTTTGTAGGTACATGGAATAAAGGAAGAAGATTAAATAAATGGGCAAGTGTAGAAGCTAAGTGACATTGGATCTCTACAAATAGGCATTATGCCTTGTGTTTTGAGGACAAGAAGTTGAATGAAGCTCAGGGAGGGAAAGAAAGAAAGCTTGAGGATGGATAGAAAGCAAAAATAGAATTAGAGCAAGAGTTTGATGCATGTTAGAGATGATTCAAGGCATGCATAGTCTGAGTGAAGTAAAAAAGATTTAGGAATTAGGACAATGGAGAAGAGCTTGAGAAATGACAAGTCTACAACTTTAGAGAAAGAGAGATGAATAATTTTGTGAAGCATCGGCTTCGATTTGGTATCGGCTACAGTGGTGGCCATAATTCAGAGATTTTGTCTTTGGACTAAATTACTAAGTCATGTTGAAATATTTAGAACTGGAACCAAAACTGGAAAAAATAGTTGGCGTTTGCGGTTAGGGTTATGGTTCATCCAACACATTGGTCAACGATTTCAAGCCGGGTTGACCGGTTCAATTTGAAGGTTGAACCGTTGGTTTTAAATTGAGCATGTATCTCTATCATCATATGTTGACTATCATTGAATCAAACTACTGTACAAAACAACAATTATGAGCAATTTATGAATAAAAGAAATTCTTACACCTGTACTCATATAGTTATACCTAATACCATTTTTTCAAATTCAGTACGGATAAAATTAATATGAAAATTGAAAACAGAAAAGAGCAATCATTGAGAGAGCGCGACTTACCTGCACGGTAGACTAAATCGTTGCTGGCTGATAGAGATTAAGTTTAAGGCTGGCTGAATAAAGAGACACATTAATTAATTAATTAATTAGAGCATCATTAGAGAGTAATTATATTTATATCAACTGCTACGCCTTAATCTAGTCTGAATCATTTTTTAACGCTTTCATATTTATTAAATTTTAATTGATTCTGGGCAAATATAACATTTAATTTAAAACAAACTTTATTTCGTTAGATTATTTTCTAATTTTTTCAACAAATTAAGATTTAAGAAGTTTTTATACTTTTAGGTTTTGGAATCTTTATTTAATAAACCTCAGAGTTTAATTAAAAGACTGAAAAGAGCAATAAGAGAGCGTGACTTAACCTGCACGGCTGGCAAACTATGGTTGTGTAGCGGTCGTCGACGGTGGCAACGAAAGTCCGAGAGGTGCTGCAGAGGACGACAACGAGCTGCTTTTTAGGTAAAATCGTTGCTTTTTTAGGCAAATGTAGTAACAGCGATTAATGCTGAATAAATAAGGACTCTGCAATCTACTTGAAAATTAATAATACAGCCGGCTAACAGCTCATCAACATTAATTAATTAGACATTAATGATATTTTATTGAACTGGTACGCCAATTTCGTATCTAATCACATGCCCACATGTTACAATTGTCAACGCTTTCAAGTATGAACTACATCAACAACCTCTAATCTGTGAAGAATGAACCTAATTTGAGTTATGGTTGTTACGTTTTAATAATTTAATCGAGACAAAACTAATTCAACTAATAGTGATAATAGAGTTTGGGAGTTAGGTGGAAACGATAAGACTCTTGGGCACCTATATTGGAAATTTCAGAGATAGTGCCGATGCCGATGCCGATAACCAAGTCATCGATCAAGGTTAATTAATTAATTAGTTAGATCGTTATCAGACATCAATATTTAATTAATTAATTGGAGCATCATTTGACATTAATTAAAATATTACTATATTGACTTGGTATGCAAAATCATATTGTTTTTATTGTCAACTCTTTCATCAACAGTGTGGTGAATTGTGCTGAAGCAAACCATATCCCACATCGGATAACGAACAAGAGTTGCAAGCATAAAAATGGGCTTCCCCAACTCCACTAGCATGAGGCCTTTTGGTGAGTACCCCAAGAGCAAAACCGTGAGGGCTTTGCTCAAAGCGGACAATATCATACTAATATGGAGTTCGTGTGTGCACCACCGATACCAACAAACGGGAAGTTCCCACGATAGACTCTGATATTCTTGGACATGAGAAACCAATGAAGAATCACAAACTTCCATCTCATAAGCCGTAGCTTCAAGCTTCTTCAGCCAACTTTTGACACTTTGATCGTTCACTCCTCTCTTTCCTGCATCATCCAACACCTTCCTGATCATCTCGAGCTTCTTAGAAAGCTCGAGAAGCTCCTTCTCGACCCCTCTCACCAAATTGACTTCATACCGAATCTGATCTTGAATGATAGTTGCGACTCTCTCCACAACAATTGAAATCACAGCATCAGCCATTTGATCTTGAATAGAACACAGGATTGGCTATACAGACAGTGACTATTTTCACTAGCTTGGCTACAACCTGAATTTGGACAAGTATTTTTCCCTTATACTATTTTCTTATCTTTGTTTAAAGGTGGAAATCAAACCATCATCTTTATTTTCGGCTTTAATACAATTATTGATTCCATTTTCCATCTTTTGGAATGTCAAGATAACGTTCACTGCAAAGTTGTTTGTGGGGCAGCAAACCTTTACATTTTTGTCGTTTTATATTTGTTGAAATACAAGACCATATTTTCCAACATTTCATTTAATAAGTTCATATATAGAATTTTGAGGCTGTTACATGCAAGTTGTAATTAAATTTGAAGTTGCAATAGTTAGATTTTCTATTTCTCTTTTAAAAAGAGTTTCTTTGTTTTTTAAGGCTCGATCTAAATTTACAAACCCTATATATACAATTATAAATATATTTCATTACACACTGCATTTAAATCTGTTCAAATTTTTATATTAGGATTTGTAATTATTTCGAACTTTATTGATTAATAATTGCACTCTACATGTTCCCACCCTTCCAAATCCTTGAACTGCAAAAGTGTTCCCAAAACAATTGCAGCAAGAGGCAATCCATTGCACTTTCTAGCTATTTTTTTGCCAAACACCTCGAATTTTCCACATTCTTCATCACTCTTTCCAAGAAGAGATGTGTCACACAATAAAGACCAACATTCTTCTTCACTAAGCTTATTTGGGTGATACATATCATCGTTTAAGGTACCGACCATCTTAGCTACCGTTTCCTTTCTCGTTGTCACCAGAATTTTACTGCCTGCTGCACCACATTGGAGACTGATTTTCAGAGGCTCCCACTTGGTGTTGTCTTCTGTCCAAACATCATCCAGCACAAGAAGAAACTTTTTTCCCGAAATGGATGCCTCTAGCTTTTCTAATACCAGTGCCAATTGGTTGGAATCCCGAGGAATCTTCTCTATTCCCACTTCGTTAACAATTCCAATTGCGATCCCAGCCACGTCAAATGGGTCAGAAACACAAATCCATATTCTTAATTCAAAACAATCCTTCACTCGTTTATCATTATAAACAAGTTTGGCAAGAGTTGTTTTCCCAAGTCCCCCGGTTCCAACAATAGACAAAACTTGGGTATGACCACCATTAAGCATTAGTTTGCTCACTATGTCTTCTTTTTTGTTATGTATATCCACCCCGTGAACTTTCGTCAAGTCAACAAAAGGTGTGGATTGCACTCGCCAAGGTGTGGGCACGGGATCAGTTGTAGGCGGAGCCATGACAAAATCAAATTCCTTTCTCTCCTTGTAAATCTGTTCAAGCAAAGCTTTCACATTTTCAATTTTCTTGGCAATATCACGACGGACTGAAACTTTCTTGAAACATAAACAAGAAGATCTGATGAAGGAGCATCCTATCTTTTGCTCAGGCTCAGGCTCAGCTGAACCTTCCGCCTTATCTTTGAGAAGAATATAGTTCCATTCATCCAAAATATCCTCCATCTCATAGGCCGTAGCTTCGAGCTTCTTCAACCATTTTTTGACACTTTTGTCTTTCACTCCTCTCTTTTCTGCATAATCCAACACCATTTGGATCGACTTGAGCTTCTCCGAAAGGTAACGAAGTTCGTCCTTCACGGCTCTAACCAAATTTAATTCATACCGAATCTTATCTTCTAACATAGTTTCAATTCTCCCCACCACGTCTGACACTATAGCATCCCCCATTTATGTTATTTGGAGCTGTTTTTTTTGGATTTATCCTGAAAATCAATCCAAATGGTTGGATTTAGAAAAGTGACACTACTACAACTGTTTTTATTTTTTGAAAAGTCTTGATCACTCTTCACTGCATGATGAGCAGTATGTGGGACAAAAATTCAGATCTTTTTTTCGTTTTAATTAATACAATTGAATTCTTATGTTTTCTTAGAACATATACTTTGTAATTTTTGACGAATTTGGCAATGCAACATTGTCTCAATGATTGGAAAGTTAAATGACAAAGAAACCCCAAAAAATGAAAGAATCGATGGAGAAGATCAACATTTTTGCGAGAACATTATATATTGGAGATAAAGAGCATGGTTGAAGAGGGCGGAGAAGATTGGAGAGAAGATGAAGTTATAGTTAAGCGCATCCCTATGGCGCACTACGTCAGCAGCTTTATCCTCCTACCCCCATGATACGAGCATATCTTCAATAATATCCTCATATCTTTATTAATTAGTTAGTTATTGATTTACCATATCTTTTCATATTTATTAGGATTATTTTCTTGTACCTTAAGTTAGGGTATCTACTATTATAAATAGTGGACATTGTTATTTATTTTGATCAATCAAGAAACAAAATACTTTTTTTAAGCAATTTATCGTTTTTCTCTCGTGCACAAAGCACAAACCCTAAATTTCGACGCCGGATTGATTGACGGGCGAAGTTCCCGCGACGTTTGACGTGATTTTCTATCGTTAAGGAACTTCATCCTTAACACCCCACCTGCAATGGGGCGCCCTATGGCGCGCCCTATGCATTTTATTTTATTTGAATATTTAAATAACAAAAAATTAGGAAAAAACTTCATTTCATATATAAAATTTAATACATTACAATACGAATTAAAAAAAATACGCAAACTCAACGACGGTGGTTACGGGCCCACACTTCTTCAATCATGTCGTTCATGAGTTGCGCATGGTCTTATTGGTTGCGCATTGAGGCCTGTCTAGCTAGAACCTCATTGAAGCCGACGGTAATCCTCTAGCGGAGGGCTCGGTCGCCGTGCTGGACGAGCTAGATGCACCGTCATCATTGTTCCACTCGGTGATGCTCCCACCTTCATCCTCGACTATCATGTTGTGCATGATAATGCACGCATACATGACGTCGGCGATGACTTCCTTGAACCAAAGACGAGCCGGCCCTCTCACAACGGCCCACCGTGATCGGAGCACACCAAATGCCCGCTCGACATCCTTCCGCGCCGACTCCTGCTTTTGCGCAAATAAAACCCTCTTCTCACCCATTGGACAGCTGATCGTCTTCAAAAAAACAGGCCACCGTGGGTATATGACATCGGTCAAGTAGTACCTCATGTGGTATCGGCGCATGTTGGCAGTGAACTCGATGGCCGGGCCGTTGCCGTTGCATTGCTCGGCGAAGAGGGTGGAGGAGTTGAGGACGTTGGTGTCTGTTCGACCCGGCTACGCCGAAGTACGCATGCCAGATCCAGAGCCGATGGTCAGCGACGGCTTCGAGGATCAAAGTCGAGTGGCTGCCCTTGTATCCACTAGTGAATTGGCCTCTCCACGCCGTCAGACAATTCTTCCACTCCCAGTGCATACAGTCGATGCTCCTTAGCATCCCAGAAAAGCCGTGCGCCGTCTCGTGCATCTTCATCAGGCCCAGACAATCATCGGCAGTCGGCTTGTACAAATATGTGTCGCCGTAGGCCTCCACAATTCCCCTACAAAATCTCTTCAAGCACTCCCGGCCTGTTGTTTCCCCGACGTGGATGTACTAGTCGAAAATGTCCGTCGTGGTGCCGTAGGCCAACTGACGGAGTGCAGCCGTGCACTTTTGCAACGGTGTAAGACCGGGTCTGTCGATGCCGTCTTCCCGATACGTGAAGTATTCATCACGTGATGACAACGTCCGGATAATGCTGAGAAATAGGTAACGCGGCATTCTAAACCACCAGCGGAAAACAGTCGGTCCCCACCGTGGTTGATCGGCAAAATAGTCTTCAACCAGACGTTGGTGAGCTGTCGCGTGGTCGCGTCTAACAAACGTCCGACGTCGAATAGACCTGCGGATCTGCTTCGCTGCTGTAGTTCGAGTAAGCATTCCGCCATGGCCTCTTCAACGGCTGCATCTAAGGCTGCCGAGGTCTCCGAGTGCGAACTACCCAACTTCGAGGAGCTAGAACTAGTGGTGTCATCGTCGTGGTTCATTTTGGTATGTGAGATAGGTAGAAATGTGAGCGAAACGAGAGAGGCGAGATGTTCGTATGAACAAGTGAATGAGAAACGAGGTTTCGATAAAAAAAAATCCAAAACGCATGGCATCATCCGCGACCATCGTCTGCTGATCCCGCAATGGGGCGCCCGATGGCGAGGACGATGGCCTATCGTCCGCGCCCATCGTCCGTCGTGCCCACAATGGCGCGGACGATGTCGGGCACCCACAATGGGGCGGACGATGGCACGCATCGGGCGTGCCATCGGACGTCCCATTGTGGATGCCCTAAGAGACTAAAAAAAAGTATGGAGTTTGGTGTGTTGCGATAAGTGTTGGGTAAAACAAGTGTAATCAAGCTCAAGTGAGAAGGAAGGTTAGAGCTGCTAGAAATTGACAAGGCTGAGTCAGCAATAAAAGAACAAGCAAAACACAAAAGCAATATTGCAATTGTCGTTGGAAATGAATGGATTGATTTAGAGAATCAGAACCATATATCATATATGTGAGGACATGTTCCCGAAGAGATCAGTACTAAAGTTAGAGAAGATACAAGAGCAACTGAACAAGGAGTATTGAAGAATAAATTAGCCAGAATTTTGTAGGTACATGGAATAAATAAAGGAAGAAGATTAAATAAATGGGCAAGTGTAGAAGCTAAGTGACATTGGATCTCTACAAATAGGCATTAGGCCTTGTGTTTTGAGGACAAGAAGTTGAATGAAGCTCAGGGAGGGAAAGAAAGAAAGCTTGAGGATGGATACAAAGCAAAAATTGAATTAGAGCAAGAGTTTGATGCATGTTAGAGATGATTCGATGTGAATCATATTGTTCATTTTTATTCCCCTAACTTTATATGATTTATATAGTTTGATGCTTGCAAAAGTATGTTTTGTGGTGTAGGAAGAGGAATAAATGGTGGAATAAAGAATGAAGCTCGGAGGGTGAAAAGCTGTGCAGAAAGCTCTCAGAGATGGTCACCCGGCCGGGTGTATTTTATGCTTAATAATCCACCCGGCTGGGTATGATGTTTAGACACGAAAATTGCAGCAAGTCCTTAAAATTGGTCACCCGGCTGGGTGAATTTTGTGCCAAATAATCCACCCGGCAGGGTGGATCAATTATAACTGCAATTTGCATTTTTGTGCGTCAGTTTCCTTTCCCAAGGGAGGAGGCAGTTCGCTGGCAGAAGAAAAAAAAAGAAAAGGAGAGGAGAGAGAGTTGATGTGACGGTTTTTTTAAAAAGACAAAAAGAAGTGATTGAAAAGGGGTCAGGGGGTGTGACGTCTGGCACGTTTTTTTTACAGTGGGGGAAAAGTGAGAAGAAAGGAGAGAAAGAGAGGAGGAAGAAGAGAAGGAAGAAATTCCATTCCGACGATCTATCTCCATATCTCCATTCCACTCAACAAGAGCACGCTTCCTACGGTTTTAATTGTTATTATTACCATGTGTTTAGGCTAAGCTCTTTATGTTGCTCCAAGTTGTGACTAGACTTGTTTGAATGTATCTGCACCTTTGAATTCACGTTTTGACATCGTTGATGTGTTTATTGTTAGATTCTATCACTTTAGAGGCCTCTAACGTTATAGATATTTAATCCTTGTTTATCGTCTCTTCAACATAAACTTGGATGGATTAATCAATTGATGTGTTGTTAAATTAGAATTATTCAGAGGATAATTTGACGACGGATTAGGTAAGCTCGCATAGTAGATGATCTTTTATTCCCGCGCTTCCGCAGGAATTTAATTTCTTCGAAAGTTAGTTCATGGAACAAGTGTTCAACTGACTGTGAACTATACGTCGCAAACATGTTCAGTGCAAGCGATTAGGTTGATTAATTAATCCCAAATATGTGCGTTCGATATAGGTGTAGAATAATTCTAGTCTAATGAGCAACTTGGAGTGACATCTTTTTCCTATTTGAAAAGCCTTCCTTAGTTTGAAAAGTGTAGATGATTCGATTTATAATTTTATTATTTGTAGCTGCGCCGGCAGTCAAAGAAGGCATTTGAAAGTCATAAAATTAAAAGGTCTTATATATACACTGTATCATGACTCTATTTATATTATGAGATTATAATTGAACACTAACTTATACACATATATGATATATCTAATATGTGTTGATCAAATAATATGTGGAATTAATTCTGAATTAATTTTGAAAGTGAAAAACAATATTGCTAGGCACAAGGGTTTAAAATTTCTCTTGGCCACTTTGATATAATTTTTTTTATTTCTAATCTCTTTCTTTAAAATCAATATTACATGTCACAATCACAAAAACACACACTATATTCATTCAAGAATTCTTGTTATTTGATTATAAATACATGAACACTAGAAAAGGTTCGAATATCCAATGGTCCCTCAACTAATAGCTTTGCTTTTGGCTACAAGAATGAATGCCATTACTCTTAATGACAATTATCAACAACCTTAACTTCCCAATTATTTAAAGAGAGGTAGCCGTTCAAGCCACATGCATTCACGAAATAATAAATCTTGACCAACAAAGAATAATAGAGATTTAATATAATTTCCTTTCCCCCTTTTGGATCACACGTACACCAACAAAATAGTCAACATATATAGAAGAAAAAGCTCATAAATTCTAATAAAATTAAAGTGTATTTGAATAAAATAAAATACGAAATTATTATATGAGATAAATATGGAGTGTATTGGATTTTATTATGGTGTGTATGGTCACATGAATGCACGAGGGGATTCCTCTCATAAATCCCACTCATATTGTACCCACCATTCAATCATTTCAGTGGGGACATTTTTTAGTAATCAAATTCTTTTTTATGTGTTAAAAAACACTTTCATCATTCCAATCAAGAAAAATAATAAAACAATAATAGTGTATGAGTATAATTTTAACAATGATGGAAAGAAGGTTTATCTTGGTGGGAGGTAGAGAATCTCATTGTAAAGTTGATTGGGGTGTATATTGTAATGCATTTAATTAAAGTTATATATAAACTAGGAGGAGTATCTTATAGTCATATTTTTTGTTACTTAAACTATTGCTGAATTATGATATTAATTAATTAATTTCCCTAATTCTAGGGATTGATTGTTCGTCTTAATTTAATTATCTCTAAATATCTAACTATAGAAAATAAAAATATAAGCATTATGACATAAAGTAACCTGCAATCATCATATAAATTATTAAGTAACCTACAATAATCATGTAAATTATAAATATATAGTCCATTTAAGTTAATGATAAAGTAATGATTAGTGTGGATCAAATAAGTAAAGTGAAAATGAAACAGATTGCCTGCAATAAAAAAATGAACTCAAAAACATTCTCTTCTATAAGCATAGGGTTCTATTTTTTGTATAGCAAACTATACAAAATCACACACTTTCTCAAGGCAATATGTACTGACTCACACCTCAATTTCTTTTCCCCTTTTCACTTATTTTCTGTCTCATTCTCTTCTTCATCAAACCCTCCCTCTTTCTCTCAATATATACAAAAAATCCCACCAAGCCAAAGAAAAAAAGGGAAAAAAATGGAGGTTTTGTTGATTTTGGTAGTGACAGCAGCAATATTTTGCTTGTGCAAAATCAGAAATTGGTGGAACTTCAACAGCACCACCAAATCATCAAAGATTCCTTTGGGCAGCTTTGGAATATTCCCTTTTGTCGGAGAAACAATTCACTTCATCTCTTCCGCTTATTCCGACCAGCCGGAGAGCTTCGTCGACAAACGCCGCCGCACGTGAGTCCTAAATACACACACTCATGCACATAAATACTGAGGTATAAAGCTACAAAATTGAAAAATACACAATATTTAATGTGAGTAAAAAAAATTGATTTGGGGGTGCTATTGCCCCCCTAACACCCCTTGTATTTAAATGATTATATTTCACTTTTTTTTGGGTATTTTCTTGAATATATGTGATTGTTTTAATTTTAATTTTAATTTTATTTTTTAGGTATGGGAAAGTTTTCAAATCACATTTATTTGGTAGTCCTACTATAGTGTCGAGTGATGCAGAAGTGAGCAAAATAATTCTTCAAAGTGATGCAAGAACATTCATCCCATCTTACCCCAAAAATCACATGCAAATCATTAATTGCGCTATGCTTGTTAATTTTATATTCTTTGTCCACAAAAATTTATCTATTCTAATTTGCATAAAATTTTTTCATCACACACTACATTACTAATGATATGTTCCAACTATCCACTAATATTATTTCAACAAAATTTTTCTTTCTCTCTCATAGTATTTTGCACTTTTTTCAAGCTACGATCAATGCGCTTTAATAGTTTAATGGAGGCAAAACTAATTTAATAGTTTGGCGATTAAGAGATATAATGTGTTTGCTATAACATGTATCAATTTGTATCTTTGTATTTTTACTTTTATTATAATATTTGTAATCTCTTTATCTTTTAAATAATAGAAACATTGGGTATAGAATGGGTTTTGATACAAATTTGTAATCTCTTTATCTTTACTAATAATAGAGATTAGGTTTTAGGTTAGGTGGAATGAAGAAAGGTAGTCTCCGAAGCCATTCATCAACATTACTTAATCCAAGCATCATTACAAATTAACAAAGCGCACCATACGCTCCCTAATTAAAGCGGTACAATTAATTAATCAATAATTAATTATAAAATAACTTAATTGCGTACTGTATTAAATAGTCCACTAGCGGTTATTTGATTGATAGTGCTAGATTAATGGTTGTTACAATTAATGGTGGCACCATTAATGAGAAAATGGGAAAAGAACGTGGTTGTTATAATATGGCCATTTCTATCGTTTGAGTATCTACCATTGTAATCTCTAATCAATTAGCATCAATTAGTGGACACTTTAATGTCTCTTTTAATAGCTCGCATTGTTTATTGTCGAAAACAGAATGTTTAGTGGAAATAAACTCACACGCTTTCAAAAGTAGTCAATTGGGATTTGGGTGGGTTGTTACAGAATGAGTATAATTACGATCATTATTTTCCAATGTGACCATAAAAAAGAATAAATTTGTACAACCTATTCTGTTTCAATATTTTAAAGACGACCGGTAGTTGATTGGATAGTTACAGAATAAATTACTTTATAAATTTTAATAAATTAATAATTTTATTAAATGTTTAAATATCTCTACACTGTTATCTTTATTTACTTATTCTATAGAGCACTAATTAATGATTTGACTCAAATGAAGAATATAATAGTTATAAGAAAAAAATATATACTCAGATGATCAGATCTATTCCAAACCAATAGTCTTGGTTGTGATAGAACAACACAAGCTTTCATTCAAAATTAATAAATATAGAAAATAGATTGAAAAAGTAATTAGCTAGATTTTATTCATAGAGGGATTCAAATAAACACCTCGTAAATGCAGTCGCCTATATGGTTTGGGCTTCAAGTATGATTCGAATTTAATAGATCCATCTATATTAATAACATACAAGTACACAACTAATAGTAATACATAGTTAACATTACATGTACATATCAACAATAACAATCTATGAACTAAACAAGCTCGGATAATCCTTGATTTAATATGCTCTTATGAATATTGATATGTTAAAAATCTAATTTAAAACCTATATAAATTAAAAATGAATCACAGGTTTACCGATAAACTTTAAAGTATGCTTTACAACTCGAATATTTCTTATTGTGAACTTAAATTTATTCGATTTATATCTATTAGTATTATATATACTATATTAATAAAAATAATATACATATAATATGACTTGGAAGGTTAATCTGTTTTATTTTTGTTTACTTATTTATTTTAAACAATATGTGAATATTTCATTTAAAATATTACTGCCACTTTAATTCGAACCATCCATTCCTTGTGCATTGATTTTAGGGTTTAGGGTTCCTGATAAGTAAGTAATTTAAGGATTTAATTGTCATAAATTTTTGTCTATTTATAAATGTGATATACTACCACATTTACTTGCTAATTTTTTTTAGAAGTGGAATGATGTTATAATACCTGAATTTATAAAATCTGAATAGTGGCATTGATTTGGCAACATATATAATGAGAGCTTTATAGACTTAAGTTGACAGTCTAATTAGAAAGTTTTTGAAGTAATGTTTGAATGGGGAGAGCTTGATTTCAGTTTTGTTGTTAAGAGGCAAGAGTTATGAGTTCAGTATATTTTAGTTGTGTTTCCTCATTCTTCTCTTCTGCTGGCTGGTAAATTGTAGTCCTACTAATTTTTAATTACTTTTTGAAATAGATGAATGGGCCAAGAATTAGGCCTCCTTTGGGGTTATTTGTTCAATTTTGGATTATAAAATGCATAACTTTAGCTTTATAAAGTAGCCTAATGGATTTAATTATAAAACTTAAAGGCATATATTCATTCCTAAGGCCCATTAAATGAATTAGCCAAAATTGATGCCATGGCCTTTGGGGCCACTGATTTTCAATGAGGTTTTTTGTGGTATATTGCTGTTTAAATTGTGTGGGCTTAATAAAAGGCCCATTAAATGAGATTTGCATATGTAATATTGATTGGGCTTCCTAAGATAGCCCAGTTCTGAGATTAGGTCCAAAAAGAAGCCATATTAAAACTTTGTTTGTTCAAATAAATTTGAATATTTCAATTAGACTAATCTTAACAGTTTAATTTAATCTCTGACTTCATTAGTTGCTTTCTGAATGTGTTTTTTAACATTCTCGAGTTTCATTTGGAATTTCATATGTTCATGCTATGTCCCCAATGTTATCGGCAAAATGTCAAGAAGAAATTATATCAAATAAATTTATATGCATTCTGCCCATTAACCGACTGAAATGCATCTATGATTCATATTCAAGGAACATAATTTTGTTATGCGTAAAATCAGTTCGACGAAATGTCCCAGAAGTATTTTGTGAATGAGTATTCTACAAGACGCCCATACAATGTTTGTCGAAATGCCGACAAGAGTTTTCCCCTTTGGGCCGTCGATAAAGCCCAATTTTCGAACATATTGGTGTACAACAGCAACACACTATTCCGGGCCGTTATTTTAATGGGCTGATTATTGGGCCTTATATGAGTAATTTTATATTAGATATTAGGCGAGTTCCTAGCCTTTTTTTAATTATATTTATATTGTTAATTCTAATAGTAAGAGATTGATTTCCATTAAATTTTAATTTAACTTTATTCAAATTACGGACTAACCGAAATCAAATTTGATTGACTTACCAATTTTCGACTCAACCCATAAATAATCGTGTATTGCAGAGTTTGAGAGAAGGTACAGAGTTTGAGTCGCCAATCAGTTTGAGTAGCTTTACTAAATAGGAGTATATTATTTATACAATTTAAAAAAAGATAAATGATTATGTTATTAAAAATAGACTAAAGTCCAAAAATGGTCCTTAACATATTGCGTTTTTTTTTTTATTTTGGTCCAAAACATTATCTTTTGAATTATTCGGTCCCTCACATTTGAAATCGGATCACATTTGGTCCATTTTGGACGGTTCCGTCAAATTTAATTACCGGGTCACAAATCCGTCACTAATCCGTCACTAACTGAGAGAAACTGATCCGTCACAAATCCGTCACTAATCCATCACTAATCCGTTACAAATATTTTTTGATTATTGTTTAAGTGGGAGCTAAAGTGACATTATTACCCTTCTCTTCTATGCATTTTTTTTAGTTGAAGAAATTGCATTTGGCAATCAATAGATTCATTCATAAATGAGAGAAAATCGAGTTTTAAAATCAAAACCAAGGAACCTAGAATCGATTTGCATGCTCAAATTTGCGCAAACGGAATCCAGATGGAAGAATTGAACCTCTAAAATTGATTCTCAATCCATAATCACAAAAAAAATGGAAAACAACAGCGGCCATGGAGCACGCCGGCTCGGATCTCACTCCGAGAATAGTCACGACAACAACTTAGCGGGTCACCGCCACTACCGCCATGTCGCAAACGACGGCGGCCATAGCGTTGACGACGGCGAGGGAGACGAAAACTCGAGAGCGACTTACTACCACAGGGTCGCGGATGGCGGAAGTCATGGTGTGAACGACGGCTGCCATGGCGTAGAGAGCATGAGATTTCAGAGGGGAAGGGGAGAAGTGAAATGGAGGATTAGTAACGGAATTTGTGACGGATTAGTGACGGATTTGTGACGGATAAGTTTCTCCCAGTTAGTGATGGCTTAGTGACCTGGTAATTAAAACCGTCCAAAATTTGACGGAACAGTCCAAAATGGACCAAATGTGATCCGATTTCAAATGTAAGGGAGCGAATAATTCAAAAGATAATGTTTTGGACCAAAATAAAAAAAACGCAATATGTTAATGACCATTTTGGGACTTTAGTCTTAAAAATAAAACCTAAACCTTGGAGACCACAGAATGATCACTCAAGACCGGACCTCATTATAACCTTCATGGTAAAAAAAACCCAGAGGAAAAAACAGCATGAAGGAAAAAGAGTATCCGTCTAATAAAAAATTACAACTAAAGAAGAAAAATACATATGGCAATCCCAAATTCAATCTCAAAAAAGGTAAACAAATAGAAAGACATAAATGTCTGCATTAGACCTATAGGCGAAGTTTAAGTTGAAGTTGGGGATTATGTTGGGATATGGATCTCCAACCTGAACCTTCCTTGTCCTCTCCGTATGTTTTTACTAGCTCTGCTGAATCAATGATACTCAAGGACTGCAAAGACGAGGAGACTTTATGCAGGAGGCGATGCGGCAGCTTCTTCAACCTCGTACACGATCTGATAGTCAATTTTGTGAGACATGGCATGATGGAGATGGCCGCAGATTCTTCTTCTTCTTCTTCCTCCTCCGTCATGTCCTCCCACTCCTCCCATTTGGAGCATCTACTAAAATTCAATACCTCGAGTTTAGGAAATGCAACAACAACATCATCACATGAAGATTCTATTCCTATAAACTCCCTTCCCACAAACATCAATTCATCTAAACGATAAAACTGAAGAATTTCCAAGAAAGGTAGTTTCCCCATAGCCGGCAATGATGACACCTCACTCAAAAAAGTCAGATGAATCTCTTTTATATAGTTGTGGGGTGATGACATAAAATCCGGAAGCCTGGAGCCCTCATATCTCCTGATTACCAATTTCTTCAAGTTGTGATGAGGCACGAGAGCTTCTGCTACCTCCATCCACATTGATGATGATGATGATTGCTCCATTTCATTCATCCTACCCCTGAAATATATATTGAGTGATTTTAGTTTTTGAAGGACTGTCTGTAACTCTGCTCGTCGAGCATCCTCAACCAATTCCTCCATTTCACTCATACTACTCCAGTAGATTTCCAATCGTAGAGATTCGGTAAGACAACGGTATACTGTTTTCAGAAAACCCAACTTGTTGTATTCACTTCCAACTTTAAATTCGCACAGTTGCAGTGTGTGGAGATTACTTAACTCACCTAATGCTTCAGGCACACAGTTGATACGAGTGCCTTCAATCTTCAAGATTTGCAGTTCAACCAAACTACAAATGCTCTCTGGTAACTCCTTCATTCTATAATTATGACTTAAGTCAAGTTCTCTCAACTTCACCAAATTCCCAATTTCTTGTGGAATCACTTCTAGTCCATTCATACTTAAGTCAAGTCGTCTTAATTGATTCAAATTTCCAATTTCTCGTGGTATCACTGTTACGCCGCAACATGATAAGAGAAGAGTTTGCAAGAAATAAAGCCTGCATATGATTTCGAGGTCATCCTTTGGCAATTCAATCCAACTAAAATCCAAGCATCTCAAGTGAATTAACATTTCTATTCCTACTGGAATAAGACTAACATTTTTCTTAATTCTTAACACCCTAAGACTTTTCATGCAATTACAAACTTGAAAACTTCCGTCTCTTTCATCTACTGGTGGTTCATAGTCCCACGGAAGACTCCGATATTCTTGGACATGAGAAACCAATGAAGAGTCACAAGCTTGACAACTTCTCTCTGTGTCATCATTCTTCCTAAGAAACATAGCAAAATCATGTACTATATCATGCATTTTACACCTTTCTATCTGCTCCCCCGACTCACTTTTCTCAATGTCCTGAATCAAACAACGCATTGCTAAATTTCTCAAGTTCTCTCGCCCTTTGAGTTCCAGTGCTCCATTTCCACTATCAGAACCTAGATAACCTTGCGCCATCCACTCTTCTATCAGAGTCCTTGCATGAATTTGGTGATCTTTAGGATAGACGGCACAATATGAAAAACAACGCTTAAGAGCCGGGGACAAATCATTGTAGCTTAAAACCAAATGAGGAAAAAGCTCTACTTTTGCATTCTCCAATTGCCATATTTCACTCTTCTCTACATCTTTCCATCCTTCCAAATCCTTGAACTGCAAAAGTGTTCCCAAAACAACTGCAGCAAGAGGCAATCCATTGCACTTTCTAGCTATTTTTTTGCCAAACACCTCGAATTTTCCACATTCTTCATCACTCTTTCCAAGAAGAGATGTGTCACACAATAAAGACCAACATTCTTCTTCACTAAGCTTATTTGGGTGATACATATCATCGTTTAAGGTACCGACCATCTTAGCTACCGTTTCCTTTCTCGTTGTCACCAGAATTTTACTGCCTGCTGCACCACATTGGAGACTGATTTTCAGAGGCTCCCACTTGGTGTTGTCTTCTGTCCAAACATCATCCAGCACAAGAAGAAACTTGTTTCCCGAAATGGATGCCTCTAGCTTTTTTAATACCAGTGTCAATTGGTTGGAATTTGGGGGAATCGTTTCTTTTCCCACTTCGTTAACAATTCCAATTGCGATCCCAGCCACGTCAAATGGGTCAGAAACACAAATCCATATTCTTAATTCAAAACAATCCTTCACTCGTTCATCATTATAAACAAGTTTGGCAAGAGTTGTTTTCCCAAGTCCCCCGGTTCCAACAATAGACAAAACTTGGGTATGACCACCATTAAGCATTAGTTTGCTCACTATGTCTTCTTTTTTGTTATGTATATCCACCCCGTGAACTTTCGTCAAGTCAATAAAAGGTGTGGTTTGCACTCGCCAAGGTGTGGGCACGGGATCAGTTGTAGGCGGAGCCATGACAAAATCAAATTTCTTTCTCTCCTCGTAAATCTGTTCAAGCATAGCTTTCACATTTTCAGTTTTCTTGGCAATATCACGACGGACTGAAACTTTTTTGAAACATAAACAAGAAGATCTGATGAAGGAGCATCCTATCTTTTGCTTAGGTTCCATCTTATCTTTGAGAAGAGAATAGTAGTTCCATTCATCCAAAATATCATCCATCTCATAGGCCGTAGCTTCGAGCTTCTTCAACCATCTTTTGACACTTTCATCTTTCACTCCTCTCTTTTCTGCATCATCCAACACCATTTGGATCGACTTGAGCTTCTCTGAAAGATAGCGAAGTTCGTCCTTCACGCCTCTAACCAAATTGACTTCATATCGAATCTTATCTTCTAACATAGTTGCAATTCTCCCCACCACTTCTGAAACTATAGCATCCGCCATTTATGTTATTTGGAGCTGTTTTTTTTTTGGATTTATCCTGAAAATCAATCCAAATGGTTGGATTTAGATAAGTGACACTACTACAACTGTTTTTTAGTTTTTGAAAAGTCGTGATCACTCTTCACTGCAGTATGTGGGACAAACATTCAGATCTTTTTTCGTTTTAATTAATATAATTGAATGCTTATGTTTTCTTAGAACATATACTTTGTAATTTTTGACGAATTTGGCTATGCAACATTGTCTCAATGATTGGAAAGTTAAGTTACAAAGAAACCCCAAAAAATGAAAGAATCGATGGAGAAGATCAACATTTTTGCGAGAACATTATATATTGGAGATAAAGAGCATGGTTGAAGAGTGGGGAGAAGATTGGAGAGAAGATGAAGTTGTAGTTAAGAGAGTAAAAAAAGGTATGGAGTTTGGTGTGTTGCGATAAGTGTTGGGTAAAACAAGTGTAATGAAGGTCAAGTGAGAAGGAAGGTTGGAGCTGCTAGAACCTTCCGCCTTATCTTTGAGAAGAGAATAGTTCCATTCATCCAAAATATCATCCATCTCATAGGCCGTAGCTTCGAGCTTCTTCAACCATCTTTTGACACTTTCATCTTTCACTCCTTTCTTTTCTGCATCATCCAACACCTGTCGGATAGTGTTGAGCTTCTTGGAAAGATAACGAAGTTCGTCCTTCACGCCTCTAACCAAATTGACTTCATACCGAATCTTATCTTCTAACATAGTTGCAATTCTCCCCACCACTTCTGAAACTATAGCATCCGCCATTTATGTTATTTGGAGCTGTTTTTTTTTTTTTTTGATTTATCCTGAAAATCAATCCAAATGGTTGGATTTAGATAAGTGACACTACTACTACAACTGTTTTTTATTTTTTGAAAAGTCGTGATCACTCTTCACTGCATGATGAGCAGTATGTGGGACAAACATTCAGATCTTTTTGTCGTTTTAATTAATATAATTGAATTCTTATGTTTTCTTATAACATGTACTTTGTAATTATTGACGAATTTGGGTCTCAATGATTGGAAAGTAAAGTTACAAAGAAACCCCAAAAATGAAAGAATCGATGGAGAAGATCAACATTTTTGCGAGAACATTATATATTGGAGATAAAGAGCATGGTTGAAGAGTGCAGACGATTGGAGAGAAGATGAAGTTGTAGTTAAGAGACTGAAAAAAGTATAGAGTTTGGTGTGTTGCGATAAGTCTTGGGTAAAACAAGTGTAATGAAGGTCAAGTGAGAAGGAAGGTTGGAGCTGCTAGAAATTGACAAGGCTGAGTCAGCAATAAAAGAACACAAAAGCAATATTGCAATTGTGGTTGGAAATGAATGGATTGATTTAGAGAATGAGAAGCATATATGTGAGGACATGTTCCCGAAGAGCTGAGTACTAAAGTTAGAGAAGCTACAAGAGCAATTGAAGAAGGAGTATTGAATAATAAATTAGGCAGAATTTTGTAGGTACATGGAATAAAGGAAGAAGATTAAATAAATGGGCAAGTGCATGTAGAAGCTAAGTGACATTGGATCTCTACAAATAGGCATTAGGACTTGTGTTTTGAGGAGAAGAAGTTGAATGAAGCTCAGGGAAGGAAAGAAAGAAAGCTTGAGGATGGATAGAAAGCAAAAATAGAATTAGAGCAAGAGTTTGATGCATGTTAGAGATGATTCAAGGCATGCATAGTCTGAGTGAAGTAAAAAAGATTTAGGAAGCTTGAGAAATGACAAGTCTACAACTTTAGAGAAAGACAAGAGAGATGAATAATTTATGAAGCATCATCGGCTTCGATTTGGTCTCGGCTACAGTGGTGGCCATAATTCAGAGATTTTGTCTTTGGACTAAATTATTAAGTCACGTTAAAATATTTAGAACTGGAACCAAAACCCCACAAAATAGTTGGCGTTTGCGGTTATGGTTATGGTTCATTCAACACATTGGTCAACGGTTTCAAGCCGGGTTGACCGGTTCAATTTGAAGGTTGAACACTTGAACCGTTGGTTTTAAATTGAGCATGTATCTCTATCATCATATGTTTACTATCATTGAATCAATCAACACTTACAAAACAACATTTATGAGCAATTTATCAATAAAAGAAATTCTTGCACCTATACTCATATACTTATACCTAATACCACTTAATAATCTTTAATATTAAGACATGATTTTTTCAAATAAAATTAATATGAAAATTGAAAACAGAAAAGAGCAATCAATGAGAGAGCGCGACTTACCTGCACGGTAGACTAAATCGTTGCTGGCTGATAGAGATTAAGTTTAAGGCTGGCTGAATAAAGAGACACATTTATTAATTAGAGCATCATTACACAGTAATTGTATTTTTATCAACTGCTACGCCTAAATCTAATCTGAATCATTTTTTAACGCTTTCATCCTACTGCACATATTTATTAAATTTTAATTTATTCTGGGCAAATATAACATTTAATTTAAAACAGACTTTATTTCGTTAGGTTATTTTCTAATTTTTTGTTTATATCAACAAATTAAGATTTAACAAGCTTTTATACTTTTAGCTTTTGGAATATTTATTTAATAAATTTCGGAGTTTAATTAAAAGAGAAAAGAGCAATAAGAGAGCGTGACTTAACCTGCAGGGCTGGCAAACTATGGTTGTGTAGCGGTCATCGACGGTGGCAACGAGCGTCCGGGAGGTGCTGCAGAGGACGACAACACACGAAATTTAGAACAATTAAAGTATTTTTCCCTTATATTTTCTTATCTTGGTTTAAAGGTGGAAATCAAACCATCATCTTTATTTAATAAACTTCAGAATTTAATTAAAAGACTAAAAAGAGCAATAAGAGAGCGTGACTTAACCTGCAAGGCTGGCAAACTATGGTTGTGTAGCGGTCGACGGTGGCAACGAGGTGCTGCAGAGGACGACGACAACACAAAATTTAGAACAATTAAAGTATTTTTCCCTTATATTTTCTTATCTTGGTTTAAAGGTGGAAATCAAACCATCATCTTTATTTCCAGCTTTAATACAATTATTGATTCCATTTTCCATCTTTTGGAATGTGAAGATAACGTTCGCTTTAATACAAGTATTGATTCCATTTTCCATCTTTTGGAATGTGAAGACAACGTTCACTGCAAAGTTGTTTTATATTTGTAGAAATCCAATACCATATTTTCAAACATTTCATTATTAAGTTCATGTATAGAATTTTGAGGCTGTTACATGCAAGTTGTAATTAAATTTGAAGTTGCAATAGTTAGATTTTCTATTTCTCTTTTAAAAAGAGTTTCTTTGTTTTTTTAAGGCTCGACCTAAATTTGCAAAACCCTATATATGCAATTATAAATATATTTCATTACAAACTGCATTTAAATCTGTTCAAATTTTCATATTAGGATTTGTAATTATTTCGAACTTTATTGATTAATAATTGATAAGTTTTAATTAATCCGTCGTTAGGGTATAGTTGAACCTTTTAATCTCTAGTCTCAACATTTGAGTAACCCATTTTGAAGATAGATTAGGCTTTAAAAGACGGCACATTTCTATGATTTGGGTCTACAAACAAACAAAATAAGTTCAATTATTCAAAAATCTGAATAGGCTCTTGCATTCCTCGATTTCATTCAATTGCTACTAGCCTACTATATATTAAACACTCTACTATAAATTTTATCCACATAGTAATAGAAAGGCCCAATAATAAAGTTAAAAGCCTGCATGACAAGGGCTTTGTCCATAAGCCCATTGACACAACAACAATTAATTAATAATCAAACAACTATCCCTCTATCGATAGAAAATTATTCTAATACTATATATAGTATGTTATGGGGCTTGCAAATACTCTTAAACCCTCTAAAAATAGAAACTTTGTTGACGGTCTATCTTTTAATGCTAAATTGAAAAAGTATAGGAAAAAGAAAAAGAAAAATATTAGATAAAGTAGCATTAGTAGATAATGAGATTTACATTATTAGTTGCGTAAGATATGGCAAAAAAAAATCATAAACAGAAATAAACTAATTTATAAGACGTATCAAAATACAAAAAAAAAATTTATTTTTTGGATCTGAGGGAGTATATACTATAGAATTATAAATTATTTCTTGGTTGACATAAAATTTCTTGAGCCACGAGGAAAATCTGTGTTGACCCCATTACAATCTAAAAATGAAGATACGAAAGTATGAAAATAATAATATTATACAGAGCTAAATAGTTGGAATAATTTATTTCAAGGGTAACACTGGAAAATGAGAGAAAAATTATCTACACGAACAAGTTATAACCGACAATTACTAATTTGCTATCTATCCGTATATGTTGATAATATATGCAATACGACTAATGTATATTTAGATCACAAAATACCCTTGATTTAATCTATTATATATAAAATAAATAATTATGAATATTTAATAATTTAGTTGAAAACATTGATCGAATAACATTTAGTCTTAATTAATAGAGTAAACGAACCCCAATTAAGATGTGGACTCCACTAATCCCCATTAAAGCTTAAACAACATGCAAACTTCCACACGAAACCAAAAAATTAACAAAATACACACACTCACACAACTTAAATTAATTTATCCATAAACCTTTAAAAATCGTTCCACATTTAACAATATTATTTTGATGATTTTTTAAGCTATGATTTTGGCCCAATAGGGGAATGATATAGGCATATCATATTCAAGGATGTGTTGGAATGATGGGGTTTGTGCAAAAGTGCCAAATTTGAACTAACACCTTTAACTATAATAACAATTTAGCAAATTCAAATGAGAGAAAAGGAAGATGAGGTATGGAGATTACTATTGAAAATTCCCCAAATGAATTTTATACAAAAAAGTAAAGTGTAGATGATTCGATTTATAATTTTATTATTTGTAGCTGCGCCGGCAGTCAAAGAAGGCCTTTGAAAGTCATAAAATTATAAGGTCTTATATATACACACACAAACTTATACACATATATGATATATCTAATATATGTTGATCAAATAATATGTGGAATTATTTCTGAATTAATTTTGAAAGTAAAAAACAATATTGCTAGGCACAAGGGTTTAAATTTCTCTTGGCCACTTTGATATAATTTTTTTATTTCTAATCTCTCTTTAAAATCAATATTACATGTCACAATCACAAAAACACACACTATATTCATTCAAGATTTCTTGTTATTTGATTATAAATACATGAACACTAGAAAAGGTTCGAATATCCAATGGCCCCTCAACTAATAGCTTTGCTTTTGGCTACAAGAATGAAGGCCATTACCCTTAATGACAATTATCAACAACCTTAACTTCCCAATTATTTAAAGAGAGGTAGCCGTTCAAGCCACATGCATTCACGAAATAATAAATCTTGACCAACAAAAAGTAATAGAGATTTAATATAATTTACTTTCCCCCTTTTGGATCACACGTACACCAACAAAATAATCAACATATATTGAAGAAAAAGCTCATAAATTCTAATAAAATTAAAGTGTATTTGAATAAAATAAAATACGAAATTATTACTATATGAGATAAATATGGAGTGTATTGGATTTTATTATGGTGTGTATGGTCACATGAATGCACGAGGGGATTCCTCTCATAAATCCCACTCATATTGTACCCACCATTCAATCATTTCAGTGGGGACATTTTTTAGTAATCAAATTCTTTTTTATGTGTTAAAAAACACTTTCATCATTCCAATCAAGAAAAATAATAAAACAATAATAGTGTATGAGTATAATTTTAACAATGATGGAAAGAAGGTTTATCTTGGTGGGAGGTAGAGAATCTCATTGTAAAGATGATTGGGGTGTATATTGTAATGCATTTAATTAAGTTATATATAAACTAGGAGGAGTATCTTATAGTCATATTTTTTGTTACTTAAACCATTGCTGAATTATGATATTAATTAATTAATTTCCCTAATTCTAGGGATTGATTGTTGGTCTTAATTTAATTATCTCTAAATATCTAACTATAGAAAAAAAAAATATAAGCATTATGACATAAAGTAACCTACAATCATCATATAAATTATTAAGTAACCTACAATAATCATGTAAATTATAAATATATAGTCCATTTAAGTTAACGATAAAATAATAATTAGTGTGGATCAAATAAGTAAAGTGAAAATGAAACAGATTGCCTTCAATAAAAAAATGAACTAAAAAACATTCTCTTTTATAAGCATAGGGTTCTATTTTTTGTATAGCAAACTATACAAAATCACACACTTTCTCAAGGCAATATGTGCTGACTCACACCTCAATTTCTTTTCCCCTTTTCACTTATTTTCTGTCTCATTCTCTTCTTCATCAAACCCTCCCTCATTCTCTCAATATATATAAAAAATCCCACCAAGCCAAAGAAAAAAAAGGAAAAAATGGAGGTTTTGTTGATTTTGGTAGTGACAGCAGTAATATTTTGCTTGTGCAAAATCAGAAATTGGTGGAACTTCAACAGCACCACCAAATCATCAAAGATTCCTTTGGGCAGCTTTGGAATATTCCCTTTTGTCGGAGAAACAATTCACTTCATCTCTTCCGCTTATTCCGACCAGCCGGAGAGCTTCGTCGACAAACGCCGCCGCACGTGAGTCCTAAATACACACACTCATGCACATAAATACTGAGGTATAAAGCTACAAAATTGAAAAATACACAATATTTAATGTGAGTAAAAAAATTTGATTTAGGGGGTGCTATTGCCCCCTAACATCTCTTGCATTTAAATGATTATATTTCACTTTTTTTTGGTATTTTCTTGAATATATGTGATTGCTTTTATTTTAATTTTATTTTTATTTTTTAGGTATGGGAAAGTTTTCAAATCACATTTATTTGGTAGTCCTACTATAGTGTCGAGTGATGCAGAAGTGAGCAAAATAATTCTTCAAAGTGATGCAAGAACATTCATCCCATCTTACCCCAAATCACTAATGGAATTGATGGGGAAATCTTCTATTTTGGTCATTAATGGAAGTTTGCAGAGGAGGATTCATGGATTGATTGGAAGTTTCTTTAAATCTGCAACCCTAAAATCCCAGATCACTGCAGAGATGGAGAGGTATGTGATGGAATCAATGGGAAGATGGAGAGAGGATTCCCCAATTTACATCCAAGATGAAGCCAAGAATGTAAGTCATTTAAAAAATATTAATTTTTTGGGAATTAAGCTATATATTAGTAGTAAAAAAATTTTAAGTTTTTGGTTTGGTGGTTGAATACATAAATTTAAATTCTTGGAAAATCACACATACACACGTGTGTGTGTGTTTGAGTTGGAGTAGTTTTGAGATTTTTTGTTTGATGTTTGCATGATTACTTCACAGAGTGGAAAGTTGAACTGTTGAAGTAATTTAAATACCTTTATCTATATGTTGAATGATTAGTGCAGCTTGTACTTTAATTTTTGGAGATAATTACCACCTAATTAATTTCATACTACTACACAATATGTGGGAAATAATTTGAAACCTAATCATTGGTGTTTTTTACATGAGTTACTTTTGCATGACTTATTGTGTCCACAAAGTTGCTACTTGGGTGATTATTATGTCTCCTCTTACAATAAATTTATTAAATTTTCCTCAATTTATTTTTTTCTTATCATTCTATTTATTATTTAATTTTTTCAGATTGCATTCCAAGTGCTAGTCAAAGCATTAATTAGTTTGGATCCTGGTATTGAAATGGAGCTGCTAAAAAAATATTTCCAAGAATTTATTGCTGGACTTATGTCTATTCCATTAAATTTTCCTGGGACTCAGCTCTACCGATCATTAAAGGCAAGTTGTCAAAAAAAATTATATGTTTAGGAAGGTATACTTGAGTTTATTATTCATAATTTATTTTTGTTTGTTTTTATTCAGGCAAAAAGGAAGATGGTAAAGATAATTGATGGGATAATCCAAGAAAAAAGGGGTTGTAATGAAGGAGTAACAAAAGATGTGGTGGATGCATTGTTGAATGATAAGAATGAGCAATTGACAGATGAATTAATTGCTGAAAATATGGTTGATTTGATGATTCCTGGAGAGGATTCTGTCCCACTTCTCATGTCTCTTGCCATCAAATACCTCTCAGATTGTCCAGCTGCTCTCACTCAATTAACAGTCTCTTTCTTCCCCTCTCTCTATATTTTGATTATTATTATATAAAAAATATTATTGTGACAACACTGCACTTAACGTATAAAGTATCTGCACTGTGAGAACGCGGCGACGCCTTAATTAAACATTGTGTAGATACTTTACTCGTTAGTGCTATTGATTCTCACGTTCGAACTCTATTTAAGAATTTTTTTTAACTTAAAAACCCTTTCTTATATTTGTATTATTTTGTTTAATTTATGGTGATAGGAAGAGAACATTAAGCTGAAGAAGCACAAGGAGAAACTCAAAGAGCCATTTTCTTGGAATGATTATGGATCTTCTTTGCCCTTTACACAAACAGTAAGAATTACTACATAATTTCCCAATTCTTTTTATGTCACACGTGCATATGTTCAAGTGACAATTATTACTTATGGGCTTAAATTCTCACCAATCACCAAAAAGTTTGCCTTAAATCATGCAATCTAATTAACTAACAAGTCTCCTTATATTAGCATCAACGATACATGTTACGTGTATATTTATAGTATACGAGACACAAGATTGACCGTAAAATTAAACAGGTGATCACGGAAACATTAAGGATGGGTAACATAATCACAGGAGTGATGAGAAAAGCAATGAAAGATGTGGAAATAAAGGGGCATTTGATCCCAAAAGGATGGTGTGTTTTTGCATATTTCAGATCAGTGCATTTGGATGATAAATTGTATGACTTCCCTTATCAGTTCAATCCATGGAGATGGCAAGTAAGATTCTTAAAATAATTCATTATTGTATATATATTATTGATACTAAATTATTAATTTTGTATGATTAATTTGGGTGACAGGATAAGGAAATTAACAATGGTAATTTCACCCCATTTGGAGGTGGACAAAGATTGTGTCCAGGTCTTGACTTGGCCAGGCTGGAGACTTCTATTTTCCTACATCATTTTGTTACCCAATTCAGGTACTCATCATTAATGTTTTTAAAAAAGAATTATTATTATATTCTTAATTACTGTCTTATTAGGCAATTAGGACTGATAATTAGTGTATGATATGTATCTGCTGCAAATTTTCCCCATTTTCTAACAAAAAATCTTCTAATCTTGAGTGAATTAGTCAGGAGTAGTAACAATGCTTAATAATTTCTTTTTTTCACATTCCTAATGATAATGATATAATAATAAACAATGATATGATAATTTCTTTTTACATCAGTATTATTAATCTGATCATGATTCGTTTAACGTGACATTGGTTTGATTAAAGTGTTGACAAGAAAAAAAAAGTTTATGGCTTAAAGGTATGCACCTTTGCTTAGCTGGGAGATATGGGTTAATGATTCATTTAGGGAAAAGTTAATTTTATCAAAACTAGGTAGGGGCCTGAAACTAAGTTTAAAAAGAAAGTTGCATAGTCAAAAGAAATACAATCACCTAAAGATTTTGTAAGGGAGAAATTAGAAGAAAGGGAAAGAGAAATAGTAACATATACATAAACTTTTAAATATGATAAAGAAGCATAAAAGGTGTCATAAATTGATTTACTTAAGTGATGTATCAAATGTTAAATCTTGTTATTAAAATGTACGCAATCATTTGGACTCTAATTATTGAAATATCACATTAATCTTCCAAATTTTACAATTAAATCAAGTCTACATATTAGGGTCATGCTAATTTGATCATTGACTAGGCAATCCAACCAACTAAAATCAAATTAAGAAAAAATGTTTTTTTCTTCTTGGAGTGATTCTATATTACATTGTGACTATATCACGAAGCATGAGATTTTCATTATTTGTTTCAAAATTGACTATATTAATTATCTACGAAAATTCAATAAGCGACAAAATGTCTGGTCGAAACCAAACGAATGTCTTGTTTGAATTGCAGATGGGAAGCTGAGGATGATTCCATTGTAAATTTTCCAACGGTGAGGATGAAGAGACGAATGCCAGTGTGGATCAAAAGAAGAAGATACTCTTAGACATCTTTTGAGGTGACTTCTCAACAAACCCTAGAAATATCCTACTTTGAAAAAAATTACAAAAAAATTTGACTAGGTGACAAAACTACCAACCAACATGAAGACAAGGAAAGAAGATTTATTTTCAAAAAATTGAAAGTTGTTATGCAGTGCACACGTGTGGGGAAGTTTGAGACTGACGTAGTATGTCATTTTTATCCAATAATATTGTTGTTTTTCTTTTCTTCTAATAATATACTAGTACTATATTTAGAGGGAGAATATAGATATATATGTTCCTATGATGTACTAATATTTAGGAATTCCATGTAAGAGTTATGATTTTCTCCTTGTAATCATATCCATATTTTATGGGTTTTATAGATATAATACGATATATATTTTACATTCGACATGTAAGAACACTATAAAATTGAAACAAGATAAGAACAAGACTTTGAGGGATTTTTTTTTTCTGCAAATTCTTTAGATTACTTTTCTTTTAACTTTGTGTCTGTATAAATGGAATACAAAGTTGGAAATTGATTCTTTAGTTAGGCGAAGTGGGCATAATTATGATTGCATTATTCAAACATAAAGGATTATTGGCTACTTTTTTGCCTTCCACTAGTGTTATTTTGGGATGAATTTAGACAAATCGAATGGGGAAGTCAAAATTGATGCGAGAAATTTCAACTTTTATCGGATTTGAAATTTAATTAGTGGAAACAATGCTTTAACAAGGGTTTTGTTTGGACCGTTTGGTTGAAGTAATATTTTATGTTATAGTATAAGTTGTAACACGACAAAATGGATAGTAATTAGAAAAAGGTAAAAACGTGATTCTTGTACTTGTTCAACATAGGAGAATTGCAAAAATTGACTAATTTTTAATTGACATTTGGAAACAGCTGAAGGATTGTGATTGGGTCATTTCACTATTTTCGTCAATCATAGGGAGAATATGTAAATTCATGTCGGCCATTATGCAATTAACATATAGTATGAACTAATAGAGAATTTGAAGGATGAATATTCATGGTTTAGAATTTTATTTGAAGGGATGTATTTTCTCAAATTATTTAGAATTTTATCTGATAATATTTTAGATTTTAGGATAACCTTAAACCTCTACAAAAGTATCCAGACGAAATTGCTCATGTAGTAATACAACACTAATAAAATATTGTATTATCTCTTATCTATAGAGATTTTTATAGTTTTATAAAGTTCAAAAACCTCAACTCTTTAAATAAATTTGGATTATGAATTAAATGAAAGACCAACCAAGCATTTGAACTAGCTCATATTTGACCCCATTATAATTCATGCTATCTCAATTAAAAATGGAGATCAATCAAGCCGGCCCAACCACAAAACAAAACACAAAAACTATATACTAATAAAAAAAATTTATTTCGATTCAACCTATTTTTATCGTAAAGCTTATTCGACTAATAATCCATGCTATCTCAATTAAAAATGGAGATCAATCAAGCCGGCCCAACCACAAACAAAACACAAAAACTATATACTAATAAAAAAAATTATTTCGATTCAACCTATTTTTATCGTATAGCTTATTCGACTAATGAGAAATGATATGCTACATATCTTATGTGAGCACCACTCTCGTTTAAAGCATATTTAACGTTGTTCGTTTCGATCTATATATTTAATTTGATTCTAATGCATTAAAAATGTTATTAGAATTTTTAATTTCATGAAATTAATAAAAATCAAAGCTTAATTTGTTAGTTTATTAATTTATTTGAATTTATAGAGAAAACAAGCAAATCGAGCTTTGATTTTTATGAATTTTTTTAAATTAAAAATTCAAATAACATTTTTAATGCATTAGAATCAAACTAAATATATAAATCGAAACGAACAATATTAAATATGCGTTAAACGAGAATGATGCTCACATAAGGAGCTCACATATAATATGTAGCATATCATTTCTCCGCTCATTATATGATATATTTTCCAGCCCAATTATACAACTTTCACTCTTTCAGCAGCAAAATGGATATGGGCCCGGAGTTAATGGCCCATAAATTTGGGGTGTTCTTAACGTCTTACAATAAATTTAATTAACTGCATTTCATGGATATATTACTAGGCCCAACAAATTATGCGTGTCGGATCGTTATCCGATAAAGAACATGACACAACTCGTATGAATGCGAGTACGACGACGCGAATATGGCAGTAACATGACGAAATTAATTAGTAGTTCTTATTTAATGATATTATTCCTTTTTAAAGAATTTGGTCTCGAACCCTCGGTTTTAATCTTAGTTTTAATTTTAATACCGATTCTTCCTTGATTTTTTTAAATCTTATTCACATTTAAAATTATATTTTGATTATTTAATTGTATCTTAACAAAACACACCCTCTCGAATTTTGGCCGCTGCAGTTGTTCTTGAATAACAACGACATATCATCGTAACAATTTGTTGTTTCTATCAACTTAAAGCTTTTCTACAAATCCTACCGCGTTGTTTCTTTACATTGCTGTGTTCTCTCAATTTTCGTTTTCTCCCACGTTTAATGTAGGAATTTTTACTGAATAGTACTCCTATATTTTTTGATCAAAGATTTCAGATATATATGGAGGTTTGAATTTTGTTGTTTAATGGAGTATTATTTATGCTGTCGAATGATCTTGTATATGACTCTTGTTTGGAGAATTCTTAGATTGTATGCGTCATGTGATGGGGTGATACAATCTCCACAGTTTCATGTTTATTGTGCAAACTTGTGAATTTGATTTTGAGGTTCCTTCTATCGTGGATTCGTTTTGATTTTGATTTAGATTTCATGTTTAACTAGATTTTGTGGACTCGTCTATGGGAAATTGAATACTGGTGATTCGCTGAGTTGGAAGGTTGGAACTGATGGAATTTAAATTAAGGAGGTTTTTGTGTATATGTGGTCATCTTACTGTATAATTTTCTGGTTCAACACTTTAAAGCACACTGCATTTCTACAGTAGAATTTGTTACAATGAAGCTGCTCATACAATGAAACCATTTCTTTTAGTGATGTTTTCCTCACCGTTTCAGCATTATTAATGTGCTCTTCATTTCTTCTTTGTTTTCATGTTAAAGTTTAGATGGTGGGAAGGAACCGAGTTTCTCGTGAAGTTTTTGGTCACTGGCGTGGCTATCCAGTGGAGGAGCATATTCCCCTAGGCCTTTTGACCCGGCCTATACCTCCTCATCCTGCTCTGTTAGAGGAAGAACTTGAGATTCAACATGTTGAGCTTTGTAGGCTTCTAGATGAAAACCGAAGACTGATTGAGGATCGAATTTCTTTGGAGCGAGACTTAAATTCTGCGAGGGAATAGTTTCGCCGCATGGATCTAGGCATTACTGATATGCATGCTGAACAAGACCTCCAATCTGGGGAGCTTATCGAAAGGGTTCTGAAGTTGGAAGGTGAACTTCGGTCTACCGAGCCTTTGAAAATTGAGGCTTCAAAACTTCATGATGAGATACAGAGACTGAATTCCATTAGTACGGATCTAATGGGGCAAGTTCAGGCTTTCTCTCAAGAACTGGTAAAGTTTCGGGCTGAAAACCAGAACATTCCTGCTTTAAAGACTGAGATTGATGGGCTGCATCAGGAACTTGTGCGAGCAAGGTTTGCTCTTTCTTAGTACCTTTTTTATGTGAAAATCTTGCACTGTTAATAAGGTTGGGCTCTTTTTGTATGGTTTCCATGTGAGCTCCTGTTCCGATCAAGGTGACATTTTTACACTTGCAGAACTGCGGTTGACTTTGAAAAGAATGCAAGTATTGAGTTGATGGGACAGAGGCAGGCAATGGAGAAGAACTTGGTCAGCATGGATCGTGAAATTGAGAATCTGCGTTCTGAGCTTGCAATTTCTGATGCTAGAGTATGGAATGCAGGTTGATACTTTCTTCTCTCATTTCTTTAAAGGCTCTTCATTCAACGTGTAAAAGTCGTAAAGACTTCTAAGTTCTAGTATATTCTCTATCTCTTTTCTTCTATTGGTTTTGGTACATTTCAGCTGTTCATCATAGAAAAAGGGTGCATCTTTGATTCTTTCTTATCTCGCACTTGCAGAAGCTAAACCATCTGTTCTCTTTGGTCTAGTCCCTAAGATGCCTTTTCCATTATTTTGACTCATTGTATTTCGTTTTTGAGGTGGAGCCTATGGGATGAAGTACAAAAGCCCTGATGCCAAATTTCATGCCCCTTATGATGACGGATATGGGGTTCACCAGGTGTGAGTGCAACTATAGAGGAACTTCAATCATTTAAATTCTATATCTAATACCTTATTCTATGATGAGTTATCATCTGGTTAACTTTTTATTGTTTGTTACACAAGGTTCCTACATATGGTTCCAGTTCTGCTTCCTGGGGAGGCCCTGAAAAGCCAAGGATGAATCGCCGTTGATATGTGGAGGATTATTGCGGAAGAGCGTCCCTTGCAAGTATTGTTGCTTCCCTATAGAGTAAAGGGCAAAAAACTGTGACATTGACGTTGTGCTTATTAATTATTATATCCTGTTGCTTAATGCTTATTATTACTTGTTATCTTTAAACATCTGTATAGGAGTTTAGAGTAGAGCTTCTATCTTAACTTCTTCCTTCGACTATAATCATGACTCAATAGCATGTTTAGTGCTGTCTTCACTATCTTCAATCTATTTGTACTGTTACTTTCACACTGTGGTTTCTACTTCTGATTGTTTCATATCAAAGCATCCATGGAGTTGGTTGTTAAGATTTGGATAAATGCTATACTATTTAAGTGCTAGAGCTTGAGTTGCTGGGAATGAAGGGTGGTCCCATGGGTTTGGAGGAATGCGTATTCTTTTAATGGGTTTTGGACATCATTGTCGAAAATTTGAAACTAGTTTTTGAATTGGTTTGTTTAGAAGTTGTTGATGGCCATGTTCTCCAGGTTTAATTAAATTGTGATTGACTGAAGTCTCATTATTTCTAAATTAGCTGATGCAGATTAGAGCTAGATAGAACTCTCTCTAGTGAAGTCTTATTATTTCTGATATAGCTGATGCAGATTAGAGTTAGATAGAACTCTTTTTGTCAGGGAATAGTTATTGAATTATAGTAGACATTGTAGTGCTTCTTAGGAATTATTTGAGTAAGTATCATTTAAACTCTGCATCAAATGGATCTAACCAAGATCAAATTCCTTTTTTGAGTTTCGAGGATTCTTTTGTTGTTTCTTGCAACTCATCTTCTTTTGCTTGGCTAAGGTTTGCGCCAGAACTCAACAATCTTTAGAGCATCTGCGGAGGCATCTCGTAGCTGCTGTATCATTTCCTATGCCTAGAAACTATGCGGCACGGATACGGATACGCGTATCAGTATCCGAAGGATACGGATACGCGGATACGGCTCTTTCCCAAACAACCCGATACGCGGATACGTTTTAACTATTTTTTTAATAAATAATAATAGTGCATTATACAAATAAAAATAATAAAATTACAAAATATTAAAAGCTAAAGTCAATTTCTTTTATGGTCGATTACACCACATCGATTTTTTGGTTATACTTATCCATATTACCAATAATATTGATCAAAATATTTATTTATAGTTACAAAATTAGACAAAGTTAATGGAGTAATAAATTGGCCCAAAAAATGAGCCCCAAATATACTCCTTTTCCATCGTGACTACTTCTTGCCCAATTCATTCTCCCATTTCCAATTTTCTTCAATCCCTAGTTGAGGCAATAGCGGCGCCTCCCCTTTCTTCTTCTTCTTCTTCATATCCGATTAACTGTCGATTTTGTTCCCAAATCGGATTGAAGTTCGTAAATTGAAAGTTGCGAAGTTCTTCGACAGAGATGGACGTTGATTTCGAAGAGGAGAACCTCAGATCTTTGCAGATAGAGGAGGATGAAGGCCCAATACGGCCCAGCTCGCGGATACGCCGAAGGATACGTATCGAATCTGAGGTTTCCCGGCCCAATACGGCCCAGCTCGCGGATACGCCCAGGATACGTATCGACGGTGTATCCGTCGCGTATCGGTATCGGATACGTATCCGATACGCGATACGGCAACAGGGTGGCGTATCGGTGTTATATAGCCTAGAAACATACATATAAACTAACTAAGTTATTCTTTACTCCCTCTGAGTGAAATATCAATGAGTAAGATGCAATTCAAGACCGAAGGCTTTGGAACGGTTCTCTGTGATCCAAGTTTAGTTTGACCATAGATTGTATCATCTTTTCCCCTAAGCTTGTTCTTGGCTGTTGTTGATTTTCTAAGGACTTAACAACACTGCGATGGAATTTGGAAGGTTTATATATAGGTGATTATTGCTGCGTGCCATTGATTTTACTAGGAATGGGAAAGTCTGTTGGTGTATGTTTTTGGTCAACAGAAGTATCTTATTTGCACCTTTACTGATTTGTTTTTGGTATGTAGATTAACCTTATTTCTAGGATGGTTAGAATGTGCTTCATTGGATTTGAGAAGTGGAATACAAAATTTCCCCTAAGGCACTTTGGATATGCATTTTGTCACTATACACACTATTTGTTAGGATTAGCAATCAGAATCTTGTCGTTCTCTCCAGCCTAATCAGATGGGAAAACCTCTTTAAGGTTCCTATATGGTTCCCAGATCCCTGGTTACATATATATCTAGTTAAGTAAAGCTCACGTCTTCAGTGAGCAAAGTCCTCTATGCAGCATGAACCAGGAAAGATGGAAAAACTGAAGGTGGTGAGCAGCTGAAAGATGAAAGGGCAAACACTGTACTCCAGCTTCTTGGGTACTGCCTCTCCTGATTAGTTTGCAATTTGTATGTACTTGTTTGTTCAGGTGCTTTAAGATGTGAGTGCACTCTCCCTCCCCCCCTATAAATCATGCTTATGCTTTATCACTCTTGTTCTGGAACTGCCTTGACCCATACCAAGTTGTTTCTTCAGTCTAGTTTGACTTCTTGCTTAAAATTGTTCGTTATGCTGGATATGCTCTGATAGAGGAGAGTGAATCAGATATTAGGTGTTCGTTTACCTCCATATTTTGTTATCCAAATCGACGACATGGGTGACGTGATGCGGACCAGCCTCTTGAAACGGAAGGAGGTTACCCATGATAATCGACATAGAAATGATTTTCTATGCATAAGAGTGTTTCCCTTTGGCTCTGGATACTCTATTTCCTGTGAATAGTATCTGTATGTTTACTCCATGACTTGGGCTGGGAATCAGTTGTTTTCAATCTAGAGCTGAGCAATTGACTAGTTTGGTTAACTTACATCCATTCCGTCATTTCAATTTAAGGTAAGTTAAACGGCATAGCTCTCTCATCTGATCAAAGATTTGGTTAAGATAGCATTCTTTGGAAGCTGCTCTGGGTGTTTCTTGTCATATTCTGTGATGACAAAGGCAATGGTTGAAAAGTCCTCATTATATAGCTTATGGTCTCAATAGTTTGTTCCAGTGCTTTCCCTGAGTTAAAAGGTGGCATAGGTGATTGAGAACTGAAGATGAATTTCAGAATATCACTGTGTCAGTTGTGCGAGAACGAATAAGCAGTGGTACAGGTTTAATGGGAAACATGCTGGGTACTCTTAGATTTTGATGGAGTGAGGTAGACGTTTGTCCAGTTGTGCTCCTTTGCACTGGAAGGAGGGAGAGAGAGAAGTTTTCTGGCATTACGCAGTTAAATTCTGTATACCATCTTATAAGAGACCCTTAGTGATGCTCTATTGTGTGAGACTCGTCTTTGGGAAATCTTCATGTCATGTTTCTATTTTCTATAGTACTTCTTTATGCTTCCTCGTAAATTATCTCTGTCTCTAGTGTAGACAGTGTAGTGTCCTTTCTTTTAAAAAATATTTGAATGACTTTGGGGTTTCTTGCAGATGAGGAGTTATTGCTGCTTTTACAAAAACTCTCCAGCATGTGTGGTAAGTGTATCAGGTACAATAAGTTCCCTCTCCTGGTTTTTCTTAAATTTAAGTCTGCAAATGCTCTATGATTCAGAAATCAGTTTTGAGTTTGGTAATCAAGCAAAAATCTCATCATTAAAAAAATATCTTTACGTGCAACTATTGTGTTTTCTCGTTTATTATCACTTGCGAGGCTCTGTCACGTTTCATAATTTGAGCTTGCTGGGGAAAATGTTTTGGGAGACGAATTTACCACAAGTAAACATCTGAGACTGTCCTCTCATATATTTGGAGTCTTTATGAATCAGTATCTTGCTAGAACAGTTTCAGTCTGATTAGAATCAGCACAGCTAAATGGTGATATGTTGTGCTTATGTTCATTTTGTGTTGCTGAGACATGATTGATTATCTTGTTACTTTCCTGCTGCGGTCACAGAGAACTAGTTTATCTATTTTGTCTAATTGGTTTTATTGTGCTAGAACTAGAACTGTCAACCGGCCGTTCAAACGAGGAATTCGGTCGGGCCGGTTTTGACAGCTCTAGCCAGAACATATCTACAGTGCAGATTGAGCAGGGAATTAGACAGTAACAAAGCAATTTCATCATGTTCTATGCTATGATTCATTTTGGTGTATTACTATGTAGTTAAAAGAATTTGTATACATGTATAAATGTAAGAACAAAATAATTTGAATTAGATTTCTTTCTTCTTATTCCTAATTCGGAGGGTTTGACTGTTTCTGAGATTCCTGTTTTTCTGCTTCTTTCATTCTCCACTCAAATTCTTTCCATTCTTCATAACACCTTGCTCGAGTCTGAAATAGAAGGTCAATCCACAAAATTTTAAAGTTTGATTATGTTGATGATGGTTCAAGAATCTTTAAATGTTAAAATTAAAATTTATTAAAATAATAAAATTATGTAAAACTTTATAAAAAAATATAGTAAAGAGGTAGAGAACTTTACCTTTGACCTCTGCTTCGTCTTATTTTTCTGTATTGATTCACCCTATATTCCAAATCTTACGTGACTTACCAAAATTTAACCAGAAATCATTATTTAAATTGCTATATCTCTTTAATTAATTACCTGAGTTCCTAGGGTTGGCAAAACTAAATGTTCAACCCATTGTGCATCAACTACTCCTATATTTTCATGAGGGACCTGTCACATTTCAAGGAAAACAATTATTTGCCCTCTTCCAACTAGTATAATAAGTATGTATTTAATACTAGTATTTAATAGTTCAAGCATTATCAAGGTACTCCCTCCGTCCCACAAAGATTGTCTTACTTTGACCGGACACGGGTTTTAAGAAATGTAATGAAAAGTGAGTTGAAAAAGTTAGTGGAATGTGAGTCCTACTTTAAAATATATTAGTTTTATAATAAAATGTAAGTATGAATGAGTTAGTGGAATATGAGGTCCACTACCAGAAATGGTAAAAAGTGAAATGGGACAAATTTGTGGGACGGATGGAAATGGAAAAATGGGACAATCTTTGTGGGATGGAGGGAGTAGTATAATTCATTATGACCAACCTTCACACATCTCCAAAATGCAAAATCAATACCCCAACCATGGACCAAATCATTCTGATAATCAAACAAAAGATTTGTATAAGATTTTGATAGTATAGCTCTCTATCACAATCAATTTATTGAATATAATACCTGAATCACTTTCCAAACACAGCTCCATGATTCTTTTGAGAATACTGGAGCCATAATCTCAACAAACCTAAAAAGTGTACAGTAAAATAGACCTCGATTCAACCTTTTATCGCTTTGATTATTCGCAAAAAAAATACTAGATGCAGTAAATAAAATATGTACCCTGCACAAGGAGGGTAAAGAGGATTTTCACATTTTTCATCTGCGTCCCTGCAAAATAATTTTATTTACATTTTAGCCTTAATATCTTATACTATCATTACTATTGTGCAATATAAATTAAATACTAAATACATACTTGTGAACTTCCACATTATTTCTTTTCATTGTGATCCTGTATGTTGGCTCTGTGCTTGATGTAATAGCAGGTTGTGATATTTCTAGTCCATGCTTCTTCACAATCTTTATATATCTAAATATCATCAAAAAAATAACATGGGATATACCACAAAAAGTACATTTAAATATGTCATATTTTACTATAATAGTGAAACACTAATAAAATACTATTTAATGACAAAAATAATTCAACATACTCTTCACTAGTGAAGTTGTCTACACCCAAATCTTCATCCCAAATGAATATATACTCAAATTCAGCCACTATATCTGGATGGAGAAATCTTTTGGCAAACCACCTGTGTTTTATCATAATTAAAAATTAAATAAAAATAGTACTAAGTCATAAAAATCAGATTTTTGTGATTTAGTGAAGATCATAAACATGTTACTAAAATATTCAAGATTCATTTACCATTTTGTTTGTTTTAGACCAGTGGTGTGGATTGCTCTTTGTGACCATTCAAACTGATCCCACTCACTTGTTTTCCCATCATAGTGAAATAACATTATTGCAAAATCTTCATTGAACTACAAAAGAAATAATGATCTTTCAAACAATATTTTTCATAAAAAATATTAATTCTAAATATATCACTAACCTTGGAGACTATTTTGTTCACAATATCTTTTTGTTGAATCCCAACTGCTAAAGCCAGCAGATACCTTGGTCTTTTTGCTGTTTCCTAACAAATAACATCACATTTTCAAGAAAAATCAAATCTTTGAAGATATCAAATTAAATGTCATATCTTTGAAATTCAATTTTAATACTCACATTTCCAATATCAACTTGAAGAGAAAAATCTGAGGGCATTCCTTGGGATAATGCTGCTTCTTTGCATGGATTTGAGGCTATATATATCTGCAATGAAAATTTTCTGTTTCTTGACACCTTTAGTGTGTGGAAAAATGAGAATTTGTGAACTTACTTTAGACATGTTTCTTGAATCATAGTCATCAGCATAGCTAGAATATGAAAGATCAAAAGGTGAATAAAAGGTGTCTTTTTGGACCTGCACACAAGAAAATGATATATATCAGAATTTAATGTAAAACTTATTTAATACTACTAGTATAGTTTTTTGGGGGATTTTTCAAGAAACCTCATGCATTTCTCTGAGAAAGGAGCCAAATAAAAATCCAATGGGGATGCAAAGAAAGGTTATCAGCAGCAGCCTTAGATCTGCTAACATCTTGTATTCCATCAAAGTTTTCATCTTTGTCGTGATCGAAGGCTTCAAACGACGTCGTAAGGGAGAAAAGGATGGATGCCTCTTTCTGATTTTGGAGATTTGGGATATATAAGTTTGGTGGACCATTCAATATTTGCACAATCTGATCAGTCAAGAATTTTGTAATCTGGTGTTATTTATTAAGAAAATAAGAAAGAAAATCTTGTACATAATATGGATACAAATACACCTAGATAATGTCTTTAGTCCTTTGACTATACCATTGCTTCTGTATTGATGAAATGGGAAAAAACAATAAAAGTTCATCAGATTTTCCTCCATAGTCTAAAGGTGGTAGATTGCATTGATTGCTAAGACAAAAGGGTATGTAAAATAATTAATCATAATACAGCATAGTTTCAATAATATTTGGAGCATTCATGATCAATTGAAGTCAATTTTGTTGAATGAGTTACAGATATTATTAGTCTTTCCCTCAACTGCAGTTATAGTGCTAGATTTTCTATGTAGTGAATACAGACGAAACAACGCTCGATCTCTTGCCTCCCACGGGTGTCTTGGTGTCGGGGAAATGGCCGTCTATCTCCGCTAGATCCTCCACACAGCCCTTGTCAGTCACATTAATAGGGTAAGTCACTAAATGAACACCTCCCATATCTTGGACTTCATCTTGGCTGTAAATCTTCCACATTTTGTCACCTATTGATAGTATAGTCTTCACGCATTCCAAACTATGAGGCTCGTTGTACACCTCTTCGTCTCTCCCAGTGTGCTCGTACCATAACGAGAGACGAAAAGCACGAACCCCTCCATTGATGATGCTGTTTTCTCCATTTTTTGGCTGGTTTTGGTAGCAACCTATTGCTATTTCAGTGTCTCGTTTCCCATCCATCGACCTTTGGTTCACGTTCGCTGAGCCTATCAGTAGATAAGTATCATCCACTGTGAAAAAAGGGGTCAATAATAAAACTCAGATTAGTTCAAGAACATATCATATCATAGCAATAGTCCAAGAATCTTGAAAAAAAAAATTTGTTACCTATCATGAGTTTTGAGTGGACATAAACCATGAATCTCCTATGCTTCTGTGCACTCCAATACTGTGTTTGAGGGTGTGGATTGTACGGAGGGATGAACTCGCCTTTTACCTCGATTTCACGGTTAGCAAGGCAGAAGAAATTCAAGTAGTCCCTTGGATGACCATCCTCACCACTTTCTTGAATTGCTTCTGCTATGAATTTATACATCATTTTCATGGTCTCTCTAGTCCAATGCAGTATGTCTTGAACCGTCTCGCTCTCAGGAACACCCTCGGGCCACATTGGTATCACTATATACGCGCTAAACCTCTCCCTCGCCTTGATCTTACTAGCCACCTTGAGAGCAATCTCAATAGGAATCAAGTTCCCACAGCCACAATGCTTGTTTTCCTCCCACATATGGCACCCTCCTATGAAGTACTGATTCTCAATGTATATAAACCTATCCGCCCTCCTTATCGCCTCCACATACGCCTCATGGATGCTTCTCTCGATGGGAAGGCTCTTAGGCAGAGGGCTCGCGGAGACATGGTCAATGGATCGAAAAACTTGAACATTCCAACTTCTCTCAGGATTAGGCTGCTGACACAGTTCTTGAATTGAGCTAACCGGAACTAGGAGAGACGGATCACATTGTTTCGTCCATCTCTGCTCAAAATTCTCAAGCACGTCTCTAGCAGCCTGGCCCACGACACAAGCATGAACGTCGTGCCATGGCTCCCTCGGCCCCCCCTTGTGGAGGCTGGCCCCTTGGAGACTAGTTTGGTAGAAATCATAGCAATGAGACTCCATGTTTAGAGTCTTGAAAAGGGAATGCTCCTCTGTGTCATATCTCCCATCACACAGGTCTAATCCACCGAGAAAGCTCATGATCTCGCGGCTTCTTGAAGAGTGATCGACGTGGCTGTCCACTGTTATCGCCTTCTGATGATGGGCAAACGCAGAGGGGAACTTGTCGTGCAGCCTCGGGCAAAGCCTGCACACGACTTTCGTATGCTTGAAGTAGGAAAATGCATCCTCATCATGAGTCTTCATCACCCCTTTGTTCTTTATCAAAGGCAACGACGTCTCATCATCCCACAGCAAGACCCTCACAGCCACCCCTTCCTCTGCCTTACGCTTCAACAGCTCCCCGAGCTTCACCCCACGCGCGTGAGGGACATCCGTCTCAGGGTCACGCACCTACAAAACACATCAAAATCATCATTCATTCAAGGAAAAAAATGATGATCATACTTTTGTTAGACTCACCAAGGCCATTCTTGGATTGAATGACCATCCGGCAATGTAGATCAAGTGCTTCGCGCCATCAATCGCGTTGTACACGTCCTCCCAGAGGCGCCTAGGCCTACCATTCGAGGGCGGGTGGAACGAGGGATGGTGGTGAGCATCTTGATACAATGTGACACCACAGTTTGATCTCATAGGAAAAGAGGTATTCTTCAAACCTTGATATCTATCATTTTTCAATGCTTTCTCCCAAGTTTTTTCGTCTTCTGCAGGCTTAAACCACACAATAAACTGCAGCTTGAGCTTCTTCTTCTGCTCACCATTCTGTTTGGATAAAGGGAAGAAGCCATTGATCAAGCTCGACTCGCCTAGAAGATTATGAGCAGGTATGTCGATCTTCCCCAAAACAGAACACTTTCGTTTCAATGTCAACGTGATCGTTGTCTGTGGTGGATGAGCACACAGAATTTGGAAGGTTTGGTTCCAAACATGATCACTTTCATTAGTAGTTTTTGCCATTTTCTTGTTGTCAATCTTGATAGTCACATATGAAGACCTTCTACCTAAAGATATACACTGCAACTACACAACCAAAGTTCATGAAAAAAACATCAAAAAACATAGACTATAAGCATCAAGAACCATTTTTTTTCCTTTTTTTTTGTCCAAAAACATAGGCTAACCCTTTTTTATCTATCAAGAACCATTTTTCTAGTCTAAAAACATAGGCTAAAGCATCAAGAACCATTTTTTAGTCTAAAAACATAGCCTAAACCCATCAAGAACCATTTTTTAGTCAAAAACCATATACTTAAAGCATAAAAAAATAGAGTAAAAGCATCAAGAACCATTTTTTTAGTCAAAAGCCATATACTTAAAGCATAAAAAAATAGACTAAAAGCATCAAGAACCTTTTTTTCTTCCAAGATAAATGATCAAGACAGAAACTTGCCTTAAATGGAACAGATGGTTTGGACATTGTAGCACGAAAGATCGTTACTTCGAGCGTGCCATGAAGAAACTTGCCATTTTCATTCATGTTCAAACAGTTGAAGATCAATCCCCAAAATCTAGCAATGGCCCTTTTGAGATCAGAAAGTATGTAAGAAGAAGCAAGGAAGTTGATGGCTATATATATAAATGGAAAAAAAATGTTAGTGTAATTTAAGCAAGCTGAGAAAACTTGTGAAGATACATATTTGTGAGTCTTAGAGGGAAATCAATGATGTGGAGTGTTTGTTTTTGCTTTAAGCTGAAGATTTTTCATGAATATTCAAAATCCTAGTTATCATTGCAAAATGCAAAAGTAATGTGATTTATATAAGTCAGCTTAGGCATGATTCCTTTAGATACATTATAAGTAAATTGGAATATCCTTTCAACGCCTTTTTTATGTAAGCATAACTCTTCATTTTATGAGAAAAAGTATTTCAAAGAATAATTAAGATTAATATTTGAGTTAATTGTATGTAGAATCACAAAAAATGTCATTTCTTTGAAATTTATCATTCGAATTTTAAAAATGTAGAATATTCCAGAATTTGACTAAAATTGAAAATTATTATATTGTTACTTATAATTGGATGAAGATTTTATTCAATCATAAAATATTGAGTGAGTTGCATGCGACTAGTCTTTTTTAAGATCAATAATGCAGATATTGGAATCAGCCTTCGCCATTACATGTAAATTTATGATTAATTATGTACTTAATCTAGTAGTGATATACTACTATTGATGAAATTAATAATCGAAATTAGGTCATGACATAATAAAAATAAAATACTAAAGATTTCGTGCATCTACGTGGATTGTGATAGTTCCTCGGCTGAGTTACAATTGGGGAGGAAATTATTTTTTATTAAGTTGTGGTGACAATTATTCTCGTTTAATATTTATAAATGATGTTTATGTTACACCACCAACACATGTGCTTGGATGCCACTATTTCATGGAGTATAAAATGTAATTTGTTTGATGTTTTGAATACATTTGTTTTCTTGACTTTTAGTAGTGAAATTTCGCATTTGAATAATGAAAGGAGCGTTAATAGATTTATAATTAATACTCCCTCCGTCTTAGATAAGATGATCCCTTTCGTTTTTCGCATGTATTTTGTAAAAGTCATGGAGTAATAAATAATTAAAATGGAGAGAAAGTAAATTAAAAGAGACTATCTTCTACATTATTCTTTCTCTTACTTTATTTTTCCTCCACTTTAACTATTTAGTATGATTTTTCCAAAACACATGTGAAAAATGAAAAAGGTAATTTTAAATGAGAGACAGGGAGTATGTTTTAATTTTTTTATAATAAGTTAATTATGCTTACTAACCTAACCCTATTTTACCCATTTTATTATTTGGTGTGTTGAAGAAAAGAGTGCGGAATTGATTTGTACATTTGATATATATATATAAAAATAATCATTACTAAACAATCCAAAAACGAAATGGGAATTTGGAAGCCCAATTGGTTCAAGAACTTATGGGCCATTTTGATATTTAAAATACTCGATTATCAGCCCATTATACATTTATAAAATCAAACAAAGAAAAAGATTAGAGAAAACAAGATCACACAATTACATAATGATGAGATGCAATGTAGTTGATAAAACGTCCTCCAATTAACAGGACAAGTAGTTTTACTCGATATGGAAATAAATCAGAAATCATTATTAATCACATTTAAAGGAATTCAATTATTTCCATGTATAAAGTATACAACTATGACAATATTTATAGACTAGGCGACTGGAATAATGAGTTATTTAATATAATTAAGTACTAGAGATTAAAGTGTTTACTTATAAGACATTATAAATTTTATGTATAAACAATATTAATTGATGCTATAAACTACACATTTGTTGTTTTTGTGTATACCAATCAAAGTTTCTATCAAATGCAACTAATCATTGGCCAATTTGCAATGTCGTGGACACGTGACATTATAATTTCTGAAGGCCCCCCACAATAATAGAAGTTAATTTATTTCGATGAAAGTTAGGTATTTGTATTTTTTTCAATTTCTGATGTAGTATTTTTTATATTATATAAATTAGTGGAAAACAAGCCACGTGGTGAAAGTAAGGCATTCTTGTTAGTATTGGGCCCACTTTGATGAGTGCGGTCTTATCCACATTTGGGTCCAACAAGAAAAAGCCCAAAGCCCATATCCATGTGAGGGGGTTAGTTGGAAATGTGTTTCTACTTTATACAACCAACCATTGTTTATTTAATAGGGATTGGATATTATTTGTTTTTTTTTTCTTTACCTTTTGTTTTTATACAATCTCATCATTTTTTGGGGGGTTTTCCTTTGTTTTGTATTTTGATGAGTTTCTCAAAATCAAATCTCACTATATATTAAACCTTTTCACATCATTCTCTTCGTTTCAATAAAACCTCGTTTCACTAATAAAGCTATCAAGAAAGCAAAACTATTGGTACACATATTCATTGATTCGATGTAGTCAATGAAAATTTAAATTTAATCTATTATGATATATCTATAAAAATAGTTTAAATTTTAAGAATAAGTTGAGCAACTCCAATTGGCAAAAGAGGAGGAGGTAACAATGAGAGGGGGCCCCTAAAATTGTCAATTGATTGCAACATTATATTATGATAGTATATTTCACTATAAATTACATAACTTGTGAACTTGAACTCATTCGGTCCTACCAACGTGATCTACACACAAATTAAATTATTTATATTTTATGTTCAAATATAATTCCATATCTTAATACTACTATCAATTTATCATCCCCATTCACCATCAACTCTTTTTCAACATTGAAACTTATTATTAAATTCTATAAGTGCAACAAAATGTGCTAGAGTTTTCTCGATGAAACAATTACATAAAAAATTAAGTTTTGTCATTGAACATCTTTCCAATACGTGTCAATCGATAACAATATAAGCCCCATAATTATAAAGTAAAACAAAATACTTAGTAAAGACAAATTCCATTAGTTTTCATCGACCTTATATGCATGTTAATTGACAACATATTAGCTTTATTTTGGCATATACTAACTAAAAATTTCTCAAATAACGATTGCTTAAAGTTTATAGTTCGTTTACGCAAATTATTCTTTTTCTCTCTAATTAGTATGAGTATAAGTAAAAATTGTAACTCAATCAAATTAGAGTTATCCACCACTTTGGAGGAAAATACACACATTTTATATTGTAACTATTTATACTAAAAAGTCAAGACTAAACAAAAATACTCATTATGATGGAATGAGATTATAGGTTTATATAATTCACTTTATGAAGTCATAAATAAGCTAGGTGGTTATAAGATAATACAAGTAGAATTTTAATTTATAACCTTCAATCAAGCTCATTCACTTTATGATCAAGGAGATGATGAAATGATTTGGTATAACTCTTCTTTAGGAATTATCATTCCCACTAAATTAGGCAATATCCATTTCTTCCTCAATTAATGGGAATAGTCATTATATTTTAATCTTTATTCTATTTCCATTCTCAATTCATTATACTATTAAACATTTTCTAAATCTTGTTCGTTGACACAAGAATGTTAGGCATGTAAATCTTTTGGAAGATTTCCCAATTTGCACCAAATGAGTTGTTCTATCATAAATGATACTCCCTCCATCTCCGATTAATTGTCACTCTTTTCCATTTCGATACGTCCCTCAATAATTATCACACTTCATTTTTACCATAAATGGTAAGTAGGTCTCACATTCCACTAACTCACTTTACTCACATTTTATTATAAAACCAATATAAAAAAGTGGGTTTCACATTCCACTAACTTTTTCAACTATATTTTTTTACATTTTTTAAAACCCGTGCTCAATCAAAAAGTATCAATTAATCGGAGACGGAGGGTGTACTACTACTATCCAAAAATTATAGTGAAATTTCTGACCAAATATCACTCAACGTAGATATACAACGTACGGTACATTAATTTTTGTATTTTCTAACATCATGGCCAAATTCAATCAAAAATTCTGGAATTGATATTCTTACTAATTAAATAAGTAGAAATCATTAATTAATGTACATAAATCAAATTTTATTTAAAGAGTATAAAAATAAAAATCCTAGATCCACTAGAGCATATACTCAACAAACCCACGTGTCTCACCGGAATAATTTATTCCCTACATTACGTCCACGCTTCTTCATTTACACCCCCAATCCCCTCTTCTCCCCCTTTCCAATTTTCCCCCTTTTCTCAAAAACCCCCAAATTCGCCGCCGCAAAAAATGACGAGCTACGGCACAATCCCGACCTCCTCCTCCCCGGCGGCGACCTCCGTCAACCTCGAGTACATCTCCCGCGCCAAGGAGCGCATCAAGGAAGGCCTCGGCACGCGCCGCCCCTGGGCCGAGATGGCCGACTTCCACAGCTTCGACCTGCCGCGCTCCTTCCGCGAGTCGGTGGCGCGCGTGCGCACGAATCTCGCCTACTTCAGCATGAACTACGTCATCGTCGCGCTCGGGATTGTGTTCCTCAGCCTCCTCTGGCACCCGATCTCGCTCATCGTCTTCCTCGCGATGATGGCGGTGTGGCTCTTCCTCTACTTCCTCCGCGACGAGCCGCTTGTGATCTTCGGCCGCCTCTTCAGCGACAAGGTCGTCCTGATCGTGCTCGGAGTGCTCACGATCTTCGTCCTGCTCTTCACCGGCGCGACGACGGAGATCCTCAGCGCGCTGCTCGTCGCGGCGGTAGTGGTGCTCGTGCACGCCGTCGTGAGGAGGACCGACAATTTGTGCCCCGATGAGGAGTCCTCGGGCCTGCTGAGGTCAGCAAGTCCGCCTTCCTCTTGATTTTTTTTTCAATTTCGTTTTTGGATCGTGTTTGTTTATCCTTTTTCAATTCCACTGTTTCTGGTGAATTTTCAAAAATCAATTGATCGTGATTATCAGTTGTTGACTTGTTGAAATTTTTTGTAATTTTGTTCAATGTATGCGTGAGGTGTATTTATTCAACAACTCTCTGAATTTATTTACCAAAATCTACAGCTTCAATTATGCTTGAAGTTTGAAGTTTGAAGTTTGAATCATGGAATTTTATGTTCTATCTTTTGAGATATTTTGAATCTTCAACTACCCACGATCACACCGTGAGTGATGAGTGCATTGATTGGTGCTTTTATTGATGGTGTAATGAGCCAAATTATGAATTGATAATATTGTGATTAATTCGTAAACAATGTTAATATTTTTAATTAAAATTAATATGAAGAGTCGGCATGAATAATATTATTGTCGTGCAGCTTATAAATTGTTACGTGTTTAAGTGGGCACATTTAAAAATCGCTTGGGATAGTAAAATTAATAGTACAAATTTATCTTAGAAATACTATAATTAACAATTTTCTCAAGATTAAGGCTTCTTTTATATGTTTTTAGTTTTACTGTATTTGTAGCTTGTATGTGTTTCATAGCAAAAATATAACGCGACAGTTATTAAAATTAGTTTATTGATATGATATCAATAAAATGTTATGTGGGTTGATAAGAGCATCCACAGTGGTTATAGCCCAGCAATAGCTTAGCCATAGTCTAGCGACAAACTCCTCCTGCCATATCATCAATACTAAAAATTCTCCTGCCACATCAGAAATAGCCCAGCAATAGCCCGGCCATAGCCTAACGACAAACTCCTCCTGCCACATCATCAATACTAAAAATCCTCCTGCCACATCAGAAATAGCCCAGCCATAGCCTAACCATATCATAAATAGCCCAGCCACATCAATAGCCACATCACTAATAACACAATATACGGAATTTAATTTACGAGACATATACGGGAAACATTAATAATATTATTTTAATTTTTTAAAAAAGTACAATAAATTTTAAAAAGTACATTAATAAAAAAAATTACATTCAAAATCGCAAAAAGTACATTACTTAATACAAGTGGTGCGAATGAAAATGAAGTGCAAATCGCGTATATATAGTGTTTCGAAAATTAAAAAATAAAAATAAAAATCCGCTGGGCTATGCGCTGGGCGATCCGGGCGCTGCAATGGAGCCGAGCGGATCGCCCAGCGCATAGCCCAGCGGATTTTGACCGCCTAGCGCTAGGTGAAATTGATTTCCGGAAAACCGCTCGGCGGTTTTCGGCTCCTCCAATGGTTCGCCTAGCGCCGGCGCTAGGCACCATTGTGGATGCTCTAAATGAAATGATTGATCATCAAAAGAAGCAGAAACCATGTTAAGCTCGGAAACCGAGTTTAAGAGTACCAATAAGCTCTTGATTCATAGAATAAAGAAAATTATAAAGCTCCCGTTACGATGCTAATTAATGGTTACAATCATGATAAAGCACGTTTAGTGCTTAATAATTTGGGTTAAACACAGTGGAGTACTAAAAGATCAGTGTGAGAACCAATTACTAGGAGTACTACTTTTTCAACTTTGGTTTCCATGTCAATCTTAAAAGGATGGAATAAAAAGTGAAAAAAGTTATCAAACTTTATATTCGCATCGCATGAAATTCTAAAGCTCATCCAGCATATTTAGAAAATGGATAATGATTAATTGTCCATAAGATTATGAATATTGGGTCAATTTTGAATTTTTATTTGTTTCATCATTCTTTTCAAGTTTGAGTAACAATTAAATATTTTATTTTTCTGTAACAAAGACACTCTTTTTGAAATTGAAAATTTGAATAATAATAGTGCAGCCACAAAAGATACTCTATGCATAGCCAAAGCCCAAACAATTTGGGCTTAGATTTTAATCAATCTAATGAACAAAGCCTTCTTTGACAACAGCAAAAAAATGATGAATTTCTTCATTCATTCCTATATTAAGCTAAATAATTGCAGGAATAGAGAGATATGTGTAACTTGATTCTAGATGAAGATTGTGTCAAACCAACATATGTATACATTACTACTAACCAAGCAATAGGGTATCCATTTCTCAATATAATGAAAACAGAAACTTTACACTACCATTGCTATACACGAGGCAAAAATCTTGACAGACAGCATCAATTTAAAACAACTTCTTGATGGATACATAAGGCCCTCTGTCTCTAGTTGAGAGCTAGATTCGAGCTAAATCGCCCGGACAAATCATTCGCCATCCTTCCGCTCCGGCTCCCCACCTCCGACCCCGGTGTCATCAGCTGACCCGAATCCATCCCGTCGCCTTCCAGTATTCGAAGCACCTATTTCACCAAGGCGAGGTACATAGATTTCATTGTCTGTAAAAAAAGCATGTAATATGACTAGATATAATCATTTTCTTCTTACCTGAGACATACGGGGCCGCTCTTGAGGGTCTCGGCGTATGCACAACGACGCAGCATGCAGCATACAGTACACCTCGCCCTCTGCGTAGCTTCCCAGCCTCGGATCTACCAACTCATCGACAGCATACGCTTCCAACAATGGCCGCGCCTGTAATTTGTCAGGGTCAGCCTCGAAACACTTGCCATACGATTTGGTATGGAAAGCGAAGTGTGTCTTACCCATTCCGTGAGGCACTGTTGGCCCTTGGGTCTGTTGAGGTCGACTGCCTTGCGCCCGGTGACCAGCTCCACCAGCACGACACCAAATGAGTAGACGTCGGCTTTTTCTGTGATTTGACCGCTCTGTGCATACTCGGGTGCCAAGTACCTTCATGAAGGATAGCATTATCTCAATGTTATTGAACACCATGGTTGATGTCCCTTAGCAAACAAAGATGAGTGATTTACCCAAAAGTCCCGATTACTCTGGTTTCGACTCCTGTCTCCCCATCGGGTTGCCATCTAGCTAGGCCGAAGTCTCCCACCTGCACAGACAAGAATAGACTACCATCAAGAAAGATCAAATATATAATAGAGAGAGAGGTGGAAAAGAAGTGGGGATTAAGAGCTAGTACCAATGGCTCAAAATCATGAGTAAGGAGGATGTTATTGGGCCGCATGTCTCGGTGCACGATGCAACCAACCCTGCATTCTTCGTGAAGATACCGCAACCCACGAGCTGCTCCGACTGCCACCTTCTGCCGAGCATTCCAAGGTAGCGTCTTTTGATGGCGTCCTGTAAGTTTCCAATGCATACATATACAAATGTTATATTGATATATCAATAGCATATAGGAATCAATTCAATTGAGAACTATCTTAAAATCGGAACTTATCAGTTGGAAGCGCAAAACATATCAGTTGGAACTCAAGTTCTCATTTCAAAATAGTTCTCAATTGAACCACCCGCATTGCAGATAAATAGAATTCCGGATGTAGAAGGCGAAAGCATACCGTAAAGATGAGAATCAAGGGATCCGTTGCAGATGTATTCATACACCAATAATCTTCTCCCATCCTCAATGCAGAAGCCAATCAGCATAACAACATTCCGGTGCTGAGCGCAGCTCAGAACCTCAACTTCCGAGCAGAACTCTTGATCGCCTTGAGAGCTCGCCAGCTTGTGCTGCTTGACCGCGATGGTCTGGCCATCGGGGAGGACTCCTCTATGGACAGATCCATAACCGCCCTCAGCTAAAAAGTTTGCTTGCGAGAACCCTCCCGTTGCATGCTCCAGTTCCGCATAAGTGAACCACCTCGGAGGCTTCCCAAATACGGGCGTCTTGTGTTGGCATATGGAACACAACGGTGGAGGCCCGAGTGGAGCTGATCTCGAAAACGAGATAGCTTCTCTCAAACTGCCGCTGAAATCAAGATTAGACAGGTAGCTTGGGGATCGAAAACCAGCCTCATCGTCGTGCTTACACAACTTACCAAGCAGAGCTCTGGTGGCGGGATTCTGCATACGAGCACTTTCTCCGAGATGATCCATAGACTGACAGCGCGAACTGACGATATCAGCCATCCAGGGCTGAAACCTCAAACTTGAAGTTGAAGAGAGAGTCTCACTTTCAGAATCCGAACTGGACTCATCAATCTCTCGTCGTTCTAGATTAGTAACGAGCAGCTTCTCTTTCTTAAGGCACTCCTTGGCGTCAGCAATGAAGAAAGGAGAAGTTCCGGGGTCAGAGCTTGAGACTGACGACGTTCCAGCTTCAGTGGCGGTGAATGTCTCAGGGCTACTCGAAGGGGTAACGAGAGGTCCACGAGTGGGATTCAGGCAATCCTTTCTGATCTCTTGCTTCTCAGAAGATTTGTTATCGTCCGAGCTGACTGTTTCTGGTTCCTTTCTAGCTGCCCCGACTAAATTCAGCCGTAGAACCTTTGGCTGCGAACGCTTCATGACAACAATGTTGCATTGCAGTTCCTCCATACATCGCTTTTCCTCATTTTTCAGATGTCTGCATGATATAAACATGTTCTAAAACCACAGTTAATGAGCTTAATAAAGATGGATGATGGTGAAAATTACTTGTCCAAAACAACCCAATTCGCGTGGTTTTTCTTCGCCTCTGCAGCGACTGCTCCACATGGCGTCCCAGAGATGAGCTTTATCTTCACATTGATCTGCGATTTTTATCAGATAAAGTCGTGTTCATCGCTGTTTTCAAGCAAAGTAGCAATAGTAAAACTTGTGAATTCCCAATCTACTTACTTTATTTGGATCATAAACATCATGAAGCTGAAGAATCATTTGAGAGCAATAGTCTGTAATATCAGAGTTCAGCTCTGCATTTGTACCAGAGTTGGATCTCCTGTGACCACTTGCACAATCTCCAGCGAATCTCGGGAAGCCCCATAGCTTCCTACCTGATCAACGAGGGTCGAATGAGATGCCATAAAAAACAAGAAAAATTCACACAAGAAACATGGAAATAATGATGAAACACAACACAATCCTCTGTGAAGCTAGGACAGCAGCTGAGATGAAAATGTACTGTAAAAAAACTTCAACCGACATCAAATTGGGCCAGCTCCGACACCCTGACACTTGACACGCGACTCTAACGTGGGAGGAAATTTTGTACGGTTTAGGGATTGGACGGGGATGGAAAGGACTTACTACAGAAGTTGTGTATAATCATTTCAATAAAGTGTGAACGAGTACAAAAGAAATGTCGAGGAACTCGGTTTAGAAAAGTCCCCACCATGTGGACTCGGAAGCAATACGGACATAAATAAACCAAACAATAGACAAAAACCTGCATAACTGTAGAAACATCACATGTATGAAGAATAAATGCTATAGCATCAAGCTCGAGTTTTCGGATTGAGTTACAAGTCCCACCTATACGCCCTTAAAACGGTTAACTGGCAAGGAGCTATAATCATAATACACAAACCAAGATTTTCATTCAGTATTATAAGGATAAAAAACACTCTGAAACTGCAAAATCATTAACGGCTAACAAAAAGGTTAAAGCTTTACAAAGGAAAGAAGTAAGGCAAAGAAAAGAAAAAACATAAGGCACTGCAAGAATTCAAGATTCCATGTGAAAAAGGAAAAGAAATGAAACCAATGTAAGAAATTATTACCAGAACTGTGTGAAGATATGACCACAAGAAGAGTGATGCAATCCCCAGGCTGAACAACATGAGTCAGAGCCCAAACCAGAGCAGTCTTAGGAATCTCTCTAGCTGCCTTCACAGCCACCACAACCTTCTCAGCCATGGCAGAACCCTTTTCCCCTTTCTTCAACTCTCTACTCATCTTCACAACATATTAAAAAAAAAAAAAAAAAATTATTCCCCTCCTAAGCAAAAAAGTTTCTTCTGTCTCTCTCAAGAGGCAGCCACAGCTTGAAGAATTATATGAATGTTTGTCTACAAATGAAAGCAACAACAAGAAACATTAGGTGCATTATTAGGCCCTCTCTGCCCCACCACCACTAAAAGCTGTGATGAAACTCATGCATCTACAGCTGACTTGCTCACTGTTCTCTACCACCCCCCAAGAAAAAAGAAGCCCTTTTCAACCAAGAATCAACCAATATACTTACATAAGTTATAAGGTGATTTTAATTTCTTTTCTTTTTCAGTCAAAGCAATGATATCTTAAAACATTTTGGGTTTTAACCAGAGAGTGAATGTAACATGCAGTTTCCAGAAGTGGTACCAAGACAGCTATGTGAATGGATCTGCAGGGTGAGTTCTTTTCAAGCTGAAGACTCCACTGTTTGGCACATGATTGATCTCTGGCTACACCACAAACGACACAGCAAATACAACCAATTCCCCTTTTTCACCTCCACATTACAAACATACCCTCCTTTCAAATCAAGACAGGTCAAATTTTGGCCTAAATCTTGAAATTTGGCACAGAAAGATTCAAACCAAGACAGCACCTTTCCTCCTCCAACCTTAATTATTGGAATGCCAGAATGCTCAGATTTCTATAACAACTCAAGAAATTGCACCCCCTCCCTTTTCACTGCTCATCAAGAAAACTTTGCTGAAGTGACCCGAGAGTTGAGTTTCTGTGCTATGAGATAAGACTTCTCAATCAATCACCGAAAGCATAAATCCCTTCCTGCAAAATCCCACAACCCATTCAGAAAATCCAAGAAAAAACACAGAAAGCAAATAAAATTATTAGAAAATGGGAAAGCAGTTTAACATTGTTGTCTATCATCATGATTGTTTCTCCTTCTTTCACATCAAAGCAACTAAACATCACAACATGGATAACGATTTCACGAGAGAGAGAGAGAAAGGGATGTTACATGAGATGAGCATTCTGGTTGAACAACCTCACCAACTCAAAATCCCAAGTGATGTAAATGAAATCCCAGATAACAAATTTTAAAAAGATTGAATTTTTTTGGCACTGTGATGATTCTTGAGAAAAATGATTAAACTCCTTATTTAGTGTAAGGGGGTGGGGTGGTGGGGAAAGAAAGAGCAATGATGGACTTACATTTGTAACAGCGACAGGTAAATGTCTACACAGAAAAAATACAATGCATAAAGAGACGATGCTTGCAAAATCTGTGCGGATGTAGATAGAGAGAGGTGCTCCAATTCTCTCTCAAAACTCTCTCTCTCTCTCTCTCTCTCTCTCTCTGGGGTGATATTTACTGCTCCAGACAATGTCGCCGTCGAGGTTTTTGGGCTGTCGAGATCCCTGGTTTTTGCGTTTGAACTACAGTTTTGACCTTTTTTTCTCTCACCTTTTATTTTGAAATTATGACTACTTTATTTTTTTTTTAATCGGACAAGATATTTCAAATTTAAAGATATTTTTGAGTTTCCAAAGAATAATTTTTAATTATAAATATATATTTGCTCAATTAACTATAAATACTGTTCCAATATGTGTTGATTATTACTACTAAAAAACTTTTATAAGTATAAATTGTTGGTTTCACTTTTTCTTTTATATGAAAAAAAAAACTAATTAATTTATTTATGTAAGAATTTTGGGCACTTGATTTGTGACTTTTTCAGTATTCTAAAAAGATGTGCATTTGTAAAGAAATTAATCATAGAGGCATTATATTAAAATTTGACCTTAGAGTCATTCAAGTGTGAATGAGTGGTAGGACCTTTATTTAAAAGATTTTAGCTGTGATGATTTTACAAGTTGACTGTTTTCAAACACAAAATTTGAACCTCTAGTTATGTAGGAAATTACATTCTGAAATTTAGTTATGATTTTTTAATAGTAATACTTTACTTTCCCATCACTATTTTACAATTTAATGGATCTCTATTTTCTTGTAGTAATGTATTGTGGCATGTAGCGAAAAATATATTAATTAGTTGTTTCCAAATAAGTTTTTGATTAACTTCACTTGATATTCTTTAACAAGGGTCATATTTCAAAGTTTGAGATAACATATTTCTCGTTTTACATTTATGTAACACTTTTTAAATAAATAAAATTTAAATTTTCTTTAAAAAATATGATGGACCTGCACGTAGGCGTCGGCTATTACGTCAAGCAACAATACTAGTACTGTATTATTAAATGGAGTACTAATATTCAATTTAAAATAAATTATAGTTGGAAATTTTAACATTTTTATTGAGTTAGGAATGACTCAAAAATAAATTAGAATGAGTTGATTAAATTTGTAATTTTATTTACAATGATATTTGAATTTTTATTCAATTTAACCCCTTACGTAAAAATTACCCCTTGTTTGGTTTGAGTATTTAATCCTATCTCTAATTTCCAAAATCCAATTAAACTTAAATAAGAAACTGTACTAAATCTCGGAACCAATAATTATAATCAATCCAGCTAGCATGTGTATGTTTATTCATTATGTTTTAACAAAAATAGAAATAATTACAATAACATTATATCTCAGTCACGTGATAATTTGGATATGCGACGTGACAAATACCACAAGACAAGTATTGCTAGCAAAAAAGGGAATTTTAGTTATCAATTTTGGAAGTTACCAAAACAAGGAGATAATCAATTTCTACACTTTCCACAACTCGAATTTAAAGGGGTAATAATATAAATAATTTCTCCACGTGGTGGTAATATAAAATTGACAATATTTTAAATGCTCTTGGACTTCAATAATTCAAATATTTTGGTTTTATTCGAAAGTAACAATTCAAACTTAAAGCATAATAACGTCAGAGGTAAAAGTTAATAAAGCAAATTCCATATAATGTTTGATTTTGAAATAATAAAGAGTAAAGGTGGACATTCACACCTCCTTTTATGAGTATAATTGATGTATCGATGTGTCTTAAATTTGAAAATTTATTCGATGTTTACTAGTGATAAGTTTTGGCATATTTCATTATTTTGTTAGTTAATTTATAAATATTTAATGAGCTGAGCTCTTTGGATATACTGAAGTGGATGCTTAAAACGTCGGCACTTAGTTGACCACATTTTCACTGTTTCACATATTAATAACAATTAATATGATCGTGCCTTTCTAAATCAATAGATAAATTCAATTTGTTGAAGATATCTTAAAGGATTAATTGCACATGAAATCACAAATTTAAAATCACAAAATTTGGTCAAAAATTCATAGTTGGCCTATGATAATTTTTTTTCGAGCAAATATGGTGCTAAATTGGCGCATATGTGTAAAATTTTGATGTTGTGAATAAATATAATTGTTTCTAGGTGTATTAACGTGATGATATGTACGATTAAAGTACATCATTTTAAGGTTAAGAGTAAAAATAACTTTGACTAAATAAGTCAATTTATAAACTTTAAAATTTTGGGATTTGTTATTTCAATTTAGAAAGATGACAAATTAGAAAGGGATATTGGCACCTAATATGACGTAACTTTCAAAAAGTTGAATTTTTTCCACGAACTTTGAAATTGGCAAATAATATCACGAACTTTACCTCAAGTTTGTTATTTCTCACCAATGAAAAAATTCCCGCAATATTAATAGATTGAAGAACAAATTTGGAGGGTGTGCTTCAAGAAAAACTATTCTCAAATATTGAATATCTTGAAACTCTCGAAGTTGTTGTCGGGAAATTATGAAAAAATGATATTATTTGCTGGAATTTTTTCATTGGTGAAAATAAAAAATTCGGGATAAAGTTAGTGATATTATTTGTCAAATTCAAAGTTCGTGGGAAAAATCTAATTTTTTAAAAGTTACATGATATTAGGTGCCAATATCCCAATTAGAAATGACATTGTTTGTGATTTTATATGATTATACTAAAAATTGGTAAGAGTTTTGAAAAAAATATGGCGCGCTTGTGCAAATAAAGATGAATTTTTTAATTGGGCAGATTTGTCTTTATTAGTACAGTATTCAAATTAAAAAGTAAAAAAGAACATAAATATTTTGTCTTTATTAATAAGTAAATTTCAGTATACAGTGGCCGGCGCAATACAGTCACAATAATGAATAATTAGATTATTATCTAAAAATAAGGCTGTTTTCAATTCAATGAGATTTCATTAGTATGTCCCACAAATTTTTATACTATTATTTTGAATTATTTTCTCATTAAGCTTGCTCTTTGTTTATATTTAAATATTGTCGTTTTGGAAAAACTTAGGTCTTATTTAAACAGTAGCAGCTACATGTAATCATGACTTTCAGTAGTTTTGTGCATTTAACTTGTTCTGTATATTTATTAAAGCTGCACTATTGATTCATCTCCATTTAAGACAATTTCTCATTCTACTGACCTGTCAGAAGTTTTGATGATAATCTTTTTTTATGGTGTTATTATTTCTTATGAATTTGTAATGCTTGTGGTATTTTCAGTTAGTTTTTTAGAATAAGGTATTTCAGTTACTTAAATTCAAATTAAGCATGACATTGTTCATTTAAAAACATCAGAGGACAAGGTGTCATATTTTATAAGCACTTCTTCAATTGTTTGCAGTATAGTTCTTCGACTGAGAAGAAAAATGAGTAAAAAAATTAGCAAAATATTTATAATATATATATATATATAGGTTTGTGATCAAATACTAACTTCTTATAGTAATAACTAATACCTAAATATCAATATTATATGTTAAAAATATCAACACAAAGATATAAATTTGTCAATCTTTCTTGTGTTGATAAATTATATATATATATATATATATATATATATATATATATATAGGGGTGCGTTATATTGATAACCTCTAAATATCGTAATAACCCTATAACTAAATCTGGACCGCACATTTTTAAAATCACGCGGTTGAGATTCAAACTTAGATTTACTTCATAAAACAAGGCGGAGGGGTAAAACTGTCATTTCGCTCATTTAATTTCTGAATTTCGCCAAATATCACGTAAAATGATACAGTGATAAAATGATAGGTTTATTGCATAGAATGATAGTTTTGCCGGATAGAATGATACTCTGAGTTGATAAAATGATACTATGAGTTGATAAAATGATACTCTGAATTTCACCAAATATCACGTAAAATGATAAAATGATAGGTTTATTGGATATAATGATAGTTTTGCCGGATAGAATGATACTATGAGTTGATAAAATGATACTCTTGACTGATAAAATGATACTCACAGCAGATAGAATGATACTCTGAATCAGTCACTTAGATTTTATCAGTCAAGAGTATCATTTTATCAACTCATAGTATCATTCTATCCGGCAAAACTATCATTCTATGCAAAAAAAATATTAATTTTTACATTTAGTTCAAATCAAGAAAGTGAGATGCCTACTTTAAAAGAGAATATAGAATGAATTCAAATCATGAATAAGAATGTACCTACACCAACTCACTTTAACCAAATTAAAACCAATTAATAAATTACATTCATTTGTGGTGGTCAAAACATTTAACCTCAGTTTTAGAAAATCCCACCTCCCTATACTATGGAAAACGTTTTCCGTCTTGTCAGCTAACGTGGCGCCGTTGCCTAACTTCACTGTCACTTTAATGCAATCAATGCCTGACGGTGACTTAACGGCGTTTCCATTCGACGGCTCTCAAGTGTGGCCCCCGCCACACTCGACGAAGGTCCGAAATTGTAATTATATAAAATCGAGGGGCCCTTTTGATGACTTCGATGAATATTTAAACTTTTATTTGAATTTAATGGATCTGGTTTTTGGCATTAAGTTCGACACAAATTTGGGATTTATCGATTGAGACAAAATTAAGCTAATAAACTGTCGAGAAATAACGTGTTAAGTAATTACATGAAGTTACTTGCATTACTATAATCACATCTCTTAAAGTTTGTGATTTTTATAATAATTGGTGATGGAGTACGTACTAAACAAGCCAGCACAAAGCCCAAGAAAGAGTATCAGTTCGGCATGACCAAAGAGTTCGGCCTCAGCCTACAGCTCAGTAAAAACCAACCAATCAAGCTCTGCCCTCAGGTCGGCATCAAGCTCTACTCTCAGATCGGCAAAAGCTGCTCGGCAATAGTTCAGCAGTTCGGTCTCAGCATCGGCAAAAGCTGCTCGGCAATACCGGACTGGGAGACACGATCTATCTAGTGGTGGACCCATGCAGGCTCTCATGACCTCCACGACATCCACGACATAATTACTGATGATGTAAGCCACCGCCTAATTAGTGGCCATGCAGGATCTCATGACCTCCGTGACCTCCACGACTTAGGGTGGTGATGCAAGCCACGATCTCAGTTCTATATATAAACGGAACTTAGATCCGATAGAGGATTCACCAACTCTAGAGAGAGAATATCATATAGCAAGCTTGTATTTGTAAGCTGTAGAAAACAGATCAAGCAATACAACTCTGCCCTCTTTTCTTCCCGTGGACGTAGATTTACCTCAGTAAATCGAACCACGTAAATCTCTGTGTTGTGATTTCTACTTTCCTGCATTTACTACCACCAGAAATTCGCGGATTCATCACTGGCGCCGTCTGTGGGAAACAGAGAACCAAATCTGTGATAAAGCGAATTTTTGACCCTTTTTCCACTACAAAAAAAAAAAATGCATGCCAGATCGCACAACTCCCGTGCCTCCGTCCGTGATGACCATGAGGAAACTAACCCAGCAGCCCATAGGCCTGGAAAGCAGCCTCGTGAGAAGTCTGTATCCAGTTCTCACGGTGAAGGAACAAGCCGCTCAAAAGGTCCACACACCGAGTCTTCCCAGCAGCCTGATTTGAATGAGGCTGTCAAGCTGTTCTTGGCTGAGAAGCAGGAGGAGTTCTTAACCTTCCTGCAGAAGAGCCAACAGCCGGAGAAGACAACGACGGATTCTCCCTCCTCGTCTAGGCATGAAAGTCACTACCGCAGTAGTGACGTGTCTTCCAGGAGAGAGAATCCTCAACCCCGACATGTTCCTGTTTCTCCTCGGCACCGGAATCACAGGAGAACTCCTTCTCCTCCGTACCGAAGAGATGTCGGGTTCGCCATGTACGGAGCGTTAAAGACTCCGTTCTCGGACGATATCATCCGAACTCCTTTGCCGCGGAACTACCGAACTCCGTCGATAACCTATGACGGACTCGTGGATCCTCATGACTTCTTGGGACGCTATCAGTATAATATGGCGAACCAGGGTCTCAATGAGGTCCACATGTGCAAGCTGTTCCCCGAGCTGCTCATCGGGAACGCCAGAAGGTGGTTCGACAGCCTTCCTCAAGGCAGCATTAGATCCTACCGAGATCTAATGGATGCTTTCCACAGGAGGTTCTTTCAGAAAGCGGAAGCCCGAATTACTTCGGCTCAGCTGCTTTCTATACGTCAAGGTCGCGACGAAAAGATCAGCGACTTCCTGACGAGATTCCACAAGGAATGCCTACAAGTAAATGATCTCAACGATCTACTTGTCATTTCGGCATTCCAAAATGGAATCCTGCCCGGAGCTCTCTACAGAAAGCTCGTGGAGTGCGGCCCGCAAACAGCTCAAGAAATGTGGGACATTGCGGACCAGTTTTCCCGTGCGGATGAGGCAGACCGTCGAAAACGGTCTTTAGACAGCTCATCCCAAGAAGAGAAAAAGAAGCCCGATCAAAGCGGCCAGGTGCTTCCTCGCCGAACTCCTTTTGAAAGAATTCAAAGGGCACCGGTACAAGGCAGATTGGGGCCACGGCTCAATCCTGAGAAGCCGCCCGCTCAGTTCGTACCATTAAACAAGTCAAGAACGGAAATTTTCGAACTACATTCCGATATGTTCGAAAAACCAAAGCGGATGACGAAATCAGCCGCGCGGCGACCTCAGGATCAATATTGCTCCTTCCATCAAGCCCACGGTCATGATACCGAGGAGTGCCGAAATTTGGCTGCAGGTATTGATGTTCTTGTGAAAACAGGAACGTTAAAAAAATACCAAAGCAAGCAGCCGAAAAAGAACAAAAAGCAGAGAGGTGCGAACTGCAATCCTCAGGATCCGAAAAGGCATGAAGATCCCGAAGACGACGACGAGCCGCAATATGATGGAGTAATCCAGACTATTGATGCTCTCCCTGCCGGGAAAACTAAGTCGTCCCTAAAAGCAGAACGCAGAGGTTCCAATCAAGAGGAGCCGACACATAAAAGGCTGAAGAAAGACGAAGTGATTACATTTTCAGATGCCGATCCCGTCCCAGCCATCTCTCCTCACCAAGACGCTATTGTCATTCAAGCCGGAGTGGCAAACAAACTGATCCACAGAGTATTTGTGGATACAGGAGCGTCAGTCAGCGTTCTTTTTAAAGAATGTTTTGATAAAATGGAAGTGGATCCAGCTCGGCTCAGTCCGGCTCCATTTCCTCTGAAAAGTTTCGCCCAGGAAGACACCCGCCCTGAAGGTATTATCAGCCTTCCGATCACGGTGGGAAAAGCGCCTACAAGCTCCAATACGATGATCGAGTTCTTTGTGGTAAAAGCTCGGTCCCCGTACAACATCATCCTGGGGAGAGACTGGCTCAACACAGTTCGGGCCGTTTGCTCTACTTATCACCTCACCATCAAGATCCCCACTAAAGGTGGGATAGCGGTCATCCGAGGTGATCAAAAGAGAGCAAAAGAATGTCTGCAGATTGCGCTTAAAAGTGCCGAGCAACCAGTTCGGCACCATCAAGCATAGCAATCACAGCAACCGGAGTCAGAGGCAAGCGAGATGACCGAAGTCACTTCAGAGCCGAACTCAATGACCGTTCAGTTATACGAAGATGATCCATCCAGAGTGGTCAAGATCGGCTTCGCAGGAACGCCTCTACTCCGGGAAAAAAACCATCCAGCTCCTCAAGGAGTACAAAGACGTCTTTGCATGGTCTCCGTTGGACATGACCGGAGTGCCCCCCGAGGTAATCACTCATCGTTTAAATATTGATCCTTCGGTCCGGCCGATAAAACAGAAGCAAAGACTCTTTGCGGCAGAAAGAAGCCAAGTCATCCATGACGAAGTCCGCCAATTACTAAAAGCGGATGTACTATTCGAGGTAAAATATCCTTCCTGGGTGGCCAATCCTGTGATGATCAAGAAAAAAGGAGGAGGATGGCGGATGTGCATAGATTTTACCGATCTAAACAAGCACTGTCCTAAAGATTGCTATCCCCTTCCGAATATAGATAAAAAAGTAGAAGCTTTGATCGGCTTCGAAATTTTCTGTTTTCTTGATTTATACAAAGGATATCACCAAGTGTTGATGGATGAGAGTGACGCTCCGAAAACAGCTTTCATTACCGATTTCGGCATTTTCGCTTATAAAAAGATGCCATTCGGTTTAAAGAATGCCGGAGCCACTTATCAAAGGATGGTAGACAAGCTTTTTCGGCACCTAATCGGAAAGCAGGTTGAAGTGTATGTCGACGACATAGTTGTCAAAAGCAAAAGCACTTCGGAGTACGAAGACAACCTCAAGTCCACTCTCAACGTGCTCAAGAAAGCCAACCTCAAACTTAATCCCCAAAAGTGTACCTTTTTGGTAGATTCGGGAAAGTTTCTGGGTTGTTGGGTTTCAAAGGACGGACTCAAGGCAAACCCCTCCAAAGTTCAAGTCGTTCAGAACATGACAATGCCGAAGTCCATACATGACGTGCAAAGGCTAACTGGATGTCTAGCCGCACTGAATCGATTCCTTTCCCAAGCAGCCGAAAAGCAACTGCCGTTCTTCAAGGTGTTGAAAAAGGCACCAAAGTTCGAGTGGGGAGCCGAGCAGAAAAAGGCCTTTGACGAGCTCAAAAGTTATCTAGCCGAGCTTCCTATTCTCTCTGCTCCAACCGAAGCCGAAGTAATATTCTTATACTTAGCGGCATCAGATCAAACCATCAGCGCGGTGCTTGTACGAGAAGAAGGCCTAAAGCAGTTTCCCATCTACTTTACAAGCCGAGCATTAAGAGGTCCAGAAACAAGGTATCAACCTCTGGAAAAAATTGCTCTGGCGTTAGTAAATGCAGCAAGGAGACTGCGGCCATATTTCTATGCTCACAAGGTATGCGTCTTAACCGATCTGCCTCTTCGGCAAGTTTTGACCAAGCCAGAAGCATCAGGCAGAATCGCCAAATGGGCCATAGAGCTGGGAGAACACTCAATCGAGTACCTACCTCGGAAAGCCATCAAGGGACAAGCCTTGGCAGATTTTCTTACAGAGGCCAAGTTCGATCAAGCAATCCCTGTCATTGCCGAACAGAAAAAGTCTGCCAATGCCGAACTAGCACAGCCCTTGGAATCCGAAGTAGAGCCGCCAGACTGCTGGAGCGGATTCGTAGATGGAGCTTCAAACAAGATGGGAAGTGGAGCTGGTATTTTACTCGTCGCTCCCGACGGACACGAGGTAACCTACTCACTTCGGTTCCTATTCCCCACTACTAATAATGAAGCCGAGTACGAAGCCCTTCTTGCCGGACTCCAGTTAGCGCAAAGTCTGCTCGCCAAATCTCTCAAAGTCCATTGTGATTCACAAGTCATAGTAAATCACATGTTGGGTACAAGTGAAGCTCGTGACGAGAGAATGAAGAAGTATTTGGACAAAGCGCAAAGCATCAGCCGAAGTTTCTCCTATTTTCGGATAATCCGCGTTCCTAGAGCGGAAAATAGCCGAGCAGATACCTTAAGCAAGTTGGCCTCAGATCCGAGCTCAAAGGCGGAAGAATTAATGCATCGAAGCATTGATGAAGCCGAGGTACATTCGGTATCCAGCTCGCCGAACTGGATGACGCCGATCTTGCAGTATCTGGATCAAGGACAATTGCCCGAGGATAGGAGAGAAGCTCGGAAGATCACGTGCCGAGCACTTCGGTACGAACTTCATGAAGGAGTCCTCTTTAGAAAGTCTTACCTCCAGCCATTATTGCGGTGCGTAGGACCAGGAGAGACGGACTACATCCTCAGAGAAGTTCATGAAGGATCGTGCGGTAGCCACATCGGAGCCAGAGCTTTAGCTAAAAAAGTTCTGAGATGGGGATATTATTGGCCAACCTTGGTACAAGAAGCAGTGCAGCTCGTCAAGACCTGCCCGAAGTGCCAAATCCATGCAAATATCCCAAAGATGCCGCAGACCGATCTATCCACTATGCAGAGCCCTTGGCCTTTCATGCAATGGGGCATAGACATAGTGGGACCACTTCCTCAAGCTCCTCGGCAAATGAAATTCCTAATCGTTGCCGTGGACTACTTTACGAAGTGGGTGGAAGCTGAACCATTAGCTACGATAACGAGCTCGAAGGCATTGGATTTCGTCTGGAAGAACATAGTGTGCCGATTTGGCATACCCCACATCCTCATCTCGGATAACGGGACTCAGTTCACCGACAAGACGTTCAAGAATTGGTGCCAAGAGCTGAATATTCAACAGCGGTTCACTTCGGTCTCTCATCCACAAGCAAACGGACAAACGGAGGTAACAAATCGTATCCTGGTGAAAGGGTTAAAAGCTCGGTTAGAACAAGCCAAAGGACAATGGGTAGAAAATCTCCCTCAAGTCCTATGGTCCTACCGAACTACACCCACAACCTCCAGCGGTGAAACTCCGTACAGTCTGGTGTACGGCACTGAAGCCGTGATTCCGGTTGAGATCGGCGTACCCAGTCCACGAACTCTACATTTCTCCTCAGAAATGAATGATGACGGACTGCGAGCCGAGTTAGATCTGGCCGAAGAAAGAAGAGAATTGGCGTGCATAAAAGCAGCCAAGTACAAGGAGCAAGTAGCCCGGTATTACAACCAACGGGTGAAGAAGCTGCAATTTCAAGTGGGAGATCTCGTCTTGAGAAACAACGAAGTAAGCCGAGCAGAAAAGCTGGGCAAGCTCGAACCCACATGGGAAGGTCCGTATCGGGTGTCAGAAGTCCTCGGCAAAGGGTCTTACAGATTGGCTCACATGTCAGGAGAACAGGTACCCCGAACATGGCACATTTCCAACCTCAAGAAGTTCCATTTGTAAGAGACAGCCCGGTCGGTCAGTCAGTCTTATGTGCTTTCCTTGTTTTTTATTTTGCTCTCTTTGCCTATGTGCGTTTTTGTTTGTCTTACGTGCGTTGTGTCTGTCTATGTGAGTGTCGTCTCTTACAAATGTAACTGAGGTATCTTGTTCTTCGAAGGCTGATCCCCTTCTTAGAACATGTACAAGCCAACGATTGTGAGTCAAAGCTTCTACAGAAGATACAAGACCACAATTCAGCTTAAACAAGCAGTTCGTCTGAAACGAGCTGCAATAAGCCAACGATTGTGAAGTCCAAGCTTCTAAAGAGGATACAAGACCACAATTCGGCTTAAAAATCAAGCACTTCGTCTGAAACGAACTGCAACGAAAGTCCGACTCTCGCGATAAAACTTGCCTGAATTAGGACAAGGGAAAGTCCGATCCACGCGATAAAACTCGCCGAATTAGGACAAGGGAAAGTCCGATCCCCAAATTAGGACAACGGAAAGTCCGATCCGAGCGATAAAACTCGCCAAATTAGGACACAAGCTTAGTCCGGTCAAAGATGTTTATTTCATCAGACCAAAGACGAGTCCGGTCAAAGATGTTTATTTCATCAGGCCAAAGACGAGTCCGGTCAAAGATGTTTATTTCATCAAGACCAAGGACCAAGTCTGGTCAAAGAAGAGTTCACTTCATAAGACCGAGGACAAACATCAACTTACCCCGTACCATTATCCAGGATGCCGAAGTGATTCACTTCGCTTTTCGGGGGGGGTAGTGATGGAGTACGTACTAAACAAGCCAGCACAAAGCCCAAGAAAGAGTATCAGTTCGGCATGACCAAAGAGTTCGGCCTCAGCCTACAGCTCAGTAAAAACCAACCAATCAAGCTCTGCCCTCAGGTCGGCATCAAGCTCTACTCTCAGATCGGCAAAAGCTGCTCGGCAATAGTTCAGCAGTTCGGTCTCAGCATCGGCAAAAGCTGCTCGGCAATACCGGACTGGGAGACACGATCTATCTAGTGGTGGACCCATGCAGGCTCTCATGACCTCCACGACATCCACGACATAATTACTGATGATGTAAGCCACCGCCTAATTAGTGGCCATGCAGGATCTCATGACCTCCGTGACCTCCACGACTTAGGGTGGTGATGCAAGCCACGATCTCAGTTCTATATATAAACGGAACTTAGATCCGATAGAGGATTCACCAACTCTAGAGAGAGAATATCATATAGCAAGCTTGTATTTGTAAGCTGTAGAAAACAGATCAAGCAATACAACTCTGCCCTCTTTTCTTCCCGTGGACGTAGATTTACCTCAGTAAATCGAACCACGTAAATCTCTGTGTTGTGATTTCTACTTTCCTGCATTTACTACCACCAGAAATTCGCGGATTCATCAATTGGTAACTATAATCACATCTCTTAAAGTTTGTGATTTTTATAATAATTGGTAACTTTATAATTGAATTATTAGTAGATTATGCCCCACTAGGTTTTTTTATGGTTGTGGATTTAGATGACAATAGCTGAGACCTGAGAGCAATGCTTTACTGTCTAATGAAGAAATTTACCCTTTTCTTTCATAGTAACATCGAGAAAGTAATTACAACAATAGATAAGTAATGAATGTGCTCTTAATAACATGTTATACCAATTTTTAAAATATAGAAATGACCCACTTTTTACGTGACATGTGAAATTATGTAGGTCGGCAAACTAATTAGTATTATAAGGAACGGCGATATTTTTCAAGAGCTATAAACAATATTGTTTTTACTCCCTCCGTCCCGGACTACTTGCACTTATTTCCTTTCTGGGCGTCCCAAGTTATTTGTACTCTTTCCATTTTTAGTAAAAATTATCACCTACAACCGCAATTGTTGACTTTGCTATACACTCAATCCTTAATCTCTGTGCCGAAAAGGAAATGTGCGAGTAGTCCGGGACGGAGGGAGTATGTTACTTGAGTACTGAATTTTTTGCTGGAAACTAAGACCGCGGGGAATTGACAGATTCAAGTTCATACCAAATTTTGGCAAAAAATTATAAATTAGAGACCAAAACCCTACAAATAATTGAGGCAAATTGTGGGTCTGTGACAATTATGTAAAATAATTAGTTTTTATATAGTTTTATGTATTGATATAAATGATCTTTACTATAACAAATTAGGTACATCTTGTTTTTCCTCTTGAAAATCACTTGTGTTGGATTTACAACTTTTTTTGTTTTCACACTTAATAAAGAAAAAAGGAAAACATGAGCAATATGGAATTGTTATCGAAATTAGAGTACTTAAAAATGCTCTCGACAACAAAACTATTATCAAGGCCAGGGAACATTTAATACATTAATTAATTTTTTGAATTTTTGCTGGGAGGTACATAAAAGATTAAAATTTTGAATTCAAGGGCAGTAATTTGATTTTATATTTAGTAGTTTAAAATTGGACAAAATATCATTGGGATTGTGTGACTTTACAAAAAAATTCCAAATTTCAATATCATAGGGCCTTGTGGGGCTTTGTCATTATTAAATATAATGTACTCCATTTAACTACAGCTAGGTCCTTCCTTGTCTCGTAATCAATGGGCCACATTTTGCTGGCCTAATATTATTTGTATAATTCAATAATTTACATAAGTGTTTACAAAAATTATCGATGGATCAAATGAAATAATCAAACAGTGTAAACTCAAAAAATAAATAATGGAACCTATAAGTTTTCTAATTTAAAGCGACGTGCCACCAGCAAATTTGTCACGTTTATTATTTATCTGACCCATATATAGATTTTTCTAATTTTAAGTCATAGGAGTATAATTTATGAATAATTCAGTTTTGTCATACACTACCAATTTTGGATACCAAATCTATATCTAGATTTTTCGAATATAGAGATTTTCACTATCCATGCTAGTACTTAATTTAACTAGTCGATTTGATTTTCTATAGCTCTTATATATCCTATTGCAATTTACAACATAATAATTTAATTGGAACTAAATTTTTTGGATTAATAAATAGTTTTTCAAGAGATTTTAGTCACATAAAATCAAACCGTGGTATACACCCACAAATGTATTGTGTTTATTATACGTAGAAAAGTTCAAAACTTGTGATAGATTCGACTATAGAAATACTTTAGCTATATCTTAGCTACTATACAATAAATCAAATTAAATCAAATCCTAAAAGCTGTGATAATGAATCATAAAATACAACAAAATATGCATATTATCAGCTAATTTTAGACATAAAATAAAATCATATTAGTTGAGCTATGGAGTGTGGGAGGAAAATTGTTGCTAGCATATTGGAAGAGAATATGACATTCTCTCCAATAACTTTCCTACCTATGAGATCCAATGCCCCCACAAACAACAAGGCATTATTGGTATTGATATGTCAATTGTCAGAATAATCAGAAACTCTCATTCAACTATTATCTTTTAGCCCCCACTCTAGATTTAGTCTATTTTCCCTTTCACATTTTGAAAATTTTCTAACCTTTCTGAATTTTAATTCTTGGATGAATAAAATCCAAAATCACATGAAATCAGCCTTGTGGCCTTGTCTTATCTCACTTCTAAATACTCCATCTGCTCCAACACCACTACTAGAGGTATGGTTTGAGTAAATTATTTGATTCCAACACTAAAAAAAACAAAATCTTACTAGGCAATATTTGATTGGACTCCTAATTTTGTTTCTCATCTACACCTCCGTCCATTATCCATAGTTAATAATGACGGCATATGTTTTAATGTGAAATTAGCTAAGTTAGAGAGAAATAGTAATAAAAAAAATGATCAAAATTTTATTAGTGCAGAATGTGATCTACTTCATTAGATAGACAAATGTACCAAAAAAAATAAAAATAAAGGGACTAACTTTTGTGTACATGACTATTACTTGTGGACAAACAAAATACTACTATTATCAACTTAAATTTGATTCTTTAGTCGGCCACATATTTTTTAAACTAATTTTGAGCTTTGGTGAAGGGCCCAGTTTCTAGCAGCAGTCGCATTAGATTAATAAAGAAGGCCCAATAATACAACTAAAATAAACTAATAAAGTGACAATAAAGGAGTAATTTTTTATTTTTTCTTTTAGCTACCATTTCTCCCGTAAATGTAGAAGTGTCATATTTTTAAATATGTAAACATTTTAAAAAATGTACAAATAAGTGAACTTTTATTAGTAACTTTCTCACTATTCCGGGAGTACTAATAAAAATTTGTATGAATATTGTAATTCATTTTGTGATTGTTAGGTGTTTCGGCCCATTTAAAGGCCCAAGCCCAACAGATGAGCCCAAGTACTCAGTTCCACACAACTAAAAACGACATCGTTACTCATGTCTAAATCTTTGAAAATTCAATCAAAATCTTCGGTTGAACTAGAGATTACTTGAACAATTTAGCAATGTGTTTTTTATTTCAAGAAATTCTGGAAAATCATGAACAAATAGTATGAGGTGTAAAATGCATTCTTAACTTATTAAAGATTCCAGGAGAAATTGGGAATTTAGTTCACTTGAGAAACCTTAACCTAAGTAGGAATCATGTCTTAAGTTTACCAGAGGGTATATGTAGTTTGGTTGAATTGCAAATCTTTGATATTCGAGATTGCTATAATGGTAACAAACTTTCAAAAGGGTTCCATATTCTTGAAAACATCCAGCACCTTTTTTATTGGGAACAATTAACCAATCCGAGCCGTTGTTCTCTTGAAGGAGTCCTACAGTAAAGCTGCCAATCTCGCCCACGGAATTTCGCGTTAGAAATTTCTAACCCTAATTCTATGCAGGCTACTATTCTATCTTACTTTGTCTATTGCGCATTTATTCATGTGCTATTCCAAATGCTCATATTTTTATAGGGTGGAGCTGAGTACTTACTTTTATACTAGTACACTCTTCGGTCCCATTAATTGTCCCATATTTCCTTATTTGGACGGTCCCCAATAAATGCTCCATTTCATTTTTACTACTTTTAGTAAATGAACCTCATATTCCATTAACTTATCATACTCACATTTTATTATAAAACCACTACATAAAAATAGGACACACACTCCATTAATTTTTTTCATCTATTTTTCTTCACAAAGTAAAACAATTTCCTATAACCCGTGCCGGTCAAATTTGAGACATTTAATAGGGATTGAAGGAAGTAATAAAATATGAGTGAAATGAGTAAGTGGAATGTGATTTCCATTAAAAAAAGAGTAGTGCTAAATGGTCATATTATGACCAGCCATAAACTTAAAATATTAATAAAATATTATACATTTATTGCTGATTCACTTTAATTTATTTCATCTAGAAAGCAACAATTTATTTTTGACTATATTATCCTTGAACATTAACACTCCAATAAATAACAAGAATATGTAACCTTCTTTTCAATTCTTTTATGTGATTTCGTATCACTTTTTATATTTTTATTTATTATTTTTGTATTATTATTTAAATTTTGTGTAAAACTAATTTTAAAGTTATAATATAAATATCTAATGATATTATAATTCAATTGCTACTAATAATGTTTGTTCTCCTTTATATAAAATAAGTCAATTATTAATAATTAGTATTTACATAATTATAACAAAATATATGTAAATACTATACTAGTATACAATGCATTTATAAAAAAAAGTTATTTAGTTTTTTAGAGGGGACAATGTTTCAATACTAAAATTATACGTAGAAAATATCATATTCTGAAAACATAAATTAGACAATTGGAAATTACTTAATTGAAATCCATTAAATAAATTAAAATCCTAGATAATTATAAAGCTAAGTTATAACAAAGACGCATATAGTTTATAATCAGATTAATATATTCAAAAATTCAATTAGTCGAAAATGAGTAGTATACATTATTATTTGAAATTAATACTACTGTATTATGTAAAAATAAAATATTACTACTATAAAACTCAAATAGAACTTAGAGTAGTCTATCACAGGGCACCAACTACCAAAACTCATCCATTAAACTCAATTTCATCCCTCAGTTCTTACAAGTAAATAAAAATCTACTGTATAGAAAAACATAACAAGTTAGGAGTATTAATTTCAAATTAGAACTTATATAGACAAAATATCATTACGTAGCACCCCTCATCCCCCATCACACGTTAACTATATGTCACAGCCAATTATTGTATTATTTCACAAATTAATTCATAAAGAATTAAATGTTTATATATGATATCACAACTTCTTTAATCTCACTCTTAATTCTTCAGCTTGGTCTTTTTAATACTACTATTAATTTGATTGGATAAAATATTTTATTAGAATCACAGGAAATGAATGGTCTATGGAGAGAAAAGAATATGTTAATTATGAAGAAAACTAGAGCTCTGAATAATATATACCTTCTCCGTTTGCTAAAATAGGAATTTTTTAAACGGAACATGCTTTGATGCAAAATTGAAATTAAGAGATAGAAAGAAAAGTATGTTAAAGGTGCATTCGGCACCACGAAATTGGGGCCTCGGAATTGGAATTGGAGCTTTCAATTCCAATTTCGATGTTCGGTAATATAAATCTACTCGGATTTAGAATTGAATCCAATTCCACAATTTCAATTCCATAGCTCAACAAAAGAATTCTAATTCAATTCCATAAAAAAACGGGTCAAAATTTTAAAAAATGCGGACCCTGTTCCGGGTCAAGTCTATAATCGGGTCATATAAAAAAGGGAAAAAGCCCTAATCTTTTTTCTCTCCCTCTCTCCTTCCTTGCCGCTTTCTCTCCCTCTCTCTGCGCGAAGCAGTTCTCTTGGAAGAGACTTAGAATTACTCCAATCGTTGTGCCCTAGCTGCTTCTCGATTATCGATTGATGGAAAATCAGGTACTCGAATTTTCTTACCATAAATTTCGTGCTTGATGGAAAGCCAAAGTGAAGTTTCTTATACTGTGTTTTTCGGAAAATTGTGTTCACAAACTTTTGAATTTAACTTGGTTCTTTCTCATATTCGTAGTTATTTGTGTTTCGTATTCAATTTTTTAGACGAGGGGCCTTAAATATACCTCGGCAAATGGAATGGGAAATGAATGAGTGTAGATGCATGCTTAATTTCCCTAGTATAGGCGTGTAAGATTGAGGCTGACCCCTATTATGTGTTTCATTCAAATAAATTTGTTTAGAATTAGAAATGGAGATTGAAGAATATAGCAGCTAGCAGATAATAGGTGTTGATGATGATGGGTGAATGATACACTATACATTGTCACATACATATATAAAACGTAGTAGTATCTATATATGTAATATGTATGTATGTTGGAATAGTTATCTTTTTAAACAAATTTACAGATGATAAGTTGTTGCTCCTTTCAAGTTATTTTTGTAGAGAAATCTGGTGATCCGTTTTTTTCTCCTTCTCGTGTGTGATGCCGTCTTGTATGTGTTTTCCCTCCCTGCATTTATGGAGTTTTTGGTGCTTTAATTTCAGAGAGAATAGCTTTGGGAGCAGTTTTAACAGTGGTGTAGTTGTGGCATTCCGTTCTTGTTTTTGGCTTCGTGTGGTGTTTTGTTTCTCTTTTCTTCAACTCACGAGTCGTAGAATTTGTTGAGATATTTAATCCCTAATCTGCTCAGCTGTTTCTAATGGACTATTTTGACTGCGTGAGTTTGGTGTTCTAACTGGGCTCATTCATTGAGTATTGCAATAATTTCTTGAAGATCTTTTGTTAAATATTGTGGAGAATTCTTGGAATTTGTTGATCATTAGGGTTTATAATGTTGGGAACTTCTGATTTAGGTTTCATTTTACTTGTTATCAAGATGTTGTGATTCTTAAGGAGTGTAGTTAGTTCTAGCTATGGATGTTGTTGGAAAAGATGCTAGTGTTGACCCTTCTAATGCAAATGATGATTCTTTAAACTACAACAAGATTCTGGTTTCATCGAGAGGGCAGCAAGATTCTGGTTAACCTTGTTGGAAAAGATGCTAGTGTTGAGCCTTCTAATGCAAATGATGCTAATTCTGGTTTCATCGAGATGGTATCAAGATTGTTGTGCTTCAGTGGGGGGAGTTTTGGTGAAATGATGAACCCGTTTGCTGTTCCTGATCTGCTGAATCCGAGAGTTTACATGATGAGGCTAAACATGCAGTTGGGGTATTGGGTAATAATTCTGATGAGGATGAGGATGAGTGTAGCGGTCTTGGCCCTCAAGAGAAGGTCTCCTACCTGACGGGGGGTCTCCCGGTGAAGGGCTTGGCTCTAAGAAGAGGAAGAGAGAAGGGGTGTAGGTTTTGATCTTGTTCTATTGTTTGTTACTACTATTTCATTTGCATTCTGCAAAAAAAATGCGTGCAGCTTAGACTTTTGTAATTTGATTCAGTTGTGTTTGCATTTACTTATTTAAATAAGCGATTCAAAAAATAATCTTTTTTATTATGTTCTTTAGTTGCAAATTTATTTTTAATATTTATCTTATTAGTAGAAATATATACTATATAATTGACATGATCATAGTTTGTATGTAACTATATTCATGTATAATGCTCTTGTATTTAAAATATATAGGCATACACACCACATATATATAATTATATTGTTTAAGTTTCTTATGCACTGGTCTCTGTGGTTGTTGGTATATGTGTATTATTTCTATATTCTCTAATGTGTTACATATTCAGTACACACAGGAGCTATTCTGCGATGTGAAAAGCTACATGTTCTTCAATTTCTTTTACATGTGTTCCAATGATACATCATACGTAAAGTTAATTAAATTTTGCTACAACGTATGAGGTTTAAATATCTGAGTGTTTTTAGTCCTAAGCTTTTATGTAGTTTGAACTTAACGTGTTATGAAATGAGTAAATACTTCTGTATGGATGTGACATAAGATTTATACTAATGGGAGATATTTAAAGGGCCTTGTCCAAGGAAGATGGGTAATATACACTAAAGACTAAACCCTAGGGTGCAGGAGTAGAATGTATACCTGATCAAGACCTTTTTGACGCACGAGGTACGGAGCTAGTATATTCTACCTTAGAACGCGATTTCTTAAATTAAGATTACGTGATTGCATTTAGAACTACAACTGTCATGTATTTCATTATTAAGTACTTATTTGCCAAATATGAATTGTCATCTTATTTTGATATGAGATGAATATGAAGGGGATTGATATATGCTGAATTTGGATATCCTGTTTATTTAATTCCTTGGTAGGTAATGTTTGATAACACAAGTGAGTTGATATTTCTGATGGAGTTCAAGAGAACATTAATTTGTGTAATATTGGTTCTTATCTATCTTCTTCTTTTTGGCCGTATTAGAAACATGCACTTACTATTGTCTTGTTTGTAGGAGTTCTTGTAACTGGAAAACATTCGAAAATGCTGCAAAGTATTCCCCACCAGATTGTGCAGTCCCCAGCCAGGTTAGGCCTGCCTAACCCCAACTCTCCGTCTCTTCAGAACCCTAACCCACCTAAGTTCTCATCTCAAAACCCACAAACTCAACAGTCCCACCAGCCACTGAATCAGTTAACGACTCCTTGCTTATCATCAACTCTGCTCCCTCTCTTACCACCTCTCCCCAGAGCTCAATCTCTTCTCCTTCAAATGGCATCTCTTGCTTCTAAACTGTTTGAAGTCTCACCCAATCGCCCACATTGGATTAGTGCATTTCGAGGTTCTCTGCCTTCTTTCCTGTCTCCACAAGCACAGTCCTCAACACCTGCCCAGGCAGACTCTGTTCCCTCTTCTGCCAAAGAAATCATCGCCCAATTCACCACCCTTCAGACTCAGCTCTTTGAAGCCGTTGCTGAACTCCAGGAGATACTTGATCTTCAAGATGCTAAACAGAAGCTCACTCGCGACATCAGGTCAAAAGATGCTTCTCTTCTTGCATTTGCCAACAAACTTAAGGAAACCGAACATGTTCTTGACATGCTTGTTGATGATTATTCTGACTACCGTCGCCCTAAAAGAACCAAGTCAATGGATGATGCAGACGATTCCTCCAAAACTACAGTTGAGACTCGGCTCAAACTATCAGATATACTCTCCTACGCACATAAAATTAGCTACACTACCTTTGCACCTCCAGAATTCGGTGCTGGGCAAGGTCCTCTCCGTGGAGCAATCCCTCCCGCGCCACAAGATGAGCAGATGCGCGCATCACAGTTATATAACTTCGCTGATCTGGACATTGGGTTGCCCAAAACAGAAGAAGGTAAAGAGAAAATCATCGAATCACTCATTGAAACCTCTGCTGCACCACCTGCAGAAAGCAACCCACTGGCAGGCTTATCAGCAATCCAAGGCTTGAACCCTTCTACACTAGTTGCGCCACCGGGATGGAAACCTGGTATGCCTGTGGAATTGCCTATCGATCTATCAGCGCTACCTCCTCCACCTCCCGGGTGGAAGCCTGGTGACCCGTTGCCCTCACTGGATGCTCTCCCTCTTCCACCAAGAGTCGAGGAGCAGCCGAGGCCTGACCCTCCTGGTCTGGTGAAAGCTCCAGAGCCTATTCAGGTACGGCACGTGCAGCTTGATATTGAAGATGACAGTGGTGAAGATTTTAGCAGTGATGACGCCAGCTCTGGTAGTGAAGATTGATGGTTGATTGGAGCTATGGAGATTGGTGTTTGTGTCACTTATGCTCCAAGCTTTAGATGGTTTAATCTTCTCCATTTTGTTATCAGTTGCTCAGGAGTGTGGTTAATTGTAATCTTGTACCTGTACCACTTTGTTGTGGATTCAATGTTTATTGCTCAGATGTTTATATATGGGTGGTTAAGTTTGAGGTGATATGTCATTTTAGTGCAATTTATCATTGTCTTTATCCAGTTAGATGCAATCAGGCAGGTAAAATAAACACTTCACATCATTTGTTCCATCTCTGTCAGTTTTTGTGGGTTTGCACTGTCTATTAGTTGGGTGTGTGTGTGACGACTTTGTGAATGAGGTCATAACAGTGTAATGATTTTATGAGCCTGAGCAATTTACATTCGACAAATTTGATTACTATTTTTTTTGTTGCTTTTTTTTTTCTTTACAATTTTAATTTGATTGGATCAATGTGACTTTTACTTTTGGATTTTTGATGAAAAGATTTTTAAAAATAAAAAAAGTGGATTAATTTTATATGACAAACCAAAATGACAAAAGTAATTCAATCACACCTTATTTATATCCTATTTTTAAGTGTCATACCGTATACCGTACCGAAATATACGGTATGACAAAACACCATACCGATATCATACCGAATTTTTCGGTATACCGGAAATTAGGTAATGTAGTTTTTTGATACTGTTACCATACCGTGTTTTCGGTATACCGTACCGCATTTCGGTATACCGTACTTTTGCGGTATACTGAACTGCGGTACGACATACCGTTATACTTGTTATATTGGAAAAAAATCTATTATACCAAAATATTCAAAAAAAACAAGTTTATTTTTTATTTTCGTATAATAGAGAATTATATTTTTAAATTTTAGTATAAATATAACATAAATATATATGATACTTTTAATCCATAAAATGATATTCTGTTCCATAATATGATATATTTCGACCATAGAATGAGGGTTATTAGGTTATAACCATAAATATGGGTTATCATATGATCACATCCATATATATATATATATATATATGGGGGGCGTTATTCTCCTATTCATCCCTTAGATCCTTTATTCTTCTTAATATGGGCCGTTAGATCTCATTCATCAACGGTCCAGATGATCTGCATTATTACACTATAATGATGCATTATTAGTCGGTGTGCATTATTCAACTGAAAATCTACATTATTACACTATAATGGTGCATTATAAGTCGGTGTGCATTATTCAACTGAAAATCCTGCATTATTAAATGACGTGACACCAATCTAACCGTCGGATGACAAAATCGTGGGGCTGAGATTAAAAAGAAAGAACAAAAGATACAAAAAGGAAATGAATACGTCCCTATATATATATATATATATATATATATATATATATATATATATATATATATATGGGGGTGCGTTAAAATGACAACACCTCTTAAAATAACACCATATCACCATTCCTAGCCAATCATTTGTACACGTGGACGAATAATAAGCTGCCATGTGGCAGAAAAAGGGTAAAAATCTTGGCCAGCAATATGCAACACTGTATACAACAATTTTTCTCGGCCAACAATATCCAACACGCTATACAGCAATCTATAGATTGCTGCGTAGCGTTTATAATATTGCTGTACATGTGGTGTCACGGTGTCACTTTAAGAGGTGTTGTCATTTTAACACAAACATATACATATATATATATATATATATATATATATATATATATATATATATATATATATATATATATATATATCATGTTTAGAGTGACACCATACCACTAATCCTAGCCCTTAGATCAATTATATGGACGCCTAGGATTTAAATGTTGAAATAGAGTTAAATTGCAGTCTTATGTGTTGGATATTGTTGGCGGAGGGTAATTTGGTCAATTCTTAATTTTTGAAACTAGATCAGAATTGGAATATCCCAAAATTTGCAGCGTTAATTCAACTAGTATCATCACCCGTGCTATGCACGGGTCTTATGATTTTCACTTACTGAATACAAATTCGAAATAATTAAATAGAAATAAAATATAAAATTATTATATACACTTCACAAAAAAAATGTACTTCTCTTATCCCACTCTGAGTGGAGCATTTCCTATTCGGCACGTGAATATATCTTTTGTGAATTTATAGCGGAGAAGGAATAATGTAACACAGAGGATAAAGTGAAGATATTGATGTTGCATTAACTTGAGTAAGACATCAAAAAAGGAAAATGTGTTGCTTACAGTATTAGGACTGAGGGAGTGTATATTAAAACTTTAGTATAGAACTAAAAAAATGTTTCAAGAATTTAAAAAAAAAATGCTAACTATAATATTTTTTAAATTTCAAATAAAAACATAAAAAATCACACTTTAACAATATGTATACTTAATACTAAAAATCAGTAATATAAAATACTTTCAATATTATGACCACCCAAGAGGCCAAGGACTTCTCCCTAATAAACATGTAATTATCAACTGGGTTTTACAAATAGTTACTCTATATTTCATTATTTATATATAATCTAAGTATAGAGCAAAAAACAAATACGTACAAATTAGTAAAATTTGATTATAAAAATATATATTATGTACATCATAAATATTAAAAAAAAAAATCTTTGTAGAGAACGTTAACTGTAGGATATCACAACCAATATTTAGACCTTTAATAACCACATCCCAGTTGACGACTTTTTCGTTGTCTCTAATTTAAAGCCTCAATATAACTTAAGACGCATGGCTAGAGGCCATAGGCATTTTCAATATTTGAAGAATACATACTGTCGATATCGACATATAGCTATACTAATGATAGGAGAATACAAAATATAAATGATAGTACTTGAATTTATTTGTTATAATTAACTCGTTATTATCTAATACACATCAATTTTAAATTCATATATAAAAATATTTGAAAAATAATAAATTTCATCATAATAATATATTTCCCCAGTCCCACTAAAATGATTGAATTTCCTTTTTTGGTTGTCCACACATGAGATTGATTTTCATTTTTCACAAAAACAAACATTTACTCATTTTTGTTTACTTTATTCCATTATTCATAATGCTCTCTTTTTGTAGAATCTTTAAACTTGCAGCATATGAGATTTTAGCCCCTCACTATCCCTATATTAATATAGAGTTCGAAATTAGGCAAATATAACGATGTTTCCGAAAAATACAAAATAATTCGAAGATATACCAAATTAAACAGTATCCACCACATACACACAACAAAGTAAACACCCTGCAAATACAAGGAAAAAAAGAGGCAAATATGATATCAAAATTATCAAGCAAGTACTATATTATTTTGGCTATCTGAATAGCTAATTTATTGTAACAAAACCACAAGTATTAGTACTTGGCAACTGGAGCTAATAAAAACCTAAAGCCCAACCAATCTCTACGCGATTGAAAAATATTGTACAAATTAATAGAACCCAAACGCCCAATACTTTTACAAAATAAATATCAATAAAAACTCTATCAAAAAAGGGGGAAAAGGGCCAAAATATCCTACAAAAGAGTGATCCATCAAAGTTAATCAGCTCCTCCTCTCCAGCAAGATTTCAAGTAAAAACTACATTTAACTTAAAACTAGAGACAATATAAGACACCTTCTGTTTGTAGGAGAGCTACGACCGCGTTCCTTCCCGACTTCTATCCAGCACTGGTGATGAGAGCATCTTTCTCTTTGAGAAGAGAGTAAAAAATAAAAGAAATTTAGAAGGCGAAAGAAGCAAGATGGAGAAGGCAGTTTTCGCAGAGGTTCAACTGACATATTTGCTCGCTTGTGAGATTCTACATATTGGAACCCTGGCGCGATATACCAGGGAAATCATACGTGAGAAAATGGAAGAGCCTCACTCCGCTGAATGAAGCATTCAAAAAAGGCTACCGAGAATGATGACCAGGTCGTGGAGGAGCTCAGTTTTATGCGTAGTACATGTACAAGCTATTGGCAGCAGCACAGGCAATAGAGTTTTCAGATGGATGCCATGCCAAGTGGAGTAGCTTTGTAGTGAAATCGAAGGAATTCCCGTTGGCATCAACTCCCGGGCTCTCTGCACCTGCGATGTATAAGCCAGTGTTGTTTCCAGTATAGGGAAAACGGAAAAATAACATGGATAGAATATGAAGTCAGTGATGGAGAAGGGTACCTCTTCGGACAACACGGGAGATGCTACAGCCCAGGGATCTAGAAGGCCTCGACGGGGTCTGGACCTGCCTCCTGGGGTGAAAAATGAAGAATAATTTTTAGCAATAAGAAAAATACTAGTTTATTTGATCAGAGTATGATAACCACATAATGTATTCTAATAAAATACCTCATCGGGTTTTTGCTTGCTTCCAGTGTTGTAGCCTCCGTACTCCCAGGACCACAGCCAAACACACGGAAAAGATTGCTGAAAATAGTAAATAAGTTTACTTGCACTTTCTTACTAACAGAACATAAATAACAAAACAACTAGTTAGATATTTGGGATACCTGTAAGAACCAGTTGCCACTCGTTGGCCATCGCCACTCAAGCAGCATTCAAATTTATCAAAAATGGAATCATTTTCATAGAGGTCACATAGCTGGGCATCAGCAGAGTAATTTGATCAGTTCAAGTGTTCAACTACATTTGTTCAAAATCCTAGGATAAATGGCCCTAAATAGATAGAATCATTCACCTTTGGTCTCAGATATTCATGAACCTGAAAAGTCGACACTGGGCCAGAATCCATATTAATATCCCATAACTGGAGACAAACATGGAACAGTGAGAGAATAGAGGATGGTGGTTAACATTAAATAAGACTATCACATGCTAATGTTAAAATGCGTAAGCATGCAGTGAGATAGATATCTTCTCATATCCAGCAAACCAGGAGGAAGACATCAGGATTTCTTCAGCCAATTAGTGAAGTACTTAAATAAATAAGGCCATAATAATTTAATGCATTCCACTTTGAGGTAAATATTTAGACAGGTCAAACTGCTACCTATCCATCGATCCAATCTGAGTAGTTGGTGCAATTCAACTTCTAGAAAAAATTTGACACACCAAACGGCTAGCTATAAATATATGTATATATTAGGTCGTTTATTCACTATAATGTACTCCACCAGCACCAAAAACTACAGTTCAATGAATTAACAATTCCTGCCACCAAATAAACAACCAGCTAAAAGGAGGAAGTATTACTAGAAATGCAGCAACCCTGTAAGAAATATAAAGAACCGGCTAAAAACGTGTACCTTAAGGGTCATGTAATCACGGCTCAGAATGTATCTGCCATCCCTTGCAAATTTGATATCTGATATTGAAGCAATTATCTCAGTGAAAAAGGATCTTGAGCCAGGTGCCTCCTGTTCCTCAAATCTGTTTTATTGATGGAATGTCAACGTCTCAAAAATAAATAGAACATTCCTAAGCAAGGCAGACCAAAGTTGAAGAACACTGTTTCGACAATAAATAACTTAAAGTCTCACAACCTTGATCAGCCCACTATAAAAGCTATCAAACTGATGAACGACAGAAGCATATATCAAAAATATAAATAGCCATCACAGAACTTACAGCTTAGAATGTGAATCACACAAGGCAGATTGACGCAAATCAATTAGACGAATTGATCCTTTTGAACTACTATATGCTAACGTGTTGCAATGAGTAGGATGAAACTCTGCTGATGTGATCACCTCTGCAGTGAGACATGAAAATGGTCAATTAATTGGGACCTGGATCCTAACCAACAGAAGAATGACTTACCGGTCAGATCTTCCATGTTTGTTGGTTTCACATCAACAATATTGAAACTCTGATTACTTATTTCCAAGTTCCAAAGATTAACCCGCAGGTCATCCGCTGATATAAATGTTTCACCATCACTGCAGAGCATCAAAAGATTAATAATTAGACCAGAAATCAATAAAACAAATTTATCAGAAAGAACCAAAAATAGCAAAAGATACTAACAAGCATAAAAATATGATTGCACATTGCAGAAAACTTAAAATGCTGAATCCTGTCTCTACGTCTTATCTGTGAAGGACTTTCAAGCCTAAATGTATTTTTATGTAGGTTGCAGCTATATCTATGGAGTGAGGACAAAAGCAGTTGCTCAATTTTCTAATTATTTAATGCTCCCATTTGTAACAAATGAACCACAATATAGGGCGATTGACTTACTAGTCACTGCAGCATGGACCACAGAGTCTGATTACACTATTCAAAGAATCAATTCGAAGGAAACAATTTGATTCTTTCATATGTTAATCTTGGCATTCTATACAAATTCAATAGCATAAAACTTTTACCAAAACTGTACAGAAAAATATTTATCACAGCACATCTGTGTGTGGGGTAATGTGAGAACTGGAAAGAAGATATGTATTGAATTGCTTGTGCTGCTTACTAAGGTTCTTTGACGAGTCTAATCAACTTAGTGAACAAAAAGAAGCATTTCTTTTCCTCCATCTTAGTTAGAAAATACCCAACCAAACTATGAACCATAAGTAGGCTTTGAGTTTCTGGAGCAATTAAACTTGATCTTGCTATTTCACCTCTAAGGTGCAGGCATCATTAAGGGGTATAAGATAATAGAGAATACTGAATAATCAAGCTTGTACTAAAAGTTCGGCGGCATACAAAATTTCAAGGTCAAAAAGCTTTCGCAGATATAATAAAATAAACTAGTATGAGTCTTCACCTGTTATTCGAGATAGAATTAATGTGGTAATCATGTGCATGAGCGTATACTCTCCTGCATCTTGCAACAAGATTTGTCTCGCTGCTTGTGACCTATACGTGGCATAATCGAGCATTAGAAAAAAGAAGAATGATTGGGAAGTAAAACTCAGTGGAATTGAACACCAAAAACATATAAACAGTAAACACAAAAGGCCTAGAATTTTCAATTTCTAAAAATGAACACAAAACATTTTGAGGAAAACTTCCCAGGAGACAATTACTCTTAAATGAAAATGTGAAACTCTAGCTTAATTGTGTACAAATACCACTGGTAACCGCAGGGAGGGGATACCCCCAGATGGAAATGACAAGGCATTGCTCAAAGAGTTGTTAGACCGGTCGGTATAGTTTCCATTAGCAAGACCCTGCTTCAGACCAGAAGAAATACTTGAACTGGCAACACTACTATTTCCAGCACTTTTAATTGTATCAGCATTCATATCAGAAAGTTTTTTTACTTTCTTCTCTTGGACCTGTTTACAGCACAAGATTAGAGCAATGCAGAGAGGGAGGAAGCAGACAGGCACAATGAAAATCTTCTGATTAATTATCAACACATTTCTCCAAATTGTAATGGAAACTTGAACCTTCTCACCTTCCAAAACTTGATGGTTTTGTCATTAGTAGACAAAAGAAACAGAGCACCATTAGCTGCCTGACACCAGCGAATCTTGTTGATTTTCTCCTCGATTTCCAAACTTTTGAGATAATCGAACTGAATAAAGATATGTTCAAGAATCATCAGAATGACTGAGTTTTCCATTCAACTTTTCATTAAGAAAATAGGAGAACATAAAGAAAAGTAGAAGACTTAAAGGAACAAAGAAAATCATTGAAACAAGGCTCATATATCAGAGATAATATATATTATATGCAAATATCATGGTTCAGAAAGCAAAAGAAACAATAGCAGACAAGCAAGTGCCAAGAAAGTACCTCAGGTTCATGGCTCTGGAACTCAGTTTTGTAACGGAATTCAGGATGCCGACCAACTGAATGGTCCATCCTCTCTAGGTCTCTACGATTCCGACCATGCTGCAAACAAAAATATTTTATAGCTAAAATGTCAGGTAACAGTTAACAGAATACACATAAAATGGAACGTGTTCTTGCCAGTTGAACTTTCACCTCTTTTGAATCAGTCCTTTCAAATAACACAACCCTTCCACCACGGTCACCAGTGGCTAGATGGTCACCACTTTTATCGAACTCAATTGCTGATATGATATCAACTGTAGATGTTGAACATAAAGGTAAAAAATCAGTGCTGATCTTGGAATCTTTGCTGATGCCAATGGAAGCGGACTACTTGAGCAATAATAAGGAAAAAAGAAAATCATGTGATATGAGCCAAAAGAGCCAAGTTCAACCAAATGTTCCAAGAACTTAGAATACAGGTACAAGTTTACAACATGTAGCAACACTGAGATTCATACAAGTTCAGTAACTGGAAAATCTTCATATTCTCTTGTGAGAGCCAAAACAATAGAAAGAAGCACTCGTAATGTGTAATATTAGAGAAAATTTAAGTGTCCTTGAAACAAATTTTCTAATTTATTTCTTACTCCCCCCACCCCCCCAACACATGCAAGAAAAGGTCTCTCCCTGGAAGACATCCAAACTCATTACAGATACACCTGAGAGAACCAGTATGTCATTTCATAATCCAGAATCTCATTACCAAAATCAACCTGTGTTCAAAGAAAATTAGAACCTTAACAATGATTATGTATTCAACCACTTGGCCGTCACCGCTACATCAATCCTTAATCCTTACTAATGAAATCTGTGAAGATTTAGACTCACCTAGAGCGGACACAGAATAATTCTGAAGAGGAGTCACTTGTACTACCTAACTTGGCAACAAGTAGATGCAGTAGCTCTTTTTTAGTATCTTTGTTCTCTCCTTTAATAACATAATACTGCAACAATGAGAATAGACTAATAATTTCCTTTTACAAGGAAGTAGTCTGTGCTCAGGACTCTTTCCCCATATCTTTGTAAATGGCATAACCCTAAAATATGCATTTATCATATGCTTGCATGACGTACTGAACAGAGAATGCATCTTATAACTCTCTTCAAGATCAAGATCACATGTCAGCATATTCTGGCCAACACTTGTAAAATACCAGCAAGACTGGAACTTTAAGGAAGCCATACATCATCTTATGCTGCCTCCTCCATCAAATTAATCAAAGCTAAGCTACAGAAGGAATAAATGATAAGGGGACTATATGAACTTCTGCTACTTCTTGGATAAGCGTATGCTGCAGAGCAAGGTTATAGTAGCTAGGACAACACCTCATCTACTGCATGCAGGGAGTTAATAAGAAAACTCTCACTTTGTCAACATAAAATTTGGAGCTTGCAGTTCAAGCAATACAATATCTTCTTCACAAATCCAGATTCATGATTAGCAAAATGGTTCAAAGCCACAGCAAAAGACAAACATTGAAGGAAACTCTAAAACTAGCAAACAGCAGAAATCACAAAATGACAGAAAACAAACACAGGCAGATGATAAACAGGAGATAATAACAATGAACTTGATCCGCTCTACACCTCTGGATCATCTCTCAATACACTAGACATGACACTGACATGCAAAACACTCACTAAAATCCCCAATCAAACCCCATTAATTTCTACAAATTCAATCCATTAACGATCCAAAAACAGATCAAATCCACAGAAACCCAAACCCTAACCAAGAGATCCAAACCCAAAGCAAACATTATCCTGCCTCATCCGCTAATTCATCATTTACCTTCTTGTACTTCTTCGCCAGCCGTCCTCTCGCCGAAGACCTGGGAGAATTTCCAGTCGAGCAGCCCAGGTGGACCCCCTTCAGCTGATGCCACCTCTCCACCACCACCGTCCATTTCACACGACACTCGAAATCAGAAATAAAAGCAACAGCAATATATAAATGGAACCTCACAAAACAACTAATTTTAGCTATTTCCCTTTCCTGCTTTCACTTCATCAAAAAAATCCGAATTAGGTTTAGGAATCGAACGAAGATCGGAGCAGCAACGTTGTGTCGGATTCAGATTCGAACATTTTCCGCCGGAGTGTGTATAATCAAATACGACATCGATTAGTACAAAACAGCAACGAGGATTCAGATTTTCTCTCTCTACGTGTAGATATAATGATTTGTACGTATAGAGAGTGGGAAAATGTTTCTTCCTCCCTTTTCTCTGTCTAAAATTATTTATCAAATTCATATATTTCTCTCTCTTCTTTTTTATACTCCATATTTTCCATGGCTACTGGGTTGCAAAAATACACTAATTCTCTCTTAAAATAAAGAAATATTGTAATCTTTTAATTATGTGTGTAATCTTGCATTAATTAGGAGTAAGAAATTACCCTATCATATTTATAAATTTTCCGGTTTTTCTTTTAGCTAAAGTATTAAGGTTGAATTTACAAAACTGATCTAAAATTGAGATTAAAATGTTACGTAATTAATTTGTACTACTTCTTGGTTGATAATGCGTGCCATTAAACAAAATTGTATAATGATTTATCACTGGTAATATATGAAATAGTTGATTAACTTAAATTATATGTGTATGTAAGTTGGAAGAGATTGTCAAATCTAATCAGATTATCCAACCAAAAGATAACGGTGAGTCGGTGACATAGGATGATTTTTTTTCCCTTAATTTTATGAAAATTATGGTGAGGTAAGTCCACAACCAACTCCATTATAATTAAACATTGGATAACACTACACAGTAAATAAATAAATTCTAACAGCCATGCTTTGTGACAGGTGAAGATGTACTTGGACAATCTATGCTAACTCACTTTCATTTGGTGTTCAAAAATAAACCATCGTTAATCATTCAATTAGAGCTATTTTTTTCTTTTCATTATATCAATCAACACATGTAGTAGTATTTTCTTTCTCTATTTAGCACACTAAATAAAAAAAACTTATCAAATCTCATAATCTCCCTAAATATGACAACTTATCTGAGACGAAAGAAGTACTCACTCCGTTCCATGTTATAGAGTCATTTTTCTATTTTGGAAAGTTCCAAGTTAATTGAATCATTTCTATTTTTGGCAAAAAGTAATTCTCATTTTTACTTTATTCTCTCTTCATCTTTCTTACTTTTTCCACCATTCATTTAACATACCATTCTTAAACTCCGTGCCGAAAAAAAATGCATCTATTAACAAGGAACGGAGGGAGTACTATTACATACCAAATGAGGTTTTAGTGTTTTTTGAGATTGGTAAACAACTGCTGCTATAATTTTAATTTATTTAATATAATAGTATATACACTTTATAAGTTTAAATATATAGTAGTAGGAGATATTAACGAGTATTATTATCAGGTTTCAAATACCTAAGCATAATGACCGAAGTATTAGAGTTTGAGCTAGTTAAAATAGAGTAATTCACTTTTGGTAATGTAAATATGAAATTGTGTATATTTATTTTACTCATCCAATTACTTCAACAAGAATGCATATAGTATATAGTAAAAAAATTTATTAGTTTGATTTTATTTGTTTGTCTTCATCAGTGGAAAACTAGTACAGTAGTACATTAAATTAGTCAATGAAACTTGACATGAAAAATAGTTCGTATTGTTTTCCACAATTTAAGCTCTCTCATTCATACACTAATATTGATTTGCAATTTTCTAAGCACAAACACTTATCTCACCACCATTCATTTCAACCCAGTCATTTTCACCACAAAAAAAAGAGCCCTACCATTACCAAACACCATTAACAATTCATATCAACATGTATAAAAGCCCCATCATTTCCATTCTCAGTCCCATGCACAAAATATTAATTTCTCAATATATAAAATACATATCTATTTATAATATATATTTATCACTCTTTACACATAAAATCCCTCCAAAAAATCTTGAACAATGCCCTCAAGGGCCATGCAAGGCATCACCTTGTGTTTGATCCGGGCTATCTCAATAGCCATCCTATTGAGTTCAGGCCGGGTCGAGGCCCGAAGAACTATCGATAACATGAATGTCATCGACAAGTGCTGGAGAATGAACCCAGACTGGCGGAGAAACCGCCAACAACTAGCTACGTGTGCCGTTGGATTCGCGGGACAAATGTTCAACAACATCGGAGACGACGTGATCAACTACAAAGTAACGGACCCTAGCGACGACCCCTTGAGCCCGAGGCCCGGTACATTGAGGCATGCCATGACAAGCATCACAGGCAAGATTTGGATCACATTCAAGAGGCACATGAACATTACACTTTCCAAACCCCTCCTTGTTAGTAGCTTGACAACAATTGATGCAAGAGGTGCCAATGTCCACATTGCAAATGGTGGATGCCTACTTATTAAAAAGGTAACATCAAATGCAATCAATATAAACTAATTTACAAATTTAAGAATGAGTTAATTAGAAGTAGGGGAATGTGACATTTAATAATGTATCAGGCCATTAATGTGATTATCCATGGCCTCTACATCCATGACTGCAAGCCGCAAGAGCCCGGCCCGGTGAAGGGTCCGGGAGGGGAGATCATGCATTTGGGCCCAACAGACGGGGACGCGATCAGGATTGTGTCGTCTTCGAGGATATGGATCGATCATAACACAATGTACGACAGTGAGGATGGGTTGATTGATGTCACAAGAGGATCAACAGACATCACCATATCGAACAACTGGTTTAGGTTTCAAGATAAAGTGATGCTTCTCGGGCACGATGACGGCTTTCGAAGGGATAAAGACATGAGGGTCACAGTTGCCTTCAACCATTTCGGCCCGAACTGCGTACAAAGAATGCCAAGGTATGCTATCCTTTTGTATGTTTTGTGATTATATATTGTTCCTTTTTCTCATTCTAAGATCATGTGATGTTTTTGTAGGATTCGATTTGGATATGCACATGTTGTTAACAACCTTTACCTAGGATGGGGGATATATGCAATTGGAGGGAGCATGAACCCTAGCATCAAGAGCCAAGCAAACCTCTTCATTGCGCCAAAGGGAGGCAACAAGGAGGTACGCGACGTTTAATATTTTATCGACGCGTGTTAAATGTGCAAATAGAAAATAGATGCTACACTTGGTGAAATATAATGAAATGATCTATTGACAAGTAGATAACATGGGATAGTGGTCTCACCGGCAACTTCAAATCTATAGAGGATGTGTTCGAGAATGGAGCCTCGTTCACGACAACGGTCGATGCGGGTGCCACAATGAGGCCAAGCTACGCACCAGATCAAATGTTTGAAGTTGAAGATGGGTTGAGAGTGAGGGACTTGACAAAATCTGCTGGTGTTTTGAAATGTCCTAAAATAGCTAGATGCTAAGGCAATAACAAGAGTGAATCTTTTGAGAAATATCTTCATGTGCTAATAATTAAGAGACAATACTATTCATATTGTCTCAAATTTCACCATTTTGTCTTGTCATTGCTGCAAAATATTTTGACATATGCATACTATTTAAGGAAAGCAATTTAAATGAAGAAAATTTCAAACCAATCCATTGAAAATAACAAAGATAAGGAAGTATACAAGCAAGATTTGTGGCAGATGGCTGGACTAAGAAAAATATAACATCTCAGCAACTGAACAAATGGATTCTGGGATGCAGAAACCTCTACTATGTATTCAAATAGAGAGGAATGTTTCTAAAGAGTTCGGATGATATCATTCGTCCTAAAGCTAAATGGAGATGTCGCGAGCCTTGTACATACAGATATAAGCCATATGCCAATCACCTGAAATTGAGGAGAATTTTTACATTAAAAAATGTGGGGAAACAGTGTTTTCTAAGTAATCCTGTGAATTGTGTGGGGAAAGAAAAGAAGATCTATGCAGTGCGCTTACCGCCTCCAGATAGTCTTGTGATGTCTTCCTCCCTTTGTGGGATTGGATTATCATCATCAAATTGAATCCATTTGCCTGTGGTTGCAAAGAAGCATAATGAAACAATCTGATGAGAAGAATATGATACAAAAGTAAAAATAGTTCATCTAAAACCAACCATTTTCTTGTTTAACCCAGGCAACGTAATGCCCGGAATCAGCACTTCTACCCTTATGTGTAAGCACAGCAACTAAATCATATATTCCTGTCAAGTGTTTCTCTTTCTCAGGGGGAGCACCTAAAAGGAGAAAGCAAGTCAACAGACATAGCAAAGTTGAGAGATCATTTCGAGTTAGACTGTTAAAGAAACTTAGGTTGCACCCACAAAAGCCAAGAAAGCACAATGTATTGTTCTATAAACAGGCCCATTTCAGACTCCCATAAAATATAAACACAGAATGCTGCAACTGTGGTCTGTTCTAACGCAACACTTAAATTAAAAGGTTCTATGGAAAATTTTTGAAGGATGATTACCTTCTCCAGGAGCAGATACAGACGAATCCCCACTTGCATTTGATGGTCCCTGCATAGGATATAAAAACTCAATCCGGACCTTAAAGAAAATATGTGCGTGCAGGGTAATAGCTCTTGTTTTATTGCAAGTTTAACTCCCTAGTCAGATAAACTGCTTACCTCAGCATCAGTCATCTTAACATCATTGTCCTTAGTTGAGCTACTTTCATTAGTTTTTAGACCAGCCTTCTTCCCTTCTTCGTCTCTTAGAAGCTAAATATGTTGGTGTTTGAAATGAGGATACAATCAACAGAAAAGAGAACATAAAACTAGAGAAAATCAAAGGTATGACAATGCTAATCAGTGCACGAGCTAGTACCCGTCTAGGAACTTCCAATCTTTTGCAAAGATCATCAGAGCACAAATCATACACATCTAACGACAACGGGTAGTCCACTTTCTGCAAACACAATTAAGTTTCCATGAGCTGAATCGAACCAACAGGATGTCAATGTAACTTAAGAATCACAAAATTTGTATCGCTTCTATAATACTACAAAGTTAAACCTATTAACAAATATGCGTAATCAAATTAGGTTGCCGAAATATCTCAGAATGAATTAGGAAAGAAGTGACAATTCTTCAATGAGGAGAAAAAAAACTTTTAAAATGTTCCTATGGAATCTATAGATAGGATACATGAGTGATATTCACTTTTTACTGGAGTATTAATGTATGGTTATATATATGTAATCAACTTAGTGTATATGTTTGCAAGATTAATTAAATAGATCACGGGTTATGGCCTAATGATTTTCTAGTTTTACATCTTTGAAGTTTTAATCATGGATTCCACCATTAGGGAAAAATGAAATTCCTTTAATGTAAAAGAACTATTACCCTCAGAATCTTGGCCTTCTGGTTTGTTTCTCTTTTCCAGAAAAACCGGACAAACTGAACGGTCAGGTATCTGTTGTTGGCAGTACAAGGATTAGTCAACTTGCAAAAGGCAGAACTTTCTGGTAAAAAGGTACTATCATATTACAAATATATATCCATTAAGAGTAACAATGTGCAGAGACGTGCAAAGCATAGCAGGTGATCAGAAAATGTAAAGCAAATTGTTGAGTATGTAATACCTTGGCAAGTCATTTATCCGAGAATCTTTAGTATATACAGCACTCCGACCCAGAGAAGGCGACGACTTCTCCAATTCTGATTTCAGGCCCTGAACATATGAATCAACAGAAGGATTAACAATTACATCCATTCATTACAAGATGGAGACATAGGAATCTTAAATGTAGTGGACAAAGCAGAGCTGTATCATTTAAGCCAAGTGTAGCATCTATGTCTATAACTGACAATGTATATTATACCACGTGGAAAAGACATAGGTTTCAGTTATCACAACAATGATATGCACTGGGATAGAGGAAATTTTTTAGCAATATTTAGAAATAGAAAGAATGAACAGCTGCTATGAACCTCAAGTAAAAATGAATATAATGTAAAACACTCAGCAAATATTGAGGTAAGAACTTTATACTACAAATCACCACAATATCAAACTTACACGTTTTAAACCTTCATGTAGATGGTTCACCTCCTGCGAAATATGGCACTTAAGTGAATAAACAGATTCTGTTTCCATACTTTCTTCGCCACTTTCAGGACAATGGATTCTGGTCACAAACAACAAAAGAGATGCTATTATTAATTATGTTACAGACAGCAGTGGATATAATATAATTTCCCCGAACACATTTTCAATGTGCTAGGATTGAATTCTATGATTCTGAAACTAGTCTTTGGGTAGATGCTCTAGAAAATGCTGAATAGAACACCTATTTTGATAATGCTAATTGAAAACTTAATATCAAGTACAAGTGTACAACTTCCTATCAAGTTTTAGAAGCACTTATCTCCATAAATCCTGCTAATTGAGCAGAGGATTAAGCAATGAAACAAGATTGAGAGCAAAGAAAGCATATAGATCATGCAAAAAGCCATGATATTCTATGCTTAAAATTTTAATAAGAACATTGGAATTAACTACATAAAGTAGGCATACAATAGCACCTAAAGAATACCAGTATACAAAACAGTGGTGTTAAATCGCATATAACATCAAATTTCAGTGGTTAATGATAGTAGAAGAAACTAATGCAGACCTGCTAACAAGGTCTATACCAAAAAATTTCTTCAATGCATCTGCATCTTCACTGCAAAAGAAATTAATCGGAAGTAAATACATTTATCCAATGCCAAATGTGTAAAAATTTGAATTAATAAGGGGGAAGAAAAACACAGAACCCAGTAAGAGTGTAAATAGTGTAATGAGGAAAGGTTGATGGTTAATGACTCAAATCAGGTAAGATAAAGTGACCCCAAAAATTAGTTATTGTTTTTATAATACTTTGTCCAGAAACATTCAGTACAAGAAACATCCAGCAAGTGTGTTACCCAGAACCAGAAGATCTCAGTGCTGACGAAAGGGTGAACAAAAGTTGCGTCCAGCACTCTTCAGCATCCTAGAGAGAGAAAATTCCATTGTTAGTAATCCAAAACAGAAATTTAGAATAATGACATCCTTGTTTGCATACCTGCTGCATGTAAACTCCATTGTGAAGCTGAGCAAATTGAGGATACTTGCTCCGCAAAGCCTACAAAAGTAGATGATCAGTAAAAGAAAAATCCAGAGAATGAAACAAACTGTTAGTTTACAGAAAATATAGTAAGGCTCATTAGCATAGCTCATGTGAGTAGCAATATACTTTCATACATGCAACGGTTTGCGGTTCTGTAATTTCATCTCTCACAAGAACATTTCAGTTTAACACAACTGGCATTGAAAACAGGCACAAATAAACAGCCCACGAAAATGTGAATCAGCAATCAGCATTGAGAATCATCCCATGCGCATTCAAATAAGGTCCATACATATAGCGATACAAAAGGAACCTTGAAAGAAGCACATGTTCTGATGTCTGACCGGCAAAGGCGGACACACATACAAATGACTAGGGGCTTAAGCCATTAATAAACATGATTTTTTTAAAATATTTTTCCTTTGTAATTTTTTTAATTTATGCCAATTTTATGTAATTTTTTATACAAAAGCCCTTCTCCATGAGCTAAATTATACAAGAATATAGTTTAAACAATTTTTTTTAATAAAATAGCCCTTACAAGTGATGATTTCTGTGTCCGCCCCTGCTGACCGGTTACCATGTATTTCAAACCGATCTAACCCAAAATTGAAACAATAGACATTGTTGTATGAACTGAAGCAGATCATACCGTCAAAAACCGCACAGGTGCCACTGGCCGGACATTTTTATCAAGTTCGTTGAACAATTCCCTTGTTGCAACAGTCAATGAATGAGAAGATTGGTCAACAGTATTGCTTCTTACAGGAGGAGGGTACCTGAATAATAACCAGACAACATATAATACCAACTGCGGTAGCATAGACAAACATTTTGAGGCAATACTTTTTTTCAGGTCAAAAAGACAACTCACTGTATCAAGGCAGATTTCAATTCTGGCACCGAATGCAAACATTGTAATGTAGAGTTCATATAACAAGTGTTTCCCAGATTTACTAATCCAGCAGAATGACCCTGAAGCAAATGTGAACAGATCAGATCAATGTAAATCAACTTCTTTAAAGTTCAAATCACACATAAGTATGTGAAGGTGTCAGACAAACAAAACATCTTCCCAAAAAGCATGTGCAGCTTACACAAAAGGATTAGTTTTTACATAGTCAAACTTGTTTTACATTGAGAACACTTAACTTTCTCAACATATTCTCATTAATATATTGTTAAGAAATAAATAAGGTTCAGAATAAGACAGCTCCCAATCTGATATGAATACTCCCAAAGCAGCGAGACTGATAAAGGGAACAAACAGATTTCAACTTTTGATTGATAACCTCCAAACCTTCTGCCTTTAACTCAATTGGAGAAAATCCAATTATAACAATCTTATCATAAAATAGAAAAAATACTACTCCCTCCGTCCCATAAAAAAATACGTACACTTCCATTTTCCTCCGTCCCACAAAAATATGTGCATTCCATTTTTGGAAAAGTTAAATCAATTAAATAATGTAGGTTACACAATCCACTGACTCCACTTTAACTACCATTCCCCTCCTCCCTCTTACTTTACCATACTATTCTCCTCATCTCTCTTACTTTACCAATTTTATCTTAATTCTCGTGCCATACCCAGTGCCCATATTTTTATGGGACAGAGGGAGTAATATCTATTATTACAGTGTTCTAAAAACCTTCGACTGTATTTACTTGCAATATTTCCCCATTTGACCAAATCATGGCAGTACATAGAAAAAGCTTTAACCCGCCCGAGATATCACTCGTCTTCACTCTTTAGTACTATTTCTTTGAAGTTGTGGAAATACAAATGGACTTACAACAGCAACCGCTTGTTCTTCTTCTGGCATGTCTTCTGCAAAAATAGGCCCCTTCTCTGGAGCCTTTACAATCTCATCTGCCGTTCCCATCATCATTAGTTTCTGGCCCTGAGCAAACAGAGGAAGTATGACTCAGGGTTTACTACGATTATGAAGGGTCTTATCCAATTAAGAAAACAACTACCTCCTTTTTTTAGATTAACACCATTACGGTGGAGGGTTCGTGGGTCCCTCATCCCTTCATATCATAAGAGGCTCATTTACACGATTCATGCCCAAAAGTGGCATGTAAAGCTAGAATTACAATGAGGGCAAAATTAACAAATAGACTAGAGTAGTTAGTTGACTACCTCCTTGATTCCTACTTTTGACCAATCTGCATCATCCTATAAAGTCACAAGGGAATGCATCAGTATTATGAACTCACACTATATTGAAAATCTCAAAATTGTTCCCGCAGCAAAATAAGGCATGTTGTTGTTGATAAAAATTATAACAAAACCACAAAACTCTTTAAAAGGTCAATAAGACGCCCTCACTTAATAAACAACTGCTTCTATACCTTTAACAAGCCACCTTTAACCACAATCTTTTGTCTCTCCGGTGGAACTCCTGTTAAGTCATATAACTGGCACTTGAAAACGTATGGGGGCTGGGTAGTGTCAATTTCCATATTGGAAAACACTTCCTTTTGCCACTTTACACTTACTGAAAAATCGTTATAAATTATTACGATTTTGGAGCAGCGGGTGCTAGATAGCACAAATTGCATAAAAATATCACAGGAGATAAGCATGTCATGTATAAAATGAAACGAGTTCCTAAATATGCAAGGTGCAATCATCTAACATATGTGTGCCAAGCTTGGCAAATCCTACTCAATCATCGTTTCCTATACACCAGATATAATATATATGTTCTCTTCACTATGATATTGAGAGTTTAGCAGTTTACATAAAATGCCAGCTTTCGCTACCATCCAAAATTAAAAAGATAAAAACTATATCTATTAACTCCAGAACACGAGCATTCAGCTTCACCTTAGTTTGACAATCAATTATTTCCCGATACTTCTGCCCCATTCAAAACCGTAGCTTTGCTAGATAATTCCCGATGTAGCATATCATGTATCAAAACCGGAGCAGATGCCCAGGCTGTACCAAAAATTACATTCTCTTCACCCCACATCAAGCCGATAAAAAAGTTCAATTCATCCTGGAAGTTCAAAACTAAAGTTTGCCTCGCTTGATCTAAACAACTAAATCTTCATCGAGACAGTTCTAAACTAAACACATTCAAACTACGAGCACCACAAAAACCAAAAACTTGAACAGTCAATCTAGACGGTGGCGACAATTCAAAATCCCAAACTAAACAGCGAATTCGTCGCAGAAAAAGCACCACCGAATACAAATCGAAATTGCAATGATGCTGATCGTACCTTTCAACATGGTAGCGGGTGAGTACGGTGAGGAAAAGATCGAAGCTTTACTATGTGTCGTGCGTGTTTCTTAGCTTGCGCAGAAGGGCAACTGATTCCTGAAATTGATATAGGGCAACCGATAAAAATATGTGACTTTAATTTGTAGTAGTACTATATTTGCTTCTTATAATTCATTTTTTCATCAAACTAGAGTCACGCATGTCATTTTGGTTCGTCCCGCAACGAGAGTTGCACTTCATTTTTCATCCTACAATAAGAGTTGCGCTTCATTTTTATTATAGTAGATCTTAAATTCTACTAAATCAGTTCACCAACATTTTATTATATAATCAATATATAAAAGTGGATTTCATATTCCATAACTTTTCTAATCCACTATTTGTTATATTTTTATAATTCTTGCCCACATAAGAGCGTCTCCTTTGAAACGGAGGGTGGGAGTGATAAAAAACCTATTGAGTTATTGATTGGTTCAATCTGAAACAACACCAATTTTGAAGTAGTTGTCTAAAATGAGAACACTTGCTATTTGCTAACATTAATCTAACGCAAAGTAGCACAACAAATTTCAAAGTACATAAGTAACAACCATACACTTCCTAATAGTCCAATGTTTAGCATAAGTCATACTATCAATATATTTATAGACAATCATAGTATATAGAAAATTGATAATTTGATACTAAGTGGTGTGTTAACTATGTTAATGACAATAAAAATATTGAAGATAATAAGTTGGTTATAAATTAATTATATTTAATCGATCTATGCAGATATTTTCACAAAGCACATATAGCCTCAATGTAATGTATAACGTTCAATCATTTTAATATTTATACGGAAAAACAATATTTATAAAATCTATTTAGACAATTTTTAAATCACATTGTTAAGATAGCATTTATAACAGGTAATTAATCCGAATGGGTAATTAAGTAGGGAATATATGGAAATTAGGGAAAAACCGTGAATTATAAAAAAAAAGAAAAAAACTGCAAAAAAGCCCAAATTCAACCATTGTTGGTCGGCTCTTCGCCGAGTTCCCCTTGCCTTGTTGAAGAACACTGGTAAAAAAAATCCACTGTTTCCGAATCCGCCGCGATTGAATCTCTCCAACGCCGCAGAAATCGAGCGGAAGCCTCGACCCGGTGTCAAAACGGGAATCAATGTATGGAGCCTCCGGAAAGATGGGCCGCGGCGGCGGAAGCGGCGGAAAAAGGAACATTCACGCGCCGCCAACCGGCCGCCCTACCCCGGCCAGCCGCTTATCCATGGGCGGGGGCCCACGCGGTCGCGGCGGGCCGCCGGCCTCCTCGCTGCAGGTGGAGGAGAGCTTCAGCCTTGTTAGGGAGAACCCTTTGAATTTCGGGATGGCAATCAAGCTAACTGCTGACCTTGTGGAGGAGATCAAGCGGGTGGAGGCGCAGGGTGGTGCGGCGCGCATCAAATTCGGTGCTAATGCTAGTGGGAATGTGAGTTTTTGGATTCAATTTGTGGCGTTCTGGTTGAATTTTTCCAAATGCGGTTAAGGCTGATTATTTGGGGAGGAGGGTTTAGGGAACAATTAGATAATTTGGTTTTTGTGATTAATTGCTCTAGTTCCGTAGTAGACTTCTGCTTTTGCCTGTCTATATTGAAGCATGAAAATAGGGTTGAACTGCAAATCGGAGATTAGACTGTATTCCGAGCTCCATATTTATTGCTCGAATTAGATGGTTGGCACAGAAAATATATGAGTTTCTTTATTTTATTTTATCTGATGGTTTCTTATTGCGACAACATGATGCAGATTGCTGGCTTTCGTTTGATATGAATAACTTAAGCATAAATTGCTTAGTTTTGAGTTTAGTAGCCTAGATTGAGAAACGCAATGAATCTGGTAATGAAGGAAACAAAGAGGGAAAAGGACTTGCCATTGATGACTTTGGATTACTAGAGATTAATGTCCTTCAATTGATGACTTTGGATTACTAGAGATTAATGTCCTTCAATTGATGACTTTTACCCACAGAGAAGCCCATGAGTTTTTGTGTTGATACATTTTATAGGAAACATATCATTTTGTGGTAAAATTCAGAATATGGACTGTATAAGAGGATTGCCCTTCAATTATATATTAGAACGTCAGTCCCATGTCTTTGTTATACAATAGTTATAGGGAAAACCTTTTGAGCCTCTGAAAATAGTAATCATTTGTAGGTATTTCAATTTAGAAACATTTGAAGACAGTGAATTGCATAAAGGCTCCCTTTTTACATTGGGACAAGTAAGTTCTTCTCCTAGCTGACATTAATATCATGTCGATTGTTGTTCAGAAATTATTTGTTAGCTACCCTCCTCCTTTGCCTACTTGTTGTTAGCTTTCATCCAAATGGGTGACATTTTGAGAATGCCATAGAGCCGAAGAGCCACCTGCAATGCTGTGCCTCTTTCTTTTTTCTATTAATACCAGAAAGAAGTTATTTGTTTCGTCCTAGCATTTTATTGGCACCCTGGCGCGTCCTCCCTTGAGTATGAGTTGCACTTCCCCGTTCATCTTATTTATAAGTTTATAGATTAGTATTACATAGGATGATAAGTTTTTTTGCATATTGATACATTGACAGTGCTTATAAGATATAATTACCTGTAGGTGATTTCACAGGATAGATATGAGATTATAAAGTTTGACTTTATATTTGATGACAATACAACATTTGAATGCTCAGTGCTCTTATTTTCTTTCAACAGGTTATTCAAGTAGGGGACAAAGCCATCAAATTCACTTGGTCCAGGGAACCAGGGGACTTATGTGATGTATATGAAGAACGTCAGAGTGGTGATGATGGAAATGGCTTGCTTGTAGAGTCAGGAGGCACTTGGCGTAAGGTTAATGTAGAGCGAGAATTAGACGAATCAACTAAAAATCACGTCAAAAGGCTGTCAGAAGAAGCCGAACGCAAAATGAAATCACGAAAGTACGTCATTTTCCAGAACTTTCATGGTGTCAGAATTAGTTCAGCCTTCGCGCACTGACTTCTCAGATTAAAATAATTTTTAGTAGTTTTTACAATATATTATAATGATTTGCATTTATGGGAGGTAAAATGAAGATTCTGAATAATCTGAAACATTCCTGCTGCTATGGCTGATGATATTAGCAGGTTATTATCCTAAAAAAATATTGCTTCTCTGAGAATTTTTTTTTGTTTGGGGGAGTAGGCGGAAGGTGGGGTATGTGTGGTTAAAAATATTCTGCCATTGCTTTTTCTTTCTTTATCTTTTTCTTGCTCTTTAACTAGTTCCTTCATTTCATTCTGTGTATAACTTTATTAATTTTTTTGGGTTCATAGGTTGTGGGAGGGATGGCTGGTGAGCTTTGGTTACGGGCATGCATTAAATGACGTGTGTGTTTTTTGGAATAATATGATTACATGTGCATATTTGTTATGGGTGTCAGTGTCACTTCTAATAGTAAATAGTCCCTCCTGATGTATACCCAATCCCAGTCTTGAGAGCGAAACACTAGAGAGGTTTTCAATCCATTGGCCTGAACATCAAAATTTTACGCGTCAACTTGTGCTTGTGAAAGAACTTAATTAATATTCCAAAAAAATTAATTTTTCTTACCTTTGCTGGAACTTTCCAGAGACTAATGCACTCCCAGTTTCGATGATATGATAAAAGAAGATCCAATAGTAAGGATATGAGATACTGGTAACATCTACCTAACCCACTGGTATTTATTGTATTGTTTTCCACCTTGAATGTGCAAGAATGAATTTCTGCATATTCTGTCAGCTATAAAAATTTGTTCAAATTTAACTTGTAACCACTGAGCATGATGGTTCCATGGGTTCAAAGTTGAACTTATCCCTATCAGTTTATTTGTTTCTTTAATCCTTTCTTTTCGTGATAACAGATCAATTGTTTTAGATCATCAGAATCCAGCTATGAAGAATCAAATGAAGGCATTTGCTGCTTCTGAGTGTAAGTGGTCCTTAATTTGATGAAAGTTCTCTTTGTCAGCTTCTCCATAATTTGTACTTTTTCTAGGTTTGGTTTGTCAATTACTACTGGAAGTGAATATTGGTTTCAATAAACAGCCACAACATTTCTTAAGGCTAATTGCATAATCTGGAGCTTCCCCCTTAGGATGTCCCTCTTCACTAAAAAATAATGTGGGGCTTACCAACCACTAAATTTAAGGATAGTAATCTGCTTGTATCTAAGACTTTTTTTTTTCTGGCACTCGACTTAAATCTGTAATGAGTCAAAATTGATAGATAAGAATTTTGAGATGGTATAGAAGTAGTATGGCAGAAGAGCATTCTGCAGTATTATGACTGATTGTTACCAGCTTTATGTGTTGATTCTATGTGATTCTGTTTCAGCTACTCAATGGAGAAGTTTCAAGAATCGGAAAGAACCTCCTTTCAAGAAGCCAAAATCTGAACCAACTTCAGGTAATGTGTAGAATTTAACTTGAAATGTTATAGAAATGAGTTGAATAATGAAGGACATCTTCATTTCATTCTTTTTCTTGAGTATATTCATGAAAGAGAACTGAGAAATTTCTGTATGTGGCTTCATTATACTGTTAATATAGTAGTAACTAGCAAGCCATATCTGTGATTATGGCAGGTGGACCTCCAAAGTCTGTTTTTAAGCCTGGTTTACCTAAGGGGAGGCTCTCTTCTCGCTCACCTTTATCTTCCCAGCCAGAGCAACGTGGTCCTTCAACATCTCCAATCGGAATTGGTGATTTTGGGAAGGGACAAACTGTTGTCTCGGATTTTGCGGCAACTCAAAATCTGAATAAAGTTTTGAGCTCTGAAAAAGATACAGCCAACAGAAGGAATAGTACCATCAGCGATAGATCTAAGTTGAATGTTGAGGCCAAACCTACTGATTTAAAGAGTCGGATTACTTCTCTACTCCTGGAGCATCAGTCTACAGGAATGAGCCTTAAGGTGAGCTGGCATTTAAGCAATTTCTGTCTCTATTATGTTACTTCAATCTTCCCTGAAAATCATAACTAAAGAACTACAAAGACACGCTTGCCACTTGTACTTGAGATGATAGAGGATGTGGGAGGGGAATGCACTTTACATTAAGATTCTAAATTAAATTTGCAACTTTGTAGTTTCCTTCCGCCTTTTGGTGAGTATGCTCTGATGTCCTTTCTTTGTCAGGCCTTGGAGAGAGCTATTGGAGATCCAATGCCCAACTCGGCTCGGAGAATTGAGCCCATATTGAAACAAGTAAGGATATTCCTGATAGCAATGGTTAGCAATAGTGTTAAATACTTTCAACTATCAAATTTTTGTTGACAGATTGCAATTTATCAAGCACCTGGGAGATATTTCCTAAACGCAGGAGTGGAGATGGAAAGCTCCAAGAAGCTACCTCAAAGCAGAAGGTGTGTGTTTACTTGTCTCATTTTTTTTTTGTTCTCTCTTTCTTTTGGTATGCATATGGTTGTTTGTTGGGCTCTAACTATTATATATGTCTTCAGTTCTCCAGAAGTTAATCGTGACCAATCTCCTGCACCTAGGAAGTTTGACCAACTTCCTAGGGAAGATCCTAGCATTCACATTAGTACAGATACCAATAATGAACCGGGTGAATTGAATTATACACCTACTCATCTAGCAAACATCATAGAGAAAATAGGTACTCAGAATTCGCCTGAAAATATAAGTGACAAAAATCCTTCTAACAATAACGAAGGTGTGGCTGGCAGCTCCAGTGATAGTGGAAGTGACAGTGATAGTAGTGACAGTGGCAGTGATAGTGGAAGTCCTAGCAAAAGTAAAAGCCGAAGCCCAGTGGGTAGTAGTAGTGACAGTGATAGCGATGCATCTTCGAGCAGCAAGCAGGCATCTGATGAGGATTTAGATATTATGAATAGTGATGATGAGAATGAATCCGAGCATAAATTGCAAGATCCTGATAACGACCCTATTGATATAGGGAATTCAGATATTCAAGATCCCTTTGGTGAGATTGAGATTGAGATTGAGAAAGACTCTCCTGAATGTGACCATGGTCTGCAAATGCCCCTGGCTAATAATATACTTGCCGGTAAAGAAGACGAAGAAAGACGAGTCTCTGAGAGAAAAGGATATGAAGAATCAGGTAGCATGGTCAATGATGGCTTCAAACATGGCCAGTCGGATACTCAGGGAAGATCATCAAAGGGAAAGTCTAAAAGACGCTCTGATGATAATAATTTGGAAGACAGGGGACACAGCAAAAAGAAGTCAAAGATTAAAAACTCAAGCGAACCAGTTTCGGGGACTATAAACTCTCTTTTTGGCGAGAGCCCTTACAACTCATTTTCGCCTGATAGGCCTCTGCAAGGCATAGACACTCAGCCTGTTGACCTAATGGAAGACAGAACCTACAAAAATGATAGACATTATTTCGATCAACAAACAGGTCCTAACTATCAACCAATATCACATAGACCTGTTTCCGATTCTCAGCCAGCGCAAAAATCTTCTGAAGGTCGTGGATGGACTGAGGCTCCTTCTGGAGAAAAACGAGCTGGTAAACGTCCTGGTTTGCTTAATGAGCAACAGCAGTTACAGTTTTCCACCGGAGTTGGAGACAAACATGCACCAATCATAGAACCCAATATCAGAAAATCTGAAATGACAGGTAAGGTGAAGGAAACAGGCCCTGGTTTCAACTCACACAGGGGGTATTCTCCCAAGATTGACATTCCGAGTACTGCCGATAGATCTCCGATGATGAATGGACGGAATGGTGTACTTCGAAGAGAGCAGTCAGACTTAGAGTTGGGTGAATTTCGAGAACCCTCCCATGAGGAAGCTCCAGCATCTAAGAAGCAATTTGAGAGGAAAAATTCTTTTAAACATTTGGAAAACAAACGAAAGGATGCTGAATACTGGAACTCAGATTTCAGTGGAGGAAAGACTTCTGATAAGATCCCAGCGGATCCGGGAAAAATGTCTTCACCAAATCCAGATGCTGTTATTTCCAGCAATCCAGATGGACCTTATAGGAGGAAGGCCCAAGAAAATTATGTTGATGACCGGACAAGACCTCATCATAGAAGCACCCAACCTCTTGATGCACATCATCAGCCCCAAGTGGATATCAACTCCCAGCAAAATACAGCACCAGAAGTGAGTGGTAAAACTAGATTTGCGGAAGCTGGGATGAGCAGAGGTGCTAGCATTGAAGCCTATGGAGATGCTTCCCGGAAAATTCCAGGTAATTCAATAGAACAGCAGCATGATCCAATACAAGGAGTCGAACCCCGTGCCACTAAGCAAAGCAAGAAACAGAAGTCCAATAGGCCAACTGTCTCGAATGATAGACGAACAGATGCTTTGACTGGGAGCAATGATAGCCAGCAACAAAAGAAATTTTCTTCTTCAGATGATACCAGTTGTTCATTCACTAAATTTGAGAAGGAGCAGCCTGAGCTGAAGGGTCCGATAAGGGATATTTCTCAGTAAGTACAAACAGTGATCTTATGGTTTTCCTGGAGTATCTGAAAATTTTCCTCAGCATCAAACCTTTTTATATGTTCTTTTACATTTCTGGCTTAGTTATATATGCATGTCTACTTCTCAGGTACAAAGAATATGTGAAGGAATATCAAGAAAAGTACGAGAGCTATTGCTCCTTGAACAAAATCTTGGAGTCATACAGGTATGTCGAGCCCTACTAGTTCTGATTGTTGATTCTGGACTAATTGAGTCCACTGACTTTCATATATCCTGTTTGTTAGGGATGAGTTTAGTAAACTTGGTAAGGATCTTGAGGCTTACAAAGGTAGGGATGTGAAAAAATATAATGACATCTTGGAGCAGATGAGGTCATCATTTCGTCAATGTGGGGAGGTACACTTTATTGTTTATTTCATGGAGTTTAATTTTAAGAATCTTATGTGGCCATTTTATTCCCGTGGTCGTTCATGTTGTTGTAGCTTCATAACTGTGTTCCAAAGTATAATTTGGTGACTGCAACCATCGCAGTGAACAGTGCCAAATCTGTTGATGTCTAGATTCTAGAGCCTTTTTTGTGTGGACGAGTTCTGGTTCTTCTAAGACTAACACTTAATGTATTGCAGAAACATAAACGCTTGAAGAAAATATTCGTTGTGCTTTATGAAGAGTTGAAGGTGTCTAACCTCTTCCTCTTTATAAACTTCATGACTTGATTCTGTCCATTGTTTTAACACGACTCCTGTCTATGTTCATTGCAGCATTTGAAACAGATGATCAAAGACTACGCCACCTCATATAAAAAGGACTGATTCTTTTATACAAACACTGCCTCATGATCATCCTTCATTACTAGCGGAGTTCCAGACAAAACCTTGACGGAAAAAAGCTCCCAGATCTAGCCTCCGTATTCAAAAAGCCGGTGGCAACAGCTCGTGCTGCAAAGAGATACTGAACTTGTATATATGAGTGAGTAATATATTTGTTTTTGTCTTGGTTCTTTGTGGTACAGTATATATTCTTGTGGTTTCTTGAGGGAGATGAACCTCATAGTTTTATACAGTTCTCTCTCCCAATTTTGACATTAGTTTTTTATATTTCTCTCCCAATTTTGACATTTCTTTAGTATCATAGTTGTTGATGATGCTGGTACACATAACAGGAACCAAAAGTGGTTCCACATTTTGTTTCTTTTGAATTTTAATATGATTTCAAATTTGAACATTCTTGTTTTCATTTTTCGTCCTTCAATTTTCTCTTTTTAGAAATAAACAATCTTCATATTATCATCTTTCGTGTACTATGGTAATATAGTGGAATATATCAATACCAAAAAATAAAATAATTTGCCCCATATTTTGTTGCGAGGGCAATCTCGATAAAATACTGTTAAAAATAAATTTTTTTATTATATACTCTATATATATTCACACTTTTATGAGCATTGATAAAAGAAAAAATATCATTTAAATAATAATTTTATTGACTTCTAATTGATTTCATAACTTTCAATTTTTTCGAATTAAACCACATTTTTACTATAGTGCTTATCTAATAATGAGGTTATTCCACATTTGTGAATCGAAAAATTCAGCTAACTACCAAATTCATTGAAAAATAGTTTCGTGGGGCAATTATTAATCATAGTAAAGTCATAATAAAAATTGCAAGGTTTGAAATATATGAAATTGACCATAAATCAATTGTTATGATTTTAAATTAATTTTTTAATGTTATATTTTTTCATTTTCAAAATAATTTTATTTTACGAGCCCAATGAGTCAATACTGTTTATAGCCCAAACCCAAATTCAAAATCTCCCAAATTTAGCATCTCTCTCTCTCTCTCTCTCTCTCTCTCTCTCTCTCTCTCCTTATCTGCATCGCGGAAGGGTTTTAGCTGCAGAAGTGAAGAAAACGGATGCAAAATGGGAAGAAGAATATTGAACGATGCGTTGAGAACAATTGTCAATGCTGAAAAGCGGGGATTCGCTTCGGCTGAGCTCAAGCCTATCTCTAATGTTGTCGCCTCTTTCCTCCAAATCATGAAATACAGAGGTATGCAATGCTTTTTCTTAACAGCTGCTAGTCTTAGTCTTGCAATTGTTTTCTACTTCGTAATATTCAAATGATTCGTTGCAAAACTGGATTCTAATTCGGCGTTTATGGCGTATTAAGCATATGTGAGGGAGACATGTTATTGATCCATAAATCTTATCTTAGAAGAATTTATAAATTATTATCATGTAGTATTGATTAGAGGTTTGACTGAACAAACGCTATAATCATCAATTTTTAGATTTTAGACATCCACAAAATCAACCATGTTTCAGTGTGTAAATGATGTTTGGTTCTGTTTTTCGGGGGTTAGTCTTGTTTTAAAAGTGTAAAATGGTGTGAATAAGCTTAGAGTGATGGTGAAATGAGTCAAATGACAGGTTATGTTAAGGATTTTCAAGTTCATGATCCACATAGGGTGGGGAGGATAACAGTGCAGCTGCAGGGGAGGGTGAACGATTGTCGGGCTCTTACTTATAGGCAAGACATTAAGGCTCAGTATATGGAGACCTACAAAACTCGCATGCTGCCAACACGCCAGGTTTGATTGTTTCCTGCACAATGTTATACGTTGGTGATTTGAATCCTGTTATGTGCTGTTCCATCTAGGCTGTGATAGTTGAATGATGTGATATTGTCCTATTTGATTCGATTTCTTAATTGCCTATATTGTTCAAAGCCATCACATGTTTTTGCATGTGAGGGCTTTGGTCTCGTCTTCTTGAATTTGGTAGTTTAATCTAGTTAATGAATATGGATCAATGTTTCACTTAGGTCATTGCTTTCTATATGTAGTCAGAGACCTGAATCACCTGATAATTTAATGACACCAGCAAGAGACTTTTTGGTTAATGTTCAATTAGGGAACTAAATTTTGGTTTTTATGAATGATGCTGAATAAACATTGGTTCTTAAGACGTTGATCCGGGCACATCCCGAACAATCGTTTTAAAGAGGTTAGTATCTGGTTTTATCTCTATCCTACAGCCTTATATGCTGTGTGTTTATCTTTTGATGCTACTATGCAGCCGTATGTTTATATTGTAAATGATAATGTCACATTTTCAACGGATACCTTTTCGACTTTTATGGATATGAAGCTACAGTAAATGGCCCCAGGCTGATGATTCATATGCTTTATTACACAGTGGGGCTATGTAGTGGTCACAACGCCAAACGGCGTTCTGGATCATGAGGAGGCTATTCGGCAAAATGTTGGTGGTCAAGTGATTGGATACTTTTACTGAAGAGCTCATTTATGGTTATAATGTGACGATTTCTTGTTTAGGTAAGAAAGAAAAAATTGTGAAGCTCCCATTGCAATAACTCGGGGAGGAATTCGTGACATTTGTGTATCTTTAACAATGTCTTGTTGATACTGTGTTTCCCAGCCTTTAATCTCCTTACTAAATCTTAGTAAATCCCAAACCAATAATATTACCACATTTCCTTCATTTATGTTTGCAATAGAGCATGACACGAATGAGCAATATGTGATCTTAATAGGAGTACTATATACTGGTACTTGAAATTAATAAACAGAAGCCTGAGATATTCGTAATTTCTTAAATAATTTGTGGCTGCTTTGATTTTTTGTTTTAGTTAATTGAAAATTTTGGAAGATATGCATAGTTTCAAATTTTGCACATGGAAAGCAGCATACTGTTTTCCCCTCTTAGTTTTTTGGATTTCTCCTCGTGTTCCATTGTCAAAGGCAAGTGAAGAAAATCGAATATTTATCCTAATGATAATTTAATTGTGTATTGTCATTTTTAAAACACTATTGGGTTATTAATCTTATGTATAGACGAAATGTAGACCATTTTTGAAATTGGAAGTGAATTGTAAAATTAAGTTTTTAGTGCATCAGTATCAAGTTTGTTATAATTGTCAATTAATCTGCCGTCAAGAATGATGCTAGTGTACAAGTTTGTTATTAATTTTTTGATTCAAATCTATCAATGTACTAAGATAATAAGTACATATGATTTTCATACACTTCATATGAAAATTAATCGATTTTTTTTTTACTAAGACTATCCGCAATCATTATAACATACAGTATACGTATATAAATATAGAGATCCCAATTTCGAAGGTACATTTAAACTAAAAAAATGCATACATTTGCCGAATAGGATTTATTCTGTTGCAAAAAATAATTCAGTTTATCGATATTTAATTCCCAAAAATTGCAATTAAATTCACAGTACAACGCAATCAATATCCTATTCCTATTCTAGGAGTAATAAATTATGGAAATTGGTGTGTATTTTATTTACGACGAAAGTAATTGTAATTTAATTTTTCAAAAAATCATTTCTTTCATCCAATCATTCTCTGTCCCCCTAAAAAAACCCCTCTTTCTCGCAATCTCACACAGAAGAACGCCCAAAGTCCCTATTTTCAATTTCTGCATTAAAATCCGATTGGAATTATGATCCCTCTCTTTGAATTGTGATTTATCGCAGTGTGTCCCGAGCTAATTGATTGAGATTTTCATTTTGAGGTAAAAAAATCAAATCTTTTTCAATTTGGGCTTGGTTGTATGTGGGAACGTTGAACTTGGTTACTTGGATTAATTCATGTAAAGTAAGTATTTTTTCGCTTAATTGGTTTCATCTCTAAATGAAATTGGTTCAACTTGGAAGCCATGTATGTCATGTTTTGTTTCACTTTCTTGCGCTGTAGCTTGTTTTTGTTACATTCTTGTTTTATTATGATTAGGGAAATTGCTAAATGCTCAAGCTTTAATAACTTATTTGCTGATATAATACTGATAAAAGTATAATATGATCTTATGTGAGGTTGTGAAGTAGTTCTATCTGGTATATGATTATCCCATTTATTTCATAGTATTTGTTAGCACAGATATATCTTCCCTAAAAGAAAGTCATGTAGATCAGTGCTTGTTCGGTTTTGCAGACGATAAACAATTTAAGCCAACGGCTGCATTGTCATGCTGAATGTTGCTTCCAGCTGGTGGGATTGGGATGCCTTCTACAATGGATGAGATGAACTTGATCCAACAGGCTCAGAGGCATCATCTTGTTCGGGAACTTGGTGAAGAGATTGATTTGGAAATAGGCCCCGGAGATGATGAACATTCTTTTGTGCATAACTCTTTTCTTGGTGTTCAATCGCACGAGCCCTCTGGCAAAGACCTTGCTGACAACAAGCTTATGATGAGTTCTCAGCTCTCTAATGAGGATCAGGATTTGTCGAAGGCCCAATCTGCGAAAAGGAAAAAGAAGGTCGTTAAAAGATGGAGGGAAGAGTGGGCTGATACGTATAAGTGGGCGTACGTTGATGTCAAGGATGGGACACCAAGGATACTCTGTTCCGTGTGTAGAGAGTATGGAAGGAAGCATAGACGTAACCCTTATGGAAACGAAGGGAGTAGGAATATGCAGATGAGTGCTCTGGAGGAGCATAATAATAGCTTGCTTCACAAAGAGGCTCTTCGCCTACAGCAAGCCTCTAAAGAGAAATTAATCATTGACAAACCCATTTTTGTGAAAGGTGGGTCCTTTTGTCTCTATTTTGTTTAAACTACTAGCAAAAATGTTTTTTTTTTTTCTTTTTTATGTTTTCAATGTTGTTCCATTTGGTACATATATTCTTCTTGCTTTAAGTGGAGCTAAAGAAACCTTGTATTCTTGTTTCTTATATCCTTTATCTGTATATGAAGCATGGCTGGTTGGTTTCTATATTGTGTTTGGGCTACATCTCATATCTAAATGTGAGGTTTTTACTATTTCGGTCAATCATACCATGATTCCTAGCACAGCTCTCATGTCAAAAACGGCTGGATCTATTGTTGAGGCCGCACTTAGAAGAGATCCTCATGAAGCCGAGTTCATTCAATCTGTGCAAGAAGTGGTTCATTCTCTAGAGAGAGTAATTTCAAAAAATTCCAAGTAAGTTGCTATGTACATATGTTTTCGGAGCAGTGTATCTTCTCTTGAATTTGTGTTGTCTTATGATGTTTATTGACATTATTATAACTACTGCAACACTACAGCTCTGTAAATACCATGGAGCGGCTTTTAGAACCTGAGCATACGGTTATTTTCCGGGTTCCATGGATTGACGATAGGGGTGAAACACATGTCAACCGTGGATATCGTGTTCACTTTAATCAGGCACTTGGTCCATGCAGGGGTGGCCTACGCTTCCATCCATTGATGAACTTGAGCATTGCAAAATTTCTCAGCTTTGAACAGGTTTCTCATGCTTGTGATCTATAAAATCCCAAATTTCTTTGTAAATTTTGCCATGTTTAAACAAATTCATGTTAGTATTTTGTCACCCTTGTACATCTCATTTTCTCTTCTTTTCATGAGTTTTTTCAACTTTTTCTTCACTGAAAATCTCCCATTCGTTTCTCATTGTTATGTGTATGTAAAATTTCATTAGTAACCCCTAGAAGTTGAAGTTCAATGGACTTTGAGTAAACACCTTAACAACACCTAATTTCTTTCATGCAGACCTTTAAAAATGCTTTATCTCCATACAGACTTGGAGGCTCTTCGGGTGGAAGCGATTTTGATCCTAAGGGAAAAAGTGACAATGAGGTCGTATTTAACTTTTGATTGAGTCAATATATTGAAATTATGTGATTAACCTTTACTTATTGAAATTCTGAACCACATGTGCAGATCATGAGGTTTTGCCAGAGCTTCATGAATGAGCTATACCGCTATCTTGGTCCCGACAAGGTATTATCATGGTACTACATTTCATGAAGGCTCTTCCCATTACATTATTGGCTTTATGATTGCTTCCTCACAATGTAGGACCTCCCTTCAGAGGAGATGGGCGTTGGTACTCGTGAAATGGGCTATTTGTATGGACAATATAGACGTCTGACCGGGCATTCTCAGGTTAAATCCGATTTTATTAATCTGTGTACTGCATATACTTTTCTTTATTGGACGAATGAAAGGTTCTAGACTCGTTGCTACTTAATAACTAATCATTTGAAACTCATGTTTGTGTAGGGAAGTTTTACCGGGCCTAGAGTAAACTGGCCTGGCTCCAGCCTCAGAACGGAAGCTACTGGCTATGGATTGGTGAATAACATTCTCTTATCTTTTGTATGCAATCTTGAATCTTAGTTTGTTGCTAACTCTACCTTCTTGCTCGTTGCAGGTATTTTTCGCTCAACTTATGCTTGCTGACATGAATAAAGAACTAAAAGGACTAAGGTTCTACTCTTCACCAATTATATTGTGCAAACATATCTTGCCTAATATAATATTTGTACCGCATATGTTGGCTTTTCTCAGATTTTCTCTTCCCCACTGTTGTGCAATGTCCATGCTCTTGTCTAGATTGCTTTTCTATAGGAATGAAATTGTACTTTGATATAACTTTATTACTTGTGAAAAATGAGTGGGAAACATATTAAATTGTCTCATGGAGAAAGACAAAACTCTTCTTGAATCTTGAATATCTTAAAATGTGCCCTAGTTCTCGAGAGAATTCTGTTATGTGCATGCCTTGGTTGAGTGATACATAACTTGGTGCTATTAGAATCTTGCAATAACATGTTTTATCTTCATCTGTTCTTCAATTCCCAGATGTGCAGTTAGTGGTTCTGGAAAGATATCGATGCATGTCCTGGAGAAGCTTATTGCCTATGGTGCGCTTCCTATAACAGTCTCAGGTATGTAACGGACTTGCTTTCGCTTGGCATTTGGCGCAAATTACTCATTGGATATCGAAAATAGGCTGCCTATGGGATATCTAATGCCATTGTATTTGAGGTCCCAGCTGTTAGATTCGCTTGTAGTAGCTGAATGGCTGGTGAATTATCTACAGAACTACATTCATTTTTCCACTTCTATTTGCTTATGATTCACAGATTCAAAAGGTTATTTGGTGGATGAGGATGGGTTTGATTTCATGAAAATATCTTTCTTGAGGGACATTAAAGCTCAGAATCGAAGTTTGAGGTTCGTAAGCTCTGTGGTGTGCAGTGTGCACTACAGTTTTTAGAAATTACCAACTTAATATTACTGCCGTTACTTGCAGAGACTATTCGAAGACTTATGCTCGTTCGAAGTACTATGATGAGTCAAAGCCTTGGAATGAAACGTGTGATGTTGCATTTCCTTGTGCTTCCCAAAATGAGATTGACCAGTCCGATGCTATCAACTTGGTCAATTCAGGATGCCGCATACTTGTAGAAGGTAATGCCCGACATTTAGCAACCCCTTTTGACACGATTTTTGTTCTCTTATAGTCGTCTTAAACTACTTTCTATCCGTTTAGGATCGAATATGCCTTGTACACCAGAAGCGGTTGATGTCTTAAGGAAGGCCAATGTCTTAGTAGCTCCTTCTATGGCTGCTGGAGTGGGTGGGGTATGCTTTTTGATGCTTATCATAACATTGTTCAGTTTCAATGCCTAAGGTTGCATTACATTTCTGATGAATGCTTCTTGAAAATTCGAGAACAACTGTTTAGTTGTTGGTTGATTGATGTGATACATGTGATTAAAATCAAGTTAATTTTTTGAAAGCTAAAGCATTTACATGTTTACACACAATCTTGTCATTCCATTGGTATGCTCTATTTTTCTTACTATCTTACGCTCAAACAATGTTCGAAACTTAATATGGTACTGCAGGTAGTAGCCGGAGAACTTGAACTAAAAGAGTGCAACTTGAATTGGTCACCTGAAGATTTTGAATCCAAGCTACAGGTGAGAAACCTTCAAATAAACTTGGGATTATTGCTACAAATTTAGGACTTTTAACTTTAGGCTGTTTAGAGTGTCCACACTGTTGTGAAGTTCCTAGGCTACGCGTCTTAATTGCAGGTCTGTGACTGACGAGGATCGTATCACATCCTCTATGCATGACATGATTAATTTGCATTTGCAGGAAGCGATGAAGCAAACCTACCAGAGAGCACTGAAATCAGCAGCTGATTTCGGTTACCAGAAAGAAAGCCCCGAGTAAGGCTAACTTCGTATCCAACACTGTATGTGTCTGCTCTAAAACCCAGCCATCTTACCTCCCTTCATTCGCTGTCTTCTACTGCAGGTCATTGGTGCACGGAGCTGCCATATCTGCTTTCCTGACAATCGCAAGCAGCATGGCCGACCAAGGATGTGTATAATAGGCCACCGCTGCTCATGGCCACAAAACTTCACTCCAGAAGTCGATGGATTCGCAGTGGGCGCTGATCGTCGGCCTTGAAGGTTGAAGACCGGAGAAGTTGAGAATCACTTGATTGTAAATTGTGTTTCATAGCTACATTAGACTGGTTATAGCTACTTTGATTTGGGAATCTATTGATGTAATGGAAATGAAAAATCATAATCCCTCAACAAAATCAAGAATCAATGTTAATCCAGACAAACTTCTGATTGCAACCAAATTATCAAATGCATCAAAATCAAAATGCAGAATTCATAGCCTTAAATAAATCTGTAACGAAGGTTTGAATTTGATTAATGAGATCTCAATGTTACATCCCAGAAATAAACTTCTGATAATAATCAATTTATAATCAATTTAATCAAAATCAAAATGAAAATGCAGAATTGATAGCCTTGTGTAAACCAGCAACACAGATTTGATTAATTAGAGAGATAAACGGATTGTCAAAAGGAAATTATACACATAATACCAGAATAATCAGATAAACTGGAGAAATCACGGATTCATTGTACATCACAGAGATAGAAAACAGCAAAACCTAAGCAAAATCGATATAGAAAAAGCCTAGGTGCCGAAGATCTTCAAAGCAGCTCAAAACCCTAACCACGCGCCTTGAGCTCCGCGAGGCGTCTGGTGAGATCGTCCTCGTCGACCTTCTCGCTGCTCTTCACGGCAACGGCGTGCGCCGCCGCCTGCGGGAGGCCGACCGACACCTCGAGGCCGTAATCGTCGGCGACCTGCTGCATGAGGCTGTTAACCTCGCCCTCGGGAGTCGAGAGCGAGGTGCTGCCAGCCATGGAGCTCTCCATGAATTCGGCCTGCACCTCCATGTTGACGAACTGGCGCTCGAACTGGTCCATCGTCTCCGACATCTTCTGCAGGTTGCCGGTAGCGAGCGTGGACTCGAGCGATTTGACGATGCTGCCCATGGACTTGCTGATCGCGTTCATCTTCGCCTGCGTGTCGAGGCGCGCGACGACGGCGTCGAGGCGGGAGGAGAGGCGGAGGTAATTCATCTGCTCGTTGCGCTTGCGGATCGAGTTCTCGGCGTAGATCCGGGCGCCGTCCATGTTGCCCTTCTCGATCGCCTTCTTCACCTTTAATTTCTCAGCCTTCTCCTCCTTCTCGCACTTCCTCGCCTGCCTCTGGAGACTCTTCGACGTGAATTTCAGATCCATGATCTGCTGCATCAACTTCTCCGCGTTGCCCATGGCGATTTCTGGAAAGAGGATTTGAAAATTTTGGGAATTGGATTCGGATTGAATGGAATTGTTGGCTTTCAGAATTTTGGGGAAGGGTTTGGGATTTCTAGCCTTTAAATTGTCTTCGCTTTTGGAGCATGGATCGGGTGGGACGGGTGCAGAGGAAGATATTTTGTAATCGAATTGGGAGGATCTATCCGATCCGGATTAGGAGAAATGGGTCGGGTCTTGATATGTTGCGCTCTGATTGGATGGATTTTGTCGGGTAAGTTACCGTTACAACGACTTTTTCCGAAACGCGTAGACAAATTATTCTAATTGTATAAAAAATAATTCTATATAAATTGAACCCAAAAAAATTATTGGATATTAGTTCTTCCAGTTAAATAAAAATATTACATTTTCTTTAATAATTATGTTTTTTTAATACACTTCATTACTGATATTTAACATTGTACTTATAAGTAACATCATTACATCAATGTATAGATAAATTCATGAATCATGAACCTATTTATATTACATAAAAATATAGTACTAGTTGGGAGTACTTCTATTATCATCCTAGCTATGAAAAACTTTTTATTTTGTCCATTTCACCATTTTAGATCTTTTATTGTATCTCAACTTTCTATCTTCCATGTGATTCCTAACATTTGATTATTTAATGATATTTATTCTGCATAATTTCACCAGACTATAAATGATTAACAAAAGTTGGAATAGTACTACTAAAGAAGAAGGTTTGTATGGAACAAAAGTTCCAATTACAAATTGTAGTTTCTTGTAAATTATGATAGACACCTAACCAAAAAAACGAAATTTAGAACAAAGATTCTGCATGGAGCAAGATGTGAAAAGGTCCACGTGTAAAAGAACAATTTTTTATTCCAAAAATTTCATTTTTCCATAGTCATTGTGCAACACTGAGGAAGAAAGAGGTATGATGATGAAGATACAATTTCTCCCCCTTTTACCACTACTTAAATTGTTTCTGTAGAAATCAATGGTGTATTGTTAAGTGGTTATTTTTGGTTTTATTTATTTTCCTGATAGAAACAAAAATTAGCAGTCTTGATTGCCACGTGTAAGCCTCTCCCTCCCTGAGCTCGTGTGTCTATTACTAGTAGGATCGATTTTCGTCTTTTTCCTATTTTTCCCTCATTGTCATCCCTTCTGTTTTGACAAAAACATGGAGGCAAGGATTCGTGTAGATTTGACATTTTTTAGAGAGAAGAGAGTATGTGCAGTTATGAGGGAGAAAAGAGACCCTTTTTGCTTATCTTTTAGATTATTGAACAAAAATTAATAGTACTATTATATTTGGAGGTGCATTTTTCTGATTTGGGGCGTTGGAAATGACCGATAATGACAGGGAACAAGAAGGGCGTGTGTTTTGAGATAGCATTGGCGGTTCCCAAATGGGGTGAAAACAGAGGAGATGAGAGAGAGGGAGCTCATTGCGTTGATGTTCTTGTTGATGAGCTCAGGAAAAATGGGCTCATTGTTGAAAGAGATGATGGCCTTCAAAATGAATTCATCAAGGTAATAATTTTATCTTTTCATTGTCTCTTGGATTCCTATTTTCAAGTTTCGATCTTTTCATCGAATCACGTATGAAATCAGTCACATTTTGCTGCATTCTTGATTTACATATGTTAAGAGTTCTTGGTTCTGTGATTGTCTTCCAAAACTATGCCAAACGACGTCGATATTGCCCTTATTTGCAGTTGGCAGCATCGGATGAAGTCATTGGAAGGGCTGCAGCTGCATTGCAGTTCAGAAAGCCAACTTATTTAGGTGATTGGTTCAGTTAGCTCTCATTTTAGCATATATATATTCTGTTGATTTTATTCTTGCAATGACCCGTGTCTCCTTCAGGGATGGATCTTCCATTTGAATGGGAGGAGGCCGAGGCTTTCATTAGGCTACCAGACGGCTCCTTGTTCAGTTGGTGCGAACGATTCCATTGCTACAATCATATAATATACGGGATTGTAAGTCGTACATACCTAAAACTCGTTTAAATCAGCGTTAGTAGTACGATTTAGTGAAGGGGTAAATCCATTGTTCATATGGAACTACTGTGATAGTTCCATTGAACTCGTTTCCGTTTCGTTATAAAAACTAGAGGGTTGAACTCTAATGCCAATCTTGTTACATACTATTGTGCAAGAAGTGCATCTGTGATTAGTAAAATTGGACTCAGTCTAGTTTTAATCCCTTTCCGGAGCTTATGCTGATTAAAGCAGAAATTGGCAGGTAAACACTGCAGAGTCTGTTGTAGTGCTGAGATCTGATAGTAAAGAAGAAAACTGGAAACCGGGGGAATCTCTACTCCTGAAATTAGAGGCAATGGACGTCGTCAAAGAAGTATTTCCACTGCATGGTACTCATCTATCTCATATGTTTAAGTTGTTCCAATGCAGATATTACAATAAACCATCATATATCTTCTTCCTAGATGAAAAGAAGCGAAAGCAACTCTTAAAAAGTTGGGCGATGAACTGGTCAGACGTCACACACCAGCCAATCGATGATATTTGTGCCTATTATGGGATGAAGGTAAATGCTAATGCCCAGTTGTTGGACATAATTGTTAAGGGATTATTCTAACTTTGCTTTACTCAAACAATGCATGTCGTGAAGATCGCCACCTATTTTACGTTCCTTGGGATGTATACAAGGTGGTTACTATTTCCGGCTTCGCTGGGTCTTGTGGTGCAGTTGATGGACTTTGGGTAAAATCTAGAACTTTTTTCTGCAAGTGCATATTCTATTAACTTAAATCAACCCCTAGAAGCTCTAATCCCCTACCTTTGTTTGTGTAGATCGTTGCAATTTGCGGTTCTTCCATTTTTCTTCATGTCCTTCATATCATGGGTTGTCCTGTTTTTCCAATTCTGGAAACGCAAGAATGCAGCCATTTCAGCTAGGTGTGTATCCGGTGTTGCTTCAATGACATCATATTATTTCTCCTCTCCCGTGTTATATCTTCTTGTTTTCTCTTGTCGGTGTGATGCAGGCTGCAGATATATAATTCAGCCTCTTTGGAATGCGAGTATAGATCTATGAAACCGGAGCCAAGCTTGTCTCGGTTTCCCTCAGAACACATGAGGAAACAAAATATAGATAGAATGAGAGAAAAGGCGAATTTCCAGAGGCAAGAGTGGTTTACTTGGCTGCTAAGAGTAAGGAACGACGCCTTCATCATACTGAGCATCATATGTCTCCAGCTACCGTTCGAGTTAACTTATGCTCATCTTTACGAGGATCTAGGAACAGATGTTCTAAAGTAAGTATTGGACAAACAAAACCCGCAACTCTACGCTCATTGTTATCAAATGAAGAAAACTCAAGCATTAGTAATTATTATGAAGAATAAACTTTGAGGGCAAATTATTATTATCTGTAAATGTGTTCCTCTGTTTGTATTTCCCAGGTTTGGTCTAACGGCAGTTTACCTCCTCGTGATCCAGTACTTCACAAGGATGGGTGGCAAGGTTGCTGTGAAACTTATTAAATACGAAAAATTCGACACTGCAGAGAACAAAGCAAACAGCTTAGTATACAAGGTAGTTAGAAAGATGAATGCACAGTCTTTGTCGTCTGAAAGCTATGCGACTCTAATTTTGTCCTAAGCAGGTATTTGGCGTCTATTTCATGCAATCGTATATTGGAGTATTTTATCATGCTCTACTGCATCGTAATATCACAACTCTCCGACAACTTCTAATCCAACGCCTGGTAATATCCGAGGTAGAAATGGATTAATTGACATCTTTCTTTTGCAGATTTTACTTCAATTAGTCATTTTCGATTTCTTGTGGTTTTGCTGCCCCGGTAACTGTGTTTTAGGTGATTGAGAATCTACTGGAAAATGCTATTCCGTATTTGTCGTATCGCTTCAAGAAATACAGAGCTGTCAGGTATATTCGACTGCATAACGTTACAACTATCTTTCTAGTCCACCTCTGGGGTGATCGAGTTTGTATCTGAAACAAGTGAGCTTCGTGCACCACTTGAAGGAACAAGGGAAAGCGAGACAAAGAGTCATCAACTGGCAAATCGCGCTTTACTAGGGTCGAGAAGGAGTACCTTAAACCTGCTTACAATGCAAGTATAGGCCAGGAAATCGAAGATGGACTTTTTGATGGTAATACACGACATCTTAAATCGCTTTAATAAGACAAAAAACAGAAGTCTCTTCGATTTGCATGTTAAACTGTTCATATTTGATGACTTATTCGGGATATTAACAAATGCTGGCAGATTTTCTGGAGTTGGTGCTGCAGTTCGGAATGATCATGATGTTTGCTTGTGCATTTCCTCTTGCATTCGCCTTCGCAGCAATGGTAGTATATATGAGCTTTGTAATTCGTGTGAAATTGTGAAAAAAGAGCAAATCTGTTGCATAACGATCTCTTGTTTTCGCGCTGATTTGCAGACTAACATAACAGAGATTAGAGCAGATGCTCTGAAGTTGCTTGCAATGATGAGAAGGCCCACACCTCGTGCTGAAGAGACGATTGGAGCATGGCTAAATATTTTTCAGGTTTCTTTCCCTACCCGAGTCATGACTAAGTTCCATTTCCTAACATCTTTTCAGCTTGTGAACTCGGGTTGTGTTCTGTTTTCAGTTTCTGATAGTGATGTCGATATGCACTAATAGCGCCCTCCTAGTATGCATGTATGATCGCGAAGGAAACTGGAACCTGTCGCCCGGGCTTGCTGCAATCCTAGTCATGGAACACGTTCTCTTGTTCATCAAATTTGGATTCTCGCGCATTGTCCCAGAAGTAGGCGCCTCATTTCTACTTCTACGTGTGCATTCTCCCTCCCGGTTGTAGTAAAATTTGCTAACTCGTTTTTTCTTGAATTACTCGTCTAACAGGAGCCGGCATGGGTGAAAGCTGCTCGGGTGAAGAATGCGACTCAAGCAGAACAGGTGTGTACTAGACAACTTTTGAGAAGCCTTTACGGTGATGAGAAATGCTTCGATGAAGTAAGGTCTCATGTATCCAAAAAGGATGCCTAGGGACGTTGAATCGCCAGAACCGGCTTCGATTCTGAGACCTCGTGAGTCGTGGAATATGATCCAGCTCTCGCCTATTGTAGGATCTGCCCGGAAGAGGTGAGAGTGACCGGTGTGATGGTCGTTGTCCGAACGGAACAGATTGTTGTGTTATGTGTGTGTTATTACTTAGGGTTTTGTTTGCAATTAGAGTATGTGTTATGTAACAAAAATAGTTATTGTTTGCCTATGATTTTGCTTGTCTGTATGTAAAAAAGGAATGTGTATATATACATTTATATTTTTGAAGAAAACACCATTGCATAATGTGGAAAAACAAGTTCCACACTACTCTAAAATCACTAGAACTACCATTAAATTTGTTATCTCACTCTTTCTTTTTCTTTTTTTTGTAATTGCAATATTAAATTTAAAGATCATGTCATGGTGGACTAAATCCGAGACCTTTGGTCTCAGACTCCTATCTGAAGGTTAGGTCATTTTCCTTCTGTCGACCTGCTCGGCTATTGCTTTAGCCCATTTCTTGATTTCATCCTTGATCTTGGCTGAATCCAAGTGCTTGATAGACTTCACACCGGGATCAATGTATATCTCCGTGAACCAGAAGCCGGCCTTTGAGTTTGAACTCGAACGCCTTCGTTTCACTCCATTGCCGGAGTTCTTGATGCTCTGTGAATGTGCTGATGCTTCCTTAAAAGATACAGATTTGCCTATGGAATTCACTTCCATCTAATCGATATTAACTATGTTCGTTGATATATTTATATGACACAAAATATAGTATGAAATAGAGTGGTGATTGTTATGTAACTTGCACCTCAAGTACCTCAACTTGATCTAATTAACTCTACCAACTTCTAATTAAAAACGAGTTGACTTGATAATGATTCCAACTGCTAGATCTGTTGAGTTTAAGGGAAGCATATAATTTATGTGGGAATCTTCGAATTTTGTTTAGAATTTGACTTGTTTATTTTGCGTGTGAGGGAGGAATTTTGACCTGGCTCGTAGAAGTGTGTGAGTTTTCCAACACGCTGCTTTTCCTTATAATCGAAATTCTTGTAATAGTAATATTTTTCATTTTAATTTGGCATCATCACGTCACGTCATTGACAAGCTTATATTTAATGGTGTAATTGAATCAATTGCGGAACTCGTATGATGAAAAAAAATGTCACCTATATCGGAAGCCAAAAAACGGTGTGGTGATTGTCACTGACAATGGATGGTAAAGACTAAAGAAGAAAGGATTAGAATCCCAATCCCGAAAAGCTAGGCAGAGCTGTTTCACTATAAAGTCGGCCGCAATCCCAGATACCGAATTTATTTAGAGTATTTTTGCCCTCGTGGGGCGACGATAGGATCAGTCGACGACCTAACCCTAGGTAGTGGATCCTCCATTGAGTTGAATTGGGCTTAGTATTTCAAATGTCCCTTTTAAACAGTAGTAGTATAAATTATTTATTTGAAAATTTATCATCAATATTTTTTAGACTATGCTAGTTAATTAGAGGTTTAATTTTACTTATTACTAATTCGAATATTAAATATACAAATTGTGTTAAAAGTAATAAGTTCCAACAACCTTAAGCTTGAACCTTTCAGTTAATCTGCTCATCTTCTGTCTATACTTCAATATCATATTTATTCCCACGTATCTTTCATTTTTCACCCAGTAAAATTCCACCAATGTTAGTGGAGTATTGAACATAACCAATTTAGGAAAAAAAACATAAATTGAAAACCATGAGCAACTTTACATTTACAAAATATCAAGTAATACTGATTTTTGAGAGATTTATTGTGAAAAAAAGACGAAGTGCAAATTTTTTACAGCTGCAAAGTTACGGTATATAATTTATACCGTAACTTTGCAGTATATACCGTAATTGCGGTATATACAAAATTCATACATTTGTCGTACCTAAATCTGTCGGTAAGGTATCATACCGTACCAAAAAATATGACATACCAAAAATTCGGTATTTTTCAGTATTTTTCAATACAATAAGTGTATTTCGATATTTCAATATATTTTGCCGGCCCCTATTGCTGACCTGGCTCATGAAATATTTTAGATTCTGGAAGGAGAGTTTTCCAACACGCCTCATGCCAAGAACGAACGGATACGAGATTCATAAAAAAATGTGATTTTTATTTGGATTGGAAGGAGCAGAAAATGAGAAGAAAATGGTAAATAAAGGAGCAGGGCGATTTATATGCATATATAGTGGTCCAAAAAATAAATACCATAGCTCCACTCAATAAAATCTGAACCATATATAAGTGCACGAAAAAGACAACTGCAAAAAATTTGGTATCCATGGCACGTATAAGTGCACGAAATAGACATGAAAAGAAACTCAAGCTTTATCCATCGGCTGCTCAACATATTCTAACCCAGATCTAGGCGATCATTCTCTGCCTGTTCTTCTTCTTGGCTCCAGACTTGGAAACCTTGAGACTTCTGTTAACAACACTTAACCTTGCAAGTGCGGCCTTCTTCAGGTCCGGCCTGTAATGGTTATCAGCCACCTGCAATCACAAGAGACGCAGTTAACATGACATGCATCAACATCATCCGCATGGACTTGAGCAATAATAGTTGTAGAAACAAATATGATTGTTCTTAGTTGAGCAACATTATCTACTTGATCGATTTCCATCATAAAGATCATCATCTTATAAGAGTGTTACTTAAAACAGCAAAGGATTCTAAAACTCATGAGATAAGACCATAAAAGAGAGCTGAGCATATAAACAACACTAGTAACATTTTTGCTAAAACAGTTTTGCCACATTAAGAGTTCTCATTGATGAGTTTATCACTAGTGTAGACAAACAATGCAAAACGCGGAAATAACATACATGAAGCACTAGCTGAAACAGGGTCTATGTTATATTACCTGATTGACAACAGCCTTTGCCATGCGGTTGAATTCCTTCTTCATGAGAGACTTGTTAAGCAAAGTGGAGGGCTTGTTCTGTTTCTTGGTCTTAGTTGTTGCAAGCAGCACAGACTGATCCTTTCCTGGTTGAATGGTCACAGTTTTCTTGTTTGCCAATCCTATTTACAATCCATTAGTAAAAATATGTGCAGAGCAGAGTTCAATTTGATGGATGTGCATACACAGCCAACTTCCAACAGATATCCAATCGATAACCAATCAGGAAAATTCAGCAATCCAGCAAATGTAGCACAAAAACAATCAAAATCTCTGTTCTCTCTATTTAACAATTGGTGCATAAACAATAAGCAATACTCTTGTAAAACAGAACCAAAATAGAGATGCACTGAAAATTGTCCGTACAAATGCTAGCCATACATAGATTTGCGATATGAGAGGTCCTTAGTAGACGGCAGAGAAGCCATTAAAATCGTCTGAGATTCACAACAGGAACTATTTTACAATTTAATAGTGAATAATAAATCCAAAAATCTTTTACAAAAACCGAATCAATCCTATCACTCTTTAATCGAAAAAAACACGAACAAAATTTCATGGCGAGAAATCACGCTACAAGGAAGAAAGTTCGAGAAACAAACCAGAGTGCTTGTAGGAGTGCAAGTTGTAGAGATTGTTAGGCTCCTTGCTGAACTTCACACTGGCGGTTCCGTTCCCGAACTCCTTCACCAAAAACGAATTGTTCTTCTTCACGATCTCCCATATCAGCTGCCCAGGAACCGTCGCCATTTCTGATGCAAAACAGCAAAGTTAGAATCAAATAAGAATCATCAATGCTTGAATTGCATCTACACACTGCTGACGAGCGAGGATTAACCTGATAGAGAGAATGGGGAGTCGAGGGTTTCACAGTGAGGCGGCCTTGAGGAAGACTGATGGAGACGATGTTGTGAAATATATGTGTGATTTGGGAATCGGGGCATAAACCCTAACGAGATTCAATGACAGAATTGCCCCTCCATATGCTGTTACCAAAATAACAGAAATGCCCCTACGGATCCTGTTATCGGAATATCAGAGATAATAACTGAGATTATATATAGGCCGTTAGATTGGATTTTTTGATGACCGAGATTAATCTATAAACGAAATCTGCAATTGCATGGCGGAATCTGTAAAGGGTAATTTGGTAAAAACCAGACACGTCTTTTCATCTTCACCCCTTTTCTTCTCCACGACGCTTGTTAATGTTAATCATTTGCTCTCCAAAACTGATTCTCGATATTTTGAAACTCATTTTTATCTAGAAATCCGTATCCATTTCAAACTTGATATTTCAGTTCATCAATCGGAAAATGGGACAATCGACTAATCTTCAAAAATCAAAAGGTATTACCTATTTATAATTCCTAAACTTATTACTGTTCAATTATCGGTTGAAGATCACTGTTACTGATTGCATTATCGTTCAGATAATTTACAGTTAATGTGGATATTTAATCGGTTATAGAATGGCAAGCTCAACTTTTAAATCACAAATCATGTGTAGAATTTCATTAATTTTATCTTCTTAAAATATGAAATGAATTCCTGACAAAATGACCAGTAGTTTAGGATAAACTGTAAAGCTCACCCATAATATATAATGTTCTTATCTGCATAAAAGTTGAAAATTATATTTACTTTTTTTGAAAAAAATGATTGGACATTCAATGTCTATGAACAGTATTTAATCTGAAAAAAAGGAAAGAGTTTAGATTGTACTATATTTTATAACTGTTGATATACATATTGCTCACTATATAGAATGTTTGCTTTGTACAGATTCTCATGTTTACAGATTTTCAATGATATTATATCTTCTCGTAGTTTAGAATCGTATGCTTTGTCTGTTGATTGGTTATATATACAGGTTTAGTACTGATTGGTGTATAGATTTTCCTCTCTAGGAATACATATTTATTTTAACATAATTTTTCACATATTTGGTTTTTTTTAAAGGTACCAAACGACCTGCTGCCCATTACTCGGATATTGAGTCCGATGCTGCCACCTTAAAGTCCCAGAAAATACAGAATGAGCTAATGGACGCAATGCATAACGTAAGGGAAACAACATCTGCATTCTTTAGGCTTTTAAAAGATTTGCCACCGGGTCTAAGGAGGTTAAAGTCCACCAAGATTATATGCTACGCAACGATGAAGCTTTTGGGGTTGTCACAAGCTCAACCAAAAAATGGAAAGGAAGTAGATCTTGTCTCAATGCTGAGGCAGGCACTGAAGGATGAGAAGTTTGATTGCCCAGAATGGATTGAGGCCATGGAATGCATAGTGGAGACCATAGAACGCAAATCTGAATTCATACGGAACTTTCACATGCCAAAGGATGAGGTAAACATATTGCTGATAATTGTAATGCATATTTCAATATGTAATATACTTGCTACTGATTTTTATGTTGTTGTTGTCAGGTTCCTGAGCCTGAGGGCGGGAGAGTTGGGGATGATGACGTTGTGGCTACAAATGCTATTGAGGTGAATAACGTTATTCAAATCAGATTTAGCATTGATAATCTATTACTATAACATGTTCTTTGTTTTTCAGGCTGAACAAGATGTTCCTGAGGCTGATAATCATGAGGTAATATTAAATTAAACATACAGATTAATATAATGTTGTGAAAAACAAATTGTGTTTTTACATACTGATTATATCAGGTTGTTCCTTAGTTTAGTTCCATCCAATGATCGTTTTGGTAAAGGAGAAACATTGGAGGTGAATGAAGAACAAGAACAGAATATTTTGGATCCATTATAAAGATGACCAGTATTGTATGCTTTTGCTTATTATATTGCAATCATACACTGATTAACTTGTTTAACTCATGCCATTTTCAATGTTTTAGACTCTATCCACTATCTGCTTTTGTGGAGACACTTTTCTTATTAGTGTATCTAATAGTAGTATTTTTATTACTAAAACTTTTGTTATTATAGTCATCTGGTGGATGTTTCCTATATTGCAAACTGAGTATTAGAATAGTTGATGGAAAACTTTCTCCACTAATAAAAGATCAACCAATACTTTAAATTGCATCGTATTCCTTTTTTTGGATGTCCTAAACTTTTAGTTGAATTATTTCCTTTTTAAATAAAATCAAAATATTTGGTCATTCTTATTTTATTTCTTCTCTTACTCTCATCTCTTTTATCTCTTTTACTTTATTCTCTTTTTTTTATTTTATTTAACACAATTTCTTAATTTAGTTAGGACGGTGGGAGTATTTTATTATAACTCATATAAAATTTTCAATATTGCATTCAAGCATTTCATGGATCAGTCTCTGCTAATTACATATCCACCTAATAATTTAAAACTTGTGTGTTTTTTTAATCGTTTACACTTAAAATCCATGACTTTTGTGTCACTGATATACAAATTTGCATAAAAGTCGTGGGTTTCAACTTTCACGTTGGAGCATCTCCAGTGGGCGGATATCCCACTAGGACATCCACTAGGACATCCCAAAAACACCTCCTGCCACGTCACTAGGACTTCCCATCCCACTGCCACGTCACTAGGACATCCCCTGCACAATCCGCCCTTCTCATCGCCCTTCCCACTAGGACATCCGGCAATAAAAAAAATCACAATAATTTAATTACGTAAAAACGGAAATATAATTTTGACACGGAATACGGGAAAGCAAAATACGGGCAAAAATACATATTCAACGAGCCGTATATATAGAGTTTTTTTTTTAAAAAAAAATAATTTCCGGACGTCCGACCCTTGCCACAGTGGCGGACGTCCGCCCGCCCGTCGCCGGGACGTCCGAGGACACCCGACGTCCTCACGGGACGTCCGTATCCGACCCTAAACGCCACAATGGCGGACGTCCCGGTCGCCCGTCGCGATGTCCAACCGGATGTCCGACCGGACGTCCGCCATTGGAGATGCTCTTATACCAAACTAGTTTTATCACCCGTACTATGCACGGGACATAGAATTTTCAAATAATGATAATAAATTATAAAGTAAGTAAACAAAGGATAAAAAGAATATAATGAAGTTCATACTTAAGAATATGTGTTAATTATATAAGTAGTTATAAGACTATAAACACAAATAGGAGATATGTGACTAAGAATCAAAGCTTGTGGCATAGTTAGAATAACATATACAAACAAAGAAACTATTCTACTAAGGATCAAAGATGAAAAAATCATATAATTTGAATAAATAAATAGTTTAATTTTGATCAATCAAACATTGATGTTCATAAATAGGAACAAAAACTTAAAACAAAACAACACTCAAGACTGAAAATCGGAAATACAATATTTCTTAACTTCTTCTGCACCTTAAAGACTGAAAATCGGCATTGCAATATTTCGTAGCTTCTTTAGCACTTTGAAGAATGAAATTATGCATGGCAAAATGCTCAAGAATTACTGATTGATTCGCGTTTGAATCTATTAACCAAATACGTAAAAAAATAAATTTTATTTTTGTGAGTTGTTGTAACATTGCTTTCCAATAACCACATGCTAATATCTTGTACTCCGTCCGTCCCATGTAGGAGTCCCGGTTTACCATTTTTTGGTGTCTCAATTTAGGAGTTCCGGTAGCATTATTCCATAAATGGTAATAGGATTCACATTCCACTAACTTTTATTCACTCACATTTATTATTAAACTAATATACACAAATGTAGGTTCCACATTACACTGTCTTTTTCACCAAATTTCCTTTATATTTTTTAAAACTTGTGCCAAACTCAAATAGGATACTAAAAAGGGACAGAGAGAGTAATATAAATCAGTCAAATTGCACACTTTTCTAAAAAAGTTTTCCGGCTAAAGGTATTCTTTTGGAGAAGAGGTTTGAATTAGTCTTTTTAATCAATAGATAATTATTCAAACAAACTTCAAAAAGATTGCATTATATTATTATAAGATATGTTTCAATATTCTAAAATGATATTTTGGTATTGTTCCAAATCTATAAGGGCATGTTCACTATGTAAGAATTGGTCAATTCTTGATCCAATTGGGGGAATTATGGTGTTTACCTTCCACTAGGGGTGTGCATTCGGGTTTCGGTTCGGTTTTTTATCAAAACCGAACCAAAACCGAAAAAACCGAATTTAGTTCAAAATCCAAACCGAACTGAACCCGAAAAACCGAAAAACCCGAACAAAATCGAAAAACCCGAAAAACCCGAAAAAATAAATATAATATTAATATATATATATATGTGTGTAATTTATTTTATTTTATATATACTAATAGAATATTTATATATAATATAAAATTAATAATACATATAATATATATAATATATTAGAATTTATTAAAAGAATATACTATATATTATATATAATATAATATATTAAATTAATAGAATATATATATAATTTGGTTATTCGGTTTTTTTCTTCGCCCGAACCGAACCGAAAAACCGAAATTTTTGTATTTTCAAAACCGAACCGAACCGAAAAACCGAAATAACCGAACCGAATTTCAAAATTTCGGTTTGGTTCGGTTCGGATATTCGGTTACCGGTTTTTTTGCTCACCCCTACCTTCCACTAATTAATTGTTGGGGTCCTTACAATTGAGGTGGGGTCCGCACTATTCATGCCAATTGAGGAAGAATTGAAATCTTGCCTTTTAGGTAAGATTTGTTTGTATATTGAAAAATGCTCCAAGAAATGGACTTGGTTTTACACATTTGCCCTACTTTTCCACTTTTCCACTTTTCCACCTTTCCATTTGGATGGATAAATTTGTCAATCCATAATTCTATTGGTTCAAAGGCTTTATTTTGAGTAATATTTAGTTCAATTCTTGGCCAATTCTAGGATACTAAACAATGGGGAAAATAATTATATATGTGGCTAATTATGGTTCAATTCTTGAAAAATTTAATTCTTCCAAATGTTAGAAATGGAAATCTCCTATAGTGAACACGCCCTAAAGGTTTTTGTTCTTAGTTTTATAGTTTGAATTTAAATTGTAGTAATAGGCTCTCTGCACGAAAAGAGCTACAGTGTGAAACTATTGCGTAGTAATAACTTATCAACTATGGGAGACGGTCCAAATACAATACAGTACATAATAGTACTCCCTCCGTCCCGACTAAGATGACACATTTCTTGGTCGGCACGAGATTTTAGAAGTTATTTGTTAAAGTGTTAAATTGGAGTGAGAAAAGGTGGGTGTAAGTATTAAAATAGATAGAGAAAGAAAAATGAATAATTTAATATGAGTGAGAAAAAGTGGTTGAGTGTATTAACTGGAGAGAAAAAGTTTCAAAAAAAGGAAATGTGTCATCCTAGTTGGGACAAACTAAAAAGGAAAATGTGTCATCTTAAGCGGGACAAATGGAGTAATTTTTAATATTTTTATTAGTAATATCACTATTGCAAAAACACAAAAAAATAAATGCTCAATTATAATGATATGCAATAAAGTGGAGTACATTTATACTAGTTTCATAAAATCCAAATATCAGTTTAGAGTAAATTGCCAAAATTGAAAATCATTCTAATTTGTAAAATACGTAATAACAAATGTCTATTATGACCACTCAATTTTATTCATATAATTGAAAGTTAGAAGGGATATTAATCGGACATGTGTACAATTTATAAAAAAAGAAAAAGAAAAAGAAAATAGAGGCGTGTGCAAGCTCCACCTTTAAGAAGGAAAATGATACTCCAGTTTTATATGGTCTCAGCATGTTAATCTTTTACTCTTCCAATATTTTTTAATTTGTCACTAAATACTTATTTTTTTGAAAGATTTTACCGAATGCAAAGATACTGCAGATTTTTGTAATGTATTTTTCAAGATAAAAAATATTATTCAATTTATCAAAATTTCTATTTGGATGATGATTTAAATTTATAAATTAATGTCGTAACTCGTACGTCAGTGTCTTTTTCATCTTATTGTGAACCAGTAGGCTGCAATTTTATTAAAATTTAAAATCTCATAATAATGTTTTAAAACATAAAATGTGGGAGTATAATTTAAGTTTTTAATTCGTGTAGTTTATCAACAAATTAGAAGAACGCGGAACAGGTAAAAATAAAGCTACAGAAAGCAATCAATAATGTTTTAAGTCTTTTTTTTATATGTCTATTTAAATTACACATATCCAATTAATATAGATAGGTGATATATTACTAAAAAGCTTAAAATTTAAATATACAAAACTTAAACTATTAAATCCCCCCAATACCCATCCTACAAACTAAACATAATATACATACAAATACATATGCCTCTTCCCCTCTATCGGTCCTCCACAGTCCCCCAAACCAGAACATACAGATCTCTCCGCCTACGATCTGTACTCAGCGGTTCAGCTCCTCCCCCGTCCACCGATCTTCTCTTTCTTCGGTATCTCTCTCCCATGCTTTCTTCTCTCCCCAAATTGAAGACCCTCTAAACATCACACCCTCTAACTCATCTCCCGTTCAGTTCGCCGACAATAAGAGCTGTCGTCACCTCCCTCTCGTCACCGATCCACCACCGCTACTGATGTCGGACCGTCGCGAGCTGTTCGCCGTGGTTGAACTCCCAATTCATCCATCTCCCCCTTTCTCTTGGCTCTATTCTTATCCGGCCATGGCGTCGTCGGGCGGCTCTCGCCGGCACTCCTTCCTCACAGCCTCGTCGTCGTGCCTCCTGCCTAGCCAGTTCCTTCTGCACAGCTTAGCTACCGTTCCTCCCGCCTGCACCTGCTTTGCTGGCTTCAGTGGTGGTGTGCTCCGGCAGATTTCTTGGTTGATTCAAGTATTGATTTGGTTTCTGAGTTAATGCTCTTTTGTTGTTTTCTGTGTAATTCATGGAACTTGTAAATGTTAATTTTATAGAGGTTTAAACTTCTACGCTATCATCTCATTGGACAACCATATTGACTAATAGTTTATTTTTCTTTTTTCAATTAATTATTTATTTAATGAATACATTTCAACCAATGAACAATTTTTTCACCAAAACTGTGTTACATTGCATCCTAAAAAATTAAATTAACGTGACAATTGAGAAAATTATGGAAGTCATAATATTATCGACTATCTTCAAAAGTTGTGACAAGATATACATTATGGAACGCGTTACGCATATTGATGAAAGCGCTTAACGACACAGGAAACGGATCATGCCATCAACTATCCGTATTCAGATCATTTCTTAGCAGATTACTAAACACACACACACACACACAGAATGATTCATTAAAACAAATGCAGTAATCAACAAATATCAAAAGTTAGTTAATTACAAAATTCTGCAAGCAGTCTACAATTTCATCTAGCAAGGTGATGAACACCTGAAACTAATTATACACAGCCAAAGCAGCCCAATCTCCCCACTCCGGCCACTGTACACTTCCCGCAACTCACTCCCCGTCTGTCCGATCAGAGGAGATAATCTTCAGACACTACCCGTTGCAGCCCGATGAGGCGCAGAGCAGTTCAAGGCTGCATTGATCCTACTGAAAACTACATTCAACGGAACACAGGCTATCGAAGGACCCCTGAGCTTCTCTCCCGCCGGCTTCTTCTTCTGTACTTGGCGTTGCCTGTGAGCACCTGTTAACGAAGACAGCGTCCTGATCTTCTTCGACAAGAGCTCATTCCTCCTCGGTTTCGGACGTTTCGTCCCCAAGCGCCGCTTGTTGGGCGGCCTCCCGCGCGGCTTCCGGTCATAGGCCGTGTCGTCATTTAGAAGAAAAGTGTAGGCATTACTCAGTTTGCCTTGGAGCTCCGAGCTGCTGCTGTAACATTCAGAAATACCGAGTATATCATCACAAAAGCCGTCGTCCAATACCTCGATCGACAGTGGGTGGCCAATGATGGGCTGGCCCCGCAATTTGCTCATCAGAGAGATATACGGGACACCCTCCGGCCGGTAGCTGGTTTTCACCTCCACGTTGACATCATACAATCCAGAACCTGCGGTATGGTGCCTGAGCGAAAAATCGGAGGAGCTGTACTTCGGGTTAACTGTCAAACGAGACTGACGATAGGGAAGCAGTCTCTGGGGCGTGGCCATTTCAGCCGTTGATCCTCGTGTTTGAGAGTCTTTGTGAGTGTTCCGGCTCCACCCACAGAAATCTTCGAGCTGTATATCTGATATAAGGGATCCACCAACCCGGTTAGGGTCCACGTTCCGACTAGAGCTGGCTGAAAAGTCATCCCGTCTGTGACCAGTCACATGTGTATCGGCCTCATCATCCATATCCACCTTCCTCGAACGAGAATTCCTCTTCCCTTTCAGCTGCCACTCAGAAGTACCTTTCTCTATCCTCTGGCCGACAGCATGAACATCAGCAGTGCCTGAACTAGTAGAACCCGTCTCATTGTGCTCTTCATTTCCTAAAGACATAGTCTCGACATGACTACTCTGGCTCGACTGGGCTCCAGCTCCAACCTGAGCCTTTTCTGATGTACCACAATGAGTCGTGGATAAACCTGCAGGAACAAAGAAAAATAGCATCGAGAGCTAAGAACCACAGATAATGCAACGTAATCCCCAGCCAATGATTTATTATACCTGCAGATAGCTTTTCTTCAGCAACAAGAGGCACATCGAACATCCCGTTTGAAGATCCATTCTCTGGAATCTCTAGCATGCTGGAAATTTCACTCTCCTTCGGTTTGGATCCAAGGAAGGCATCTGCATCTGCATCTGCATCTGCATGTATATGCGTGCTCAATGACATCACATTCTCGCATGTACTATCTGAATTGTTATTCATTGCAAGATTGTTGTTTATCTTCGATTCATTCGATTCTAATTCAGAAACCTTGCTCTCAGATGCTACAGGAACAGAAGATCCAGTAGGACTAGATTGTTGATCAGAAACAACAGGAGCAGATAACATGGGCGTACACTCCAGAACTTTCGCTAGCGGGCGCCGGCGGTTTCTCTTTTTCAGGAATTCATGAACATGTGCAACCTGAGATCTCTTTCTCCTTGTTGACGATGACACACCCATCCCCAGGTCCTCAAGTCCTCTCATACGCTTTACTCCTTCGCTTCCATCATCTGAGTCATTCGGAGTTCTCTGCCGCTTAGGCTCTACCTTAACTGCACCTGCATGATATGGTTCCTCAAATGAAACCCCGGAATGTGACGGTTCTGGGGCTGACTCTGGATCATCTACGGAAATACTTAAATTCTCATCCATATCTTCATCCCCCTCAACACGATGAGATGAAGAAGGTGACTCCTCAGCATGAGGTTGCTCCCCAGCTTGTGAATTTGGTTCAGAAGGCAATTCCAATTCATGGTAGTCTTTCCCAAGACGAGAACTCTCCAGTTCAAGTGCGTGCAAGATAGCATCTTCTCTTCGAGCATATTTGACTGCCTTTTTGGAAAGTAGAGTTGTAGATGCCTTTGCTTTCTCAATGCAATCATCATACTCCCCACATCGAAAAGCTTTCACCCGTTTCGACTTCTCTAGATTATACCAATCCCTGGAAAAATATTGACAAGAATTTAGATCCATATGCAGTCAGCATGAATAATATGTATAGGAAAGACAATTTCTGTTTGTCATCTAAAAACACCTTTCAAGTTCATACCAACTGAAGCAAGGAAGGAGGCCAGACAATAGGGAAACTACAAAACCAACAAGATAAGACAATCTTCTCCCTGTAATAATCCTACCTTTTATTATAGAGTTAAAGAGTATATGCAAAGAATAAGGTAGGGAGAAGAAGCTGCATATTTATCTGCCGAATCAAACTTATTCCATCATACCAGATATTTTTCACCATTTTTAGAACCAAACAGAACGTTAAAGAGTAATACTAATAACTTTTGTAACTGAATTAAGAATTCTGATAACCCTTCAGCACATTATCAATAAACCGATAACACGTTACCAAAAATCTCCTTCCAGAAACATGTGGATACAGCAAAAACAACCAAAGAAGCATCATTGTAAAATTGAAATACAGTATAAATCAAAACACTTCAACTAAAATTTTCAGATAACAAATTGGTGAAACGAACATCGATATTCTTTCTTCTTCGTTTCTAGAGACAAAGGGAAAGCATAAGTTTCATATTCTGTTCCTCTAGCAAAAGAAAAGTTTGTATGCTTAATGATTTCTGATTATCAACAGAAATACTAAGTCATACTATATGAGATAACTTCACCAAAACTCGAATCATCATCACAACCATTTGCCATTCTTGTGATCCTTTTTTCTTCAATTTTTTTTTAATAGAACCATTCTCTTATGACTGATTCTCTCCCTCTCTCCCATCCAAAAGCATAACCAGAACCATTTATATGACTGAACACACAATCAGCATCCAATAAATCATAACAATTCAATAACAGAAGCACACAATCAGCATTCTATCAAATCATAAAATTCAATCAAGGAAACAAACAGTAGGGCTAAACTCAATGCTTACACACTCGCATCCTCTCTGCCAAGGAGCTTCACAGGGGTCCCTGATCTCGGCGCCGGCACACAGCCCTCGGGGAGTTCCTCAGGGCCGAGAATCCTGCCGGGCCACCACGAACCGTTTCTCCTTCGAACCCAAACCAACCCGCCGACAGATATATCAATGGCCTTGCTAGGCTCCTCACTGGAGCTTCCCATTCAGAAACCAAAACCCAAAAAAATTAGGTATCTTAAACCGAATTGAACAAATAGCAAAACACCATCAAATACAGCCCTCGAGCAAAATCCCAAACCCTCGTGCACCAGCAGCTGAATTCCTTCTAATATCTACAAAATTTAGGGGAAAAACAGAAATCAGATAAAAGATTTCCACAAAACACACTGGTACAAGCTAGAGTAGAAGATTGGAGGGCTAATCCGGTAAAATTAGAGCATGAAACAAACCAAAATTAGAAAAAGGAAAAGATAGACCGACAACGCAGGCTAATCGGGATTAGAAAGAGAGAGCTAGATCTGGCTATAGAAATTAGGCAGAAAAAAGCTTTTTTCCCTATTATTCCTCCCTCAATTTCAGGGAAAATCCAGAATCTATTAATTGTTTCATCTCACATTCTAAGAGAAAACTCTGCTATTCTCCTCCGACGCGTTTCGGATTTCATCATCAAAATATTAGCTTTATAGATGCAGAGAAACAACCAGAAGATGTAGAGAAGTGTGTGTGCTCTCTGTGAAGTGGGTGATGAAATGGGATCAATAGCTAAACCTTTTTAGTATCATGAAACAGAGGAGAAGAGAGCTCATGGAAGAGAGATTCTTGAAAATCCTAACAATAATTTTTTTAATTATAATTTTGTGATCAGGCACGGCAAGGTGTATATTGATTTCGCTACACCTGTCTTACATGCATCAAATCTGTTAAAATTCTCATCAAGATTTGTTTTTGACGGCTCTGATTGATTTCAGGTGAATTTGATTAAGGCCTTTTGTATGAGGCTCTGTGCAGCTGAGCACAGCAGATTAGAAAGACAATGTCTGTGGGTCCCACGGCCTCCACTGTTCTGATTAGGTTTTTCCAATCTTTCTAAAGTGTACTGTATTCATTACTTCTTTCTGCAATCGAAGGAGGAGAGGAGAATTCATCAACGAAGCAATGACAGGTATTCTTCGTGAAAGTTGAATCGGATTTTTTGTTGATAACGAAGATTGATTTTAGGGTTCAGACTGGTTTTTGCACTGAGTAGTATTTCCAAGGTTTCAACTTTCCTTGTACAATTAGATTTTGGAATGGCTTTGAGCTAATAGTTCTATGCATTCAATGTTGAGGAGCGGTCTCTCTCTCTCTCTCTCTCAGTGGGTCAAAATTTGTCTTGATTTGCTGGGTTTAATGAGGTTTGATTTTGAATATTTTCTCTTTCTTCGGAATTCGAATATCTGAGGCGTGGTTAGCTGGTACAAATGTTATAAAAATGCTATCGAGTGGGTTTTGGCGAAGCTCTAGATAGGGGAGAAAATTTCAAATTGGAAAATGTGAAAAACTGATCATATGAATTGGTTTAGTAGACTGTGATGACACCTCCCAATTTTAGATCATATGAGCTGAATTTGGTGGCTGAGTTTATTACTCTGTTATATTACTTGTGTTGGAATAAATAAAAAAAAAGTATACTCTATAATTGCAATGTTAGAAAGGTTTAGGAGTTTGGATTTGCAATGGTCTGGATTGGACGTCTTTAGTTTTGATTGTGTAATGTGTATGAGCTGGTTTCCCTTGCAAAATATCTAACTCTCCGGTTTATTTTCATTTGGATTTGCAACAATGATTTTTAAAGACTACAAGCAGGAGCAGGACAAGGAGATCGAAGCCTTGGAAGCAATTCTTATGGATGAGTTCAAAGGTCTCTGTTTTGCTATTCCTTTTCTTTTCCCTTTTGTTATGCGCCTAAACCCTATAACTTAATCGGTCTAGTGGATTGCTTCTACTAGAAATTCATTCAAGCGAAAGTGGTCTGAATACTTCAAATCGTTGTTTTGAGATAACCATCTGTCCCCAGGTAAACATATCTTCGATGTACTGGAGCATAATAAACATTACGACTTACGAGTCAACCTTTAGGCTTTAAGTTATATAGCTCACTTCTTTGGTCTTATTGCTACTTTACTTCAACAGGATGATGAGGTGGATGATTCAAATATCCCGTCAGGTTCTACAACTTCCTTGCCACCCTTGTTCTTATTTGAAGATTATCTGCTAGTGTTCATAAGTCATACCTGATGATGGCTTTTTCTTCAGTGACTAATAGCTCTTGGCATAAATCTGTTTTTGGCAGTACGGTTGGCCTTGATTTTCTCACACACAGAAAACTATCCTGATGAACCTCCGCTTCTCAATCTTAAAAGGTCACTTATATCTTATTTTGTGGATTTTTATGTCTGTGTTTATTCACTAGTTTAGCAGTAAATGTTGAATCATATTTCAGAATTTGGTAGGAATTAATTCTACACCTACAACATGAAAATACTTTGCCAAAAGTTCCAACAAATTTCTGATGAAATTTTCTATAGCTGAAGAGTGCATATTCTTACAGTTTGAAAGGAATCCACACATCAGATCTTAGAGCTCTCAAGGAAAAGCTTGAACAGGAGGTGAGACATAAAACTGCATGTAACTTCATTGAATGACTCTTTATAGTTTCTTTTTCTCACATAATATTACATATGATGGCTTCATTCCATCAGCTATGAGTGACTGGTTGAGTTTAAGAGTAATATGCAAGAACTTGACCAGAATGATTACATGAAAATAAAGGAGAAAGCCCTTTGTGCTGGGTGAATGCGAGGATATAATGTGGCATTGCTTCTTCTCTGTTCAATCATGATTCATGAAAGCTGCTATCTTGATCTCTATATATGTAGTCTTCCGCACGACTACAAGTCTATACACCTCAAGGTATCTTATAATGCTCATTTTACAGGCAGCAGAAAATCTTGGTATGGCAATGGTTTACACTTTGGTTACATCAGCTCAGGAATGGCTCTCTGAAAGATTTGCCCAAGATGCTGGGGATGATGATGATGAGGAAGATGAGGCAGCAAAAGACGAGGTATTCTTTTTTCCTGAGTTAAATGTGTCTGATCTATCCTTCCATTAAAAAACTATATGAAGATTTTAAGCTTTTCCCTGTGCCATCACTATCTTATGTAAGGATGTTCATACTTCCTATCATGCTAAATTCCTTCAGCTAAGAGGGTGGTTCCGCACTTTCTATATTTCCTAATGATTTTTCACATCTGCCACCAAAAATGGAACTACAAGCTGAAGTTATGCCTTTGTAGTTTATGCGAGCTGACTTTTCATTCTTGTGTTCTTTGAGCATGATAGTGTCAGTTTTAAGGATTGACATAATCTTGTGTCGCTGGCAGAAACCATTGAAGATCTATGTACTTAAAAACCTTTTTAAGTTGTATGATCTGTTGGATTTCTTATTATAGGGATAAAAAATTTGTGGAAATTTCAAAAAACAAAGGCCTCGTGGGAATTTTTTTATGGAATCAATCTCGCTTTCTACCTTGCTTTATTTAATATTTTAGGTTCCGGTGCTTTTCAGGTTATTATACCACATGGAGAACCTGTTACTGTTGACTCATTTTTGGCATGGCGTGAGAAAATTGAAGCAGAATTAGCTCTTGAAAGAGCCAATTGAGTTTCATAATCTTACATCTGTTTTAATGATTTAATCCCATGGAAACGTGAATTAGGGGAAGTGGGGAACGAACCCCCAGGGGTGGTCTAGGTGATCTGATGATTGGTTTATGGATTTGAATCCCATTATGCCTTCTACGGCAAGCTGGCTAGATATGATTTTCTTAGTAAATAATTTTCTTTACCATTTTAGGCTAATGCCAGATTCTGCACTTTCTGCTCCAAAGGAGAAAAGACTTTCAGGCAGGCAGTGGTTTGAAAGTGGAAGGGCTTCCGCGGTATTTCCTCCTTCCAGTTCATTAATTCTTGTGATATTCTGCACATATTATTATATAATCATGGCACCATGCAAATTGTAGTCGTTAAAATATGCGTATATATCTATACCTGTTAGTATAGACCTTTCCTTCTAGGCATGTTCAACTATTAGGACAACACGTTATTGTTAGGACATGCCTCGGTTGAGATAGTAACAAGTTTTCCTTGCATCAATTTGGTGTATCCAGAAAGGTGCTGCAGCTGCTGCTGAAGACGATGAAGAAATCGATGAAGATATTGACTTTGATGATGACGATTTCGAAGGTGAGTCATCCTCCCCCTCCCCCAATCCCTCTTCCATCTTTCCGTCAAATAGTTTGACACGCATTTTATTATGCTGGCGCAGTTGATGAGGATGACATGATCGAGCACTACTTAACTGAACAAATAGAATCTTAAAGATGATTCGATGGGCGTGAAATGGTTTTGCTTCTTTAGCACATTAAACGCTCAACCAGATACAACACAGAAGGTTTAAGCCTTGGTAAGACAGCAATCATACTCGTCTCGAATCAAATCCCTACACGACTTGGTACGCGAAGCGAGTGAATGTTTTATGCTACTTGAGTTAGAGGCTTTCCATTATCAACAAATTTTGAGAGGCACTGCTACTTTTGAACCCTTAAATTTGTAATCAAGGTGTTCATATTAGTATATTTGATTTTGGTCTCTATTGCATCATTAGTTTATTGCTGATAAGTAGTAAATGTACTATACTTTGTTATTGAGATTTGAGATACTAAATGATACTATAACATGAAATTTTGGATACTAAATGATAGTACTTTGTTATTGAGATGTTGGATACTAAATGATACTCCCTCCGTCCCATATAATTTGGGACACTTTGACCGGGCACGGGTTTTAAGAATTGTAATGAAAAATGAGTTGAAAAAATTAGTGGAATGTGGGTCCCACTGTTATATATTAGTTTTATAATTAAATGTGAGTAGGAATGAGTTAGTGAAATGTGGGGTCCACTACCAAAAATGGTAAAAGTGAAATGAGTCAAATTATGTGGGACGGTCCAAAATAGAAAACTGGGTCAAATTATGTGGGACGGAGGGAGTACTATAACATTAATATATGGGAAAATGTCCACAAATACTATATGACGTATTGGTCTACGTGGCATATGACGTATTGATCCTCGTTGCGAATAAAAAAAAGCATTTTTTTCATATTAATCATGTGCCGGAAAGGGAGCTATGATATGTTCCAATCAGAAACATGATTTTCTACACGTGAAGTAAATAGTGGAATTTGTGATGGTGCAACACGTTGTATAGTGTTAGGCCTTTCTAATTCTAAGAAATCTACGCCTACTTTTGTTATATTCCAAAAATTATTACTCCACGATTTTGAGATTTTGACGCACGTGCATAAAATTCTATTTTGTACGTATTAGGGTTCATGGCAAAAAAATGCACATAATTAATTATCTTGTTGGAAAGCGTTGTGTTTATTAAATTGAACTATGTAAAATTACGTGTTACATTTTGATCTAAGTTATCATAAATATGGTTAGTTTCACTAGGAGAATCTTGCATCTGAATTATCATAAACGTTTTGTGCAAATTATACAACATAGTAGTATTTTTTTTATGGGATATTAATCGCTAAAACCATGAACTTTGCCTAAAATTTGGTATTTCCCATGAACTTTGAAATTGGTCTATAATATCACAAACTTTGCATTTTGTTTAGTATTTCCCAAGCTCACTCAAATAATATATTTTCATCAAAATCTTATTTTACGTAGGCAATCGTAATACGATTTGTGATATTTTAAACCACTTTATAAGTTCATAACATGTAGGATAAAAAGACGCGTTGAAAACCACGTTGATTTAATTGTGTCAAGTATGATAAAAAAGCCTCGTAAGTTAGTCAAATATAATAATAGACATGCCTAGAGAAATACTAAATAAAGTGCAAAGTTTGTGATGTTATATAGTATACTAATTTTAAAATTTATGTAAAATACCAACAATTAGACAAAGTTTATGGTTTTATGGACTAATTGTCCTCTTTTTATTATTGCCACCACCTTTTCTTTAGTAATTCTACTCCTATTTCTAATCATTGATTGATGTATGTGCCATCTAATAGTCAATAGTAATACTTCTTCTACATGTCTACATTCGTAGACTGATTTTCATCCAATCCAATTGAATTCAATTTAATTTCTATTAAATACACACACTTGTTAACTTAATATAAATTCTACTTCCAAACTTAAACTAATACTCCACCATGAAAAATAAATTCATTTTGCCAATTTTTGGATGTCCATAAAAACTAGTCTTATTTCAAAAATGAAAACATTCTCTCATAATTTCTCCTCTCTTTTATTTTTTCTTTTTCACTCTCCTACTTTATTTACATTTCTCTAATTTTCCAATTTCTCATTAAAATCTATTTTATCCATAAATGAGGTTATTTTTTATGAACGGAGAGGAGTAAGTATTTTTTTTCTTTACTTATATTATAAATTTATGGTATTTTCTTTCCTATGACGCTATGACACTTTAGATCACTTGGATGACTTATGAATTAAATTTATAATATAAATACCGATTGTGTTATGCTACATGTGTAAAATGCATGGGGGAATATTTTCTTGTAATTACTAGTTCTAATTAATTTAGTGGACAACACACCATTTATTCAACTAAGATTAAGCTCATTTGGATAGTAAAAGAATGATAAATTATTTAATGGGACACTATAAATTAACTACGAAATTGGAGACAGATACATCATACACATCGCAAATTTTCAACTCAAAAACTGATCTTTTTTCTTGGGGCCTGAATAATACTTGGCCGATGCCCCAAACAATTTTAGATTAAGAAAAAAACTATTGTGGGAGAGAGGATTCAAGAACTCATGAGTTGTTCAAAGCTGTTGTTCTTATTTTTCATCCACTTGTTTTTATGCAAACCCATTTTTGCAGAAATTTTTTGGAGTCCTTCTGAAATTCCCAAGAGTTTCCTCAACTTCGCCAAGAAAGATGAGGTTTTTGATTGGATGGTGGGGATTAGGAGAGAGATACACGAGAATCCTGAACTGGGATATGAAGAATTTGAGACGAGCAAACTTGTGAGAAGAGAGTTGGATAAGATGGGGATTCCGTACAAGTACCCTTTTGCAATTACTGGTGTGGTTGGTTATATTGGCACAGGGGAACCTCCCTTTGTTGCAATTAGAGCAGATATGGATGCCCTTCCCTTACAGGTATGTGTGTTTTTGTGTTTGTGTGTGTGATTCCAAGAGAGAGCCTTGAAGTGATTGATTGGGTATTTTGACTGTTTGATATTGAGATTCGGTTTGTTTAGTGATTTGAATTGGGTTCCTGTTTTCTTGTTGCTTTTGCTGTTTTGATTGAATTGGTAATGGTGATTTGATTTGATTTGATTTGATTGGATTGGATTTCCCCCTTTGTTGTGCTGGATATGAATGGGTTTGATATGGGCAGGAAATGGTGGAATGGGATCACAAGAGTAAGAACCATGGGAAGATGCATGCCTGTGGGCATGATGCTCATGTTGCTATGCTTCTTGGTGCAGCTAAGATTCTTCAACAGCACACCCACCTCCTGAAGGTATACTTCTTCTCGATGATTTTCACGCGTTTGATCATCGCTACTTGATGTTCTTGAATGGTTCATGAGATCATAATTGATTATGTTCTGTGCCTGATTTTGTTTTATACACGAAATGTCTTGTTTTTCTGAGATATGCGTGCATAAGTATGCTCGTGTAGGAGTATCATAGTTCCGGTCATGGAAAATGAGTCGATTTGAGCTAGTGAGGGTGCTTTAGTTGAGGCTTGATCCCTAGTAGACATTATTATTGTTCGGAACGTTTTGTTGTTGGGCTTGGTCTTTGTTCGCCATAATATGTTTGTTTCATTTGGGCCGTCTTATAAATCATGTACGTTATATCAATGAAGCTTTTGGAAGGATAGAATAAGCTAGTTAGAAAATGATCTTTCTATAAGCAGGCAGTGAGAAAAAGGAAGAAAGGCAAGCCGTGATAGCTTTTGGATCTTGGAAGAATTCTGAAACTGGAATCGAAATGGTAGTATAAAAATGGCAAATCGAGTATCACGAGAAGCTAAGTAGAACAGCTCCCTCCCTTTTGTGGATGTTTATCTTTTTAGAAGCTTCATCCCTTTAGCTGTAGCTTTGTCGTGTCTCAGCTCTGGTACATATAGACCTAATTGCGCTGGGAGATCAGAAAATCTATACCACAATCAGAATTGGTAATCCTAGTTACTGAGGTTCGTTGAATTAATATTTCAGGGAACAGTTGTGCTTGTTTTCCAACCTGCAGAGGAAGGAGGCGGAGGGGCAAAGAAGATGATAGAAGACGGGGCACTTGAGAATGTCGAGGCCATCTTTGGCATCCATTCGAGTACTCTCCTGCCACCAGGCGAAGTCTCGACTAGGCCCGGTCCTCTCCTGGCAGGGAGTGGCTTCTTTGAAGCTGTAATAAGCGGGAGAGGCGGGCATGCAGCCATTCCTCAGCACTCGATAGACCCAATATTAGCTGCATCAAATGTGATTATCAGCTTACAGCATCTAGTCTCTCGAGAGGCTGATCCTCTCGACTCTCAGGTAAAAATCTCTTTCATCATGAAAAACACAGACCATACATCACTTGTTTAATTCACTCTTTTGACTGATCAGGTTGTCACGGTCGGTAAGTTTCAAGGCGGCGACGCGTTTAATGTCATCCCGGATTCTGTTACAATTGGTGGCACTTTCCGTGCCTTTTCCAGCGAGAGCTTGCTGCATCTTAAGCAGCGAATAGAACAGGTAACAATGCTGGGAACCTCGAACTATGCCTTCGCATTTCTTCAAGATCCACACTCATTTATACATGTTGAGTTAGTTGCGTTTTGCTTAGACTTCTCCACATTTGGAACTAAAAAGAAAACTCCCCTTGTTCATCGGTCACATTATAAACTCGGAGATCTACCACCAATGCTTTCTTTTTCTTCAATGATTCTCTGTTTTGTTCGAGATTCTTGTCTTCTGAGTAGAGCTGTCGATTCCGGCCAGCTAGAAAAGCGGTGATCCGAATTTCACCGGCCAGCCACCTTGAAAACATAGGATCGAGTATTTGAAGGTTTAGAGCTAGCATGCAAACACGAAGAATGATTAGGTTCGGCTAAACGTTGATTTTTTCACAGGTTATCCTAGGGCAAGCTGCGGTTCTACGATGCAATGCAACTGTCAACTTCGAAGCAGAAAACAAGATCTTCTTCCCTCCGACCGTGAACAACAACGGCCTGCACGAACTCTTTACGACAGTTGTAGGCGAAATGCTTGGCGCAGCCGGAGTCAAAGAGATGCAGCCGTTGATGGGATCGGAGGACTTCTCGTTCTATCAGGAGATCATCCCCGGCTACTTCTTCTTCGTTGGGATGAAAGACGAGACGCTGGAGCAGCCGACCTTCCATCATTCCCCGCATTTCACCATCAACGAAGGCGGCCTTGCTGTGGGCGCAGCTCTTCACGCATCGTTAGTTGTCCGGTACATATCGGACAGCCGGATGGGAGCTCCCGTGATCGATCACCATCGACACGATGAACTGTGAGTATGGTGATGGGTTGGTGTGCTCAAACTTATGTGAGAATTGGCTGCATATTTGCAGATTGGGTTTTGATTTGGGTTTTGGGTCACTTTTAATTGTTACTACATTTTTCACTGAAAGATGTATAGTTTGGTTCCCACATTAGTAAATGCAAACACCTTTATATTTTAATGGTAGAATAAAATTTCTGGGCTTAGCTGGGCCGAAATTGTATTGGGCCTAATGGCATAAGGCTAGTGAAGTAGTGAATTTAAGAATTTTCTACTATCCATTAGCTAGTACTCCATATATAATAATTCTCTTACAAAGGCGGAAGGCCAAGCCCCTATAATAAATTTGTTTTGCATCATATCTCTATTCTAAGGATGTTGTAATCACGTCACTACCATTTTTCAGTGATAACCATATCCGACATGTTGTGAAGGTAAGTGAAATGTAGTCGGATTTTGTCACCGGCGATAAAAATTCAACAACTATGCAAGTACATGATATTATACGCCAAGTTTAAAGTTCGTGAAAAAAACAAAATTTTAGAAAGTTTCATAATATTAGACGCCAATATCCCTAAATAAAACCACTAAGATGATTGGGCCTATTAATGCTATCTGATAGATGGGCTTCCACTGTGGCAATTAGACTGGGCTTCAACTGTGGTAATTATGCAAGAACTTGGACATTTCATAACCGGATGTGGTTTGCTTGGAATTATGGAATTTACAGGTTTTGATATCTTGCTTTATTTGCGAAATTACATGTTTTTTAGTACAGATCATGAATTAATAAAGTAGGAGAGAGAAATAGAAAGTAGAATATGAGAGATAATAAAATTTTAAAATAATTTTAGTAGTTTAAAATTGTTGAAGTAAGATTAAAATGAAAAAAATCGAAGTATTATTAGTCTAATTGGATTCATCATGTGAGAAAATACTAGCTCCGATGGAACAAAAAACAGGATTTATAGAATTTAAGATAGTTATGCTGAATTAATTTATACATATATATATATATAGAGTCCCATTATTCACAAATCCACTCTTAAATACCGAACCACCGAACCATACCAAATTAGGGTTTTTAGATCTACTTTTTTATGGATGAGAGACACAAATTTATCAATTATTTTCGCCTTCATCACGAGCCTATTTTAATTCATCCGAAGGTAAATAAGTCATACTAACATGTTACGAAGTTTTTACTTCATTCCAGTAGGTTTTTACTTCATTCCAGTAGGATTATTACTTCATTCCAGTACGTAAATGCGGTTTCGCCGCCGCGTGCCGTTCTTTCTCTCTACAATATCTATCACCACCGCCACAACGCTGATATGGTGTAATAAACACATGGAATGATGTGATAAATTATTGGAATGCAGTATGTGTAGAAGCATTTGAAGTCCTACTGGAATGAAGTAAAAACCTTATCAAATGAAGTAATAACGTTTCTGAATGAAGTAATAAACACACTTGAATAAATTGCATTTTTTAATGTAAATAAAGTAAAAACGCAGGTCAATGAATTCAAATGAAACATATGTTGAATCATTTCAAAACCTACTGGAAGAAAGTAAAAACATGTTGTAGTTTCAAGGTATTACGTACTGAATGAAGTAATAAACCTATACAATGAAGTAAAATGGGCTTGTAATGAAGACCGAAAAATTTACACAGCAGCACATCTCATCAAAAAAACTAGATCTAATGGCCCAGATTTGGTCTCTAGTTCGGTCTTTAAAATTGGTTCTACATTGATCACAACTCTATATATATATATATCATAGGATTTGATTTTAAAACTCTCTACTTTATTAAAAAAGAGTATATTTTTAATCCTTTTTTCATCCTTTAATTCTCTAATTAAGTTTTTCTATCCAATCTAAGTTGAGTCGTGTTTCCTTTTATGATGTCTCAAAAGTTATTTTCTTTGAAAAAAAAACAAAACATCTAATCACTTTACTTTATTACAATTTCTCTTAATTTTCATTTATATATCTTAATTATTTCTCTTATTACATTCTCTCATATATTTTTATTTAACGTTAATATAATTTCTTAATTCCGTGTTCAAAACAATCGTCTAAATTTAATATAATATTTAAATATCCATGTTTAAAATAAATATATTAACTTAATTGGGATATATAGAATAATATAATGTCAAAGAATATTTTTAATATAATTGGGATAATATACGCAAAAGAAAAGAGTATGGATTTGAGAGGCAAAATAGAGTAGTAGTAGTAGTAGTATTATGATTGTATATAAAGTTATTAGTGTTAATTTTGCAGAAGTATGGAATTAGTTTTGGTTATAGCACACCTGCGATGTTCCGTTCTCCTACACGCAGAGGGATAGGAGTTCCACCACAGCCCACAGGCAAAATCAGTGTGACTGATCAGATCGATGGCGTCAATGCTTACAACTTCAAATTCACCGTCGGTTAGTCGGTTCACCGCTCCGGACATCAATCAATCGCCTGGAACATGGTACATCACTGTGTCCTCTTTCGACACAGCAACGATAAAACTAGCGCGGGTATTCGGCCATCGGTTAGTCGGTTAACCGATGACCGAACCGAAAAACAATAATTTTGAGAACCGCCGATATCGGTTATCGGGTCGGTTCCGGATTTAGGTGTTGATCAGTTATCGGTTCGGAACCGATAACCGACGGGTAATAACCGATTAACCATTGGAACCGATTAAACGTAGTCGCGCCATTGAGCCGAGAGCGTCATGGTGTGCCCTCATTCATTCCTTCTCCTTCACTATCCACGAAATTCAGTTCTAGCAAAATTCCAAGGTAAGAAATTGATTCACCTAGTTTGAAGAATCTCACCCCAATTCTCTTGATTTTTTTATTTTATTTGTTGGGATTTGGCACGTAATAAGTCTCTGGAGGATAGAGTAGAATGAAATTGAATCCTAAGTTTGGTAATTGAAAAGAAAAGGGGCCGAGAATAGTAGGACTTGATTTGGATTGATTATGGGACTTATTAATTGTTTGTATTCTTCCTCAGAATTATCTGCTGTTAGTTTTTTATTCTGTTTGCAAGAATTGAAAAGGGGCCGAGAATTAATTGTTTGCATTCTTCCTCACTGTTAGTTTTTTATTCTGTTTTTTCCAGAATTATCTATGGCAAGAAAGTTAGTTTTGCTTCGGTTTTTTTCCTTGATTCATATGGAGCATCCTTCTATTACTTCTTTGTTCATCTATATCCGCTACACCCTTTTAATTACTTCTTTGTTCATCTATATATGGATTGTTACACCCTTTTAATACTACACATCGATATTTGAAAGCTTTTGTATTGTTTGATATTTACCAATTTAATTGTTTATTCATTCTCCAATTAAATTAAGGTCAAGTTCTCCTTCCTATATAATTGCCGTAATCATTGCAAATTTTATACGAACACGGCACGAAACTATTAAACATATTAATTTCTTCAAAATGGGGAATCTTCAAATAGGAGAATTCGGAAAAGAAAAAACAAATCAAATTGACTTGATCTTTATTATCAACCCATTCCATTAACAAATGATCAATTAATGAAGAATTAAAGTTTAATTTCTAAATCACATTTTTTTTGAATTTCGGTTCCGGTTCAGTTAACCGGGACCGAACAGACCTAGTTCGGTTAGGAACCGAACCGAATCGAGGCAAATTCGGTTTCAGTTCGGTGCTTCAATTTCGGTTCCTTTTGATTTCAGTTAACCGGGTATTCGGTTCGGTTAGAACCGAACCGACCGAATACCCTTATGAACCCGACTTTAAAGAAAGTCAAATTCCTACTAAGGCTAGGCCTATCGCTACGAGGCCAAGACACTTAGAAATTTGCAAAAAAGAAATCGATGAGTTATTACTCAAAAAATTAATTAGGCCATCTTATAGCCCATGGAGTTGTCCAGCGCATGGGCGGATCCATGTAGAAATAGGGTAGGGCTAAAGCCCTTAATAAAAATATTTTTTAAACTATTTTCTTTTATAAATTTTTAAAATTTATTCAAATTTAATGTAAATTATTATATAAAAGCCCTTATAAATGATCTAAAACCCCAAAAATATAACTTTAGAACAAAATTTAGAAATCACAGCCCCAATCATATTTTTTTCTGCGTCCGCCTCTGGTCAGCGTTCTATGTTGAGAATGCTACAGAACTCGAGAGAGGAGTGCCTAGACTTGTTATTAATTACAAACCTTTAAATAAAGCTCTTAGATGGATTAGGTATCCTATTCCAAATAAAAGAGATCTTCTTAATAGGCTATATTCAGCCAAAGTTATGTCAAAATTTGACATGAAATCTGGCTTCTGGCAAATTCAAATTGCTGAAGAAGACAGATACAAAACTGCTTTCACAGTCCCATTTGGACATTACGAATGGAATGTGATACCTTTTGGGTTAAAAAATACCCCTTCTGAATTTCGGCACATTATGAATGACAATTTATAACCATATACTCAATTTTGTATATGTTATATGGATGATGTGCTAATCTTTTCTGATTCTATCGATCAACATTTTAAACATTTAAAAGCGTTTATTAATGCTGCTGTTTATAACGGTTTGGTTGTTTCTGCCGAGAAAATAAAATTATTTCAAACTGAAATTAGATTTCTTGGCCATCCTATCAAGGAAGGAACTATTTTTCCAATTGATAGATCTATTTGTTATGCTGATAAATTCCCAAATGAAATAAGGGATAAGAATCAACTTCAACGATTTCTCGGAAGTCTAAATTATGTTGCAGACTTTTACAAGAATTTACCTCTCGACGCTAAACCTTTATTTGACAGGCTAAAGAACCCCCCAGAATGGAGTAGCGCCCATACTGAGGCAGTTTTAAAGATTAAAGCAAAAATTAAAGAAATTCCTAGTCTTACTATTGCTAACCCTGATGCCCCTAAGATTGTCGAAACAGATGCATCAGATGTTGGCTACGGTTGGAATCCTAAAACAAAGGATTAACCAAAAGGAGATTCTTGTTCGTTTTGCCTCTGGAGTCTGGCAAGGAGCAAGAAAAAATTACTCCACAGTCAAGAAAGAAATTCTTTCTTTGGTTCTGTGTATTCAAAAATTTGAAAGTGATCTAATAAATCAAAAATTCCTAATCAGGATAGATTGTAAATCGGCTAAAGATATTCTTGAAAAAGATGTTAAAAATTTAGCCTCTAAGCAGATCTTTGCCCGTTGGCAAGGAATCTTATCTGTTTTCGATTTTGATATAGAGTTTATTAAGGGAAGTAATAATTCCCTACCTGACTTTCTAACTCGTGAATTTTTGCAGGGTTCAAATGAATCGGCCTGAGAAAAGGATCGACAAGGGAAAAGAAAAGACTAATCAGTCTTCTGAATCATCAGTCAAGTTGCAACCTTATAAGGCAGCAATCACCAAAGCTCCTGAGCAGCTTAGAGCTGAGATTACGGAAAATACTCCATCAAAGCTCAAATTGAGAGAAGATGCTTATAACATCGGCATTAAGTCAAATCAGACTAATGAATTTTTATACCCTTATATTCCGCTGTCAACGGAATGGGTATGTCCTATTGAGAAAAAATATTCTAACCTTGCACCAAATGAGGTAGCATCATTTTATTTGCAGGATCATGCAAATCCGTTCCTGCATCCAAAGTCTCACCAGTTTTATTTCCATATCCTGGAAACCACTAAATCGGTGGATTTTGATTCTGTCACTATGATAATAGACCATGGTTCAATTACTTTGATTATATCAAAGCATGGTATAAAAATCTACAGGTTCCATCCCGGCCAATTGGTGATAAGAGGAGAGGCCCATGAGACTTATATAGTGAATTAAGCTCTTTGTGTACAACGATGTGAGATATTATTATATTCATTTTTATGTTTCAATTGCCAACACCCTCCCTCAAACCCTTCAAGGTGAATCTTGGAGGGGTTGGGGTTGGACTTTTTTATGAGGGGTTAGGGGTTGGACTTTTTTATGATCGATTGGACAATCGGCCCAATTTTTTTTTCGACCGGTTGGACCACTGGCCCAAATTTTCAGCCCAGTTATATTGCTGGGTCAGTCATTTTTTTCGGTTTCAGCTCAGATATACTGTTGTGTCAGTTAAATATGACCCACAGTCAACGACCCGCTCTGATACCATGATAGAAATCCATGGGTTCCATCCTAAAACCAATTGGTGATAAGAGGAGAGACCCATGAGACTTATATAGTGGATTAAGCTCTTTGTATACACCAATGTGAGATATTATTATATTCATTTTTATGTTTCAATTGCCGACACTTTCTGCTACGACAATAGGATAATGAAGCACAGTTAGTCCTTCAATTTAGGGACTTCGACAGTGGTTTATCTATTGGTTCTCTGATTGCCAAGTTCCCTGGATTCTTAAATGGAATATTATCATTAGAAATATTCCGATTAAGAAATTTGAAGTGACCCAATGTCATATCCCTTATCTAGAGAGAAGAGTACTCATCAAATGGTGGGACAAGTTCAACTTCTTCGAAGATTCAATGTTCTCCAAAAAAAGGGAATGTTTAATCTTGAACCAATTAAATCAGCTCCAAAGATTCCAAATAGGGATGTTGCAGATATTATCAAAGAACTCCTTCAGAGTTCTAATAATAAGAGTGATCTTAAGAAACATCTTAAAAAAAATTCTCTGTGAGGATGATTCCGACGATGACTCTATGGAGAAAATCTCCGAGGATGGTTCTGCTAAGGGCCATCAATCTGATGATCTTATGCAAGACACTCAACCTTACTGATAATTATCAGTTTCTTTTCAAGTTTCCCATGAAAATCTATTTTTCTAAAAGAAATGATTGGGGAAGTGAAATTAGCAGCCTCAATAAAACTATTTCTCTTTAGACAGAAGAGCTTGAATTCTATGAACAAGATCCAAGGAGGCGTTGTTTATCATTAACGGATGTTAATGAAAATATTCCTTTTTGTCTTGAAGTTATCAATAATGCTAAAAGACAAAGAGACTTTCTTACTCGCACTCATCATGTCAGCATAAATTATTGCCGACAAGAGACTATTCACATTTTGAAATCCGTGGCAGCATATATTATTGCACTGATCAACTTTTGACAAAGAAGCATCTACCTTTTGACTGCAAGAGCAAAGTAGGTGACTCAGCATTCCAACTCACCAGGCCTGACGCATGCAATGACGTTTCTTCTAATTCAAATAGAAGAATGTTTGGGGTCCGGCTGATGCTTTAAAAATAGGCATCATCTCATTTGGAGTTCTCGCGTTTCACTTTCACACACTCTCTCATGTGTTGAGAACTCCACACACTTACAATATAATCCTTTTGTAATATTTTGTACGCTTATACTTTCCTACACTCTCTCCCTACTCTTCTCGTTAGTGGCAGGTATGTAACTCATGTGTAAAGTTTCGTATGTTTTATAATTCTGTTTAAATAGAGTTAAGTTTGTAATTTTACTTTTTGTACTATTATCTTCTTTCCTTTCCTGTATTTTACACTATTTTGCTTTTAAGTTTTTATTTCTTGGGAAAACAGCTCTGGCCATTCGTCACGTAGCCTGTATAACATACTTAAGCCAAGGAGTGTTGTGGATGTTGGCGTAAAACGTTGACAGTTGATCGAGAAATGAATTTCTTAGGCAAAACACTGTCTAAAAGACATGATGGTAGCAGTAGTAGTACACATAGTACTAAAAAAAAAGAAATAATAATTTCAAAAAATTTTGAAAAATCGATTCAAAACTGGAAAATGCCAGATGAACCTTCCGTTTATAAACGAAAAGGAATTTTTGATATAACTCCTTGCGATTATATCGTAAAAACTGTTGAAGAATCCATTTCTTTAGGAACTGGATTTAGCTCTTTTAAACTTCTTTCTAAGTCTCTAATTGAAGAACATAGAAAGAATTACAGATTCCTCCATTTAGGATTAGTTCAAATTGGACTAAAACCTGCAACTAGAATTGTTTTAAATACCTCTGCTTTAATTGCAGTCCGTGACAAAAGACATCTTAAGTTTCATGATTCTTTGTTAGGAATTGTAGAAACTAGCCTTTGTGATGGACCAATTTATTTCAGTTGCTTTCCTAATTTTGTGCTGTCAATAACAGACAAGACCTTGATGCATGCTTTATGCTTAGATATTCAAATTGAAGGTTTTAATATGGCTAAGGAAGCAGAAAATGTTATTCTTACATATAGAATACAATATAAACTTATGAATACTCCTTTTCCAAGATGTAGAGAAATTTCTCATAGGTCTGAAAAACAGACTACTCTTTTTGTTACTAATTTAGAAAAAAGTAATGTTAAGATTCCCCAAACTATTACCTGGGATCAGGTTAAATTACCTGAAAAATGGCTCCTCGAAGAAGCCATTGAACCTGAAGAACCTGAACCAAGAAAACTTGAAGACATTATTGAATACCCTAATGGTGATGTCGTAATCAAGTTCTCTGACAAGAGAATCGCTCGTCTAAATTTAAGACAGCCTGATAGAATGTCTACATCTTATGTTCCTTTGTCTAGCTTTGAAAAGGAAAATATTAAAGGAACATGTTTTTCATCATCAGGATTAAATCATCCTGAATATAAGGTAGAAATTCCTTCTTCTAGTAATACTAGAACTTCTCCTACTCTTTCGGAAATGGGACATTCAGATTATTCACTTAGTGTCCTTACAAGAGTAGAAAGAAAAGAAGAAAGATTCAGAACCTTTTGAATATTTCTGTCCTTTAAAAGGAAAATCTAGAGAATTATTTTATTCTCCAAATTATAGATTTGAAAGAAAATGGTTTTATCTTAAACCAGTAAAAAGTCAAGAGAAATGGTTTAAACTTTATAAAAAATTCTTGAAAAAGGATTACGGAAGTTTTCACGATTTCTTTGAATTTCTTGAAAAAATTTATAAGCTTGAAAAAAGAAACTATCCTAATTTTAAGGATATTGATTGTATTCTTACTATTGAATCTTCTTATAGAGAATTCAAAAGTAAAACAGGAAGAACCTTTAAAAGTGTTCATCCCCCTGAGTTAAATCTCTGTATCAAGTTTGGAGACAAGGAAGTTCTGGCTTCTCCGATCAAAAAAACAACTGGGAAAATTGATGTTATTTCCCAGAACAATTTTACAAATTTGTATCTTCGATCAATAGGAGATCAACTTTGTAGAATTGAAAAAATTCCAGAAACTTTTCATGAACCTTTTAAGGTCATTAAGGATGATTAAATTTTATTCAAACCCATGTCATCTGAAAAAATTGATTTGAAACTCTTTCCTAATTCCTCTTCTGAAATGATAGAAGAAATAGCAAAGAGAATTAATAACCTTAATCTTAAAGACTGTTCTCCTTTAAATCTTGAAACTGACCAAGAGTCAGAACAGGATTTAGATTTTTAATCAATTCAAAAACATGGTTATCAATCGTGACCCTCCTCCAGATCCGCCTGATCATTTGCAGGTAAACAAATTATCATCTTCTTAAGTGGTATAAAGATGTTTTCTTTTCAAAAGTCTTCTCTCGAGAAGATTGTAATCACGACTTTAATAAAGAAAAGTTCTTATCAGGACTACCTAGTTTCTTTGCTAAAAAGGTCCGTAATAGGATTAAACAAAAACATGGTGGATTAATTCCATTCCATAATTACACTTATGGTGACCTTGCTTCAGAAATTATCTCTGAAGGAATAAATCTGTGTAACGATTTAAAGTTACACAAGTAAGTACAAAAAAAAGGTACTTGGAAAGAAAGTTATTGGAGATTTTTGTGAACAAATTGGTTCACCTCCAATTAACTCTAGTAATCTCGATAATCATCGAGAAAAGAATAAGGTTCATAAATCTCATAAATATTCTAAACCTCGAAAAAAGCAAAAAGAAAAAGGGTTTAGAAAAACATCTAATGAAGATGTTCTTTATTCAAAAAAAAAACAAAAGGTACTTGGAAAGAAAGTTATTGGAGATTTTTGTGAACAAATTGGTTCACCTCCAATTAACTCTAGTAATCTCGATAATCATCGAGAAAAGAATAAGGTTCATAAATCTCATAAATATTCTAAACCTCGAAAAAAGCAAAAAGAAAAGGGTTTAGAAAAACATCTAATGAAGATGTTCTTTATTCAAAAAAAACAAAAGGTACTTGGAAAGAAAGTTATTGGAGATTTTTGTGAACAAATTGGTTCACCTCCAATTAACTCTAGTAATCTCGATAATCATCGAGAAAAGAATAAGGTTCATAAATCTCATAAATATTCTAAACCTCGAAAAAAGCAAAAAGAAAAAGGGTTTAGAAAAACATCTAATGAAGATGTTCTTTATTCAAAAAAAAAACAAAAGGTACTTGGAAAGAAAGTTATTGGAGATTTTTGTGAACAAATTGGTTCACCTCCAATTAACTCTAGTAATCTCGATAATCATCGAGAAAAGAATAAGGTTCATAAATCTCATAAATATTCTAAACCTCGAAAAAAGCAAAAAGAAAAAGGGTTTAGAAAAACATCTAATGAAGATGTTCTTTATTCAAAAAAAAACAAAAGGTACTTGGAAAGAAAGTTATTGGAGATTTTTGTGAACAAATTGGTTCACCTCCAATTAACTCTAGTAATCTCGATAATCATCGAGAAAAGAATAAGGTTCATAAATCTCATAAATATTCTAAACCTCGAAAAAAGCAAAAAGAAAAAGGGTTTAGAAAAACATCTAATGAAGATGTTCTTTATTCAAAAAAAACAAAAGGTACTTGGAAAGAAAGTTATTGGAGATTTTTGTGAACAAATTGGTTCACCTCCAATTAACTCTAGTAATCTCGATAATCATCGAGAAAAGAATAAGGTTCATAAATCTCATAAATATTCTAAACCTCGAAAAAAGCAAAAAGAAAAAGGGTTTAGAAAAACATCTAATGAAGATGTTCTTTATTCAAAAAAAAAAAACAAAAGGTACTTGGAAAGAAAGTTATTGGAGATTTTTGTGAACAAATTGGTTCACCTCCAACTAACTCTAGTAATTTCGATAATCATCGAGAAAAGAATAAGGTTCATAAATCTCATAAATATTCTAAACCTCGAAAAAAGCAAAAAGAAAAAGGGTTTAGAAAAACATCTAATGAAGATGTTCTTTATTCAAAAAAAACAAAAGGTACTTGGAAAGAAAGTTATTGGAGATTTTTGTGAACAAATTGGTTCACCTCCAATTAACTCTAGTAATCTCGATAATCATCGAGAAAAGAATAAGGTTCATAAATCTCATAAATATTCTAAACCTCGAAAAAAGCAAAAAGAAAAAGGGTTTAGAAAAACATCTAATGAAGATGTTCTTTATTCAAAAAAAAACAAAAGGTACTTGGAAAGAAAGTTATTGGAGTTTTTTGTGAACAAATTGGTTCACCTCCAATTAACTCTAGTAATCTCGATAATCATCGAGAAAAGAATAAGGTTCATAAATCTCATTAATATTCTAAACCTCGAAAAAAGCAAAAAGAAAAAGGGTGGTTTAGAAAAACATCTAATGAAGATGTTCTTTATTCAAAAAAAACAAAAGGTACTTGGAAAGAAAGTTATTGGAGATTTTTGTGAACAAATTGGTTCACCTCCAATTAACTCTAGTAATCTCGATAATCATCGAGAAAAGAATAAGGTTCATAAATCTCATAAATATTCTAAACCTCGAAAAAAACAAAAAGAAAAAGGGTTTAGAAAAACATCTAATGAAGATGTTCTTTATTCAAAAAAAAACAAAAGGTACTTGGAAAGAAAGTTATTGGAGATTTTTGTGAACAAATTGGTTCACCTCCAATTAACTCTAGTAATCTCGATAATCATCGAGAAAAGAATAAGGTTCATAAATCTCATAAATATTCTAAACCTCGAAAAAAGCAAAAACAAAAAGGGTTTAGAAAAACATCTAATGAAGATGTTCTTTATTCAAAAAAAACAAAAGGTACTTGGAAAGAAAGTTATTGGAGATTTTTGTGAACAAATTGGTTCACCTCCAATTAACTCTAGTAATCTCGATAATCATCGAGAAAAGAATAAGGTTCATAAATCTCATAAATATTCTAAACCTCGAAAAAAGCAAAAAGAAAAGGGTTTAGAAAAACATCTAATGAAGATGTTCTTTATTCAAAAAAAAAAACAAAAGGTATTTGGAAAGAAAGTTATTGGAGATTTTTGTGAACAAATTGGTTCACCTCCAATTAACTCTAGTAATCTCGATAATCATCGAGAAAAGAATAAGGTTCATAAATCTCATAAATATTCTAAACCTCGAAAAAAGCAAAAAGAAAAAGGGTTTAGAAAAACATCTAATGAAGATGTTCTTTATTCAAAAAAAAACAAAAGGTACTTGGAAAGAAAGTTATTGGAGTTTTTTGTGAACAAATTGGTTCACCTCCAATTAACTCTAGTAATCTCGATAATCATCGAGAAAAGAATAAGGTTCATAAATCTCATTAATATTCTAAACCTCGAAAAAAGCAAAAAGAAAAAGGGTGGTTTAGAAAAACATCTAATGAAGATGTTCTTTATTCAAAAAAAACAAAAGGTACTTGGAAAGAAAGTTATTGGAGATTTTTGTGAACAAATTGGTTCACCTCCAATTAACTCTAGTAATCTCGATAATCATCGAGAAAAGAATAAGGTTCATTAAATCTCATAAATATTCTAAACCTTGAAAAAAGCAAAAAGAAAAAGGGTTTAGAAAAACATCTAATGAAGATGTTCTTTATTCAAAAAAAAAAACAAAAGGCCTGTCTGTTATATATGTCTCATATCAGGACATTACAGGACATTACGCTAATAAGTGTAAAATGAAAAGAAAGATCAATAGTTTATCTAATGATGAAGGTTTAAAGAAAACGTTAGAAAAACTCTTCCTGTCCGAAACAGATGAGGAAGAAGATTTTAAAATTGCTACTATCGCAGAAGATGAAAGTGATTCTGAAGAATCACCTGACTCTAGTGATTCAGACTGTAATGGTAATTGTGACTATTACAAAACTCTTTGTAAAGCTAATGGTTTATGTGTCTTAACCAAGGAAGATAATTTTATCCTCGAAGTCATTGATCAAATAGATGATTAGGACAAAAGAAGAAAAATTCTTCAAGAATATTTAGAACATTATACTTCAAAAAATTCCTCGAAAGAAATTAAAATTGCAGAACCTGAAGCTTATATCTTAAAAGAAATTCTTGGAAGAATAAGGACTCCTAATAAGGAGAAAGAAGTCAGTAATAATGATTTAGTTCAAGAAATTAAGTCTATTAAAAAAGAACTTATAGTTTAAGAAATGGATTTTCTTTCCTTGAACTTGCACAGAATAATAATTCTGATAATGAAGAAGCAGAGTCTTCTTCTACACCTAAAGAAGGTAATCTTGGATAACTTGTTTATGTTAATATGATTAATAAAATCATAACTCTCAAATGGTATATACTGATTACTATCATAGTTAAAAGGGAATTCTCATTCTCAGCTATTGCTATGGTAGATTCAGGTGCTGATATGAATTGCATCAATGAAGGATTAATACCTTCTCGATACTTTTCTAAAACTTCATAAACCCTAAATACGGCTGATGGAAGTAAGCTTATGATAAAATATAAGCTTGATAATGGAGCAGTCTGTAATAAGGGAATTTGTCTTGATATGCCATTTATAACTGGAGGAGCCGTGAAGCCGACACATGAGCTTGGAATCGAAACCCAAGGAGGAAGTTGCACCACCTCCACCACCACCTGCCACATAAGCCCGTACCCCCCGCTTTGTGGGGGAGGTGATTTCTATCCAACCCTTTTTTTTATTTGTTGTATATATGTGTTGTGTGTGTGACGTAAGTGTTTGCTTAAAAGTTTTTGTTATTGTGGTCTTGCCGGCCTTGTTTTGCATGTTTTGTGGCCTTGCCGGCCTTTGTGAATGTTTTGCGTTGCTAGTAATCTCTCTCTAAACACTTGGTCTACTTGCTCTCGAGCAAGCAATGTCCAAGTGTGAGGAGGTGGGATTCTTGTGTGTTGTTCTTGGTTTTCTAAGTTTTATGTGATGTGTTTCCTTTTCCAACATTTTAACCAAACTTGCTTGAGGGTAAGCAAAGTCTAAGTGTGAGGAGGGGGTTTGTTTTGTTGTTCGGTCGTGTTTGTGTTGTGTCGTTTTTGTAAGGAGTTGTGTTTTATCTTTTTCCCAAGCCTTGATGCATAATTTGGTAATGGTCCCCCTATTGAATCGTAGCAAAAAAATGACTTGTTGAATCATAGCAAAAAAAATGACTTGCTTTGTTTTGAAAAATTTATTCAAGAACTTGTGGTTTTGATTGAATGAAGTTGAGTGTGATGGAAATGTGAAGCACTTCCACTTGCGTAAAAACCCACAAATGGTAAGGTTCAAAGCCTCAAAGTAGAACACTTTCTACATGTATTTGAGCGTGGAATGACATTGCATTGCATGATTGTTGATATCACTTGGTCACTATGGCATAAATAGAGGGCACTAGGAAAAGCCAAATTGAGCCTTATTCTTTGTGATTACATCAACCAAAAAGAGCTACCCCTAGTTGCCCCATTGAAACCTTGAGCCTACATTTTTTTTTAAAGTTAGAAAATGGTTTCCCTCTTGTGCAAAATAAATGTGCTTAGTTGCCCCTACATGATCACCACATTTTAGGAAAGAGATAGCAAATGTGGACATCAAAAAACAAAAAAAAATATGCCTCCCTCCACCCAAAAAAGAAGAAAGTAGTGGCTACCATGAAAAAAAAAGAAAAAGGGAAACATAAAGAAGAAGAAAAAAATTAGAAAAAGAAAAAGAAGAAAAAAAAGGGGAAGGAAGAAAAACAAAGAGAAAATGACAAGGAAAGAGTGGAAATGTAGATCAAATAAGAAGAAGAAGAAGAAGAAGAAGAAGAAGTGCATCTCTACATTTGGTTTGATTGTGGGTGATTGCGTTTGGAGTTTCTAAGTACCCATTTGGAGAATAAGCGCAAGTTTTTGTTGTACTACACTCAATAGCTTAGGACCCCTAGGATCTAACCGACAATATTTAAATGGTCCAAAGCCCCATTACATCCCATGCAAGACCCTCTTGAGCTACATGTGATAAAGTGATATCTCCTTGATTGTATCTTCGTCATCATTATTGAGAGAATTGTCCTTACATTTTGAGAGGGCCAGGGAGTGAATCTTTTGCTTGTGATATGTGCTTAACTATCTTGATGAGACCGACGGTTGGAACCACATTGTTCGATGAAGAAAATTATGTTTTAAAAATCTGTTTTCAGCTTGGTTCTTGGGGGTATCATTACGCTTTTCATACAACTTACTTGGTTTGTCTTTCATGTGTTTCTCGAGTCGTTGTGTGTGTTTGTGTTTAGTAAATGTCTTTGTGTTATGTTTTGTTTTAGTTAGTGTGTGTGTGTAGAAAGTAGAGGGGAGTGACTTAAACTAGCAATTGAGTGAAAAGTCCAACCACATACTTGGGACAAGTATGATCCAAATGTGGGGAGGTTTGATAGGCTAGTTTTCGTCACTCGGATTTGATCACTTTTCGCACTTATTAGTTGAATATTTGCATATAAAAAAAAATTCTTTTTGGCAGGGTATGGATCATTAAGTTCGGAAGCTGCTTAATGAAGGCACGAAGAGGAAAACATGCAAGAAAGAGGGCAAAATGTCATGAAATGGAAGAATGGGGAGGAAGAAGGCAAAGAAGACTAACTGCCCAAGCTGTTGGATTGGCCAATTTGAACCCGGCGGGAAAATGATTAAAGCCACTTCCACACACTTATCAAGGACAAATCCCACTTGCTACACACGCCCATATCTGCCCTTGAAGAGTAAAAAAGAAGGGGAAATATCTTTTATTGGAGATATGTATTAAAAGTACTTAACTTTCCAAGGACAACAACCACTAGTCACTCATCACTTTCTTTAGTTTAGTTTAATTTTATTTCTCTCTAGAAAACTTCTCTCTTCCTTAAGAAGAGAGATTTCAAACTAAAGGCTGCGAAGATCATTGTTCACCATGGGTTGAAGTAGTAGTAATTTAGTAGTAGTGTTTATTTTTTTTCTAGTTGCTTGTTCTTAACGTTTGGAGTTCTTTTGCATCAATCTCACTCTTAGTTATTGTTGTTGTTCTTGGTTTAAAAGCTCATTTCAAGTAGTAATTTCTCTAAGTGTTTGAGTATTTAATGTGCTTTAAAGTTTAGCTCTTGTTTAGTTTTCTATTTTATCTTGTTCTAGTGTGTTAAACTTTTTTGCTTTGTAAAAATCTTTCCCAATGTCTTTAGGTCAGTTTTAATTGCTTTAGTTAGTTGTTAATTTTGAAATTTTCAAGAAAAAAAGAAGAAAAAAAAAAGAGTTGTGTTCATGTTTAGAGTTTGGATCACCTAGATTAATTAGTTTCGCATGTTTTAGGTGTAATGTTTGTGGTTTAATTTCTTGCTTTGTTATTCATCCTCCATTGTTGCTGTTTTTAAGCTTCTTTCATCATGTTTGAGTGCTTTAATTTTCAGCTTTTCATTTGGTGTTTCCAATGCATGATTAGCTAGTTTACTTGTTGATCTTGTGTTTCTCTAGCTTGGTTAGTAGTGTAGCAGTCATGTAGTCTTTTCTCTCACTTGATTTATGTGCCTTTAGTGTATGATTAGTAGATAAAATCAGCTTTTAGAAGTAAGTGAAAGAACCATTAGTTGTAGGTTTTTATCTATTGGTTTTACACCTTGGATAATAGGGTTTATGAGACAACAAGGACATGCTTTCTTTTCACTTTTGGCAGCCATTTAGCTTAGTTAATTTCTGCACTCCACCTCCCATTTACATGTGATTTAGTTTAGTTTTTAGGGCTTAATTAGTTTAGCCACTTTTAAGGGTCACTTTCCAAGTTTCTAGCTTTCTTCAGGAGTTAACACTTAGTTTATTTTCCTTAGCCTTTTACCTTAGTCTCTCTTGCATTCTAATCTTAGGAATGCTCATGCATGTTATTTCCGAATGTTCTTATTTTCGCTAAGTGTTGTAATTTTCTCGCCACTGCTTTTATTTTCCTGCCAAACTGCCCAGTTTGTCAACTTGCCCAGTCTGCGTTCACAGTTTATATGCTTTCTTCTAATTGCATCTTATTTGCACATTTAGTTCCCACCTTAGCTTAAGTGTTATTTATATTTCTTAGTTTAGTTCTCACCCCTGATTTAGAGCGTGGCGGCATCGCCAAAACCAACTCCTAAGTGTGGAAATACATAACGGATGCTACCGTTCCTCGTGGGTTCGACACCCTAACTTACCATATGCTAATTAATAGTATTTTGGAAAGTGGGAACTTATAAATATTGTTGAATATGAAGGGACACGTGCCTATGACACGCGTGCAAAATCCATTCCTTTCAGAGGAAAGGGTCTATTGTCTCACATAAATGGAGTTACAGACCCTCCTCCAGCCACACATCCCAATGACCAGACATTGCTTATGCAGTTGCGGTTGTTAGCCAATTCATGCACCAACCCTAAGAAGAACATATGAATGCAGCCTTACGAATTGTAAGGTACCTCAAGGGCACATCAAACTTTGGAATATTCTTAAAAAGAGGGAAGGATCTTGAAGTAGATGGTTATACAAATGCTGATTGGGCAAGTAATCTGGTCGATAGAAAATCAACCGGCGGATACTTCACATTTATTGGAGGCAACCTGGTCACTTGAAGAAGTAAGAAGCAAAAAGTCGTTGCCTTATCTAGTGCTGAAGCAGAGTTCTGAGGAATTAAAAGTGAGCTCATGGAGATTATGTGGCTAAGAAGATTGCTTACTGAGATCGGTTTTTCCCCGAACCGTAAAAGTAGGCTATTCTGCGACAATAAAGCAGCAATCAGCATATCAGAAAATCCATTTCAGTACAACACGACAGAACCAAACATGTCGAGGTCGATCGCCACTTCATTAAAGAAAAACTGGAAAGAGGAATTATAGAGTTTCCGTTTGTTCCATCGGAAGAATAATTAGCTGATATCTTAACCAAGACAGTAAATCCAAAGAGTTTTAGAGAAATATCGACCAAGTTGAACATCAGAGATACCGTCGCTCAACTTGAGGGGGAGTGTCAAAAGGAGATGCACAACGGCTAGTTGGCCAAATACCAAGTACCAACTACTTGGTAATTGCTGCTACATTTAATAGGTGGTATTTACCTAGACACACAATTAATTAGTGGGAGTTTCTAAGAGTTGTAATATCCCTATAAAAGGGAATGTTTTGTATCAAACATAACAACAACAAAAAATAAAAACAATTCTCCTCTTCAAACTCCAGCCACCATGAATCTTCTTCTACTCATCGCCTCTCTCGATTACCATCTTTAAGAAATATAACTCACGAATATTTTGATAATTTAAACTTATTTAATTCAAAATTTCCATAATCTGTCTCGGTAGAAGTTCTGTTTCACCATTCTTCGTAAATTTCCATATAGCCAAACATCAACTCTTTCTCGATTAAATTTTGTTAGGACCAACTGTTTGATGAGATGCCTGAATGAAAGTGTGCTCTACAAATGTTTGTGAATATTCATGACCTAGTTTTTGTGTTTATTTAAATCTTTAAATTTTTTATTAATTAGTAGTATAATTTTGGTTTAGTATCCAATTTGATTTACTAATATAAGTAATAAGTGATTTGTTAGTTTGTTGATAGATAGCACGTTTCCATTTCGTAAGAACCAACGAAGCTAGCTTATAATTACAGTCTGAGTCTCTATTATTTGAGAGTCTGAGCAAAGCCTTGTGCACACCAGCAAGTTTAAAATTGATTGATGGACCAAAATAAATCATTGGGCCTTTAATTGCAATCTCTCTATAAAATGAACTTCATCATATTCAGTCACTATTTTGTTAGTATATTTTTTATACCTCAGCGAGGATAAAAATATTATATGTGATTTCTGTACTTCCATTCCTTTATATAATTCAATTAAAGATTCAAAGCTTCTTAATCAGGATGCTAAACGTGTTGAATGATCAAAAAGTTCGAGACAATAAAAATGGTAAAAGTGCAAGTTGGCAAATATTTGGCGACGGACGAAAATAGAAATAAGTGACAAATTTTATGGACGGATGGAGTATATTATATCTCGCTCATTTCTCTTGAATCTAGCATCAAATTGATTACACCAAACTCATGAAGAAATCAATTAGTACATAAAAGGGTGAATGTGTATAAATATATGGGATTATATCCTTTAACAGAAACATCATTCATAATAGATGAGAACAAGAGAGTGAAGAAATTTGAATCTTTGAAAGTGAATTTGTTTTGAATGTCCTTAATTTGGTTGAGTTGTGGGAATGGCCTGAATTTGTTTTGAATGATTCAATCTTTATTAAGTTAATGTCTAATATTATTGCTCGCCATAGACATGGCCTTCAAAAAATTTAGATATAATCTTATCCTTTGAGCTAAAAAAATGTTCATTTGATAAAACCAAACAGCCCATTCAAAAGTCAAATGATTGACTTGGTATATGGCCCATGTCGTAGATGTTACTTAAAATAACTAGTAATTAGAGAATCTTATTTTATTTAGGACATGTATCTGATGATAGATATGAATAAAATGGTGTGTTCTTGTGTTGTGTGTTTCATTTTTTGTCTCTCTCTCTTTTTTTTAACTCTGGGCTCAAAATACAATCAAGGCTCTACTACTATATTAATTAAGAGGAAGAGAATTTTATAACAAAGTTTTGAATTATGGTGGAAACGTCAACCTTTTGTTTTTTCATCTTCGATCCAAATCATTTTGTTCACAGTCACCTACCTATATTAGTAGTCCAAATTATAAAACCATTTTAAAGGCATGTAATTGAATACTAAACCTGAATTAACATTAATAAGAAATTTCAACGATTTGCAAAAACAGAAAATAACTAGATCATGACTATTCACAAACATTTTGAGGGCAAACTTTCGTTCAGGCATTTCATCAAACAGTTGGTTCAAAAAATTTAATAGAGAATGAGTTGAAGTTTTGCTATACTCCATGAAAACTTAGGAACGAGGCTGACACGAACGTTCTATTTCAGCAGATTATGGAAGTTTTTATTTAAATCAGTTGAGTTACTTAAAATTTCGAGAGTTATTACCTGATTTTGATTCAAACCTAAGTCTCCGGATTGATGACTCAATTTATTTAAACCAATGTTGAATTTCTAGTGTAAATTTCGTATCAGATCTCTGGACATGAGATACAAGTTTTAATGAGAACTTCGTAAAATACAAGAGAAAAAATAGATACAGTAAAAGAGATGATTTTAAGAAATGTGAAAGAAAGTGGGTTGAAATAGTGGGTGGAATTAGAAAACTGGAAGGAGCTTTAAAGCTCGACCCAATATTTAATCAAAATAAAATACAAAAATATTACACCTTCCTGATACAGAAACGTATAGGGAATGACTGAACTGGTAAAAAGGAACCTAACTAGGAAAAAATAAAACCCAAAATATAATTTGCTTAGCTTCCAGGTCTTGTCTTTTAGAACTGCATCACCTCTATTCGCCATTAGAAGTCTCATTTTACTATTTTTTGTCCATCCGCCATTAGGATTTCCTGTTCACTTTTACTATAAATAGTAGCTACACCTCACTTTGCACTAACTCATTCAACTCATATTCTATACTTCCTTTGTCTCATTCAAGATGTCCACAACTATTCCACCTAAAACTCCGCGTCACTCAAGAATGCGGCAATCTTGAGTGGGACTGAGGGAGTATAAAACTAATATATAAAAATAGGCCTCACATTCCTTACGGTAGCCATTCATAGCTGGGTCAGCCATGCTTACAAACAAATCGAACTAGAAGACAACCTTGACGAGCACCATAACGTACGACGTCTACTTTTACGAGTAGTTAGAGTTAGAGTGTGACGGGAGGACTGAAGGTGGCCTTCGAAGGTAACATCGCCAAAGTTGTCAGAGGAAAAGTTGAAGCATCTGTGGAAGTGAAGAAGGAGTGGTCGTGGGCGGAAGAGACAGAGACGAAAAAATCAACTATGGTTAATGGCTTCAGCTGATGTGCCTGCTAACAGCTCCATCAAAGTTAGCTACATTGGAACTAAGGGAAGCTACAGTGTGCTCTTCTCTTACTCGCAGGAAGACGTTGATTCCGCCACCGGTCAACAACACACTGTAACACATAACAATGATGGTATTTACTACGGCTCCAATTATTACAACATGGACTTTGAGGTCGGGAAACCCATACCTCTCTAGCTTGGCATGCGTCTTCACTCTTCCCTTTCCTTCCATATGTGTGGCGTCCAAACAATTTCCAATTTGTGTGTTTTTCCTTTCTTATCATCACATCATCTCCAATAATTTCCTGCTTTTCCAATTTCCAATTTGTGTGGTTTGCCTTTCTCATCATCTCCAAGATACATGTATCTGATGATAGATATGAATAAAATGGTGTGTTCTTGTGTTGTGTGTTAATTTTTTGTCTCTCTCCTTTTCTTTTCTTTTTTTTTGTTTACTCTGGGCTCAAAATACAATCAAGGTTCTACTACGATATTTTATATACTAAGTACTATATTAATTAAGAGGAAGAGAAAAATTTATAACAAAGTTTTGAATTATTGTGGAAACGTCAACCTTTTGTTTTTTCATCTTCGATTCAAATCATTAGTAGCCCAAATAGTAGAACCATTTCAAAGGCATGTAATGTAATGGAATACGAGCTAATTGGATACTAAATCTAAATTAATATTAATACTCCCTCCGTCCCAAGTTACTCGAAACATTTCCTTTTTTGACTAAAAACAAAACATCTAATCTCATATACTTTATTCTTTCTTTTACTTTACTTTCTCTTCTTTCTTTTACTTTATTCTCTCCTCTACTTTATTGAACTCACTAAACACAACTTTCTTAAATCCCGTGCCGAAAAGAAACGCCTCAAGTAGCGTGGGACAGAGGGAGTAAGAAATTTCAACGATTTGAAAAACAGAAATTAAATAGATCATGACTATTCACAAACACTTGGAGGGTAAACTTTCGTTCAGGCATTTCATCAAACAGTTGGTTCAAGATATTTATCAGAGAATGAGTTGAGGTTTTGCTATATGAAAACTTAGGAGCGAGGCTGACACAAACATTCCATTTAGACAGATTACGGAAGTTTTGGTTTAAATCAGTTGAGTTACGAAAATTTTCGAGAGTTATTACGTGATTTTGATTCAATCCTAAGTCTCCGGATTGATAACTCAGTTTCAATTTATAGTATTAGAGATTTATTTAAAATTTTAAACCAATGTTGAATTTCTACTGTAAATTTTAAACCAAGTTGAGTTGAAAAACCATTAAAATATAGTCAAATGCTTCTACATAATTAATGTCGTTATTTGAAGGAGAATGCACAACAGGTATTTGAGGAAATGCTACTGCCAAAAATAGAGTTCAAAGCTGTGAGCTAGGAAAAGGGGCGATGAGGATTTACTCTAACAAAGAACTAACTGCTCCAATAATAACAAGAAAAAATTCCATTAAAGATTCAAAGCTTCTAAATCAGGACGCTAAACGTGTTGAATGATCAGAAAGTTCGAAACAAATATAATGCTCTGCTTTTTCATAGTGATTAGGAGTCCATTTGCAGCTTCTCTAAATGATCAAAAATAAATACTTAGAAACTTGTATTTTTCTGTCATGTTCACACCTTATCCACATTTTTGAACAAGCTATAGGATATCTCGAATGGCTTACCGATCATGTATCTCAGACTCCGCTGTCATAGTGAGCTTTCTGCGACATGGGGTAGAATCAGAATCCATTTAACTCTAACAGACAAACACATTCAATGTGGGGAGTGTGTGGAAACATGTCCACTGGTTGAATGCTTTTCAGTCTATAGCATCCTTCTATACTCTTCTCCGGCTGCATCAACAATTCGCGTGATTGAGAATTTCGGGATGAGCTCCAATCTAACATCACAAGCTCTTCATACAGAAATAATGACTTACCACGCCATGACAGAGGTAATCAAGGTCACGAGCACACGTGGCAGGATTGCATGATACATAGACAATCCGGTCCGCCTTTAGGTTTAGCAAAAATTTGATGAGCTTCATGTGCATGCCGGGCCGGTTAGGGTCTGCATCATTGGAAATACATCAGTCATCGCAATGATGCTGTATCAAAGACGTTACTCTTAGTCATTGATCCCCGGATATTAAAGGTGTTGGATACAAATTATATGAATGTATCAGTTGAATAATTAATACTATGTACTTGATATTTAGCATTTTTGAATTATGCTACTATAAATGTCTCAAGCATTTTCTCCAGAAAAATATAGAATAGACTTAAATACAATGCAAGATTTAGTAAACTGCAACCAGTACTAGTTTTTTCAAAGATAACAAGGTAACTGAATCGAGAAAGATAATAACCTGTGATGACAAGATCAGGCTTTGGAAAATATTCGCCGAAATTCTCCCCAATTTTGTTAAGATCCCCTTGAACAAATGTGGCATTACTTATTCCATTAAGATCAGCATTACGACGTGCATCTTTTATGGCTTGGTCAACTATCTCGAACCCAAAAACGTGTTTCGCCCTGAGAAGAGATAAAACAATTAAGGGAAAACATCATTAGCTATATAAACTCTCATCCAAATAATGGAGCAGGCTTAAAAAGATTACTTCTTGGCAAGTGTTAAACCAATGGTTCCTGTCCCACAGAAGAGATCTAAAACGATCTCCGATCCATCTCCTTTCAGAAAAGAGCAGTCCTCTATCAATTTATACAGAATCTCAGCCTGCAGTATATAACTATTCACAGATTGCATCAATTGTTAACATGAATAGGAAATAATCTTAAAGAAGATCAATCTAGTCATAAAGACTGTAAAATCAACGCATGCAACAGAGAGAAACACAAAATAACAAAACCTATGAAGCTGTTCTGATCTTTCTGTTGCATACCTGGTGCGTATTAGTCTGGAAGAAAGAGTTGGCAGAAATTTGAAAGTTTAAACCTCTAAGGCTCTCTGTAATTGTTGGTTTGCCAAAGAGTGTATACTCCTGCTCTCCCATGGATGTGTTTCCCACAGAAGTATTTACATTGTTCATGATGCTTACCTGCAGTATGAAGTTTACACCTTACTATCATCAAAACTTATGTCTATCAAATGATATTTGGTAGGTCTACACTGTTTCACAGTGATACTACATTTACATACTATAAAATTAATTTGGGTGTAATCCGCCTTGATCAGAATAACAGGGCCTTCACAAATCACAAGGAATATGACCCGTATGTGGCAAGGAAATAAACTTACGAAAAAATTAGTAGACAGGGAGCTTGATAACATTAATCTCTCTGCACCCATTTAGTCATGCTATGACAATTTGATATGTTTGAGCTCAAGAGAAAATATTTCCAGAGTAAAGTGTATAAAACAAATCAAAAAGTGAACTATAATAATTTTGGCGAGAACTAGATCCTGTGAGTCCTCTGCAGCTCACTGAAAAAATCAGCAAAACATATATTTAACCACTCACCACATCAGGGAAGGGGGAAATTTTATCTACAAGGGGCTTCAGCAGTTCTGGTTGGTAAGAGGAAGTCACAAAATTAACCATAAGTTCAGGCTGGCCAGTTTCGACATTCCTGCAACAGTGCAGTCAGATTGATATTCAAATGCCAATGGCCATTTCTAGATAGATGGGCACTGAAACAGAAAAGATCCTAGTGGTATCTGATACAGGTACATCCTAGGAATTCAACATCTTATTTTCAAATATTAGGCTACATGGGAATGGTTATAAAAAGAATTCAAAGTTGATCCTTCCATCTATTCTAAGGATAGAAGGTTATTGGCACAGTGTTATCTTTCTCTGTAAAAGAGAAGTTCAAGCAACATAATTACAGGGTTCAAACTAAAACCAAATATCAGCAAATAATAACATAGACAGCTAACTCTATTACCTGCCAGTTCTGAGCATGAAATGCTTCAGAAATCCACGATGGGAGTGCACATCATAAGGAGAAAGACCGAATTCTGGGTTTCTCCAAATGTCTTGAATAGCTGCAAGGACCTATAAATCAGAGAGATTTTTTAAAAAGAAAAGATCTAGCATATTCTACCACACACACCCTATTGTGACACCAACAAATGAAGTTCTGAATCGGGGAAAACTAAGAATATAATCAATATATCAAGAAGACAACAGACATTCCCATTCTTGTTATATGGCTAGACAATTTTTTTGTCACGGAAAGGTAAGTGATGGTAGATTATATTCTTATGCTTGTTGATAGAGGAATATGATACTATAAAATAACCTACTTAGCATGTCTATATCTCATCATAGGGTCAACGGACATGCACAACTTGTCTCAAAATCATAGAAACATCTGAACAAATCCAGCAACAATCACACTATACCAGAATATGATAGGTTTTATTAATGGGAAATGAGAAGCTATGAGAAATGAACTTGTATACCTTGTTTGCTGGATCACTTTGCAACAAGCATTTATCGACATTAAGAACCTTATCAAAAAATCCAGGAGCGTGCAATCCCAAAGCATATTTGTTGGGTTCTTCAACCTCTTGTAATAACATCTCTGCCGGCACCCACCTTTTGGTCCCAAAGGAGAATTCCATCTACATAGCCACAAAAATGATCAGACTCGTAAATTTCTCTCATTTCTCCCTATTTCAGCCCCCATTAATTTTGCAAATCTCATTTCTGTAGATTAGTATTGCATGATTATGAAACATGACGATCTCATGTTTGATTGCATTACGCTAAAAACATGCAGCTGAAATACATAACAACTACTAGTAATCTTCGGATGAATTTCCTTCCTAACAATGGAAAAATCAGGTACATAGAGGTATAGCAGGATTATCTATACACACTGACCTTGTTCCGATAGTGGAACTGGATATCACAAGGAACAATAGGCTTCATGACGTCATCAACTTCGAGGTCTTTATTAGAAAACTTTCCAACATGCACAACCAGTTCGAGCACCTGCTGCTCCTTCGCCCTGACCTGAGCTTCGTAAAACAAGTTCTGTGTTTTACAACCTCCACAGTGTGATGCATACTCACATGGCGCTTCTACCATATCCCAATGCGGACTAATTGTCTCCAATTTCTTCACCTGCCATTTCAATAAGCCACTATAATCAACTCAAAATTCAGCCATTCCATCTCCTAATTTCAGAATACTACCATTAATAATCCAATATCAATCCAGCAGATGCAGATTAGCAATCACTAATGTAAGCAACTCAACCTAAATCCACAATTTTTGAGTTCATCAATGAAATTATCAAAATCAGTCAAATAATTAAACACACCTCAGCATAATTGTCCTTCTTCCGCGTCACGCGTCCGATGAATTTCTCCCCAGGCAGCACGCGGTCGCACATGACGACGAAACCGGTTCCGGCGACCTTGCACAAGCCCTTGCCTTTGTAAGCTAAGCTCTCACACACGAGCTCCAGAATCTGGCCTCGCTTCGGGTAATACGCCGCCGTATCCTTTTCCTCGCTTCTTCTCATTGGAGGTTCAGGCGTTTCGGCCGTGGAATTGAGTTCTTCAGCGTGGTCGACTCGTGAAGATGCCGCGATACCCGAGAGCGGCCGAGCTGCTCGCTGGAGGTGCCGTAGCCACGGGCGAGGATGAAGCAGATGAACGCCGCCGGAGGGAACCGCCGCCGCCATGGTTAGGATAAATTCAGTGGTCGACGGGGAAGTGAAAACCGGCGGCAAATAACTGAACGATATGAATGATTAGTATTTTGGGTCGACTATGATTGGAGTTTGGATCTCCATTTAACTGGACCGGCCCGATATTTTAATGGGCCTTAGATTTGCTAGTGGGTAGGCCTACGGTACACAGCTAACCCGAATTCGTACCAAATTAGATCAAGATCTGGCCCAATTTATGAAATTGTAATGCATTTCTAATTCTCCTTGTTAAAAAAGAATTAACCTTTATTATTTTATTTATTTGGAGAGTTTATTTTTCATGTATTTTTATTTATTTAATATTTTTTTCAAATAATAACTAAGATCTAAATAATGTATCCCTATGTCCCACAAAGTTTGTCTCTTTTTACCATTTTAGTCTATCCCACTTGGAATAAAAAATAGACATTAAATACACTCATCAATCTCCTCAATGTGGAACTCTTATTCCACTGCACACCTCCGTTTAATTCAAAGTCAAATAATTTCTTAAAATCTGTGTTGGGTCAAACTATAACAAACTTTATGGTAAGGATGAAGTAATAAAGAGCAATTGACAGACATTAGATTTATTGATCTAATGGCTTAAAAATGACGTGTAGATTTTTTTTACTTGATTTAATTATAAAAGGGTATAAATGTTAATTAGTATGATTATGATTGGGATGACATTTCCTAAAATTACTCAATATTATGATTTATCATCGTTATATTGTTATAAATATGATATAGTATATGTTAATCATTACTCCCTTCGTCCCCCAAATATTCTTCCATTTTGATCTGACATGAATTTTAAGAAATATAATGAAAAGTGAGTTGAAAAAGTTAGTGGAATGTGGGTCCACTTTTATATATTAATTTTATAATAAAATGTAAGTAGGAATGAGTTAGTGAAATATGAGGTCCACCACCAAAAATTGTAAAAGTGAAATGGGACAAATTTTATGGGATAGACGGAAACGAAAAAGTGGGACAAACTTAAAGGGACGAATGGAGTATTTAACAAGAAATATTGAACTTTGAGATAATTTCATAATGATCATGACGTTGCTACTAAATCCGAATTTCTATCATGAAAGAAAGGGTCCCCTTCAAATTTATCATATTGAGATTTTGATTTTCTTGCCCCCATCCATTCGTATAATAAATGTTGGGGGATTATTTCCAAATTATATCCGACGGTCGACACAAAATCAAGACATGCACTTGATTAAATTACTCTTTTAAAAAATAAAAAAATAATAACAGCAATAAATACATTAAGATAAAGAAGGGAATGTGTCCCATTCACATAATGAATTGTACTAGTATATCTAAATATGGCAATCCAAAACAAATATATAAAATTCAATTACCTCTCTTCAGCATTTGTTCCGACAACTATAATTGGATGGTTTTTTTGCTGAGCTGGCCATAAAAATCGACCGTTTTGGTGATTGCTAGCTTAAACCGGAAAAATATACTGATTTTGAACATAGAGTGGGGTCGGAATCGTCTTCCTTTCTTCGAGCCGATTCCGTTCCGGTTCTACAAGAACAACCGGTTTCTAAGCGACGGCAACAACGCAACACAATCAAGTGATAGTATTATTTTTCATATATAAAAGTATCATAAACTTTATTACTATATAATACTCCTAATTTGTTAATTACTTTTAGTTTTAACTCAAAAACACATTATATACAACCCATTATTCGATATTCATACTTTATAATTATTTATCTTTAATAGCAATATTATGTAATTTGAATATTCTATAATTTCATTGTTCATACTTCAACACCATTTAGAGTTAAGTGGGCCGGGTTAAATTTGGGCCCCCTTTTAAATCTGATATATGGAGTTGTAATTTTATAAGGAGATTAAAGATGGGTCAAAAATACTACTCGCATGTGACATGACTAAATCTCAAGAATTTGATATGATTTGTTTTCATTCCTGGAATAAGTTGACTATAGATCAAAGAATATTTTTATTTGATCAATATGGTTGGTATAAGTATTGGATAATTAGCAAATTGTATCACTGATTTTGAGAAGATAATATTATTGTTGATGATTTTCAAACTGTATTTATTTTGACCACCGACATTGTACCATTAATTATGAACAAGAAAAAACTAATGTAGTTGATGATAGCAAACAGTCAAATCCAAGATAGTAGATTTAATTTATAATGTAAGCCTGATAATTGAATTTAAAATTAAAAAATATATATAGATCTTTTAAAAAAGATTAGGGATTTAAAATTGTTGGTTTCATTTTAAATAATGAGTTGGCAAATAAGCAGCTGAAACTGCAATGGCAGCCCATTTTGGTGAGCTGTATTTGATAGGGTGCATGTGGGAAACCCATCTGAAACAACCTTCCCTGATTTTCTCAATGCCTGCCTATCTAGCCACTAGTGTGTGAGAATAAGAGATGTGTGTGTATGAGTGAGAGAGTGGTCATGCCTAACTTTAATTGGGTGTGTGAGATGACTAATCCAGGAAGCGAAACTCGTGTGTAATCGAACAAAGTGAAGAAGAATAGAAGTGAAAACCAATCTTGATATGTGTGTGAGAGAGAGTGTGGCAAGGTCTACAGCTTTGTGTGCATGTGTGTATGCAATGACAGGATCCAGTAAACAGAACTTGTGGAATTGAACACAATGGATAAGATCGTAGCTAAAATAGTAAGGTAGGTGTAGAACGACAACTGGCGCAGGTAAGAATGGCGGATGAAGAACAGAAGTGAACTCCAATTTGGGACATCTTCAATGAAAGATGAACTTAATGAAATTTTGTGGTTCTCATGGATCGATCATGGGTTGATAGTGGGATCGATCGACCCCTGACATTGTATCACCCAATTCGGGTGGTGATATAATGATGATAAACTAAACAAATGAGAAGAATACTACTAATAGAGTTGAAATATGAAGGAGACAAAATCCTATGAGCAAGTTGGAAGTTGTATTATCTAGCTAGTGTCTTATCAATGATAGCAAAACACAATTTGTATTGCATGCTAAAATCCTCTTAAAATTTCGAATCATTCCCACTACTCACCTCCTTACTTCTATCTAAAAGGTCATTTTCCATTTCCATATGATAAATAGCTATGATTAAACTATGATTAGTGGAAATCTTTGAAGATCAAAATATAATCTTGTAAATTACAACCTTTACAGAGCGCATGCTAAAACAGCTTTTGGAGGAGTACTACTACTTCTGAAATCTCATGCTCTTCACAAAGCCTTATCTTTTGAAAAACCAAATGCATCTCCTGTCAACTGTCAAAAATAAAATAATAATAGTAGTACTAAATTATAAAATGCTTCATTCAAATAGCATGTAGTACTAGTTTCCAAGTACTGCTCATTTTTTAGTGTGGTAGTATATTAAAATATACATAAACCCTCCTATTATTCTTTCTATATAAGCTTCTATCCCAAATCAGCACAATTCATAACTAATTCTTGATTCTGCTCCTCTTTAAGGTATGCATCTGCATAATTTATCTCTTCTTCTTCTTGATTTTACACCATATATACTTGTCCCAATTTTGCTACCTTAAACCATTTTGTTTTCATGATTAATAGTGACAAAGAAGAATCAAATGGATAATATTGATTGGGGCAATGTGCTTCAGCAAAGCTTCATAATGTCAAGCACAAATTACAACCCTCTCTGCTTCAACAACAACAACGGTTGGGATGTCGCCGTCAATGCTGGATCGGCAGCAAACACCGCCTCATTCGCATCCCTCGACTGCCTTGCCAACACCACCGCCACATCAGCCGAGCAAGACGACGGAATCTCCCTCATCTTCTCGGACTGCGAAAACCTCTGGAATTTCGCGAAACTGAGGAAAACAGCTCCTTCATTTTCGCGAAATTCAGAAGAAATCACTCAAGATCGCCACGGATCTTCAGCTAATGACAAAAAGAGGAAGAGAGAGGCGCCGATCCGATCAACGAATCTCGATTTCCGGTCGAAATTTTCCGATCACAGCGGCGGTTTCCACCTCACATCGGAAAACCGGCAAATTTCAAAAAAATTAGAAAAACCGGTTCCGATTCCGTCATCTTCGAACATCAATTTCCAGTCGTCGGGCGACGAGCCGGACGCGGAGGCGATCGCGCAGATGAAGGAGCTAATCTACCGCGCGGCGGCGCTGAGGCCGGTGAGCTTCGGCGAGGAGGCGGCGGAGAGGCCGAGGAGGAAGAACGTGCGGGTTTCGAGCGATCCGCAGACGGTGGCGGCGAGGCAGAGGAGAGAGAGGATCAGCGAGAGAATCAGGGTTTTGCAGAAGCTGGTCCCCGGCGGCGGGAAAATGGACACGGCGTCGATGCTGGATGAAGCGGCGAATTATCTCAAATCCCTCAGATCGCAGGTCAGAGCTCTCGAAGCGTTGGGGAAGAAGAGTTTGATTGATCCAACGGTCCATAATTTTCCCGCGAATACGAAGTTTGCATTTTCGCCGTTGCTAAGCTACTCATTCGCCATGCAGCAGCAGCCCCGGTTCGAGCCGTTTTAGCGTTTTAACGAAAATGTCTCTGTTAATTGTAAAAAGTTACCCAACGTTTTATTTTGAATATAAATGCCCCGTTAAAAATATTCTGACGAGTATAAGGCAATTTCGTCCAGAAATTTTTTCTCGGGACATTTTATTTCCGAAATGAAACGTATGGTATTACCTTCATTAGTGTGAGAAGATGAGTCCAAGTCAAATATTTACCTTTTTTTAATCAATTTTTCTTTTTTATTGGTTTTCCAATTTAATTTCTTGATCTAGGTATGAGTATATTTGACATGATAAAATACGACTATTAACCGTTTTATGATTATTAACCGTTTTATGACTTTTGTAATGACACTCTTTCATCATTAGATAATGATATTATATGATTGCAAAATTGTGCTTTAACATGCTAAAAGGTTGAAGGATCATAATTATGAAGCCATCATTAGCATTGCCTTTTTTATTGCTTTAAGTTGTTACTTGTATAAATCATCTTTTAATGATGAGTACAATCATGACACCCACAATGCAAGACCACTATAAGTGGATTTCCGATCACCTTTTCCATCTATAATGATTTTTTACAAGTGTTATATATAAATATAATGGTAATTTTCATCGTTGTTGGAGCTTATTTTTACATCTTATAATTAGGAGTAACTTATTTTTCCAAATATTTTAAAAATTTATAAGCTCCTAAACAGCTTATATTGAAGACCTTTTTGTACTTGCAATATTATACATATTGAAGTGCTTTGTACTTAAGTGCCACTTTATCTTAGGAGAGATCTAGTTTGTTTGTATTAAAATAATTAAGGTAGTTTTAATTTAAGTAATTAACCACAGTGGTAAACATTCTCTTAATGAAGAGTAGTGTGTTATTAGTCAGTGGTCCTGTCTCCTTGATTCAATCCAAAGCGTGATCCTTGAAACTCACCATTCTCGGAACAAAAACATTAATGCTACGCACATGTTTTATGCTTCTTTTTTTGGCATTTTTTGAGGTTGTTTTTTTGGACTCATCACCCCAACTTGCACGTGCATACATCTATTGTTACTCACACTTCAAATTTTTTGTGGCCACTAGATTATTAATCAGACCATGGCTTACCAAATTTAATTTGTATGAGAAATATGTATGTGTTTTTGTTTGGTTTTAGGGGAAAATGTGCTCTTGATTTAGGGAGGAAAATTATTAATTTACCATGTACATTTGTTATAAATGGCAATAGCAGAAGCAAAAACAACACTAAAATCTTGTGGTTTTTGGCAGTTTACCCATGTTACAATTATACAAATGCCACAATTTAGTAGGAGTAGCAATTTATGAAATTAATCCTTGGCTAATTATTAATTAGATAAAACCTCTCTGAAAGGCCCATCTCAAAAGCTACCTTTACTAGGACTTGATCACACTTTTATTTGGCCCATTCTTCAGAAATTGCTTTAAAAGCCCAATACATGAATCATCTGTCACTCACCAAAATATAAATACTAATACTCAATGCAACTCTGTATGGGCTATGGTGTCTTTGCACACATACACAACACACAGAAATACACGATGCAAACGAATTTGATCAAATCCCACATAATTTTCAAATAGATTCATATTGATTTAGAGGGAAAAAGAACTCCTAGATACACATACATGATGTTGCAAGATCCTAGTTTCGACATTTGAGCAAGATTCACACAACAGCAGGTTCATATTCATATATATATTCACATAATACAACACAAATAGCAATGACTTTGGTAGCACCTTCTAAGATGTACTGCTAGATGAAATGATGAAGAAGAGGGCATTAATAAAGATGGGCTAGCACTGTATGGTGAATGAAATGGTATCCAAAATGCAGTCTTTTTCACAAATGCAAAATGTTTGAAGTTTATTTACATTTCTAACTTGCCTGGTACAAACAAATGGGTAGGGATCTTTTGTTACATAGTTCTGTAGCTGCAAAACTTCTTGTACAGGGAGCCGTCATATGGAGCAGATACAAGGTAGAGTTAGTTGTTTATCATGGACTATAGAATAAAAATTGGTGTATTAATATCAGGAACAAAAAATTGGAGTATTCTTAAAGAGGGGAGCAGCCTTGTTTGCATATAGAGTTTCCCCATGAAAGATCAGCCGGTTAGTCTTTGGTTGAACGTATTAATCCTGCAATAGAATAGGTGACAAGATATAGTCAAATCTGGTAACATACAATAACAATCAACAGAGACATGTTAAGACAGAAGCTCAGGCATCTCAAAAACTGCTAATTTTAGAGAGCACATGATGAACTTAGAAATCTTGAAATAGTAGTACTAAAACAACTTCAAAAAGACTTGAAAACCAACAGTTTTGATGATAAAGTATAGTCAGAAAAATGATTTCTTGGCCTAAATGAAGGGTATATAACTTGACAAAAAAAATCAGTTTATGTTCTATTCTAGCACAAAACATGTGTTAAAACAATCATCAAGAACACAAGCAATAAAAACAAAAAAAAACAAGGTGCATTCTTAATAAAACTTTACCTAACAAACCTCACAAGATTACACCACTTTGCCTTTACACCCCCTTACCTCTTTTAAGCCTTTTTTCCTCCCTCACTCAATCTTCCACGCATACAGAAAGAAGCACGTCTCCACGGACTTTGAGTAGCTCCTCGCAGAGGAGTACCTGCTGGGGCCGCTGCAGTCACTCCCATCACACTGAGTGTCGTCATCCCCCTCACTGTCCCCCTCGCCCCCGGCCTTGAAGATGAAGAGGCCGTGGCCCATCCCAGGCAAGCAGAACAGCCATGCGTGCACGTCCCAGAAGACCTGCACAGGCTGATTATTCACTACCACAGTCTGGTTGCCCCTGAATTTCCACTGCAAGTTCCTAATGTGTACCAACACAATCCCATCAACGCTAATCCACATCTCTGGATCCTTGTCCCCCGCAGTCGAGCTCTCCACCACCACATCGTGCTCCCTGCCCTGATCGAACCTCACCCTCGTGGAGAACGACTTCTTGCCAAACACATGCTCCTCCTTGTAAAACATCAGAGCCTCGACCATTGCAGCTCGAGCTTTCGTCGTCTTATACGCCTTCTTCTCCATGTCACCGAGCAACAGCACAATCTCCTCACCGAAAACCAATGCCACGTAGAAGTCTTTACTCGGCTCTGGACCAGAGAATGTGGCCGATCGGAAATCCCAGTAGAGCTCGAGCTGATTCCCATCAACCATGAAACTTTTGTTGCCTTTTCTTGACCAAAAATGCCAAGGTTTAAGCTCGAGCTTGCACGTGCAAACTTGATCACGCTCAACGCTTTCCACAGAAATCCGCAACGAGTTCATCATGATGTTCTTGCTCCACACCACAGTCACATTGCGCCAGTATCCGGCAATGTGCGTCTGATACACGCAGCTCACCGTGCACTGCGTGATTTTCTGATCACTTGATCTCGCCGGAGATTGATTCGCAGAGGAAATCGAATAGATGCTAGACATATTTTATTCCCTTTTTTCTTCGTATGGTGAATAAAGATTGCAATTTTGATCAGGATTAAGCGATTCTTTCTCTCTGGGGCAATTCTTCAAACAGGTGGCGAATATGTTTGGATTAGGGGAAACTGATTTGGGTTGGGGTGGATTGGATGGAAGAGTATTGGTCTGTTGGAATCCACAGAGTTGAATTCCAACAGGTTGATAGCTATTAGGAAATTTTCATGGAAATTTCACCTGGGGATTATTTTAACTTTTCTTTTTTTTTCTGTGAGAAAGGAAACAAACAAGAGGAAATTTGTGGAAGAAAAACAGTTTCGTGAGAGAAGACTCCTCAAAAGGAAGGGACATAAATCGAAAGACTTCCTCGCCTCGGGTCTAAATTGTTTCTAATTGATTATATAATTAAATAAAAAATTTAATTGAAAGGTTATGATATCAATTGGATTTGGAAAAGTCGAAATGATACTAATAGAGGATTTTTATTAAACAAAAATCGACCAAAAATATGTGACTTCTCGCCCCTAAAATTTGAGCTTCTACTCTGCAAGATACACAACCATGGCGACGACGCCGATGATTCCACCGCCGGCGGATGGAACCATGGCTACGCCGCCGCCGGGAACAGACATGACTAGCATTTGCTTTCGCGATCAGCTATGGCTCAACACATATCCGCTCGACCGAAACCTAGTTTTCGATTACTTCGCCCTCTCCCCCCCTTCTACGACTATTCGTGCAATAATGAGCAGCTTCGGGTCCGCGCTATTCACCCCCTCGACATCTCTCACCTCTCGTAAGTCTCAATTTTTATTGAGTATCAGATAGTTCGATTGCTATTGTTTAGGATTGGAAAGTTGAAACAGTGTTTTGGTAAACATTAATTCAATCCTGGTTAGTAGAGATGGCTATTGATTATACATTTTTGGGTATAAGGTGTTCATTGTGTAATTTCCTTTGGTCTGCTTGAAATTGAGCTTAATTATAAAAATATTTGGAGTTTGTGAGATGAAGTTTGTGAAGATTGTGTGTTGAGGTGAAGTTTGATGTAACGAATTTAGTAATTTTCTGCATCAAGGAAGATGACAGGAACAGAGTTTATGTTGAGTGAAGTGTTGGAGCCACATTTATTTGTTTTTAAATAACAAAAGAGGGATGGACCTGAGAAGGTGATGCCTATGCTGACTTACTACATCTTGGATGGATCGGTGTACCAGGCGCCTCAGCTCTGCAACGTATTTTCTTCTCGAGTTGTTAGTGTTCCTCTACCCCTTCTGATTTTCTGAGCTTTAAATAGCGATATGAATTGGCAGTAGATTCTGGGGTAGTTTGGTTTAATTTCTCATGTGCAGTGGCCTTTGTTGCAAGCTCACATGTTTTTGGGTGTATGCACATTGCCACCATATCCAATTTTCTCATTCTGAAGTTTCTATTGTGGGATTTCGAGTTCTTAGGTTCAAAGGATAGGAAGAAAGGGAATGATATTGATCATATCCCTTTGCTCCTCTAGAAAGATTCAGTGTTCATGTTCTTTCCCACCATTCTATTGATTTTTGATCAGATGTTCATAAATTTGAAATGGTATGTAGTAGCTTGCGTATGTTAGGCTTTGGGTATTTCCTTGTCTAATGCTGAGCTATCTTCTGCCAGGGACGTGCGCTGTACCATATATCGAAGGCATTCAACACTGCAGCATCGAAGTTAGAGAAAATTGGATACGGTATTTTTCAATTTCAATTCCTATGACAAAGAATGCTGCAATCCCATAACCGCTGCAATGAAAAAAATTACTGCAAAAACAGCATCTTCAAAACAATCCATATTTGTTCTTAATTGTATTTTATATGCAGCATTTTGCTCGTCACTTTGATCTGCACATGCATGAGGCAGAAAAAGCACCTTAAGCAAAACATGCCCTCCATTTCTACTAGATATGATTCACATTTCACAAGCAGGAGAACTGTTACTTGGTAGAGAAAAGAGAGAAATTTTACAATATATTAACCTGTAGATCCTTCTTAGTTGAAAGCTCAGGCTTCCATAAATAGAGGAAGCTCGTGAATGGGATCCTACCTTTCAAGAGTGTTGCATTCATTTGTGCTTTTCTCTGAAACAGTTGATGCTGAAAATGAGAGTGCAAGCTCTGAACCTAAAGCTCCTAAAGAGACCATTAACTTCAAGGAACTTAAGCGTGTAGACCATATTCTTGCTTCACTGCAACGCAAGGTAGAGCACAATCTTGCTTTACTGGTGCAAATTGTATCAATTTATTTCAAGTTATCAACTTTTTTACGTTCGTTAAAAAGTTTGAAGCGAGGGTAAAAGGAAAGCATCACATAGGATATGCAATTGGTTATCTTTTGGGCAACCTTATCTCTTGATCGTGTATTCTCTTTTCTCTCGTGTCAATTCAATGATGTAAAAATAGTTCATGTACCGCTGCCCCTCTCATTGAACAGTAAATGTATGCTAGGCTCTTAGCCATTTTCTTCTGTGATGCATATCAACTAAGTTATACTTCTTCGCAGCTGCCTCCTGCTCCCCCGCCACCGCCTTTTCCAGAGGGTTATGCTCCTCCCACTCCCGAGGGAGAGAAGAGCTCCGATACCCAGCAGGAGCAGTTGGCGACTGTTGATCCCATCATCGATCAAGGCCCATCCAAGAGAATGAAAATATAACAATAGATTTGCTTGCACATATTCAATTTGGAGGGCACGAGCAGCCAACAAATCCTAAGAAACCAACGGTGAGTCGTTCAGTTCAACTTCCAGTACGAGTCAATTTCTAACTCCTGATAACAGATGGCCGATGCCGACACTTGATAGTACATTGTAACATAGACAGGTATAGTCATTGTGTATGTTAGAACCGGTTTTCTCATTCCTTACAGTTGATATCTATGGAATATTCGAATATATGTTTGATTTAGGCCTCTTGCCCCTTTTGGAGTAGAACGGCAGTTTTGAGTAATGCTGGTTAGTTGCGACATTTATGCTTTCGTTTTCAATATGTTGTTATTAAGAGTTATGTTGCTTTTGATCTTATTCTTGCTTAGCTACATGGCTTCACGAAGGTCTTGCATCACCCACGGTTCCAGTCCTATGGGGCAGGCCGGTTACGGTTCAAAGAAAACGTGTTGAAAACCGCCGGTTCTATCGGTTAATCGGGCAGTGATGCATAGCGGTTTTTGCACAAAGCTGTCGGTTTTCAGCTTTGGTAATACTCCTTTTAGTCCTAATTAAGATGTTTACATTTTCGTATTTAAAAATAAATTAAAATATTCAATCACATTTTTCACTTTATATTATCACATTTAATAATTCCATCTAAAATCAAATCATGTGGTCACTTTGAATGAGAATGGAAGGAGTAATTATTTTAAATAAGTAAGAAATTGGATTTTCTTTTACTCGTTTTATATATAATAATAGTACTACTGTTTAATTTATTTTTATACCAGATGAAGCTAAATTTGTGAGCATTACTAAATTATCACGTTTTTTCACTCATTTGTTGAATATAAACACTTGTACAAGACTGGAGATCACACATTTCGTTAAATTCCACGTGCAGCGAGTTTGTGGTGCATAACTGTTTTGTGCAATGACGTGGCAATACCAACAATAGTTGCTTAGACGGTGACCGACGAAGTAGCGTATCTATTATTTTCTCTATCTCAACTAAAACTACTCCCTCCGTCCCCCAATTTGAGTCACTCTTTGACTCGGCACGAGTTTTAAGGAAAAGTTTGAATATGTGGTGTAATAAATGGAGTTAGGTAGTGAAATGTGGGGCCCATTTGACTTTTTGTGTAATAAAGGGTAATTTTGATGTCCAAAAATGGTAAGTGAGAAGAGTGACTCTTATTCGGGGACGGCCCGAAATGGAAAAGAGTGACTCAAATTGGGGGACGGAGGGAGTATATACCAACAATTTCTATTGGGTAAATATATTAAGAAAGTGATATTTAATAATAAAATAGAAAAAATTAAAGTTATTTTTTCAGAAAAATGAATTAAATTACTTACTAACACTATTGAATGTGACGTAAATTTTATTAAAACTGGATTATCACTAAGATATATAGTCAAAACCTTCACTAAAGTAAAAGTCGCTCTAATTTTTGATTAGTTTTATTATTATAGTACACTGTAACGGTCCAGAAATAAAAATAGGAGTTAGGGATTTATGCCACTCTTCCGAAGTTATAAATATCTAGCAATGGTACGTGTACCTTTACAATCTAAAATTGCCAAATGTTGCATTGTACCTACTACCTACCTTTGAATATAATTTACTATTCTAAAATCTAAACTCTAAATATTAAAATGACAAAGCTTACATGATGATGTATGATGACAATGTAACATCAATATATTCAAATATAAAATTGATGACAATCTAGCATTCAATATCACGACATACTTTATGTTTATTTAGTTTTTGTTATTTATATTCTGAACTCTGTACTGCTATTATATGTTCTTGATTTGATTCGAGTATTTTATATCCCATAAAAAACTTTTTTTTAAGATGGTCAAATCTACTAATCCGTATATAAATAGGAGTCGGATTTCCGTCAATAAATGGCCTTAGATTTATTTCTACACTGATTATCATGTGGAAATGATTATATAAGAGAATGGGACAAAAGTGGATATGGTAATATAGGGAGAAAGTCCAAAACAAAGTTTTCAACTCGTGAATGTTCACCGTCCAAATTATGACATGAGTTTGAACCACATAATTCTTTAATTTGTCCGATTAAATAATTGGAAAGACTGATTTTATCAAATTCTGATATGTCAAAAAAAAAATTTAAAATCAATTGAAAATTTTGGATTAATTGAATTATATTGTTGATTTTTTCAACTAAACAATTGTATTAAAATAAATACTCGTCGCAATAATTGCATTTATGATTCCTACTGCTATATTGGATTCAATTTAATCAATTTTTTGCTTATAAGATACTATAAACAAGTAACAAACTTTATAATTTCTTCTAATGATTTTAAAATATCGATATGTACCATAATTTGATTAAATTTTATAATTTTAGTTGCGCCCTGATTATGTAATTGATGCATGTAAGAGTGGGGTGATTTTATTAACTTTTTAAGATATATTTTCCCTTCTTCTAATTAGTAGATTATAGTATTATTATGAATAAAATGATTTCACACATATAACCTTTTATATGTGACTAATCAAAGCTAGTACGTATCAAAATCAGCCATCAATCGTACCACGAAAACCCAACTTATGTCAACAGTACGTATACAAACTTTTCTAGTCAAAATGTTTAATTAGGCGAAATTTGTCTTGTGCTAGATCATCTAGTTATCAAATGGAAAATATAAATAAAAATAGGATATTAATGTCTAATATTACAAAAAAAATTTAAATTTTTTTTATCAGGATTTTTGAACTTGACATATAATATCATAAATTTAAATATTATTTCAATTGTTAATTTCTTTTCCATCGACTATACAATCCAACTACATTAAAATGAAATGGATAATAACATTTGACTTCTAGGAACTTGATAATCACATTACTAGCATTTTTCAGTGATACTGATAACCATATCTTATACAGTATGATTTAATAACAAATGATATATAGTCGGATTTTGTCGTTAATAGAAAAAAATCAAAACTATGTTTCAAGTTTAACATTCATGTGAAAAAAATAAATTTATAAAGTTTTTTATAATATTAGATGCAAATATCCCAATAAAAATACACCTATAATATAGGCTTAATTCCACATCTTGATCAATTTTGCATAATATATTTTTGAACTTAGAATTCCTTCACAATTTTTCTTGACCACCACTATTGATTTGCGCATTACTACTAGATCAGATCGATTGACTTGTGTGTTCTACATTTTCCAATCTTACAAGTAACACTTCATTCTCTTTTCATAAAAATATTTGGTAAGAGACTTTAACATTCGATTAAAAAATAGATGGGACATGACTTATGTTTTATTATCATCACTTTATAAAGGCACATTATTATATTTGGTTGTAAAGAGTTTGACGAAACTAGAACTCTACACGGATGAAACAAACATTAAAAATTAGATGGGATATGATCGAAGCCAAATATTTTATGTCAAGAACAAACTTCGAATAACCTAATTCTCATATTTACAAGAAAGAACAAGAGTTGCATTATGAAATTATGATCATAAGATTGACAGTAATTAACAAATTAAAAATATTAAGATAAAATTGATTCAGGCAAAAATAGTACTCCATATTTAGATATAATTATAAATATACAGTTTCAACTTTCAATAAAATAATAATATATCTATATATGAATTTTAATATGCATTATAAATTTGTGTTGTATATTAAACGTTAGAGGATAAGCTTATCCAATATATATATTTTGATTACTTCGAAACTTTATGCCTGCAGCCATTTTATATTTGAAGAAGATCAACGCATTTACTATATATAGATTACAATAATCTCAGATGCAATTTTTCTTTGGAGAGGCACGGACGCATTTTATGTAAGTTTTGCTGAAGACATATAAACTATATATACCACACTCACATTATATTAGGTACTCATATCTCATTAATATTAGTACACTATAATTCAAAATTTTGAATCAATTTGTACTATTTGCAACTACTATTTTGGTATTGATACCAATATTATAAAAAATCTAACACAGATTAACATTGTTTCAATCCCTTACTTACTTAATTAAATACTTATACATTATTATCTCTAGTTAACTTACTACTAAATATCACTTTATTAAATCTTGTGTTAAAAAATACACAATTAACTTGAGATCAAGAATATAAAATAAAATACGAAATCATTTTCTAAAATAAAAATATTAAAATACTACCAGATAAGATAATTAATACTATGATATACTACGTACTTTTTTAAATTAATAAAAGATAGAGCACTAAATTTGTACTTATCCGTTTCATTAGTAACTAAATATTCCTTTATCAGCACAAAATGTTACAGATGAGAGAATACAATAAGAATATCAATATTAAAAATATATCATTTCAGTGAAATATACTCCTATACTTAAAAAAAAATAAAAAATGCTAATTTAAATGGGAAAGGACAGAGAGATTAATCACAAGTTTAACAGAATCTGTTTTAAGGTTTGAAATGTCTAACTCCTTGGCTGGCATCCACGTCACTGGGGCCCACCTCCAATCAGAAGGAAATGTGATAATCCAACGCGAGTCTGACTCAGCGTGGTCCCCACGCGCCTCTCAATAATATCTTTTCACGTTTTGTTTTTTATTGCCTGGACAGCTGGCGGTTTAATAAGTAATGAATTCCTATAGTAAACAAAATATACTCCTACAATATTAAATTAATAATAAATATTAGTATAATGAAGGAAAAAGTATATAAGAGTTGCAGAATTTCAGTGAAGGACTTCATTCCTCTGAATTCTCAGGGAAGGACTTTCCGGCAATTATAAATACTGCTCTTTTTCTTCCTCAAAAATGCCACCAACAACTATTTCTTTTCTTCTTCTTTTTCGTTTCTTCATATTTTCTGTGATTAAAGATGACTATCCTCATTCCTCACCATCCTCACTTTGGTAATTTTCATTTTTTTTCTTGAGATTATTGGTTTTTTACTTCATATTTTTTATTTTCCCCCTTTAGATGTAGTTTTGACCCTTTTTCTTGAGTTTATATGTTTATTTAGTTCTTAATTTAAAGAATTTATTATGGATTTAATTTAATTTCAGTCTTTTTTAAATTTTATTCTTGTGTATTTTTTTTTGTGGTTGGAAAACAGGGCTTGAAGTGGAGGAAAAGGGGCATAGTGAAAATGATTTGATTTACAATGAAGGATTTGTGATGCCACATGCCAATTCCTTTGGCCATAACTTTAGGTGTTTTTCTCTCTCCCATAATTCGTTTAATTTTAATTGGATAAACTCAATTAACACTGCTTAATTAACTGTTTGTTAATCATCATTAAATTCTGGGTAAGCACTGATTCATGACATGATAGCGCCACCGACAAAATTCTGGACATCAATTTTATGTTTGGACATATGACAAATTCATATTACTGGACCAGGAATAATCATGAACCTTTCTCAGGACTTAATTCAATCAATTTACACACACATATATATATAATTAATTTTTTATTATTTGTAATAATAATAATAATAATAATAATAATAATAATAATAATAATAATCTGTGTAGGACTTTAATTCACTCAATTTTATTTGCATAATTTAATGAATTAATTATTGTGTGTTTTATTTGAAACAGGGATTATGATGCTGAAAGTGAGAGGCAGGAAGGGGTGGAGAATTTCTATAGAACCAATCACATTAACCAGACTTATGACTTTGTAATTTCTCACTCACATTAATATTTTTTTCACAGGAGAATTAATATTGTTATTAATTTTATTTTATTTCGGGTGCAGGTGAAAAGAATGAGAGCAGAATATGGGAAATTGGACAAGGTGGAAATGAGCATATGGGAGTGTTGTGAACTCCTAAACAATGTTGTTGATGAGAGTGATCCTGATTTGGATGAGCCTCAAATTGAGCACTTGTTGCAAACCGCTGAAGCCATCCGAAAAGACTATCCTGATCAAGACTGGCTACACTTGACTGGCCTAATTCATGGTATAAATGATTTCATCCGAATATTCAGTCATATATATTGTCAATCTAATCTAACAGAATTTGTCTCGCGTAGATCTTGGAAAAGTTCTTCTTCACCCTAGCTTTGGGGAGCTACCGCAATGGGCGGTCGTGGGAGATACATTCCCCGTTGGATGTGGTTTCGACGAATCAATTGTTCATCACAAGGTCTTTAGCTAAAATTTGAACTATTTAGGCTTTGAAACATTATAGAGATTTTGAATCTTAATTACTTTTGTTGTTTAATTTTGTGTAGCATTTTAAGGAAAATCCGGATTACAACAACCCTACTTACAACACGAAGTTCGGAGTGTACAAGGAGGGTTGTGGGCTCGACAAAGTACTAATGTCGTGGGGGCACGATGACTACATGTATTTGGTACACACCATACTTAATTACTTATGTTACATGTTCGTGTTACATCTTTTCATATCATATGTTTATCGGCATTAATTCGACATATAATTTTTTTTCTTATTATTTAAAGGTGGCTAAGGAAAACAAATCAAGTCTGGCATCTGCTGGCCTTTTCATAATCCGATACCATTCATTCTACGGTACATACATAAATAATTTAAACAAAATATTCATCGAATCTCGGTGGTGGGGCCCACGATCTAATTCGTGTGTTGCCTCAGCTTTGCACAGATCCGGGGCCTACAAGCACTTGATGAATGAGGAAGATGAAGAAAATCTCAAGTGGCTTCAAATATTCAAGTAAGGAATTGCCTAAATTAGTGATCAAGAATCAAGAATCCATTTTTCCCTTTGTTGCTTACTTGTTTTGGTGGTTTGTGATTTTGTTGAATTGCAGCAAGTATGATTTGTACAGCAAGAGTAAGGTGAGGATCAATGTGGAAGAAGTGAAGCCTTACTACCTCTCTCTCATTGAAAAGGTGAATTTTTTTAGCCATACATTTGGATTTTATTTATCTTTGGTTGTATGTGATAATCTTTTTTTTTTTTGGGTTTTATGTTGATTCTGATCATATGATGCTCTCTCTCATACAGTATTTCCCAGCAAAATTGAGGTGGTGAAAGTGAAGAATTGTTGGAATCTTGTGAGGAGTGAGAGTGATGTAATGAGATTGTAAAGTTTTTGAGTGGTACTATTGTATGCTTTTTATATATATATATGTATTGTAATTTGTGTTGGTTTCAATAACAGAGTAAAAGTAATTTTGAAACTGAAATTCATTAAGGATTCATGCTTAAGTCTAGGTATAAGAGGCCCAATATTTTATCAGGTCTGATCTAGTATAAAATACTTTACACATGGCCCAATTAAGCCCACCAAAATTTTTACCCACGTCGCCACGTTTATTATATGTATTTTATTTTATATATTTAATTTAATTTTTATATAATAATTTTAAGTTAATATACAATGCTTTAACTAATTACATAAACTAAATTTTTATTTTTTATATATTATTTATTTGAAATTATAGAAAAATGAGCAAAATTGGCTTATGTTTTTTATAAGATTTATAAAATTAACAACGTCAATATTAATTTTGAATTATTAAAATTAAAATAAATATATAAAACAAAATAAATTATAAAATTAACACAAACTGAATGAGAGAGGCTTCAACGAAGTTACGTGACATAACATTTCTATATAGTTTAGGGTTAGGACAGATGTACAAATTTGGATTAGTGAATTCTGATTGAATTTTATTTGGACAAATGTACAAATAGTTTCCATACAAATAGTGAATTCGTGATGCATACAAATAGTTTCCATCGCGATAAATGAAGTCAATTCAACTCCCTTAAATCCTTAATACATTGAAGACTAATGAAATGGTAACCCTTGAACTGAAAATCCCTTATATTAAAGTATTAAAATCCCTTAATAGAGTGAAGACTAAGTTTTAACTGGAGTCAATTCTTAATAGAGTGAAGACTACGTTTTAATTGGAGCTAATTCTAATTAAACAACGTTGTTTTTAGCATCATTAAAGATGTCGTTTTATACACGGAAAGAACAATAACAAAATTTGAAACTTTGTAAGTTTTCAAACTTCAAAGAACGGATTAGAAGATCAAACTCTTTGCGATTTAAGTGGTTATTATCTCTATTAATTATTAAAATCGTACCAACGACACAAATTTCAAAGGTAAAATTCAAAGCTTCTACAGTAATTTATCGGATTTTTTTTCCCTTTTTGGAAAAAGAAATTGTGCATCGACTAATTAAGTCTACTTAATTTGTTCGTCTTCACATACCTATTTTTCCACAAACAAGGTCTCTTCCAACTTCCAAGTGAAGCGTATAACACAACGTCAACTTTAAATAATGTATGAGACTTTGAAAAATAGGACCAAGAAATTCACCAGCAAATTCGTAGAAACATGAAAATCACAAGTTGAGTCAAAATCATTGCATTTACACACCACTATATAAAAGTAGGCTCAATTTTGGCAAAAACTCATCACCTACAATTAGACTTGCATACTTAAAATCAAAGCATAGCGAAACATGAAGAAGAGTAATTTGATCATCGCATCATTTCTCATCATCTTCTTCATCATCCTCGCCGCGGCTGTTCTTCCATCCGAGGCGGCTCGGGCCACAAACAAGACAAGTAACATTCTTACCAAAATCATATCAAAAGTTGTCTATACTTTTGTTTCATCATACTAAAATTTTGTGGGTGTTGTTGCGTGCAGGGTTTCAATTTAGGGACGGGTCGTGTGGACCTTGCTCGTGTTGCCAGGCCGACACGCCGCCTTGCTGCATCTGCGCCTGCCCATATCTACCGTGATGCGACTATACCAAAAAAAAATTGTCCTGTTTTTTATAGTGTGATTTATGTATTATGTGTTGTATATGTTGCCATATACCGTTGATATGATCAAATAAATGTCAAGAACATATGGTTAAAGTATTATTAATAAATGAATAATGAGATTAATTCCAATAGAGACAAACTTACCAAAAATAAAATGCAACTATATTTTTGTGAATATCGAAAATGGAATAAATATGACTATTAATTATGGAAGAATAGATTATATAAATAATAATTAAAATCTTAATTATATTATACTCTAACTATTCTGTGTAAATAGATTATTTAATCCTTAATAAATTAAAATAAAGTGTTTATACTAAAATCAATGATCCATGCAATAAATAGCATGAATTGAACGATTTCACGTAATAGTGAAAATTCACGCGAGATCAATTTTTTACGTGATGACTCGTTTTGAGCCATTCATTTCAATTATTTCAAATTTAAATAACTAGATGCATTTTGGAAAGTATATAAATTTCTAAACTTTGGAAAGTTTTATGAGATCTGAAATTGGGAGAGAATTAGAAAAAAGTCGTTCAAATAATATTTTATTTTATAAAATATCATGGTTGAAAAGTACTAGAGAGAAAGAATTTATGAAAATAGACGAGGAGACTTGGTCAATTTAGGACTATCACACATTCCAAAGGCCTCAATGGTCTGTCGTGTAAATTTGATTTAATAACTTGATTATTTGTTTATTTCTTCTTAGACAACAAATGAGAATTAAAAAAAAGTTACAATGAAGATTAACAACGAAAAGAAGGTTTGAATTGATCAACTTGTATGAATCTCGGTTTAATTTTTCGTTTTTAGTAAATTATGACGTTTTAATTGAGAGGGTCGACATTAATTTATAAATAATACTACAAGTGATCAATTTTCTTCCTTTCTGATATTGATACCCAATTTTCCAGTGAGATTAATCAACGATGCAATATACTACTGTAGTAACTAGTAACAAAGAAAAACAAGACGTACTTTAATAAATCAAATCAGGGTAGAAATAAATCCAAAACTTCACATTTTCCTGGAAACTGGACATCATTGGAAAATTTATTAATAATACAATTATTGTAGCAATAATTTCTTCAACTACGCATATAAATACACCTTTCTAGTCTCCTAAAGAAGCAGACAGACATATATTACAGTTTTTAATTATAATTTCAAACTAATTTTCAATGGCAAACAATAATTTGAAGTCGTTCATGGTGATTCTCTTCCTCTCCGTCGTCGTTTTATCTCCCAACTTGCCGACTAGCGATGCAGCTCGATTCACAGCTGGTAATTAATATCTCATCTATTCGACAAATTTTTATTTTTTTTGGGGTAAAAAATCGATTTTGTCTTATCACTTATGCATAATTTTAATAAAAATGTCTTAAACTTAATTATGAGAATTGCAAAAAGTACTCAACGTTTCAATTTTAGCTTAAAATTAATTTGAAATAAATTCCGCTGGACATATTATTTTGCAATTATCTTAAAGTCCAGACATTTTGTTTAAAACACTGACAAATTCGAACATTTAGACCTAGTTATGTACATGTGATATTTGTTTATTACTTTTCAAATTTAATTTGTATAACACAGATGTGTCGAGGCACCCTATATGCCCAGATTGTTTATGCTGCGAACCCCCACCACCGCAGTCGTGTTGCAAGTGTTGTTCGGCTTCTTCTGCTTCGGTAGAGACTACCAATGGATCTCCGTAACGTCCTTTGTTATCGTCTTACTTAAAATAAAATGTAAGCTCTATATCAATAAACATTTACAAATAAATAAATTCGTTTTTCGTTTGTCATCAATTAATAGTGTTGGTCGCCACACTGCTTAATTATACGTTCCGAGGATTGCATCTTCATTATGTGTTCGAACACATAAGCTCTATTAGATGGATTCGGTATCGTTCGTTTATAATGGCTCAAGACAATAATTGAGTCACTTTCTTTTTTAATTGAGGATGGATACTTAGAGAAGTGTAGAGATTGGCAAAGAAAAACTAAGAAATTATAAATAAAGACCAAGACACTTGAACTTTGGATCTTTGATTTCTTAAAGAGAGTTATGTTAATGAATAATTTTCCCAGACTAAACTAACGGTCTCTGTTGGGACAATTAAAATTTGTAGTAGTTACATTAGAGTGACTATGACTAAAGGCCAATTTTGGTCCTTAACATATTGCGATTTTTTTATTTTGGTTCAAAACATTATCTTTTGAATTATTCGGTCCCTCACAAATAAAAACGGGTCCCATTTGGTCCATTTTGGATGGTTCCGTCAATTTTTTGACGGAAATTCCCCCCTCCAACATCTCCGCCACCAAGCTCCACCGTACCATCACCTTCGGTTCTCCTCCTCCCTCACCAAACCAATCCAGCTCACTGCCACCGCACCATGCTCCTACCTCCTTCTCCAACACGATTTCTCCTTCACCTACGGCCAGCCGCCTGTCCTCGCCGCCTACACACCGCTGCCGCACTGCCCCTCCCCAAGCTCCGCCAAAATCGTCCTCGAGTGGACGGCGACGTGCAAGGGCAGGCAATTCGACCGCATCCTCAACTCCGTCAGCCCAGGCACCCCCTGGCGCCGCCTCTTCCCCGACGACCTCTGCTCCTCCGCCCCCACGGCGTCGTCTGCGACTTCTTCTACACCCCCGCCTCGCACGTCACCGAGCTCAGCTTCGGATATGTCTCCGACTACACCCCCCAACCCTAACTCCACCCTCACCCCGCAATTCCTCGTTAGAGGAGCTGATCTTCATCGAGATTAGTGGCGCCAAAGTCCTCCTCGTGAGGTTTAGGTCAAATTTTAGGTTTCCGTCAAATTTTAACGGAACCGTCCAAAATGGACCAAATGTGGCCTGTTTTTATTTGTGAGGGATCGAATAATTCAAAAGATAATGTTTTGGACCAAAATAAAAAAAAATCGCAATATGTTAAGGATCAAAATGGGCCTTTAGTCTAAGACTATTCATACCTTTAAATTCTTAATCCATCTAAAGGGTAAATTTGTCCGTCTAAATGATCAAGCCCGCAATTAAAAGTCGCATTTGGAGGGATTCGTGTATTAAATACTCACTACTTCCTTATAACGTATGAAATAAATTTTAAAAAAAAAGAGTTGAAAGAATTTAGAGAGAAAGAGAAATAAAATGTTAGTAATATAAAAAAGTTATTCAAAGAATAAAATTATCCAATAACTTCTTTTTTTGATTACGCATCATTTACCTAAAACCGTTGAATATATATACACCGACGTCATAATATTTATTTATAATTCCATCATCGACTTTTAAACTGATCTTGCTGTTAACCTTAAACGTCATACCTGACAAATTAATGAAAAATTATAAACATAGACTAAAACATTGTTTTCACTATTATAATCCTTTGGAGCTCCTAATTAAATAGCCATGCATTCTCTAAATAAATCGCAATCCCACTTCATATTTTCACAATCTCTCTCTCTCTCTTTCTCTTTCTCTCTCTCTCTCTATATATGGCGGGCCGGGTCGGGACTGGGGCTAAACCGAGGACTAGTAGAGGGAATACGGGCCGGATAGATGCTGGGCCCGGTAGAGGGAATACGGGACAGATAAGCAGCGCATCCACATATAGGTAATGTGAAAGACAAATGGATTGCCAATTAATGCATCTTTCTATTTACTCCTTTTTTCATCAATATTATAAGTAATGATTAAAAATTGGGCAATATTTATAGGAGTACTAATTTTTTCATCAATCTGCCTAAAGATTTAAATTAAAAGTACTACTATGAAGTACTCCATATAATATAGTATTATTTCTAAAAGACTTTGATGGAAGTTTACATAGTGCATACAACAGATCAATCTCATACATATACAAAAAAGAGACAAGCATCACTGTGGAAAAGTCAAGGAATGGTACGTACAAATTGAAGTCGACGGAAGTTCGGAGCTGTACCACCTTCTACGCTGCCGGCTACCATTCCTCCGCAACCGGCGCTACCAACGTCCGCCCTCGCCGACGTTAAAAAAACTAAGCTTCGGAATACGACGTCGTCTTCATTCGTCCTTTGGGATTTTTCATGTCGTTTTATGTGCTTAATTTCGATGAATCCCTGTTGGTTAATCGAGAGGAGTTTGTTATTGTATGTAATAAGATGACGCAGTTTGGTGTTTTCACTTTCAATCTATTACGAAAAGATCAGTTTGAATTTTTCTAAGTGTGAGTATTGACTAATGATTTATTTTGTAATGCAATCTTTGATTTAAATAAGCTAACACATAGGTATTAGGTATTTTTGACGTATTTTTGTAATTAGTAAACTGCCAAGTGTATATCGTGGAAATTTGATTTATAGTGCTAACAACTTGCTAAATTAATTATTGGTAGTTTTTTTGGTTAGACTATAAATGTGAATTTAAAAAAATTGCAGTGATGATGTTGTTGGGAAATAAGTATACAATCACAAATATACAGGAGAATAACACAACGAATTATTTAGGCGATATCAAACCAGTGATTTCATTATATACTAGAGTCTTGATTTTAGTCACATTAGAAAACATATTTCACAAGGAAATATCGTGTGAAGATATAATAGGAAATAAATTGTCCCTCAATTATTTCCTTTCGGACTCTATAATTAACTGGTGTATAGCATCGCACATGAAGGCAAAATACAGTATATTTTAGTTTTTTGGACAATTGGTATTTAATCTTTTCGGTTTCTTGATATTTTAGTATATAATCAGTTAAAGAGACTTTTGCACTAATCTTTGATATTTTTTATTCTTTTAGCTATTCAATAACTATTAAAAAAAAAGACCAAATAAATATGAAATCGACAACTAATCATGGTTTCTTGAAAATTAAAAATATTTTTGGTACGAATCAAATAGTTTATGATATAATCAAATATTCACTTGTTTATTTAAGATCTTAGATTTGTAGGTATATAAAAACAATAATAACACAATCACATATTTCAATTCAACCACATTAACAATTTATTATTTTTAAATTTAATTTGATTTCAGAATCATATTTTTGGAAAAGGGAACTACAAAAATGGTCCCTAACTTTACCATTTGCAACGTATGCGACCCCTGAAAATGTATGCCATGTCGGCAATTATCAATATCAGCCCTTGATATAACACTAATGAGGGCTAACACGAACATGGAGGGCATCATTTCCCATACTCACTTGCTCCTCGAGTATCTCCCTCGCCGAATCCGCGGCCATGGGCGTGCAATGATCCACCTCGATCACTTCAAGCGTTGGTATTTCTCCAACACCACAAGGGATACCCTCGAGCCTCGAGCAATGCCTGATGATCAGGCGCTGGAGGCTCGGGAAATCTACACCCTCAGCCATCCAACACCTGAGATCAAGCCTCTCCATGAGCAAGAATTTCAGCATAGGGAAGTCCCCCTCCACAGCCACCCACTCCTCACCCACAACACTCAAATACTCCAGTTTGAGCACTTCAAGATTCACCAAAGAACCTATCATACCCCTCATTTCTTCCCAAGAAATCCCACACCCCCCAAGAGTCAGCTTCTTGATCCCTAGGGGCACACCGAACCTAACACCCTCAACACGTTCCATTCGCGAAGATGGGGCGAAGAACAGATTCAACGTCTCGAGTTTATCCAGATGGATGAGATTACCAAGCTCATATAACGAAGGGTCATGACCAGTGTAGATAGCTTTCAGTCTCTTCAAATTTGGAAGCCTCTCAATGGCCTCTCTACTGAAGATGAAGTTTCTCACTCTTGATAGTGTTTGTAGGTTTTCTAAGACACCATAAGCAGGAGACAAGGTTATGTTAAGAAACACAAGATGTCTGAGCTGTGGCATGTCCCAAATTGGCAAAGGTGCAACTGCCCTATACTCATGTGGACTAAACTTAACTGATGAACTCACAATCAAGCTCTGCAGATGCTCAAGTTTAGGCAGTGATGGAGGAAGTGTGCAATAGCGAATGAATCCACTCGAGAAAGCTATAAACTTGAGACGACGGAGTTGAAGTATCTCACAAGGAAAGGACTCGAAGTTCACTTCAAGAATGTGAAGTATCTTGAGCTGGTTAAAGCCATTGAGCACCTCACCTTTGTAAGAGCAGCAGAAGACAGAACGGGCCGGGGGGTTTGTGGCGATCGCACTCTTGAAATGGAGGCATTCCACAGATTTGGAGAACCAAAGGCGGCGCTTGTGCTTCATGCTTTCTTGAATTCTAATCATGGGGTGAAGGAATTTTTCTTCTTGAGCTTTCTTGACACATAGATCTCTCAACAGATCATGTATGCTGCATAATCTTGGCTTCCGGTTAGACCCTTCCATCGTCACCAGAACTAGACTTCTGTTGACAAGATCCTCCAAGTACTCTTCGCCCGCTTGTTCTAAGCTTTTGGACTCCAATGGTTTGAGAAAGCCTTCAGCAACCCACAAGGTTATGAGGTTGAAAACTGGGATTTGGTAGTCTTCTGGGAAAGCAGCCATGGAGAGGAAACATGGCTTTAGATGATGAGGCAAATGGTTGTAGCTCAAAGACAATATCTTCCATGGAAGACGCTCGTCTTCTTCTTCTTCGCCTCGTGCTTCTGTCACAGCTAAACTCACATCCCTCCCGATATTCTCCCATTGATGCTTCCTCATGTCCATCTTGAGAAGCCCTGCAACCACAATGATCGAAAGGGGAAGCCCGCGACAGTTGCTCGCTATCCATTTCCCAACACTTTCCAATTCATCAGGGCAGTCTTCTTCGAAGACCTTCCCACGGAGAAGGTCCCAGCTCTGCTCGTCATTCAAGAACTTCATCTGGTGAAAATAGGCACCAGAGTTGGTGTAAGCTGCCACATCAGCTAGTCTCGTGGTTATGATGACCCGGCTTCCATTGTGATCATCTGGAAACAGCATCTTCACGTCATCCCACGCCTCAATACTCCACATATCATCCAACACAATGAGATACCTTCTCCCCTTCAAACTCTTGTACACAAGCTCATCTACTTCTTCCAACCCCAGGCCTAGATTCTCAGTCATCGAACGAAGAAGGCTGCGGAGGATGTTTGGCCTTTGATGATCTTGTGATAAGGTTGTCCAAGAACGGACATGGAAGTGATACTCAATTAGCGGATCGTGGAAAAGATTAGTGGCTAAAGTCGTCTTACCAATCCCGGCCATTCCTACAAATGAAACGATCTTGAGACTGGATGAACCTCCGCATAACTGATTCTTGATTTCCACCATTTCATCATCGAATCCAACCATAGCCATTGGTGTGATTCTTGAGCAACCAACATCATCAGCATCACCAGTAGGGTGGTGATCATTCATATGCAAAGATTCAAATTCTCGACTCTCCTTGATCAGTTCCACTTGTTGCAAAATGGACTCAACTTCATCCACCACTTTCTGAAACTCCTGATATAACTTCACACAGCTGTCAGCCCGAACATGACATAACTTCACACAGTTGTCAGCTCGAAAATCCTTAATTCTCCTTTGCTTGTCTGATAACGACAAGAACCTCCAGAAAGCAGAGAGAGTTCGCCAATAACTTGTCTTGACAGTGACAGGGATAGGGACAGAGACAGTGAGAGGGACAGGCACAGGGACAATCTGGTTCTGAATATGGAAATCTATGATGTCTTCAGCTCGATAAGCAGCTTCTCTGATTCGTCCTTCGAGAATATGAGTGAGGTCTCGACTTGCTGGTGGTGGATCGTTTTCGAGGAAATCTCGCAAGAAACAGAACTTTTCATCAAGAATTGTGATTTGGTGTTTGATTGAGAAGAGATTGGAAATGAAATCTTGCTGTGTTGCCTTCTTCAGCGCTTGCAAAGCAGAAAGAAGAGCAGCATACGCCATATCTGACTCTTCTTCAACACTTCTTCAACACAGTTTTAAAGCAGTACTAATACTTGGGAAATTTGCTGAAATAATCAGAATAACACAGAAAAGTAAACTCATGTCAAGGTAACTATAATCAAATAACAATTGTTAAAAATTGTAAGATGGAAAAGGTCCCAACTTTACTTAATTGACAAATTGCTTTTAATGCTTTAATGATTTAATGGCATATTTTGAATAATTTTAAGATCTGAAACATTGATTATGTAATACTGCCCCTTACTTGACTAATTACAATCGAATAAATATTGTCACGTTTCAGTACTTTTCTAGTATTCGAATTCGAAGATACCAAAACTAAAGGTGTCTAAGGGCTCTACAGGTTCAACAGCTAACTTGCAACTCCAAAATCCACTAAAACTAGGTTTCAATTTGAATGAAAAAAGAAGAGTACAATCGAGAATGAACATAAGGACAAGTGAGGTACAGTTTGAATACAAAAGATAAAGCTTGCCTCGTCGAAGATGCCCAACACCGGCGGCACGGTGGCGGCGTGACCACCGACGGGAATGGAGCCCGAAACGGCGTCGTATGAGAGAGTATGATGTTCAATTTAGGAGAGCGGAATACACCTTACATTTCCTTATCGACTTCTTTCTCCTTTTGTATCAATATAGTACATTTCCATGCGTCGTCCAATAAATTCGTCGGCATACATTTATTTAGGTTTGATCACGGATGTACGAATCCGTTTTCGTGAATCCACCTAATCCTGCTCGGTGACCTCAAGGTCACCACAACTCTGCACTGCCAACTGCGCTACAACCCGTTAACATACAACATCCTTCTTATCTAACTACTCCTTCCGTCTCCCACTCAAGATTTACATCATTCTCATTTAATTTGTCTCATTCAAGATATCCATTTTCTATATTTGAAAATAAATCTTTCTTCCGTCTCTCCTTATTAAAATATTAAACTACCTTTTTTCTATATACTTACTACACCTAAAACTCCTTCTAATATCTCATGTCATTCAAGAATGTTCTCGAGTGAAACAGAAGAAAGTATTAGTGGTGAAGTAGTGTGAAGCCATAATTCTATTTATTTTTTTCACTCAATCTAACATTTAATATTTAATAAACACTTACAATTAAAATGAATATAGACCATCAGATAGGCTAATGACTACCAGGAGGAATATGAGATGTGCTAAATGCTATTATGAACGTTCTTAATTTAAAATTTAAATATATAGTCAACTATCTTGCTAATATTATAGGACATTAATTTATAAATAATAGAAGTGATCAAATTTCTTCCTTGAAATCCAGTTAAATTAATCCACGTTGAAAGATACTACTGTAGCAACAAAGAAAAACAAGACGTAATTTAATTAATCAACGCCAGCTATATGTAGATCCAAAACTCCACATTCAACAATTAAACTGCTTATTTTCGTGGACATATTTATTAATAATTACAATTATTATAACAATATTTTCTTCAACTACGCGTATAAATACACCTTTCTATCCTCCCAAAGAAGCAGGCATTAGATTACAGTTTTTAATTATACAGTAATTTTAAACTAATTTTCAATGGCAAACAATAATTTGAAGTCGTTCATGGTGATTCTCTTCCTCTCCGTCGTCGTTTTATCTCCCATCTTGCCAACTAGCGATGCAGCTCGATTTACAGCTGGTAATTAATCTCTCATCTATTCGACAAATTTTTGTTTCTTTTCCGGTAAATAATTGATTTTTGTCTTATCACTTTAGCATTAAAAAATTATGCGGGACATTTCAAGTTAAATAGATATTTCTTTGCAATTATCTTAAAGTAGTGACATTTTTGTTAAACTAATGACAAAATCAAACATTTACCTATACTCATATTATGTGATATTTGTTTGTTACTTTTTAAATTTAATTTGTAACACAGGTGTGTTGACGAGCGGCCCCATATGCCCGGTGATGGGGTACGAACTAAACCCTAATGGCAAGCCCAATAACAGTGACGGCCCATCAGCCCAGAGCCCAAGAAAGAGTATCTGTTCGGCACGACCAAAGAGTTCGGACTCAGCCTACAGCTCGGTAAAAGCCGACCAGTCAAGCTCTCCTCTCAGATCGGCAAGAGCTGATCGGTAAAGTCCAGCAGTTCGGTCTCAGCATTCGACCGAACTAGGAGTTAGTGGACTCATGAAAGGCCTCCACGACCTCCACTATACCCACGATCTATTTAGTGGTACGAAGCAGTTATTGAGCAGTTATTGCTCACCCACGATCTTGTTAGTGGGGCTGCAAACCACGATCCTAGTTCAATGTATAAATAGAACTTAGATCAGATAGAAAAGGGTTGAGCTCTCTAGAGATAAAATATCATATAGCAAGTCTGTGTTGTAAGCGGTAATCCCAGATCAAGCAATACAATCTTGCCCTCCCTTCTTCCCGTGGACGTAGATTTACTTCAGTAAATCGAACCACGTAAATTCCTTGTGTCGTAGTCTTTTTTCTCTACCAGCTTTTACTAACATCAGAAATTCGCGGATCCATCACTGGCGCCGTCTGTGGGAAACAGAGAACAAAATTTGTGATAAAGCGAATTTTTGATCCATTTTTTCCACCCAAAAAAAAAATGCATACCAGATCGCAGAGTACCCGTATTCCTGCCCGTGAGAACCAGGAGGAAGCCAATCCATCCCATAGGTCTGGAAAACAGCCTAGGGATAAATCCACCACCAGTTCTCATGGCGAAGGAACAAGCCGCTCCAAAAATCGTCCCACTGAGTCTTCCCAGCAGCCCGATTTGAATGAGGCTGTCAAGCAGTTTTTGGCGGCGAAGCAGGAAGAATTCTTAACCTTCCTGCAAAAAAGCCAAAAGCAGCCGGAGACGAAAACGGCGGATTCTCCTTCTCCCTCCGCACAAGAAAGTCACTACCGCAGTAGTGTCGCATCTCCCAGGAGAAAGAATCCCCGTCCCCAACATGTTCCAGTTCCTCCTCGGTACCGGAATCGCAGGAGAACTCAATCTCCTCCATACCGACGAGATATCGGATTCGCCGTGTACGGAGCACTGAAGACTCCGTTCTTGGACGACATCACCCGAACTCCCCTACCACAGAACTACCGAACTCCGTCGATGACTTACGACGGGCTCGTGGACCCTCACGATTTCTTGGGGCGCTATCAATATAACATGGCGAACCAGGGTCTCAACGAGGTCCACATGTGCAAGCTGTTTCCCGAGCTGCTCATCGGGAACGCGAGAAGGTGGTTCGATAGCCTCCCCCAGGGCAGCATCAGATCTTACCGAGATCTAATGGATGCCTTCCACAGGAGGTTCTTTCAGAAAGCGGAAGCCCGAATCACTTCGGCTCAGCTGCTTTCCATTCGTCAAGGTCGCGACGAAAAAATCAGCGACTTTATGACAAGATTCCACAAGGAATGCCTGCAAGTAGACGATCTCAACGATCTGCTTGTCATCTCGGCATTCCAAAATGGAATCCTGCCCGGAGCTCTCTACAGGAAACTCGTTGAGTGCGGTCCGCAGACAGCTCAGGAAATGTGGGACATTGCGGACCAGTACTCCCGGGCCGATGAGGCAGACCGTCGCAAACGGTCGTTAGACAGCTCATCGTCCCGAGGAGACAGAAGGAAGCCCGATCATAGCGATCAGGGGCATCCTCGCCGGACTCCATTTGAAAGAATTCAAAGGGCTCCGGTGCAACACAGATTGGGACCCCGTCTCAATCCCGAGAAGCCGCCCGCTCAGTTCGTACCGCTGAACAAGCCGAGAGCGGAAATTTTCGAACTGCACTCTGACCTATTCGAAAAGCCAAAGCGGATGACGAAATCAGCCGCGCGCCGACCACAGGATAGCTACTGCTCCTACCATCAAGACCACGGTCACGATACTGAGGAGTGCAGAAACTTGGCTGCAGGTATCGATGTTCTTGTGAAGGCAGGGACATTGAAAAAATACCAAAGCAAGCAGCCAAAGAAGAATAAGAAGCAGAGTGGTGCGAACTGCGCTCCTCAGGATCCGAAAAGGCAGCCGGATCCCGAAGACGATGACGAGCCGCAATATGATGGAGTAATCCAGACTATTGACGCTCTCCCTGCCGGGAAGACCAAGTCGTCCCTAAAGTCAGAGCGCAGAGGCTCCAATCGAGAGGAGCCAACGCATAAAAGGCTGAAGCAGGACGAAGTGATTACGTTCTCGGATGCTGATCCCGTCCCGGCCATCTCTCCTCACCAAGACGCCATTGTCATCCAAGCCGGAGTGGCAAACAAACTGATCCACAGGGTGTTTGTGGATACAGGAGCGTCGGTTAGCATTCTTTTTAAAGAGTGCTTTGACAAACTAGAAGTGGACCCAGCTCGGCTCAGTCCGGCTCCGCTTCCCCTGAAGAGCTTCGCCCAGGAGGACACCCGCCCTGAAGGTATTATCAGCCTTCCGATCACGGTGGGGAAAGCGCCTACTAGCTCCAGTACGATGATTGAGTTTTTCGTGGTGAAAGCTCGGTCCCCGTACAACATCATCCTGGGAAGAGACTGGCTCAACACAGTTCGGGCCGTTTGCTCCACTTATCACCTCACCATCAAGATCCCTACTAAAGGAGGGATAGCGGTCATCCGAGGTGACCAAAAGAGAGCAAAGGAATGTCTGCAAATTGCGCTTAGAAGTGCCGAGCAGTCAGATCGGCACCACCAAGCATAGCAATCACAGCAGCCGGAGTCAGAGGCGATGACCGAAGTCATACCGGAGCCGAACTCGATGACAGTTCAGCTGTACGAAGACGATCCATCCAGAACGGTTAAGATCGGCTTCGCGGGAACGCCCCTACTTCGGGAAAAAACCATCCAGCTCCTCAAGGAGTATAAAGACGTCTTTGCATGGTCTCCGTTGGACATGACCGGAGTGCCCCCCGAGGTAATCACTCATCGGTTAAATATTGATCCTTCAGTCCGGCCGATAAAACAGAAGCAAAGACTCTTTGCGGCAGAACGAAGTCAAGTCATCCATGACGAAGTCCGTCAATTATTGAAGGCGGATGTGTTATTCGAAGTGAAGTATCCTTCGTGGGTGGCTAATCCTGTCATGATCAAGAAAAAGGAAGGAGGATGGCGGATGTGCATAGATTTCACCGATCTAAATAAGCACTGTCCCAAAGATTGCTATCCCCTTCCGAACATAGATAAAAAAGTAGAAGCTTTGATAGGCTTTGAAATTTTTTGTTTTCTTGATCTGTACAAAGGATACCATCAAGTTTTAATGGATGAGATTGACGCTTCAAAAACGGCCTTCATTACTGATTTCGGCATTTTCGCTTATAAAAAGATGCCATTCGGTTTAAAGAATGCCGGAGCCACTTATCAAAGGATGATAGACAAGCTTTTTCAGCACCTGATTGGAAAGGAGGTCGAAGTGTATGTTGACGATATAGTCGTCAAAAGCAAAAGCACTTCGGAGTACGAGCACAACCTCAAGTCCACTCTCAACGTGCTCAAGAAAGCCAACCTCAAACTTAATCCCCAAAAGTGTACCTTTTTGGTAGATTCGGGAAAGTTTCTGGGTTGTTGGGTTTCAAAGGACGGACTCAAAGCAAACCCCTCAAAAGTTCAAGTTGTTCAAAACATGGCGATGCCGAAGTCCATACATGACGTGCAAAGGCTAACCGGATGTCTAGCCGCACTGAATCGATTCCTTTCTCAAGCAGCCGAAAAGCAACTGCCGTTCTTCACGGTGTTGAAAAAGGCACCAAAGTTCGAGTGGGGAGCCGAGCAGAAAAAGGCCTTTGACGAGCTCAAAAGTTATCTAGCCGAGCTTCCTATTCTCTCTGCTCCAACCGAAGCCGAAGTAATATTCTTATATTTAGCGGCATCGGATCAAACCATCAGCGCGGTGCTTGTACGAGAAGAAGGCCTAAAGCAGCTTCCCATCTATTTTACAAGCCGAGCATTAAGAGGTCCAGAAACCAGGTATCAACCTCTGGAAAAGATTGCTCTGGCATTAGTAAATGCAGCAAGGAGACTGCGGCCATACTTCTATGCTCACAAGGTATGCGTCTTAACTGATCTGCCACTTCGGCAAGTGTTGACCAAACCAGAAGCATCAGGCAGAATCGCCAAGTGGGCTATAGAGTTGGGAGAGCACACAATTGAATATCTACCTCGGAAAGCCATCAAGGGACAAGCCTTGGCAGATTTTCTTGCAGAAGCGAAGTTCGATCAAGCAATTCCTGTTATTGCCGAACAGAAGAATTCTGCCAATGCCGAACTAGCACAGCCCTTGGAATCCGAAGTAGAGCCGCCGGACTGCTGGAGCGGATTCGTAGATGGAGCTTCAAAAAAGATGGGAAGTGGAGCTGGTATTTTACTTGTCGCTCCCGACGGACACGAGGTAGCTTACTCACTTCGGTTCCTATTCCCCACTACTAATAATGAAGCCGAGTACGAAGCCCTCCTGGCCGGACTCCAGTTAGCGCAAAGTCTGCTCGTCAAATCTCTCAAAGTCCATTGTGATTCACAAGTCATAGTAAATCACATGTTGGGTACAAGTGAAGCCCGTGACGAGAGAATGAAGAAGTATTTGGACAAAGCGCAAAGCATCAGCCGAAGTTTCTCCTATTTTCGGATAATCCGCATTCCCAGAGCGGAAAATAGCCGAGCAGATACCTTAAGTAAGTTGGCCTCAGATCCGAGCTCAAAGGCGGAAGAATTAATGCATCGAAGCATTGATGAAGCCGAGGTACACTCAGTATCCAGCTCGCCGAACTGGATGACGCCGATCTTGCAGTATCTGGATCAAGGACAATTGCCCGAGGATAAGAGAGAAGCTCGGAAGATCACGTGCCGAGCACTTCGGTACGAACTTCATGAAGGAATCCTCTTTAGAAAGTCTTACCTCCAGCCGTTATTGCGGTGCGTAGGACCAGAAGAGACGGACTACATCCTCAGAGAAGTTCATGAAGGATCGTGCGGTAGCCACATCGGAGCCAGAGCTTTAGCTAAAAGAGTTCTGAGATGGGGATATTATTGGCCAACCATGGTACAAGAGGCAGTGCAGCTCGTCAAGAAGTGTACGAAGTGCCAAATTCACGCAAATGTCCCAAGGATGCCGCAGACCGATCTATACACTATGCAAAGCCCTTGGCCTTTCATGCAATGGGGCATAGACATAGTGGGACCACTTCCTCAAGCTCCTCGGCAAATGAAATTCCTTATCGTTGCCGTGGACTACTTCACGAAGTGGGTGGAGGCTGAGCCATTAGCTACGATAACGAGCTCAAAGGCATTGGACTTCGTCTGGAAGAACATAGTGTGCCGATTTGGCATACCCCACATCCTCATCTCGGATAATGGGACTCAGTTCACCGACAAGACGTTCAAGAATTGGTGCCAAGAGCTGAACATTCAACAGCGGTTCACTTCGGTCTCCCATCCCCAAGCAAACGGACAAACGGAAGTAACGAACCGGATTCTGGTGAAAGGGTTAAAAGCTCGGTTAGAACAAGCCAAAGGACAATGGGTAGAAAATCTCCCTCAAGTCCTATGGTCCTACCGAACTACACCCAAAACCTCCAACGGTGAAACTCCGTATAGTCTGGTGTACGGCACTGAAGCCGTAATTCCGGTGGAGATCGGCGTACCCAGTCCCCGAACTCTAAATTTCTCCTCAGAAATGAATGACGACGGACTGAGAGCAGAACTAGATCTCGCCGAAGAAAGAAGAGAATTGGCGTGCATAAAAGCAGCCAAGTATAAGGAGCAAGTAGCCCGGTATTATAACCAAAGGGTGAAAAAGCTTCAATTTCAAGTGGGAGATCTCGTCTTGAGAAACAACGAAGTAAGCCGAGCAGAAAAGCTGGGCAAACTCGAGCCCACATGGGAGGGTCCGTATCGGGTGTCAGAAGTCCTCGGCAAAGGGTCTTATAAATTGACTCACATGTCAGGAGAACAAGTACCCCGAACATGGCACGTCTCCAACCTCAAGAAGTTCCACTTGTAAGAGACAAAGTCCGGTCAGTCTGTCTTGTGTCTAGTTCGGTCATAGGGGTACATGTTTTTATTTGTTTGTTTTTTACTTGTACCTTTTACTTGTCGTTTTATAAAAAGTTTAAAGTTTTTTTTCTTTCATCTTTTTCATTTTTTCTCTATGTGTTTTGTCTCTATGTGCTTGTCGTCTCTTACAAATGGTACCAAGGTATATCGTTCTTTAAAGACTGATCCCCTTTTTAGATCGATTATTAAAGACTATTGTGAGTCCAAGCTTCTAAGGAGGATATAAGACCACAATTCAGCTTAACAAGCAGTCCGTCTGAAACGAACTGCAATAAGCCAACGATTGTGAGTCCAAGCTTCCAAGGAGGATACAAGACCACAATTCGGCTTAAGAAATAAGCACTTCGTCTGAAACGAGCTGCAATAAGGGAAAGTCCGATCCACGCGATAAACCTCGCCGAATTAGGACGACCAAGTTCGGTCAAAGAAGTTTACCTCATAAGACCGGGGACGACCATGTCTAGTCAAAGAGGTTTACTGCATAAGACCACTTCGGTTAACTGGGAAAGTCCGATCCACGCGATAAAACTCGCCGAATTAGGACAAGGGAAAGTTCGATCCCGGCGACAAAAATCGCCAAATTAGAACACAAACCAAGTCCGGTCAAAGATGTTTATTTCATCAGACCAAAGACGAGTCCGGTCAAAGATGTTTATTTCATCAGACCAAAGACGAGTCCGGTCAAAGAAGTTTACTTCATAAGACCAAGGACCAAGTCCGGTCAAAGAAGTTTACTTCATAAGACCGAGGACAAGTACGATGAAATTTTTTCGCTAAGCTGTAAATACAGTGTTAGAAGCGAAAACAAAATTTCATTTTTCAAATCTTGTTCGGCATACAACTCCGCTACCCTACAAAATGGCGTTACGCTATTACAAAGGACTATTCTACTGTCCAGGGTTGCTGAAGTTAAGCCACCTATCTGCAAAATCCTCTGGAAGCCGAGTTCGGTTGTTCCGAGCAGATGAAGAATAAGCAGGTCGACGAGATGCTATCCTCGACCCAACGCCTCTTCCCCGAGCCCCAGAAGCTCTAACCCCTCGGCGATGAAGAGTCTCTGCAATAAGCATCCGCTGATCTTGCTCGCTCATAGTCACAACTCCTCGGCGAATTTCAGTCCGTCCCTGTCTTGACGATTCCGGTTGCTCCTGAGCCCGTTCTCGTCTTGACGTTTCCGGCTGTTCCGGAGTTCGTTGTTGACTTGGAGTAGGATTTTGAACAAGGGAACCAGAGGCTTGATCTGGAGTGCGAGCATCTGTTGGCGGGAAATGCCTAAGGAATCTCTCGATTGAGGGACGCCGGGAAAGAATGATGTCGTACCGAGAAGCCCAGCGCCGTAATGATTTCAAAACTTGTTGGCAAGCCGAGCTCTCCAGCGCATTGTTCCTCCGGAGTACATGATATTCCTCCCACAGTTCGTCAACTCGACTCTGAACATCTGATATGGTCACTCCCCCGCGCACACGGATGTAATCCTCGTACGCAGTCCTCTCAGCAATGGTCATATTCAGCTCGGCCTCCAGATCCTTCTTATCGGACTCTAAGTCCTTATTATCGGCCTCCAGCTTCACTAAACGAGCCAGAAGCTCGTCATTCTTCGTCTGATCGGCTATAGCTCTTTTCTCAGCTTCGTCTAAAGCCGAAGAGTACAGCCGTTTCCAGTGAAGTATCTCCATCTCCTTGAGTACAAAGCAGCTATATTAGTTCGGCAGCTGTACCGAGCAGATAGTAAAATACAACAGGAATAAAGGCGAGTACGAAAAGCTATACGAAGACAAGTGTAGAGAATTTTTCATTCACAAGGAAAATTTTTTACACTAGGAGGGCTTCAAGGCCATTTTACAAGGAAGAAACTAGACTAAGAGAAGGGAGACGAAATCATACTCCGCCAGCTTCGTCTCCGGCTCCTTGGTCTGGTTCAGCTTCTTTCTCCTGAGCTACCTCAGCCTCGGCCTCGCATCCTGCCGGCCTCGCCTCCGCCTCCTGATCGGCTTCCTTCTCCGGATGCCCGGCCCGCTCGACTTCGGCCTCCCGCTCCAGCGGCTCGGCCTCACCCTCTCCGTTGTAAGTCGAAGCGGGTGAAACGGGTCCCACGGAGGCAAAGATAGCCTCCAGGTTCTCGTCCCGATCAGCTCGACAACTCCGGACTCGGTCTGCAGAAAGCAGGACCGAGGATGAAGCGAGCTCCTCAAGGAGCGGCAGATTCTGAAGCCGAGCTGCTATCTCTCGGCTGTACAGAGGCAGCACGACGTCGGCCCCCTGCTCGCCCTTATCGGTAATTAGCCTTACCAGACTACCGACAAAGGCCGAGAACTGGCTGCTCAAAAAGAGTTTCTCCGTGTAAACACGGAGAGCCTCCCCCTGGGCAGCCACGGCGGCAGCCTCCTTCTGAGCCTCCCGGTGCTTCGTCTGCTCTTGCAGGATGATGAGCTGGTTTTTGGCTGACCGGGCTTCATCCTGAGCCGAGATCCTAGCAGCTCGGGCCCTCTCAAATTTGGCCTCAGCCTGTTCGGCCAGACTACGAGCAAGATGCAACTTCTTCTGCATCTCCTCGTAGTCGTGGGATGCTTTGGAGAGCTCCACAGAGACGAGCTTGGCTCTCTGAAGATGAACAAGGAAAAAACTCAACAGAATGGCCATCAAAAAATGTGGAAAAGAAGCCAAGTCAGAAAGCTTACCTCCACAAAATTCGTCGGCCATTGAAAAGGCTCAGGGACGTGTTCCGGGATGTCTGCAACCACCTCGGAGATGACCAGGTCTTTCCCCGGCACTCTTGGGGACTCATGAAATTTCCCCTTCCCTTTAGCCGAACACGGCTCCGGCTCTTTCGGATCCGAAGAAGAGGTCTTTTGCCTCTTCGGATTCTTCTCGGCTTCAGACGCCGAGCGAGAGGCTCTCTGCCTCTCCGGCTCCACAAGCTCGGAGGACTTTCGGATAGCCTTATTCAACATGTACACTGCCAAAAAGCAAGAAAGCAAGGTTAGTTTTCTTCGTTAAAGCAGTAGAGCATAAAGATAAAGAGAAATCCTCACCCTCGGCCTCTTCGTCCGAAGACGAGATGTCGAACACGACGTCGCCCTTGACGAGCTCAGACTCCGTGTATTGTTTCCTAACTATGGGAATCTTGTTGAGCTCGCCATCGAGCTCGTCCAACGGTTCAGGCCGAGGATGACGGATAACGGACTTCGGCCCTCTCCAGGGAAAACTAGGAGCCGCGGTCCTATCATAGTAGAAGAAGCGGTTTTGCCACTTCGGCCACTTCGTTTTACAAAAGGCCCTAAAGGGCTGTACAGGGATCAAGTAGAACCAAGACCCCTTCCTCTTAAATTGAAAGAATTTAAGGATCGCCTTCAAAGACAAATCCCTTCCTAACCTACGGAGTTCGGCAGCGAAGGCCGACAAGTGCCTCCAAGAGTTCGGAGTCACCTGGCCTAAAGGAAGCTGAAAAAAATCTAGTAAATCTATAAAGGCAGAAGGGAGGGGGAAACGAAGCCCGCATTCTAAGCAGGCCTCGTACACGGTGGCGTAACCCTCCGGCGGGGAGTCAGCCCTATGATCACCGTCAGGTACCACCACCTTCCCCCCAGGAAAAAAGTATTTTTCGGGTAGGGATATCACAGTATCCTTACTCAAAATACTATGGAAATACTCTACGGTCTTCTCCCCGGACTCTTTCCGGCCAGAAGACCCCTTACCGCCTCTCCTACCGCTACCCGACTCCGAAGAAGAAGAAGAAGACATTTTTCTTACTTTTTGAAGGTGAAGAAAGTCTGAAGAAATTCTTGAAAGCGGAGAGAGAATTTTCGCAAAAAAGAGAGAGTGCAGAAGAAGCAGTCGCAAAAGTACTTCAATGATGAAGAAAGGAGGTATTTATCAGATTCGGCGAAGATTTCAAAATCGTCGCACCGTTTCGAATCCCACCTTTTCAGGATTCAACGGCCGGATTTTACTGTCGCATTTAATGCAGGCACGCGCAAGGCACGTCCCCTGACGTCAGCCTCCCCCTTACCGTTATCCAGAATGCCGAAGTGACTCACCTCGCCAAAGTGATTCACTTCGCTTTTCGGGGGGGGTAGTGATGGGGTACGAACTAAACCCTAATGGCAAGCCCAATAACAGTGACGGCCCATCAGCCCAGAGCCCAAGAAAGAGTATCTGTTCGGCACGACCAAAGAGTTCGGACTCAGCCTACAGCTCGGTAAAAGCCGACCAGTCAAGCTCTCCTCTCAGATCGGCAAGAGCTGATCGGTAAAGTCCAGCAGTTCGGTCTCAGCATTCGACCGAACTAGGAGTTAGTGGACTCATGAAAGGCCTCCACGACCTCCACTATACCCACGATCTATTTAGTGGTACGAAGCAGTTATTGAGCAGTTATTGCTCACCCACGATCTTGTTAGTGGGGCTGCAAACCACGATCCTAGTTCAATGTATAAATAGAACTTAGATCAGATAGAAAAGGGTTGAGCTCTCTAGAGATAAAATATCATATAGCAAGTCTGTGTTGTAAGCTGTAATCCCAGATCAAGCAATACAATCTTGCCCTCCCTTCTTCCCGTGGACGTAGATTTACTTCAGTAAATCGAACCACGTAAATTCCTTGTGTCGTAGTCTTTTTTCTCTACCAGCTTTTACTAACATCAGAAATTCGCGGATCCATCACTGGCGCCGTCTGTGGGAAACAGAGAACAAAATTTGTGATAAAGCGAATTTTTGATCCATTTTTTCCACCCAAAAAATGCATACCAGATCGCAGAGTACCCGTATTCCTGCCCGTGAGAACCAGGAGGAAGCCAATCCATCCCATAGGTCTGGAAAACAGCCTCGGGAGACCACCACCAGTTCTCATGGCGAAGGAACAAGCCGCTCCAAAAATCGTCCCACTGAGTCTTCCCAGCAGCCCGATTTGAATGAGGCTGTCAAGCAGTTTTTGGCGGCGAAGCAGGAGGAATTCTTAACCTTCCTGCAAAAAAGCCAAAAGCAGCCGGAGACGAAAACGGCGGATTCTCCTTCTCCCTCCGCACAAGAAAGTCACTACCGCAGTAGTGTCGCATCTCCCAGGAGAAAGAATCCCCGTCCCCAACATGTTCCAGTTCCTCCTCGGTACCGGAATCACAGGAGAACTCAATCTCCTCCATACCGACGAGATATCGGATTCGCCGTGTACGGAGCACTGAAGACTCCGTTCTCGGACGACATCACCCGAACTCCCCTACCACAGAACTACCGAACTCCGTCGATGACTTACGACGGGCTCGTGGACCCTCACGATTTCTTGGGGCGCTATCAATATAACATGGCGAACCAGGGTCTCAACGAGGTCCACATGTGCAAGCTGTTTCCCGAGCTGCTCATCGGGAACGCGAGAAGGTGGTTCGATAGCCTCCCCCAGGGCAGCATCAGATCTTACCGAGATCTAATGGATGCCTTCCACAGGAGGTTCTTTCAGAAAGCGGAAGCCCGAATCACTTCGGCTCAGCTGCTTTCCATTCGTCAAGGTCGCGACGAAAAAATCAGCGACTTTATGACAAGATTCCACAAGGAATGCCTGCAAGTAGACGATCTCAACGATCTGCTTGTCATCTCGGCATTCCAAAATGGAATCCTGCCCGGAGCTCTCTACAGGAAGCTCGTTGAGTGCGGTCCGCAGACAGCTCAGGAAATGTGGGACATTGCGGACCAATACTCCCGGGCCGATGAGGCAGACCGTCGCAAACGGTCGTTAGACAGCTCATCGACCCGAGGAGACAGAAGGAAGCCCGATCATAGCGATCAGGGGCATCCTCGCCGGACTCCATTTGAAAGAATTCAAAGGGCTCCGGTGCAAGACAGATTGGGACCCCGTCTCAATCCCGAGAAGCCGCCCGCTCAGTTCGTACCGCTGAACAAGCCGAGAGCGGAAATTTTCGAACTGCACTCTGACCTATTCGAAAAGCCAAAGCGGATGACGAAATCAGCCGCGCGCCGACCACAGGATAGCTACTGCTCCTACCATCAAGACCACGATCACGATACTGAGGAGTGCAGAAACTTGGCTGCAGGTATCGATGTTCTTGTGAAGGCAGGGACATTGAAAAAATACCAAAGCAAGCAGCCAAAGAAGAATAAGAAGCAGAGTGGCGCGAACTGCGCTCCTCAGGATCCGAAAAGGCAGCCGGATCCCGAAGACGATGACGAGCCGCAATATGATGGAGTAATCCAGACTATTGACGCTCTCCCTGCCGGGAAGACCAAGTCGTCCCTAAAGTCAGAGCGCAGAGGCTCCAATCGAGAGGAGCCAACGCATAAAAGGCTGAAGCAGGACGAAGTGATTACGTTCTCGGATGCTGATCCCGTCCCGGCCATCTCTCCTCACCAAGACGCCATTGTCATCCAAGCCGGAGTGGCAAACAAACTGATCCACAGGGTGTTTGTGGATACAGGAGCGTCGGTTAGCATTCTTTTTAAAGAGTGCTTTGACAAACTAGAAGTGGACCCAGCTCGGCTCAGTCCGGCTCCGCTTCCCCTGAAGAGCTTCGCCCAGGAGGACACCCGCCCTGAAGGTATTATCAGCCTTCCGATCACGGTGGGGAAAGCGCCTACTAGCTCCAGTACGATGATTGAGTTTTTCGTGGTGAAAGCTCGGTCCCCGTACAACATCATCCTGGGAAGAGACTGGCTCAACACAGTTCGGGCCGTTTGCTCCACTTTTCACCTCACCATCAAGATCCCTACTAAAGGAGGGATAGCGGTCATCCGAGGTGACCAAAAGAGAGCAAAGGAATGTCTGCAAATTGCGCTTAGAAGTGCCGAGCAGTCAGATCGGCACCACCAAGCATAGCAATCACAGCAGCCGGAGTCAGAGGCGATGACCGAAGTCATACCGGAGCCGAACTCGATGACAGTTCAGCTGTACGAAGACGATCCATCCAGAACGGTTAAGATCGGCTTCGCGGGAACGCCCCTACTTCGGGAAAAAACCATCCAGCTCCTCAAGGAGTATAAAGACGTCTTTGCATGGTCTCCGTTGGACATGACCGGAGTGCCCCCCGAGGTAATCACTCATCGGTTAAATATTGATCCTTCAGTCCGGCCGATAAAACAGAAGCAAAGACTCTTTGCGGCAGAACGAAGTCAAGTCATCCATGACGAAGTCCGTCAATTATTGAAGGCGGATGTGTTATTCGAAGTGAAGTATCCTTCGTGGGTGGCCAATCCTGTCATGATCAAGAAAAAGGAAGGAGGATGGCGGATGTGCATAGATTTCACCGATCTCAATAAGCACTGTCCCAAAGATTGCTATCCCCTTCCGAACATAGATAAAAAAGTAGAAGCTTTGATAGGCTTTGAAATTTTTTGTTTTCTTGATCTGTACAAAGGATACCATCAAGTTTTAATGGATGAGATTGACGCTTCAAAAACGGCCTTCATTACTGATTTCGGCATTTTCGCTTATAAAAAGATGCCATTCGGTTTAAAGAATGCCGGAGCCACTTATCAAAGGATGGTAGACAAGCTTTTTCAGCACCTGATTGGAAAGGAGGTCGAAGTGTATGTTGACGATATAGTCGTCAAAAGCAAAAGCACTTCGGAGTACGAGCACAACCTCAAGTCCACTCTCAACGTGCTCAAGAAAGCCAACCTCAAACTTAATCCCCAAAAGTGTACCTTTTTGGTAGATTCGGGAAAGTTTCTGGGTTGTTGGGTTTCAAAGGACGGACTCAAAGCAAACCCCTCAAAAGTTCAAGTTGTTCAGAACATGGCAATGCCGAAGTCCATACATGACGTGCAAAGGCTAACCGGATGTCTAGCCGCACTGAATCGATTCCTTTCCCAAGCAGC